>NC_060075.1:44855000-45480000 GCF_922984935.1 Meles meles | reverse complement strand
ACCACAGTAATCATTTCCCATGTACTACTGCTCTATGTCTGACCCAATCTATCAGAAAACATTCTGCCAGATCAATTCCAAGCAATTCCTAAAGATACTACTATAGCTGGGACTTGGGACCACATTTCCTATTCATTTACTGCAGGATTTATCCATCTCTTTGTTCTAGAACCAGCTGGTCAGAGAGGAAATTTTAATGCATGCATGACCTTTTCAAAATCCCTCTACCTCCCACAGCAAAATCAAACTTGGTGAAGGGTTTATTGACAGCGAGCTGGTCATTTACTGCTGGTCACCTTGGGAGCTTTGTTTGATAACTAGGGCTCTTAGAAACAACATTCTCATCAAAATGAAAATGTGCATATGTCAGAATCTTGGCAGGGAGACTTCTATCATTCAATCTGATTATAAATTTGATTAAAATTGCAGCTATCACCTACCGCCCACAGTTACTATCTAGCCCCGGAAACCACGACTAATAAATGCATCATCATAAACCACTTAAAACATAAAGGAAAGGAGGAGGGGGTGGGATGGGGGAAAGAAGAAAGGAAAAAAAAAACCAAAACTCCTAAAAAAAGGCTATGGAAATTTAAAGGCAAAAAAAAAAAAAAAAAGTACATAGTCTCTTATGGTTCGCCTCCCCTCCCCAATGTCCATAGCCCGCTCCCCCTCTCCCAATCCCACCTCCCCCCAGCAACCCCCAGTTTGTTTTCTGAGATTAAGAGTCATTTATGGTTTGTCTCCCTCCCAATCCCATCTTGTTTCTATGTACTCTGAAAAACAACCTGAGGGTTTTGAAGGGTCAGGGGTGGGAGGTTGGGGCAACCTGAGGGTTTTGAAGGGTCAGGGGTGGGAGGTTGGGGGAACAGGTGGTGGGTAATGGGGAGGGCACGTTTTGCATGGAGCACTGGGTGTTGTGCAAAAAGAATGAATACTGTTACACTGAAAAAATAAATAAAATGAAAAGAAGAAAAAAAAAAAACCACCTTCTGAAAATGTGGTGATTGGACTTTTCTTTCTCTTTCTCTTTTCTTTAAACCAATTAAGCAGGTGCTTAAATTTGAGTGCTTATCAGAGTTTGCTCTCCAAAAGTACATGTGAACGCATTATTCTGGGCATCTTGGCAGCAGCCTGACTCCACGTCATTTCGTGCCGCTGGCTGAGACCATCTCGCCTGGCATTTGCAAACATTGAGAACACACTTTTCTCATTGGCCAGGTCCTCCAAGGCAGCCAGAAGCCCGCAGCGGCAAGGAGGCTCCATTTGTCCCAGCTGCTGCTAACCATCACACCAAATCAATATCCCCTCGGAAGGCGCTTTCACCTTTCACTGCAGCAATTGATAGCTCCCCAGAGGCTCGGTGACGTCGCTGGGTGTTTGCTCAGCGAAGGAAAATCCCTCTTTGCACCACAGCCGGCTCTGTCCTCACTCCCAGTGGAGTGCGCTTGCCTGTCCTTAATCAAGCGTGAAATGGTGCGGAGGAGGGGCACCGCAGAAATAACCCAGGGGGACGACCAGCTGTGACTCACGCTTTTCACCTTTGAAGGGAAGTAACATTTTGGAGAAGGATTCCACTCTGGCCTGCCTCCAAGGGACACAAGAGAGAGAGAATACCCTTCCTGTTCTCCACTGACAAGGACCCGGCGATGCCGCTGGAAGAAAAGGGCCAACATCAATAATGCATCGGGATCGTGGCTGACATAGTTTTCAGCTATCTGGGTAATTGAGCAGTTGTCAAAATATAGCTCTAAAAGGCCATGTGCATACAGAGCCTTCACTGTTCCGGAAAGGGCAGGCTTAACCCTGCGTAGTGTCCGAAGGACAGATCCAGTCTCTCCTCTCCCTAAAAATAAATATTTGCTACCAATGTGAGTTAGTAATAGTAAGAGTAGCAGTATAGTAATATTAGCTACTGTTTACTATATGTAGTATGTATCACCCACTTTGTAAGCATGACAATGCTTGAAAACTTCAGAGGAAACTTAACTTGCCCGAGGTCATCTAGTAAGTGGCAGAACTGGATTTAAACCGAAGCCTTTCATCAGCCTACCCACTATGGTGTCTCCCAAAAGTAGGTATTTTTGTGTAAGCTGGAAGGCTAATGCTAAGCGTCTGGTTAACCAACAGCCCTCTGACCCAGAGCCCTCTGATAACGGTACAATGACTGCAACTGCAGACCATTTCCAGCCATCTTTAAGTAGCTTTACAGACAAGAACAGGGAGAGGAGAGTAGAGCCACGACCACTGACCCAAGACCACACTGGCAGACAGAGGCAGTATGCTGAAATGAGAAGGCCCTTGCGGTGAGAAACTTAACAGCTAGTCTCTCAGCAAATTTCAAGTATACAATATAGGAGTGCTAACTGTAAGCCACCGTGCTACATTTTAGATCTCCAGGATGTAATCATCCCGAGTTACCAAAACTTTGTACGAACATTGTTTGTGCCAAAAAACCTCTGCCCAACATTGCCCCATTCCTCTGCTCCCTCATCATCCCTGGCAGCCACTATTTGACTCTGCTTTTATGAGTTCAACTGCTAAGAGAGTATATCTTAAGTGTTCTCAGCACCAAAAAAAAAAAAAAGTAACTATGTGAAGCGGTATGTTAATTAGCTTGATTGTAGTAATCCTTTCACAGTGTATACATATATCAAAATATCACATTGTGCACTTTAAGCATATACAACTTTTATTGGTCAGTTATACCTCAATAAAGCTGGGGAAGAAAGAGCCTTTAATTATTATGGGAACTGCTTCAGTCATTCATCTAAAGGTCTACAAATAGAGCCTCATGGTCAGAAAGACACAGCACAGCATGCACCACCGGTTTCCCGGGGAGGCATGCTCTCTTCTCCGGGTTTCCATTGACCAACAGAGAACGCAGTGAGGGACTCCAGAAAGAAACCCCACATATCACACACCCAGGAAACCCTCTCTCACCCACTCCATGGTCTTGCTTTTGCCTCTGCAGCATTTTCCTCCAGAGGAGAGACCATAGTAAAAATAGAACTGGCTTGCTTCATTAAGGCAGGACAAAATACTTTCTTGGCACTGTTTTCCTATCTTTTAAACTTCTCTCATTCCTCTCATCTAATTCTTCTGTTGCAAGAAATGAAAAGAAAGCGTGTTCCTGGAATGGTACATGCAAATGAAGAGACAATGATGGGAGCAGAGCTGACATGTTCCAGAGCAGACAGCAACGCACAGAGCTAAATGAGCAGCAGGCTCCTCGTCGATAATACAAATAATAATGACAGTAATAATAATGATAATAATAGCAACGCTTCTGCGTTTATCTCCCTTTGCGGCAGTCCTTTACTCGGGCTTCCCAAATCAGAACACGGAATTATGCAGAGGGCCCGAGGGGCTCTGCCCTCTGTGATCTCTACTCAACCCAGATTAATGAAGCATTCATAACACCTGTGCTTACACTTCTCACACTGTCATCCCAGCCATGTCAGGGCTGGTTTCATTTGTGTAGGAACAAGCCTTTAAATTCCAGCGGCACCAGGGATTCAAAAGGCAATGACCTTGACATACACAGGCTTTCCTCTCACCACCCAGGAAGCTGGGGGCTCAGCACCAATACCACAAAAAAGCCACCTTCCACCCTGGAATTAATCATCATTTCAGTTTCCATTACAAATCTTTGTTTAGAGAAGCCCAGAATAGTGGACCAATCATGGGGTTTTAGAGTGGTTTTAAATTTTTATGGGTCAAGGACACTCCTGGAGATACTGATAAAAACTACAGTTTCTGTCTATTTAAATTAAACCTACATGCTACAATTTGCATATATAAGGAGACTCTTGGACTCTTCTGGAGCTCTTCCAGGCTCCTTTTGCCACAATCCTACTGTGGTTCAATGACATGTGTGTACGTGTGTGTGTTCTAATGTAGTTTGCTCTTCTTAGCACTAAATGAAAATGGTATGAACTAAAAGGAGAAGGAAACTCGATCCCAGGGCCTTGGGATAATGACCGGAGCTGAAGGCAGATGCTTAACTGACTGAGCCACCAGGCATCCCTAAAAAGTGAACCGTATTTAATGAACACCAAATACGTGCCAAATTCTCTACCAGGTATATGATATGCATATGTGCATTTAATCCTCTTTACAATCATGCATTAACAAGGACTGTGTCTTACCCTTTCACTTCTCCCTCCCAGTGCCTTTCACAGTGCTGGTCCTCCCCCTGACCCAGATTACTTGCTGAGTGAATTCATTGCCACTATTTTGCAGAAGAGGAAACTGAGCCTTTCAGAGGTTAAGCAACTTCTATAAATCAGACAGGAAATAAATGTTAGTAGAGGTGGGATTTGAACTCAGATCTGCCTATCCTCTTTCCCCTGTGTCTTGATGAACATTTGGTATGAGAGACTAAAGCAAAGACATACACAAATGATATGCTGGCAAGACTTGCAGGAAAGAGGAGAAGCAGAGTGGTGGGCTGGGGGCACGTGGAGGGACCAGGCCAGGCCACGGTACACAGGTACACACACACAGGGTGGTCAGCAGTGGCCTCTCTGGAAGGTGAGATTTGAGCAGAGCCTGGAAGCAGATGAGAGGATGCGCTAAGCAGAGGAGGATGCCAGGGAGGGGAACAGCCAGGGCCAGGCCCTAATCAGAAGTAGACCTTGTAGCTCTAGTAATAAGTTGGGAGACCAGGGGAAGAGTCATAGGAGGTAAGGTTGGGGATGGGAGGCTGCAGAAAGACCTCGTGTCAATCATTGTAAGGACTACGGCTTTTACTCAGGGTGAAATGGGAACTCATGGCAAATACGGAGTGGGGCAGAGGCATGATCTGACCTCCGTGTTCAAAGACCATTTTGGCTGTTGACATGAGGATGGAGAGAAGGGGTGAGGAGATCGGGTGAGGAGATCAGGTGAGAGGCCACATCTAGTTTTTCAGGCAAAAGATGATGGTGGCTTGGCCAGGGTAGCAGCAGTGGAGATGGAGAGAAGTATACTCCGAACTTGTGAGAGAAGAGAGGAGTTAAGGATGACTCCAAGGTTTCGGGCCCAAGAAATGAAACTGACATCTGTTAGGCTCATCCCCACCTTCTAAGTAGGCAAAAAAAAAAAAAAAAAAAGCCTGCTCTTATTCTCAAGGCCTTAAAACCAACCTGAGAAAAATAATGTGCTTACGGTTTCCATACAGTTTCCAAATATATTTCTTTTTTACATGAGAGAAATTCTTGTATGTAGCCTTGTGAGAAAAGAGGAAGAATTCCTTAAAAACTGCCCATTTTTCACTTTTGAGTGTTAGAAAGCAGGCTCCGGAAAGTGTTTCTTTTGTCTCACTCCCTACCCTCATATCTGAGGCTGCATGACCTTCTCTCTTGCTCTGTTGGACTCCAGGTCAGTAGTGGAAATGAGCTGCTGGCCACTGACCACGAGTGTTTCCAAACAGCTTTCTGAAACAGGGAGCTCCAGGCCGATGCTGACTTCCAGGTGACCCGAATCTGACACCAAGAGTGAGAAACCAGGGCTGTCCCCTCTCCTCCCATGAAAAACACAAGCATTCCTGGCTAGCGTGGGTTGCCAGGCAAATGTTGAGCCCTCAGCTCTGGACACAATCAAACTGAATGTGGAGCTTGCTTCCAGAACACATCGCACAGCCAAGGAGACAGTCTACACGAGGTTAAAGCAAAAGGGTTGCAGAGGGTAAGTCAGTCTCCCACTTACTTCCATCAAGGGTTCACTTAAAAAAAAAAAAAAAAAAAAGCTAAAGTGGAAAAAGCCAGGATGATAGAAAAGCTATATTTGTGTAAAAAAAAAAAAAAAAGCATTGCCCATCAACTTTGTGCATGGCACTATTGTTTTGCTGAATTCCATACGACATCCTAGGAAGCCAGCATAATTTTCACCCTTGTTCTGGTGACAGTGGTCAAGCAACTTGCCCAAAGTGACTCAGTAAATCCATACATCTGTCCGACTACAAATAACAGCTTCCACCATAGCTGCTCTAGGATGACTGGCTGTCCCCCATGTGCCTGGGACTGAGAAGGTCCCCAGGATGCAGGACTTTCAGTTTGAGATGCAGGAAAGTCTCAAGCAAACCAGCATAGAGAGTCACCTCGTTGCCTCTTGAAATGAAAATATGCCCATAAAAATGCAATCATGGGGGGCGCCTGGTTGGCTCAGTGGATTAAGCCACTGCCTTCGGCTCAGGTCATGATCTCAAGGTCCTGGGATCGAGCCCCGCATCAGGCTCTCTGCTCCGCAGGGAGCCTGCTTCCTCCTCTCTCTCTGCCTGCCTCTCTGCCTACTTGTGATCTATCTCTCTGTCAAACAAATGAATAAAATCTTTTAAAAAATGCAATCATGTCATGAATACCAGGAAAACTGAGTAGAAGTTTTAAAACATCATTGGGAAAATTATAAGTGCACACTCTTATTTAAGGTAAATATGGCCTCCAAAGTGGGTTCTGCCTTCAAGAAGAACAGGTTTCTTTCCCACCCTGTTAATAGCCAATCTTCTGCCATCACAAGAGGGAGTCCTTTGTGAGAATTTGCTGCACAACATTAATCCCCAATTTCCTACACATTCAACTCCACAAGAGGATCAGTTCTCCAGCTGCCTCCCAGCAAGCTTGCCAGTTGTGAGTGTTCCCACATCCCGTTGCCTTTTGCATCTCTTTGCTGCAAAATGTCAACTGTAACTCTTGCTCAAGTCATTGTAATTTATACTCCTGACCAATCTACCCAATGTCTTTCCAACGGGACATCAATGAGTCCAGCTACCTGAGAGAAAATTCCTCTGCTCAGGAAAGTGGTGTTATTTCTCCCAAGCCTGCGTTGCCCCACTTGCTAGTACTGCTCCCTCACTCATTCCACAGACATTTATGCCAACTTTGAGCCAAGCCTAGTGTTGTCACATAACTTGTCAATTGGCAAAGGTCTCTCTTTACAAAGAGTCTCACTGGTATGATGTCTTGGGACCTAGACCTTGACAGTTGACACAGAAGACATCCTCCTCCTCTTTACCATCTAGTGATTTGATCAAAGAAACTGAGGGGCAAAAATAAGCCAGAATAGTGGAACTGTTGCACTAGGCTCTGTGAGCCTTGATCAGCCAGCCCAGCTGTGCCTGGGGTGACAGGCCCTTGACAGGCCCTATGTGTTTTAGACACTGCTGGCAGGGTGGACTCAAGGGGCAGAAGAGCCCTACTGTACACCTTTCTCCACAAGGCTGGGAACACAGGAAGGCATGGTCTCTGGTTCAGCTCTTACTCTCAGGGCTAATGCCCAAAAGGCAAAGAGAGTTGAATATGTCACTGTGAGCCAGAAATAGATGGGAAGGGACTCCACTAGCAGGAGTCTCTTCCCCCTGCTTATCTCGGCTCTTGCTTCTGCAAGTCCCTCCTTGCAACAGTGGGCCAGTCAATGTTTAATTGGTGCAGGGTAGGACCTTCTTTGCAGCATTTGCTGATTTCTGCAGTGGAAATACTCCCACCATGGCCAGGTTCCAGTTACCAACATGATGTCACGGAACACAGAGTTGGGCAGAAATGCTAACAATCGCCTCCAGCACACGACCACTCAAATCCTCACACGAAGAACTCAACGCCTTGTCCTTCTTTAGCCCCACTTTCCCAATTCTTGAATGATGGAGGAGGAAGAATTTGCTGTTGTAAGAATGACCGAACCACAGAAGCGGACAGAGGAAGTGCATCACACTTGGCTTGAATATAGTGGAAGGATTTTTTATTTTATTTTATTGTATTTTTTACTACGTCAAGCCAAGTAATCTGCTTCTCTTGTGCTAAACAAGTTCCCATGTTTTATTTCAGTGCAACCAAAAAAACTGCTGTGAAAGAGGCAAAGCAGTTATTATTAAACAAATAAGGGGACCACCTCCGAGTGGATAAGACCGCCAACTGAACATAAATCTGAGTCCCGAGCCCTATTTATGATTTATTCATTTGTTTGCATTTCCCCATACAGGAGTCCAAGCATCCTGTCTACAGTGTAGATATGATGATGTTTTAATTCTTCCAGTGGCTACCTATTAACCATAGGATAAGGTCCCAGATATGTATGTAGTATGGCACAGAGGCTATCTGGCCCTGATCCCACCTCTCCTCACCAGCCCTGTGACCTCATCTAAACTCCAGCCACAGTACTCGGGATTTCCGTTAAATGACTGGCTCTTTCCCAGCTCTGGCCTCAAGTCATACCTTCTACCCCACTATTGGCGATACTCCTCCTTTCACCCATCCACCATCTCCAGCTAAGATCTGCATAGCTTTCTGCTACCTTATTGTCCTTATTTCTTTAAAAGACACTCTTGCCTCCTCTAAACTAAGTAAACTCTTTGAAGGGAAGGACTAGGCTAGTCTGTCCTCCAGAACATATAGGAAATGTCAGATAAATGCCTGCTGAAATCATCTTGCTATTTCATTAAGAAAAAGACTCCTGCTGCTCAAAGAGACTTCTGTGTGCTTAGACTGCCTGAAGACTGAAAATCTCCTTGGGAAAGAAAGCATACCATGGTGGCATTTCTGATGATGCTGAAGTCAGACAATAATCAAAAACCATGTTCCCAGGACAGACCGATCCATCACCCTCTACAGGTTTGCATCAAGTCCCACCTTCCCGGACAGTTTCTTCCTCCCAGACAATGGTAAGAGCTGTATCACGCCCAGCAGGAGCGATCTGCCCTTTGCTGCTATGTCACAGGACGCAGCTGCGGAGGCTACGGCCTTGGCTAGAATCACACTGGGTCAGGGAATACCAAACAAGACACAAGCATGTGTTCTCCCCGTTCTCCAGCCCACCTGGGGCTTCAATGTATGGCTCTGGGTCCTCCTTCCAACGCACCCAGCATGCTGCTGCTAGAGGGATGTTCACCCACGAAGTTTGCAATTACACTGCTACTTCTGGGAACGCTGCTCTTTCTGTGTCTTGGACTTTAGAACAGCGTGCATCATGTGTTGACTATCCTGATGCAAATGTGTATGTCCTCCAGGCCTTCACTCAAATGAGACCTACACAAACGAGGCTGTAAGTAAAGTACCTACAGAGGAGCACAACACAGGGTCCTTCATACCTGGGCTCTCTCCAGCCTCAGTAAGTACCAAGGGAAGACATTCATCCAATGCTGAGGCCAGCATTTCCCGTAATACCATGTTGCATGAGGTTCTAAATTGGCATCATAAATGGCCTTGGGTCAAATAAGTTCTAGAAATGCTGAGTTACAAAATGTGAAGAGGGTATCTTTATTGGAGGACATCTGAGAACTTAACACTCTCAGGTACATCACGATCCTCCAAAATGAGGTATATTATGTAGGTCCAACTTAATGGACAATGGGCACCCCCACTCACTTCCCTTTTTTGGCAAATCACCTGTAGGCACTGACGCTCTCCCAATATAACTTTGAGAATCCAGTTCTAGCCTCGTGAGTTCATTCAGTCACTGAGCAGGTGAGGCACTTCAATCAAAGCCAAGGAAAGAAAGCACTAACGGTTTTGGAAGACTTTTTTTTCAAGCCATCATACAGATTGAAGTCAGGCAACAGAATGTTAAACAGAAAATGTTAAAATATCTCCAAAACAAAAATTTTTAATCCTAAACTATAAAGCCATATAGAGCCTCTAATCCTGCCAAGAGAATAAACTATTTATTCCTCCTGATATCCTAGGATTCTCTTCATGGTAGAAAGAGCATAGACTTGGGAATTAAACACACCTGCATGAAAATATTGGCTCTGCTCCTGTTCACTGGCTCTAAAATGCCTTGCAGGGCTACGTTGAGAATTACATAAGGCAATAAATACCATCACATAACAAAAAGCAATTAATTCATGCCTTAAAATTATTATTTTTCTATGATATGGAAAATGTCCCACTATGTCTTATGCAAATAACCTATGCTCTATGTTTATAGAAGTGATGTTTCTAGTCCAAGCTACTGCACTAATAAAGACTCTCCAAAGAAACCGAATGAATAGGATCTATAAACAATCATATATATGTATATACAACTGACCCTAAACAAAACAGGTTTGAACCACATGGGTCCACTTATGCACAGACTGTTTTCGATACAGTACAGTACTATAAACACATTTTTCTATTCCTTATGATTTTCTTAACATTTTCTCTAGTTTGCCTTATTGTAAGAATACAGTATATAATATATACAACACACAAAATGTGTGTTAATTGACCGTTTATGTTACTGATAAGTCTCCTAGTCAACAGTAGGCTACTAGTAGCTAAGTTTGGGGAGAATATAAAGTTATATGTGGATTTTCGATGGTGCCGGGGTCAGTGCCCCAAACCTCACACTCTTCAAAGAACAACTGTGTATTTTTATATGTACAGATATATACTATATATGTATATTTATTCCAAGACATTGGCTCACAAGATTATGGAAGCTGAGAAGTCCCTAGATAAATATGTAGGTGGCAAGTTGGAGACCCAGGTGAGCCAATGGTGTAAGTTCCAGTCTGAAAGCCAGCACCCTTGAGAACCTGAAAACAGATTATTTCAATCTAAGTCCAAAGGCTGGAATAGACCTGGAATAGCTCCCTGGAACAGGAGGCAAGAGAAGTTCCCTCTTACTCAGGCATTTTGCTCTACTCAGGTCTTGAATTAACTGGGTGAAGACCACCACATCTACTTTACTTGGTCTACTGATTCAAATGCTGATCTCATCCAGAAACATCTCCATAGGCAAACTCAGAATGATATTGGGCCAAACGTCTGGCCACCTCATAGTCCAATCAAGTTGAAATACAAAATTAACCATCACAACATCTAAATACATCTACTGAATTAACTAAGTTGAGTAAATCTGGAATTCGGGGCTGTCAGAAGACCAATGTGCCAAGAAGCAAATTGAAATGCCAAGTGACAGCCCAATTCTAGTGCCAAGATGCCTAAAGCACTGGAGGACTCATTTAATAATCTAGCTACAGTGAACTATCCAACAATCTTGCCTGCTGCCCACTGACTGGCCCCCAAAGATCAGCAGATCATGCCTCCATTCTAATACCAACATTTGGAAAACTGTAAACGGAAGTCAAAATGCTCTTAGCCATCAAACAAAGCTTCCCACGCTGATGACAATGTGTTCTTTGTTTGCTTTTTTAATCATAGAGCTCTACCCTGTTGGTGCATCTTAGAAGAAAAAAAAACAATGAAGCACCCTAGCAAACTTCTGCCCACCCTGAAAAGATGAATAGTTAAAAAATACATGAAGACTATCACTGGGAAATGTGTGGGTAAATAGGAAAACAGTTGCCATGGGCACTAGAACCTCAATTATGAGACGTTAACTAAAACCTCCCTTCTGCTGGACTCCTCACACTCTACTTTGAGTAGGAGCACAAGTCACAAGGTAACATGGCAGGAAAGGGGAGAGGGACTGACAACTGCTAAGCACAGGTATTTTAGGCAGTGAGCCAGGCCCTTCAAAGGCAATGACCCACATAATTCTCCCCACAATCCTGAGACATATAAGAATTTGCATTCCGCATCTTATAGATGAGAGAAATGGGATTCACGTAAGATACGTGACTTGATCTTGGAGAGTCTTTCTTCTCATGGACAATGAGAATTATATAAATGATTGTATTTGCTGCCAGGAAACTCGAGTTCAAATGATCTTAACACAATCCCTGCACGTAGATTTCAATGTCTATTTTTCTTAGGCCTTTATAAACCACACCAAATCCTTTATGAATCATCGTAGAAGCAGGATGGGTGGAAAGATGGACACATAGGACATCCGAGATGAAGATCCAGATTTCTCTGATTCCAAAGCTTTTACTCCTTTTGCTTCATTAAGTTTGAGAGATTTAGTTACACTAGGTTTTTAGTTTGCTGTTTTACTCTGTTTAAACATCCTTCAGGATTTTCTAGGGTGAGTCTGGATCTATATGTATTTTAGGCCTGCTATAAACCTTGGAGTAATTTCCTTTAGATCACTCCCATTTTATCTCCCCTAGCACATGGGCCTCGAGTTCTTTTTCTAAATCACTGAACTATCTGAAGAAGTTGGTCCCTGGTGTTAAGATTTAAAATATCTATTTATGGCTGTAAACAAATATTGAACTCTTGGTAAGACACACACGTTGCAGTATTTAGGGGAAAAGATACTGATGTCTACAACTTACTTTGGAATGTATCAAAAAACATAGTTACGCTGAAAAAATAAATAAAAAAAAAAAATATTTTCCACCCCCCCAAAAAAAAAAAAAAACATAGGGGAAAAAATAACAGGGACTGATAGATGACAGAGAAATAGACAGGCGGACAGATCTATGGAAATGCAAATATAGCAATTGTTAACTACAGAGGGAAGGTGGTCCAGATATGATGTTTTCTGTACAATTCTATCACCTTAGCTGCATATTTAAAAATTTTCATTAAAAATATGGGGGATTCATGGAGACAGTTTAAGGCCAGGGGCTGGGAGAAGGTTTGAGTTTCAGCTTAAGAGGATGAAAAATCAGATCCTGATGAAAATGTACATGGAGATGCACAGTAGTGATAGTTACACAACAACATGCATGACTTAATACCACAGACTTTGACACTCTAGAAGAGTTAAAATGATAAATCTTATATTGTGTATGCTCTCCTACATTAGAACAATAAAGAGATTTTATTTATTTGACAGACAGATCACAAGTAAGCAGAGAGGCAGGCAGAGAGGGAGGGGGTAACAGGCTTCCTGCTGAGCAGAGAGCCTGATACGGGGCTCGATCCCAGGACCCTGAGATCATGACCCGAGCTGAAGGCACAGGCTTAACCCACTGAGCCACCCAGGTGCCCCAAGAACCATAAAGAGAGAAAGAAACATTGAATTATTCTGAAAAATGACTATAGCAGCAATAATAGCTCTTGGAAAATACACAGAAAGGACAAAACCAACAAAAAAAATAGCTTTTCAAATATTTTTACATAAACATGAAAAGAGTGAGATAAAATATATTACATAAGCCAGATCCAAAAAAGGTTTAAGTCTTTAAAGAAAAAAAGCTATACACAGATTACTTGGTTTCAAGAGAAGAAAGTACCCAAAGGGAGGAAACGTCATCTGTGGCCTTATAAGGAACCCTGGACTACATCTGATTTTGCTTCCCCTAAACCTCTGCGTGCTGTTCATGTGTGTTTCGCCTCTACAGTGTTAATACTGTCATCTAGAAGGAAAAGGTGCAGAAGTGATACTTTGGATCCTTTTTAACTCTAATGTTCTATAAACTGTGAAAACTTTTGCATGTTCTATATAAGTCCGTATATATTATATGATTAGAAAAACACTAAATTGACTGATTAAAAAGACAAAAACCACCAAACCTCTGCAGGGTCCCTCTTGTCTGCAAAATCCCATCTGAGTCCTGAACATGCATTCAAGACCCCACAAGCCTGCTGCTCCAGTCTCCTCCTCTCCCATGACTCTCCCCCTGTTCTCAAGTGGACCATCCACCATGCCTCTGAGGATGCTCTCTCCACTGGCTAGAGACCCCTGCTCTGCCTACTCTCCCCTCACACATACCTTTGACATGGGTACATTTTCTCCTGGTTCCCTCTGATCCTTCCTTTGACCTGACCCCTCCAATGAGTTCTTCTCCGCCCTTCACCATCTCAAGCCTCCATCCTTCATCATCATCACCACGACCATCACACCAGTTGGGCTACCTCCTGAATCTTCATTGTTTGTTTGCTTAGGGCTTATGTTGCTGTTTCTTTCTCCATTTTGCTTTGCTTTATAATTGAAATATATAATCAACATATAACATTGTATCAGTTTTAGGTGTACAACACAGTGATTTGATATTTGTGGGTAGTATGAGATGATGACCACCATAAGTCTAGTTAACATGGTGCATCCCTATTTCCACCTCCCACTGTTAGTTGTACTCACAATGCACTTTTTAAAAATATGACTGTCTCCTTGGCATGTGAGTCTGTACCACGGAATGGCCCCTCAGACTCCACTCCACTCCCAGGTACCTAGCACAGCATGTGGAACGCGGCCATTTCTCAGCTAAGGTGGACAGAACAAAAGGAAGAAAGAAATGAAAAGAGGGAAGCAACACTTCTATGTCCCATAGAACTTCAGGATGTTTTAATATGGTATTCCTAGAGAACTTTTTGTTTGAGGAAATCAGTGGTATAAATTCACTGCTTGATGGGAAAATAAATACATAGTTCTGGTGGCTCGCATTAGTCATCCAATGCCATAAATTAAATTCCTCCCTGGTAGCATATTAACCTATTATCTCCTAAATTACATACTCATGCCCAAATGTCAATATCTACTAAATTAAAGAAAAAGTAAAGACAGTGTTTTATTTGAATTTTTCAGAAAGCCATGTAAAGTCCTGCCTAAAGCAGTACATAATGCCTTAGAGAGTCAGATATTAACCTTCCCTTTTAATCTAGACTGATCTATCCATGCCCACCTACTTGACAGAATAAGAAAGGTGATCCCAAAACACCAAACAGTATCCAACACAATGCCTGAGATGATCACACATGCATACACAAACACATGTACACACACACTTATTATTCTTCTCCTGATCTTCTCTTTGCTGAACAACTTAGTCCCAACCTACAGCCCTACCTTGGCCAGATCTGGTGTACCTATGTTCTCCCCAATACTTGAACAAATGTGCTGGAGAAAAAGAATTAGACAAACACGAACTAATTTAAACCCTTTAGAAGTGGTTGATATGATTCAACATTACCTTGTTCTTACTAATGTAATGTCCACATGGCACAATAGACAGGATCAACTGAATGTTTTGGTCACACTTGATGTCACTTTCCACACTGGGATCCCAGGCTCAACATAAAACCATGGTGCTGGAAATTAAGAAGGTCCACATCCAAACTCTCTTCCTCCTGAATATATGTTGCTTTTTTCCTTGTTACTTTTTAAAATGTCCTTTCAAAAACTGTCTCAAAAGGGGCACCTGGGTGGCTCGGTGGGTTAAAGCCTCTGCCTTCGGCTCAGGTCATGATCCCAGGGTCCTGGGATCGAGCCCCATGTCGGGCTCTCTGTTCCGCAGAGAGCCTGCTTCCTCCTCTCTCTCTGCCTGCATCTCTGCCTAGTTGTGATTTCTCTCTGTCAAATAAATATTTAAAAAAAAAAAACTGTCTCAAAAGAAGGTCAACCTGCTTCTCAAGCATATGAATGTGACATCAACCAACAAAGTTATTCTTACAATGGATTCCCCACAGAGGGAATTATTTGAAAATAATAATAAAAATTTGGTCAGATCCTCAAGATTTATTTCTTGGTCAAAGGCAACTCAAAGTTGGTTGTGTATCTAAGTTTCTGGATTCTTCTAAACAATGATCTATAATATCAGGTATTCTTAAAGCTCTTAAATAATAAGAAAAAGGGAACCCTTCCATTGTATTTGTTCACTAAGACCACATTTACTGAGCCCATCCTGGGTATGCACTAAACGCAGAGCAGGATTCCTTTTGGCTTTCCTGGGAACGGAGGCCCCTTCATTATTCCCCTCCACAGTAGTCTACTGAAGGTCTACTAGTTTTTGAGCTTGACACACTTGGGTTCAAATATCCATTCTACCATTTAGCCACCATGCCCTTGGGCAAGCTACTTAACCTCCCTGAATCTCAGCTTCCCCTTCTACAAAATGAGGGTAATAATACTATTCTGAAAGGGTTGTTATATAAGAATGAGGTTAGCAAGCCTATAGAAAGCAGCTGGCATGCTGCCTACCTCAGTCAATGTCAACTCCTTTCCCTCCTTCCCTTCCCTTCTGGTAGGAAGCAACAGTTTGGGAAAAACTGTACTCATTCCTGAGAGGTCTGGAGTGACAACTGCTTCTACAGCATAACATGCTCGCAACAGGGAGACACAGGGGCAGAGTGACTTTTGAGGTGACTGCTGCTTAACAATTGTGTTTTTGGTGTGGTCTCCTGGAGATCACTGCCAGAGGCATGGGCCCCTCACCTGCTGCCAAAGGCAGGTCCTGGAGAAGCTGGTTTACTATAGACATTCTTCACGCAGAACATGTATCCATGGAGACCTTTCAGCCTCCCTTGGCCTCCGTGGGATTGCTTCACATAGAGAAGTCAGGATTGTAGGGTTTTCTCCAGTGTTGAGGAGCCCATGACCACCCATATAAAACCATGTCCCTTTCAATAAGGGAGAAGTTCCTGCCTAGGCCAGGTGAAATTCAGTTGCCACTTACAGATAGAGAGAGCTGCTTGGACTAAAAGTGCAAGTCCAGCGGATACTGGTTAAATATAATCAATTATATTCAGGTTTTATTAGCTTGCCTCTCCCACCCAATACTCCACCCATAAGCATAAAAATAGACAAAAAGAATGTGAAGGAGACAAGGGAGGGTAAAAGATTCCACCAGATTATCTGGAAGCAGGAAAGGGCAATGGGTATAGTCTGACTATGCTAACAGAGCATACCACAATCAAAATACTTGTACCCCTCCACAAAAGGGGCGAGGTGATTCATCCTGCAGAATCCTAAAACCCAAAACCTGAGCAGTCAAGGTCAGTGGAAGATATGGATGAAGATGGAGCTGAGGATATTAGCCTGCTTTCTATCCCCATGGTCTGGCAGCCAGAGATATCTCCCACCCATTCCTGCTCAAGCAGGAGGCTGGAAGACTCTTGAGAAACTGAAGAAGAGAAAATATCCAGAGATATTTTCCAGAGAAAATATCACTAGATACTAACATGGAATTCCCCAAAGGGACCAGCCAGAAAACTGCCCAATGACCCCTACAGTAAAGCTCAAGAGGTTTAAAGTCCAATCGCATAGAGAGGGCTTGCTATTAGCTTTTAGTGCTCTTAAATATGAATGGACAGACAATGTTTATCGTGTATTTAAGAGAATTATTTAACATGATAAAAGTCAAAAAATAGCTATTAAAAGCAAATATATATATATACATATATATATATATTAGAAAAAATTAAAAGATTCAACACAAAGGATAAAAGGTAAGGTTGTAAAAATCTAATATAAAGTAAAACAAAAAGACAAAGACATGGAAAATCATAGAAAAGATCTTTAAAAATAAGAGAACAATCTAGAATATCTAACATCTGACTACAAATGTTTCCAGATCAAGGGAAGAGAATAATAGAAAGAAATTACCAGAGGAATATAGAGTAATATTTCCCAGAACTAGACACAAGTTCCTAGATTAAGAGGATCCTCAAAGTGAGCAACATGATGAGAAATAGGACGTATATCAAGGCATATCATCATAAAATATCAGAATGCCAAGGCTAAAGAAAATATACTAAAAACTTCAGGGCAGAGGGTAAGGTCACAGTTCACATTAAAAGAACTGGAATCAGGGAGCACACAGCTTTCAATTATAACCCAAGAACTTAAAGGCAATAAAACAATGACTTAATTGTTTTGGAAAAAAATATCTTCCTCAACCTAAAACTAAGCATAGCTAAAATTTCAAACAAGCATAAGAATAGAATAAAGACATTTTCAGACATACAAGGTTTAAAAAAAAAATGTATTCTTTTTCTTAGGCAGCTATACAGAAGATGCTACCCCCACAGCTCAACTTGACTTCTTTCCTAAATTGGATTTCCTGTTTCTTGGGTCCCATATCAAGATAAAATAAAGACACTGCATAGTGGTGATCAAGAAAAACAATAATGTCATATACTGAGAGGATGAAAGAAAGAGAAATGCAAATGCGGTCTAAAGAAAACTGAAAAAAAAATATTTTTTTGCTGTTAGGATTTTTTATTAGAGTCATTTCCATTGATATTTTAATGTTTATTTCTTTCTGTATTAACATGTAATACATTATATGTTAATATATGTTTCAGGGGTACAGGTCTGTGATTCATCAGTCTTACATAATTCACAGCACTTACTACAACACATACCCTTACCAATGTCCATCATCCAGCCACTCCATCCCTCCCACTCCCTCCCCTCCAGCAACCCTCAGGGAAACTGAAAATTTTTTACAAAAATTCTCCTCTGTGCAATCTGCACTAACCCAAGAAAAGAAAGGAAAGGAAAGGGAATGAAAAGGACAAGGAGAAGGAAAACGAAAGAAAAGAAAAAAGAAATACACTGATATCACAGATTCTCCCCCCAAACAATTCAACCAATCATGGTAAAGTCCACAATCTAGAAGCACCATCCTACCACTCCCTCCCCACCCATACACAGAGCTTTTAAGTGGCATTTTAGTGCCCTTCTCTTAAATATGGACAGCCAATAATGTAGCATCAGAATCTGAGAGAAGCCTCTAATGTAAAAGACAGGGTATGAGAGGGGAAAGCCTGAGGAAAAAGAGATTTTGTAAGATTAAATTTTTAATTAAAAAAAATTATCACCCACACACACACCACATCAATAGGGCTTCTTTATAATGACATGGGATTACAGCTAAAAGAACTACAAGCCTCACATTCCATTTATTGAGCCTCCAGGAGAACCCAAGGACAAGAGACAAAAGCACACAAGAGAAAATTTTCACCTCTGACACCACAGCTACAGTAAACATAATCTAATTCTTAGAGAAATCAGGCCTATCTACCTCCATTCCCTTTACCTGATACATAATATATGGTTTTTAACAGAAAAAAATTATAAGCCATACTAATGACAAAACAGTCTGAAGAGACAAAATAATGATCTTTACTGTATGTCTGTCAATAGATATTTCCAAAACTTAAATGCAAAGAGAAAAAAGAAAAAAGAGAACAGAATATCAAAGAACTGTGGGACAAATGCAAAGGGTCTAACATATACATAAGGAAAATATCAGAAAGAAAAGAAACAAAAATATGTGAAGTGATAATGGTTGAAAATTTTCCAAAATTAACAATAAACACCGAACCACAGATCCAGGAAGCTAAAAAAACACTTAATAGTATAAATACCCAGAATCTACACTTATCATAATCAAACTCAGGAAATCAAAGACAAAGAGGAAATCTTGAAAGAAACAAAGGGAGGGGTATCTCACCTACCTACAGAAAAACAACAAAAAAGAAGTACACTGGACTTCTCTTCCAAGACCATGCAAAGCAAGAATCTGGAGTGAAACATTTAAAGTGCTAAATGAAAAAAGCAACATAGAATTCTATATCCAGCAACATTATTCTTCAAAAATAAAAGGGAAATAGACTTTCTGAGACAAATGATAATTGAGAGAATTTGTCACCAATAGAACTACCATGTAAGAAATGTTAAGACATTCTTCAGAAAGAAGAAAAATGACATAGGTCAGAAACCTGGATGTACATAAGTTAAAAAAATAATACAGTGGAGAAGGAATAAATGGAGCTAAAATAAAATATTTTTTCTTATTTTTAATTTATTTGACAGATAACAATTTATAAAAAATAATAATTATAATCATGTACTTGATAATTGCAGCTTATGGCTAAGTAAAATAAATGACAGTGATGTTATAAAGAATGGGAGGAAAGAATTGGGAATTCTTTGTTATAAGGTGCCTGCACTACCTGTGATGAGCCCAGTGTCATTTAAAAGTGGATTTGAATTAATTGCAAATGCATATTGCAAACTCTAGAGCAACCACTAACAAAAAATTTTGAAAGAAATAAAGTTGATACACTAAGACAAGAGGAAATGCAGTTATATAAAATGCTCAATTAAAACTGGAGAAGGTAAAAAATTAGAAGACAAAAAAAAAAACAAGGAATAAGGACAAGTGGGTTAAAACCTCTGCCTTTGGCTCAGGTCATGATCTCAAGGTCCTGGGATCAAGTCCCACATCCCGCTCTCTGCTCAGCAGGCAGCCTGTTCCCTTCTCTCTCCCTCTGCCTACTTGTGATCTCTCTCTCTGTCAAATAAATAAATAAAATATTTTAAAATAAATAAATGTGAATGGGGCAAGTACAGCAATTCAAAGACAGAGACTATTGTAATGAATAAAACACAAAACCTGACTACATGTTGTCTACAAAAAAAAAAAAAAAAAAGATTACATTTACCTGCAGTGAGATAAGGAAATAAGAAATAACTCTTGGAAATTAGAGATACAATAAAAGTAATTAAATATTGAATTAATGTGTCATAATAGAGGCTGAAGGACTCTTCTACAGAGTATAGTAAAAAAGAAAAAACCACATAAACAAAAATAGAAAAGGTTAAAAAAAATTAGAGGATCAATCCAGAAGATAGTGAAGGTTCAAAGGGTTTGTCCAGGTCATGATTCCAGAAGAAAATTATAGAAAAGCAAGATCCTCAGCCCCAATCCTTTCCTAAGCGTTTATTGTGCCCTGACAATATTCCTAATACCATGACAAAGGTCAACATTTGGCTCTAGACCTATATCAACTTGCTCCCTCCTTGTGTTAATTAGCATATAAGATGAATAGCATAAATGTTCCTAATTTAGAAAATCTAGCCATGGTTTCTTCCTGCATCTCACATTGTCAGATATCAACCCAGGTCCCCTCCAGCCCCTCTGGCCCCTCTGTCAGATACCAACCCATGCCCACAGCACCAGGCCTGTGGGTTGTGCCAGAGCATGGAGATTTTAGATGGAATCTGAGTCATTACACTGGAATGACTGCATTCCATGCAATCCACTGGCTACCATACGCTTCCGTTCCAATGTTTGTGCCTTCTCTTCAGTTCAGCCTTATGCCTGGCACACATATATTCTGATTCATCTGGTCCACATTCCAGGACTTGAGGTAAAATAAGGCCCCTTGGCCAAAGAAACATGTAGGGAATTGGCCACAAATACTGTTGGAGCAAAAGAATTAGTGAGATATGGAAGCTCAGCCTTGGGGTACACTTATCAAGTACCCACTCTATTGTAGGCACAATATGTCATTGGGGTACAAACTTCACCAAATGCATAAATATTTATGTACAAGAGTTCTCTTCATACTGTTGTTTGTGATCACAAAAACAAAAAACTGGAAATAATCTAAATATCTGAAAATAAGGAAGAGATTTTTTAAATCACAATACATCCACATGAAGAAAAGGATAACATAGGCTTTAATAACAACAGAGAGTTTAGATACATGGACAGATGGATAGAGGCTTATTGCTTTGCCAGAGAACATATGACAAAATAGTATATACTTTTGATTCCATTTTTCTTTTTTAATATAAGTACAGTTATAAAACAAATGAATTAACAAACAAACATAATGCAGAATTGGACCTAGAAATAGAACAAATTGATGGTTGTCAGAAGGAAGGAGTGTGGGGGATGGGTAAAATGGGTGTAGGGGCATGGGAGATACAGGCTTCCAGTTACGGAATGAATAAGTCATGGAAATAAGTCACAGCATAGAGAATATACTCAACAGTATTGTAATGGTGTTGATGGTGACAGATGGGAGCTACGTTTGTGAGCACAACCTAACGTATGGAGGAGTTGAATTACTGCGTCAACTATACATAAATTTAAAAAAATAAACTTTCTCAGCCTCAGTACTATCAACATTTTGGACCAGATGATGGTTGTGGGGACTAGGCTGTGCATTGTAGGCATGTTTAACAACGCCTCCGGCTTCTACCCACTTGGTGTAAATAGCTACCCCCCAGTTGGAACCACTCAAAATGTCTCCAGACACTGCCAATGCAGCTGGGGGTAGGGGTGATCAAAAGTGTTCCCAGTTGAGAGCCACTGCCCTAAATGAAGAAGTCTGGAAGGGTGCATAGTATAGATATGGTATTTTACTATTCAGTAAATCTTAACCACAGCTGTCTCTGCTTGGTGAGATAAAAAGTGATTTGTCTTTTCTTCTTAGAATGAAGAAGTCTTCTGAGGTATCTTCTGATTTTCATAGCATGAGCTTCTATTTCTTAAGGAACTATGAATATTTTTAAAATACTGCATTGTCAAGTTGAAACAAAGAGCACACCCTGGTCAGCAGAGTTTGTTAATAAACCCAAAATGAAATGTATACTTTCTGAGCTTGGATCTTGAACGTCTATACTTAGATACACCTGAAATGAAGACGATTTTTTTTTTAATTTAGGGAATAACAGAATTGTAGAGGTGAAAGGGAACTCTGGTGACCCTCTAGTCCAGCGATAAGCAAACTACAGCCATGGGCTAAATCCAGCCCACTACCCATTTTTGTAACTAAAAATTTTTTGGAACCCAGCTGCAGGAACTATCTATGATGGCTTTCACGCTACACTGGCAGACCTGAGTAGTTGTGTGGAAACTGCATGGCCCAGAAGGCCTAAAATATTTCCCATCTGACCCTTCACAGAAGGAGCTTGGTGACCCCTCCTCCCATGCACAAGTATCCCTCTAGGATGGCAGGCCTTGGCTGGGACTCCCCCAGGCACCAAGGCTTCACCAGCGCAAGGGCAGTCCATTTCTTCACTGGACAGCTTTGAGTGTAAGGTTTGGGTTGTTTCTTTAATTCCTGAGCCGAAACCAGCTCCTCTATCACATTCTTTGTCCCCACTTCTGCATTCTGGAGCCACAGGACACAGTTTCTACTTGTCCTTTCCCACTTTGACATCCCTGCTTTCTCTCACTGCGCATACATAGATCTCATTAGCTCTACCTTGAAAATATACCCAGAACTTGACCACATCTTACACCTCCACTGCCTCTATACACCACCTCTCACCCTGACTCTAATGATCAGTCTTCTCTAGTTTCCCTGCTTCTGTTTTCACCTCTCCTCAGTCTCTCTTCAGAAGAGGTGTCAAAGTGATCCTTTTAGAATAGAAATTCAATCACGACTCTCCCCTGCTCAAAACCACCCAGGGGTCCATAGTCTCTTATGGTTCGCCTCCCCTCCCCAATGTCCATAGCCCGCTCCCCCAGGTGAAGTCTTACAATGGCCTACAAAGGCCCCACATCTGACTGTGTGCCGTCCCCTCCCTACCCCTCTCCCCCTCACTCTGCTCTACCCCTTCATCCTCCTTGATGATCCTCAACCAACTCGTTCTTCTAGGACTTTGCAGTTGCCCTTCCCTTGGCCTGAAATTCCCTCTCAGGTGTCTGTAGGACTCACTTCCTCACCTCTTCAGGACTCTGCTCAAAGTTGCCTTCTCAGGGAGGCCTTAACTGAAATTAGGATCCCTCACTTCACTCCAGCACTCTCCACCCATTCCCTTTCCCGACATGACTCTTCTATAGCTCATCTTCCTGTGGCACACTCTATGTGTTACTTATTTACTCCTAGCTATAGGGGTATATATGAGCCAAATATGACCAGGGACTTTCGTCTGTTTTGTTCACTGCTATATGCCCAGTGCCTAGAGCAATGCCTGGTACATGCAACATTCTAAAAAATAAATACCAAGAATGTAAATTCACCACCATGGGAACACATGTTCTTCCCAATATATTCATACATATGCCTGAATTGGCTTGGGGGTGAGGGGAAGATTATACTGTTGTTGTTTTATAAAGTATAGTTGACATGCAATGCTATAGTAGTTTCTGGTGCACAACAAACTGATTTCATAATTCTATACCTTATGCAATGCTCAGCACAATTCTTGAGGCAACCACCAGAGAGCCAGTTCCAACTGGGAAAGTATGCCTGCATTTTTACTCACTACCTCCATTAAGCTTTGAGAGAATTGTCAAAGTATAGTCATTATCCACTGAACTCTGCCTGGCCATAGCCTGGCTCTGCAGAGAGGAAGTGGCAGAGAGCTGATCATTGCCCTCTATAAGGCTCTGCATTTTAAGATAGACATGTGAATGTGTACAGGACGGGGGGACAGCCAAACAGAATCCCTAAACCATTACATGAAAGGAGAGTAGTATGTTTAGATCAGGTGTAAAGAAGGGAAGTGTAATTTCTAAGTGCACAAAGAGGCCATGTTTTGGGGCTGAGATGAGCTATGCCAAACCCAAGTCAAGAGAAACTGATGAAGGATCATAAAACAAAATTGCCATGAAGGGACTGTCATGGGCCATTGTTACAGCAGGTTCTCTCACTACCCTCAGGGTCAGGTTATATGTAAAGAAACTGAGGTTTAGCAAAGTAGCTTACCCAGGACTACAACACACAAATGATAAATCCAGGTGTGTCTATCTTCAAAGCCCAGGAACTTTCTACTAAATGAAATCTATTATTCAGAGTTTAGGACAATGCTTAGCACATAGGATGATACATATAGCACCACTGTTTTCATTACAAAGTCCTGCTGCCTTGTGTGAAGAAACCATGAGACCTGAAGAAGAGTGGGTCTTTCCCTTGGTTGACCAAAAGAAGATGGCAGCTACACGCTCGGACCCCAAGTCCCACTCTACTGGCCCTTTCCATCATCATCTCTTCACCCTTTCCACCCTTTCCCTCTCTCTCTGCCTAATTTAAAGTGAGAGATGATGCTCAATCTATACACCACTGTAACAATGATGCTGATGAATCACTGTCCCTCAAGGTGGTGCCGCTGCCACCAACCCAGCAGCCTCTCAGAGACTGCCATCTGACAAAACTCCATAGATGGGTGGTATTTTCCAAACTATTGCATTTTAAGTTCTCAGGAACAGGTGGGGAAAGCAACAACTGAGCTTATTAGGAGATGACTTTGCCTGCGAGGAAACTAAAAATCTCCTTAAAATCCCCAGAGAAATTTCAAAACTCCAGAGCAGCCTAAAGCACAACTACACATTTGCTGGAAATACAACATCTCACGTTGAACGTACTCTCATTTAAGCAAACAAAGCTGGAGGGTGCTGTTGGGAGGCAGTCAACTGACACAAATTACGCTCGTAGTGAGGCCCTTCATACACACCACAGTGGGAAACAGGGTTTGTAACCAGATGGTAGGACAAGGCTTCTGAGAGTAAGGGGCTCTTCCCATTCCTTCTCTGTCCCACAACAAAGTCAAGAACACTCTCTGAATCAGACTCAAAAGGATGAAATCTCTTAAAAATCTGAAAAGTGTAAGCAGATGAAACCAGAAAGTGCTAAAATTATACATCACTAGTGCAAAGTCCCTAGATTTTTAAGCTTGGAGCAGAGGGGCAGGTGTGAAGTGACAGTAAGGATGTTACTGAGATACCAAAGATAGTAGGTTTGATTACAGATCCTGAAATCTTCTAAAAATTATCAGCACACTCATAGCATGTTAAAGACACACAACTGTGTGAGTGTGAGGTGCCGGTTGTCTTAAATTTGTTGGAAACTCACCACCACCATAAAATATGGTGCAAGGCATAGAGGTGGAATGAGGTGGCAGGGAAGGACAGCTTGGTCACAACCAATTAGCCTGAGATTGTGGCACCACGGTTGGGAGTTGGCTTCTTCTGGAGCCACAGAAATGTTGGGAGCCACGAACCCACCAAGTCCAAGTCTGTCGGGGAAACTCAGGTTCAGATCAGGAGACCTTTGGACTACAATCAGACAGCAGCCAGAACTGCAGGAAAAAGAGCCCAGAGCTAAGAAGAGAAGATAAGAACAATGACAGACAACTTGAGAAGGGGGCAGGGGTGCAGAAGCCACACTCTTGTCAGGGCTGGTCAGTATAGGAATGGTAAGGGTGAGAGAAAGATAGACAAAACAAGATCTCATAATAAACTCATATAAGTGACCTGCCTCTCCATTTTACAGGAAAATTCCACAGGAAAATAAATAAAACTGAATTTCCTTGATGTTCTCCTAACCTCATTTTGGTATCTTTACCCAATACTGCTTTAACTCATTCATGGCTACAATATTATCCTTCAACCAAAAAAACACGAAATTCTCGGGGCGCCTGGGTGGCTCAGTGGGTTAAGCCTCTGCCTTCGGCTCAGGTCGTGATCACAGGGTCCTGGGATCAAGCCCTGCATCGGGCTCTCTGCTCAGTGGGGAGCCTGCTTCCTCCCCTTTCTGCCTGCTGCTCTGCCTACTTGTAATCTCTCTCTCTCTCTCTCTGTTAAATAAGTAAATAAAATCTTAAAAAAAAAACAAAACACGTAATTCTCTGTTGCCGAAAGAGGAGTCATCAGAACTTAAACTTTCTAAACACCCTGGGAATCATAAAGGAATCTCCATATTGAAGATTGTGTCTCCCTCAATGAGGTTATGTGTCTTCTCATGGGTTTTCCCCCAATTCCAGGTACTCACTGCAGGCTTCTGGAAAGCACCCCACTCAGCCTTCCTCATCTCCAAAATGATTTTTTCTCCTACTTCCATGTTATTTTCCTCCACTTCCTCCTCCTCATGCTTCTTCAACTTCTTCTTTCCTCTTACTCTTCTTTTCACATTTTTTTCTTCTAAAGCTTATTGTATGAATGACATAAGTGATCCAACTTCATTCTTAACAAATGTTTCACCAATGGTTCCAACACATTTTATTGAATTAGCCGCCATTTACCCACCAATTAGAAGCCTTCTTTACTACACATACAACTCTTATATAGACATTGGTCCATTTCTGGACTTTTTACTCTATTTTCTTCATCTATGTTTATCTATACTTGAATCTGTACACAGTGTTTTAATCATTATAGCTCATAATACATCTTTCCAATAGTGAAAACCTCCCTTGTTACCATTTTTTGTGTCCTAAAAATAACTTGTCCTTCTATTTCTATTTTTGTAAGAGATTTACTCAGAAATGGACATTGCCAACATTACACTTAAAAATCTGCTAAGAAGGTAGATCTCATGTTAAGTGTTCTTACACAATAAAGTAAAATAATTAGGGGGAAAAAAGAAATGGATGTTGCCTCTTGAAATCAATTTATCTGGCATAGACTATACTTGGTCATGACGCTGCAAGATTCAATTTGATAATGTTTTTAGAAATTTTGTGTCTATATTCAGAAACGAGACTGGCCACCAGTTGTCTTTGAAGTGTTAATTTCTACAAAAAATCATAGCCAAGATTTACAATATTAAGCTCTATCTTATATCTTCTGATTTCTAAACTCTGTGGGGCTAAATATTCCTAGTAAAGGAAGATAAACCAAAAACAAAGACAAAAACAAAAACAAACAAACAAACAAAGAAAAAAAAATGAGTCTAGGCAATGTGCCAAATGGTCAGTCAACAACAGTGTGATAATTTAATCATTATAGGATACAATTATAAATGTAAATTACGTTACCATATTTCTCCAATTCCTTTGCCCCCTTAGATTCTTCCTTCTCCCCAACTCTCTGTAGAGAAAAAGGATGAAATGTGCATGGGCAGATTCTGTATGAAATAGCCATCAGAGGAAAGAACTACACCTCCCAGAAGGCTTTGCATGGTGGAAAGCTGTGACTTGTCAGAAGCCCATCTTGCACAGCCACACATGACTAAGGAACCAATATGGTGGGGACAAAATGGCATAGATGCATGGATACTGCTCAAGTAATAGTGCAAAAATATACCCATGAGAATGGAGTATTAAAACAAGAGAATGAGGGTGTTCTAGAAGAAGATTCTTACACCAAGCCCTTAAAATCCCTAAAACATTACAGAAGTGTGAGTCAAGAAAGCTTTGTCCTTAAATGTGACATATCTCTGGGGAGGAACTAAAGGGTATTTTGAAACTTGAGGTGATGTTCTGATAATATTACCTAAATCAATCCATTCCTCCTTTCATTTCTGCACCTAGGTTTGCTAGCTACTCCTCATACACTACTCAATTTGTAGAAGATTTGATGCACGGCTCTCTCTCCTACTACAGAACTATACCTACCACATTGCCAAAGGACACTCCTAATGTGCTCAGCAAACCCCATAAGATAATACACATGCTATTCTCAAGGGATGTGAGTAGTGTGCCCTTGCTGCTTCAGATTAAAGCTGATGCATCATAATAACCAAGCAGGCAGGGGTTTTTCAGATTTATTCCAAGTAAACACCTTAATGACCTCCCCAAATGGCAGGGGGGCTGCTCATAATAGGCACATACATATGTAAAACAGCAAAGGAGAAGGTGCCAGAGTTTCTCTGCCACCTGTACTTTCCTCTCCAGATTCCACCACCTGGGGTGAGAGTGTTGATGAGCCCTGGGAAACACAGAAGGTGCAGTCACCTTGGAGCTGAGGGAGCCAGGAGCTGCAGAAGCAGTGAACTAGAGAGTGAGAGGAAACCAGAACAAGAGAGGTTGGTCTGAAACCTTTCACTCCATAATCCCCATTAGGTGATTTGTGTCCTCTTTTGCTATTGCTTTGGACTACAAAACTATGGAATTATAAAATTTGTGCTCCTCACAAACATATAGTTACTTCTTTACAAAGCTTCAGTCACATCTCTGGACAAGTTCATCAACAGCACCCTATAGCCCATTGCATGGCAATAAGCTAAGCCATTAGAGGGGAGTGCTAACACTCCTCATCTCACTCTGACTTCCTCGACCATATGGGGAAAAGCATTTTTATTTGCAAATTATTACTCAACTATGCAAGTGAAAAGCTCTGCCTCTCTGCTCCTGGGAGTATGCAGATGTAGAAATCAAACTCCTGCTCAGTATGCATCTGGAAGCCCATTACAGGGAAAACATCCTTGAAATTTCTACCTCTCTTGACATGATAATTTTTCTTTCTGTCCAACCCCTCAGACAGATTTTGTTTTAATGGTCAAGAAAAAAATATATATTAATCTCAAGCACATTGGCTGGCGAGGCTTTCCACACTATTTGACCAAAAGCTATTTGACTAAACTATACTAATAATAATAACTAAGGAAAACGATCTCATATGTAAATGGGACTTTATAATTTGTATGAGGATTCTGTGTCCATGCTCTCTTTGGGGCCTCAGGGCCTCTGGTACAGGTTGATTTACTCTTCTGTACACAGTAAAGCTGAGGTCCATTGCAGTTGAGAGATGAGCTCAAAATTATTACCAGAGCTATAAGTAGAACCTAAGCTTTCAACTCCAACATAATACTCCTTCAACTCTTTGTGTCTTCAAGCCTTTCAAACTTATAACAGTTGGTCAGTTTATCACATATGTGGGCACACACATGGGGGCACATATACACATGTGTGTTCCAGGATCAATATGATGTCCCCTCTTCATTCCTAATATTGCTCATTTGTCTTCTCTCATATTTTCTTGACCATTGTGGCCAGAAGTATATTTCTTATAGTAGGTTGTGGTCAAAAGTGTTCAAAATCCACTGCTCATCTTTTTCTCCTAAATGACTATAGAAATTCTGGAATACAATGAATTATTGAGAAGTTAAATTGCTACTGTGCTTTTAATTTGGGGGTAGGATGTTGTTGTGAACTCATTAGCCAAAAAAATTAAGTCTATTCTCCCCTTCCCCTCCCAAGAGGGAGCTGGTCTCTATGTTCTTGAGGGCTAGTTTCTGTTACTTTCAGGGAAGGGAATTTAGGAGAGTTTTCTAAGCGGAAGACAGATGGACACTGGTACAACAAGAGGAAGAGAGACTTGTCTTATTCCTGCGGGTTAGATTTCTAGAACCTGAGATGTTATGTGAGTGTATATGAGGAAGTAAGGGGTAAGTAAAGAGGAACTGGGAGACTGCATAGCATCATGGTCGTGCCTGCAAGGAGGGATCTTAGGGGCATCACCACAGACAAGTATAAAATCAAAGCCTGACAGATATAAAGGGAGCAGGTCTCAACTGGAGCATGTAGGAACAAATGGAAGGATACCAATGATGGTGAGCACCATGGACTTAAGGTCAAGTCCTTCCTTCATTTCCCAAGACACACATCACTACAGAGATCCTTGCATGATCCCATACAGAAGAAAACCCCAATAAAAATGAACATTAGAATTCTTCACCAATCATAGCTAGTTAGGTTTAAATCCAGGGTTGATTTCATGTAGAAAAATGAAACAAAATATGACATTTCTTGTATCTCTAGGTCAAAACATTTTGCAGTTGCTATATGCTATTTGTGATGCTATGGTGATATGACTAACTTTGGATCCTACCCAGAACTCCTTCTAGAAGGACTCCTCCAAGATAGAGAGTAGCACAAAATGCCAAGACAGATAATATATGAGAGGGTGTCCAAGACATGTAGACTGGGGAGCTAAAAGGTGTCAGTCTCAATGGCAAGCTAAAAATGAGTTTTTATTTTCTCCTCTGTCCCTTTCTCACTGAATCCCTGCTTTCCACGCTGATTCATACATATACTTGGACATACTCTGTTTATACTAAAATTCCAAGTCTACAGAAAGCTGAAGAGGATTCTCAGGGAACTGGAAGAAATAAAGGGAGACTGCTAACACTCAAGCTGCTAAGCCAAAACTGTCAGCTAGAAACATACAGAATGACATTGAAAAGCCCCAGGTTAAGGCAAAGTCCTAAACATATCTCCAGATTTGCTTCATTTAAGACTCCTACTGGGAGCTGCCAGAGGGGTCTTAGAAAAGCAACAATGTAATGGGAAAGGTTCCAGTCTCCATAACAGCTTAAAACTGAGTGTCCCAAGAGTAAGAGGGAACTCCCTTCGCCTGACTGTCTTAAGCTGGGACATGGGTTCTTTTCTGCCCTCAGATTCAAAGTGCTCTTCTGGATCTTAAGCCTGCTGGCATTTTGACTGGAACTACACCATCGACTCTCTGGGGTCACCAACTTGCCAACTACAGATCTTAGGACTTATCAGCCTCCATAATCACATGAACCAATTTCTTACAATAAATCTCTATCTATACATATATTCTATTCGTTCTGTACCTCTGGAAAACCCTAACTGGTGCAGGAATTGAAACCAACTTAAGAGCTCCTCAGAATGCAAAGAAAAACACTGAGAACGTGCTTTAATATAATAGAAGTCCCTAAAGAAAGAGTAGAAGCAATAAAACAGAGTAAAAATCAAAGGCATAATAGAAGAAAACTTTTCTGGGTTGATGTGCAAATGCCATGACTGTCTACCAGGAAAACTCAAAAGAAAACAAATAAGAACTCATTAAAGTAACAAAATACATTACAAAAAGTAATAATTTTCTTACACAACAAGAATAATGAAGATAATATAATGTGGAAGGAGGGTGGAAGTTTTCTAATAACAATAATAAATATAAAATACCTAGAAACAAGCATAACAAGAACCATATCAAAAAATTGATAAAATCTTCTTGAAGAACATAAAAGCAGACTAAAATAAGTAGAGAACACACCAATTCCTGAACTAGAAGATTCAATATTGTAAAGATCTAAATTATCCCTAAAATAATGTATACACTTAATGCCATTTCCATAAGATTGGGGGGATATGTGCAAAGAGACTCTAAATTTTTCCTGAAAGGTTAAATGTATACATTGATTAAAATGTTTCCGGGGAAAAGAATAGTAACGAAAGGAAACTTACCCAACCAGAATAGGTACTCTACAAAGCTATAGTAAAGGGCACCTGGGTGGCTCAGTAGGTTAAAGCTTCTGCTTTCACACGCAGTGAGCAAAAAAAAATTCTGCTTTCAGCTCAGGTCATGATCCCAGGGTCCTGGGATTGAGCCCCACATCAGGTTCTCTGCTCAGCAGGGAGCCTGCTTCCTCCTCTCTGTCTGCCTGCCTCTCTGCCTACTTGTGATCTCTGTCTGTCAAATAAATAAATAAAATCTTAAAAATTAAAAATTAAAAATAAAGCTACAGTAAATAGAACAATATGATGCTAATGCAAAAAAAAAAAAAAAAAGGAGGAGGCAGATTAATGGACTAGAATTGGAAGTCAAAAAAGAACTAAAGTAGGAGTGTCTGGGTAGCTCAATCAGTAAAGTGCCTGCCTTCAGCTCAGGTCGTGATCCCAGGGTCCTGGGATGGAGCCCCACATTGTGCTCCATGCTCCTTGGGGAGCCTGCTTCTCCCCCTCTCTCTGTCCCTTCCCCTGCTTGTGCTCCCCCACGTACTCTCTCTCTCTCTCTCTCATGAATAAATAAAATCTAAAATAAAAAAAGGAACAGAAGCAGACTTGAGAATTTAGCATATGAAAAGATGGCATTTAACATTGGTAGAGATAAAAATTTATTTTGGGGGGATGGAGAGTTTTGCATTGACCTTATTTATTTTGCTCTTTGCTTTAATACCTACTCCTCACAGCCCTCGGAAGTGGTTAGCGCAGTCTAATAAAAGAGCAATAGAGGGTTTGGGCAAGACAATGAGAATGGTGACTGCTGACTTGTTCATATTTCTGCAGTTCTCTGTGATAGATTGGTCTGATCTGGGTCAGTTTTGTTCTGTAAACTGCGTGTTCAACAGAGTTATCAGAAGAACCTCCAGAGAGTCCCTGCTGCAGTTGGTGCTGCTGATACCCCATCTTTCTCAGGAGCCGAAACCCCTTCTACCAAAAGCATATCATCCAGTCTCATTAGCTGGGGATCGGGGCCCTCATCCTGGGCTCCTCTGATGCTGAGACCTGTCTTCTCTAATCTCACACAGGATGCTGAAGAGCGAGGGTTTCATTCTGTGACTGTCCGGGACATGTTTCTTTGCTTGTGCCTCATCCAATTTCTGGTCAGTTGTTGTCATGATCTGACAGCGGATGTCACCCATGTCCTGCTTCCTGCTACTGCTGTTCACCCCTTCATGGCCATGGAGGGGAGACCATGCTGCCCTGCACCAAATGGCCGGCCAGGTTCACCCCAGCCAGAATCTGTAGCATCTGGTTTGATCGTCTACCCCAGGAGAGCAAGGCACAGGTGGCACCATGTTTCTTTTTCCTTTTTTTTTTTCTTTAGGAGATAGAATTTTAAGAGTTGGTATTCTGTTCGCTATATAGCAATTTGTCTAAAAAAAAAATTAGTGAGTATCTTATGCAAGACACCAAAGTAGATATGAATGTATTAAAGATATAAATTTTGAAAATGAAGCCACATGAAGGACACTTGGGTGTCTCAGTCGGTTAAGCACCCAACTCAGTTTTGGCTCAGGTCATGATCTCAGGGTCCTGGGACAGAGCTACGCATAAGGCTCCTTGCTCAAGGGGGAGATTCTCTCTCTCTTCCTCTGCCCCTGCCCCCACTCACCTGTTTCCTCTCTCCCTCTCTCAAAATAAATAAATCTTTAAAAATAAATGAAGCCATATGAATGCTAAATTACAGTTTAAGGAACTGCTTACATAATATGAAAGTGAAAATTTTATCTAGAAATTTTATTCAGAAAATTTCTTTTTCTAAGCACCAAAAAGAAAGGATTGAGAAACCTCACCTTGCAAGAATTGTTATGTGTCAACACATGACGTAAAGTTAAAAGTATACACCATATAATGGAGAAATGAGGTATAAATAAAATAATGTAGTAATTTGTACTAATTCAGTAAGATAAATATATATGTATATCAAGAGACATACATACACAAAGAAGGAATTCAAATGGTCTAGAAGATTATAAAAGTGTTGGGCAGCCTGGGTGGCTTAGTCGGTTGAGCCTCTGACACTTGATTTTGGCTCAGGTCATGATCTAATATGTGGTGGGATCCCACCCCATGTGAGGCTCCACTCTCAGCTGGGAGTAAACTTGGGATTCTCTCTCTCTGCCCCTCCCCCTACTCATGCTGTTACTGTCTCTCTCTCTCTCTCAAATAAAATAAATAAATCTTAAAAAAAAAGTTCAACCTCATTATTTAGTCTTAAAATGTAAATTAAACAAAGATAATATTTCTGTACCATCAAATTGGCATTGATTTTTTTAATGCTCTTGGCTTAAATGGTAGAACACGGACAATCTCTTAAATTGTTATAATAATAATATCAACTTGTATAATACTAATGAGAAAAATATGCCAATGGCCTAAAGTCAATGTACTACTAATGCAGGAAAAGCTCTTTGGTAAAGTAATTCTACATCTAGAAATTTATCTTTAGGAAATAATTAGATGTGGGGAGAAGTCTGACATTAAAAAAATGTTTATCAATATTAAACACTGTGGTTAAAAATGAGAAATAACCTAAATGACCAACACATGGGGACTTGTTTTTAAAACACTGTAATTTACACAATCATTAAAAGTGATGTAGCATATTAGTATTTGTCACATGATTTTTTTTTAACATAACTGGCCATCTTTGTTCCTTCTTCTCCATCTTATTTCTTGACCCCTTAAAAAAAAGTTGACACTGAATATCACTATCAATACTGTAGTTAATCCCTCAATTGTGTTGGAGTAAAAAAATGGTTGAGAACAGTGTACTGAAGATGCACATTTACTGACATGGAAAGATGTTCCAGATGTTCCTAATACACTATTCATGCAGGAAGCAAATTATGACTTGCTTTATAATCATCACTTAAATTAAATTATAAATTTATAATTATAATTAATTTAATTATAGTTTAAATTATAATTTAAAATTAGAAAATTGTTTTTGAGAAAAACATACAGCAACAGTAAAAAGATATAAAAGATACTGCAATGATTATAGCTGGATATTAGAATTACACTTTTAAATTTTCTTCTTTTTTGATTATTATTATGCTATTTCAATATATTCATATATACTTATTTGCTTACCAAATTCAGTATAGTTTTTTAAGTTTATTTGGGTTTTTTAATAATCTCTACACCCAACATGGGGCTTGAACTCACAACCCCAAGATCAAGAATTACATGTTCTTCCAACTGAGCCAGCCAGGAGCCCCCAAATTCAGTTTATTAATAAACTTGGAACATAACAGTTTCATAACAGGAAAACAAATTATTTTCAGTTTGTTAAAATATAATAGATAATTGCTCTCAAGCTTCTCTTTATCAACGTAGTGATTGATCAAAAGAAAAAAAATGATGTTAATGAATCATTCTTGCGTCTTCAAAACCATCTTCTGAACTCGTGCTCTGCCCAGTCACCGTTACACTAACAACGGCGAGTAACATTACTATGGCTAACTTTTATTGGGCATCTAAGTCCCGCTTCACGTTTAGTCTGTTGAAGTTGAGGAAGTCAGGATAAATCTAGGTGGATCAAGGCTGCTACATGCCACCAGAGGGTGCTGGAATTTTCCCACAGGTTATGAACCCCTTGTAAATTTCCCCATAAGCCTTCCCCTTGGTGTCTAAAAGGCATTCACTTGTCCTTCAAATGTCACAACTCAAGCATCTCCTTTCAAATCTCCTGAATCTTTTATATTCATGCTCAGAGTGAGAGCCCCTGGCACAACCCCCTTATTAGAGCATTTTATCATGCTAGATGGCACTGATTGTTCTAAATGTCTGACAGTACTAGTCTCACAACATAAACTAACATAAAGTAATCACCTCTGTATCTCTGGGATATGGCCCAGGACCCAATTCTCAGTAAGGATAATAATTTGTTGGTTGGTTGACTGATTCATTGGGTGGATGAAATGAATATTTTAAATCCTTAAGGTATGCTTGGTCACTTGTACACCAGAGTTGAGCCTTGGGCTCCCAGTAATGCATTAGTGACCCTCAGGAGGCCTAATGAATCCATCTCATTAGAGTCAATAAGGCTTTTAGGCCTAATTCACTCACTCTCTGCCTTAGGATAATTTACTTATATTGAATTTCAAACTGATCTGATAATATGACTCATTATAAGGTATCTTCCTGGGCCTGTCCTCTCTTCCTCCTAATTGCCATTGTCCAAGTTCAGCTTCTCCTAGTCTCTAAACCACAGACATTACCTTCCAAGTGGTTTCACATTCTTTCCTTTATTCATTCAGCAATTCTGTATTTAGCACTTCCAGGGAATGTTGTAGACAGTGGAGACAGCAGGGAACAAGACAGACAGGACCCTAACTTCAGGGAGTTTATAGTAGGGGAAGACAGACAAAGAAGTTCAATGAATCTGAAGATAGATTTCATAGAAATCATCTAGTGTAAAAACAGCAAAAATACTGAAAAAATTAAAAGAGCCTTGGGGACTTGTGGGAAATTTCAAAAGTCTCCCATAGAGATAGTTGGAGTCCCAGGAGAACAGAAAGAAATTGGGCCAGAAGAAAATAATAGAAAAAGTGGCCAGAATTTCCCAAATTTATTAAAAGACAAAAATGTACAAATTGAAGAGCTCCAGTGGCAAAATTAGTGCCCAATACTTACACAACAGTGCAAGCAGAAAAATTTACATCCAGGAATAACACAGTCAAGAAAACCACATCTAGGTACATCATAGTCTAAGTGTTAAAAGACAAAAACCTGGGACAGATAAAATCACCTAAGGTAAGGACAGAGAAGATGATGAAGACTAAGATACAGGATTCCCTAAAATGGAGATGTCAAGTACAGGATGGAGAGCCAGTAGATGTAACTAAGGAAAAAATGGCCAATGAGGTATAAAAACACAGACATACGTGGTGATCACATGAGGAAGAGTAAAGGTGTTTTGAGAAGGAAATGATTAACTGCGCAGCATAGTAGCATGGACCAAGTGAGATGAAGGCAAAGAAGTAGCAATTACATTTGGCAACATGGGAATCAGTGAAAACCCAGACAAGAGCAATCCCAATGAAGAGGTAAGAGAAAAAAGTGCAAGAGCTTAAAGAGATTGAGGAAAGAAAAGAAGATAAGAAGAGAGGCAAGGACTTCATTCTCCACTCTGATGAGAGGGAACATCTAAACTGCAAAATTCATTATGTCTTACTCCTAGGTAAACCATTCAGCAGACCTTAATACAGAGACCTAAAGCCAGAAGAAGAAGAAGAGGAGGAGGAGAAGAAGAAGAAGAAGAAGAAGAAGAAGAAGGGGGAGGAGGAGGGGAATGAGGAGGGGAATGAGGAGGGGAAGGTGGAGGAAAGAGCGGGGTGGGGGGGAGTAGGAGGGGAAGGGGAAGGAAGAAAGAGCAAGGGGGAGGAGGAGAGGAAGAAGAAGAAAGAGTTCACAACAGATTAAGGTTCTTGAGTATTGCTTCCCAACATGCCAATCTAGAAGAAACACTAAAACATCAAAGGAAATGTGATGCAAAACAGAAAAATGTGTTCCCAGAACTCCTCTCATAACAAGTCCCGTAGACTGTTGGAAAGAATACTTTGAAAAACTTCTTGCAGTAGTGGTGATGAAAAGTGAGACATCTCAAGGGAGGTTTTGAGGAAAGCACAGCCCTCTGTGGTCAACCCCAATAACTTTACCCTAGTCCATTCATCCATTTCTGCTTCCTCTGTTCCCAGAAGTGTCCAGCATACAGTAAATGCCCAAAAACATTTGTTAAAGAATGAATTGGTTTAAAATAACTCAATGTTACTTCTGCCTTGGATTTTATCTTATCAAAGGGCTCTTTCTGACAAAAATGGGTATTTAGTTACAAAGAGAGAGGAGCCAAAACAAGCACATAGCAATAACAGTAAGGCTAAAGTTACTAAAATGTTGATCCATGTTGACATAGCTTTCGCTCAGTTCCTTGTATCCAAAATAAATCTATACTTCATCACTCACAATTTGCATATACAAATATTAATCATTATGGTGTTCACCTGAGACTAATGTAAGGTTATATGCCAATTGTATCTCAACAACAACAAAAACAACAACAAAAAAAAAAAAACTCTACTGAATCATAATTAAACAGAGGAAGTGTCTGGGCCTAAGAGAATCTAAAATGTCTGTGCCTCCTTCTCCAAAAAGCTGCCTTCATGTGAAAAAAATATGCAAAGTTCACTTGTTTAATTGGAAGTAGTTTGGTGTTGTGTATTTAGCAGCCCTTAATAGAAAAGAAGGAAGTAATTATACCCAGAAGAGTTTCCTTTTAAACCACACATTTATAGGGCGCCTGGGTGGTTCAGTAGATTAAGCGTCTGCCTTCATTCAGTTCACGTCATGATTCCAAGGTCCTGGGATTGAGTCCCACATCAGGCTCCCTGCTCAGCAAGGAGTCTGCTTCTCCCTCTGCCCCTCTCCTCCACTCATGGTCTCTCTCTCTTTCAAAAGTAAATAAATAAAATCTTTAAGCCCTACTTTTATAAAGCACTGTATTTTCTTCATGTAGTTCACCCTTACTGACAGAGTCATCTATTTACCCATTCATTCATTCTTTCTTTCATTTTATTCCTGTATCTAGTAATCTAGGATGTGGCATAAGAATATCATAGTGTTTTTATAAATTAAGGGTCTGGTTCAATAAAGACCCTACAAAACACTTAACACAATACATATTGTGAAGGGAAGTTTGCTTCCACAAACCAGCTTTCATGCTGCAAGCAAAGATGCATAGCAAGCAATCCACAGCAATCTAAAAATAGACCAGGGTCCACCTCCAGCCCTTTCCATCTTTACTCTCCATTAGGAAAAACGTCAGCATCACCTGGTTCTTCAAGGGCTGTGCAATTGCAGCACTCTTTGAGCCCATGCTCCATTTTCTGGACAATATAATCAAATTAATCCCTGTCACATGCTTTGCTTGGGCATCCCCATTATTAAAAAGCAATGTGAAGACTGCTTGGAAAAAAACCTGATTAGCAACCACAGCTAAATAAAGGCTCTAAAACTGAATAATCAACGAGGCAAGGGATAGATTCATTGCCAGCTGTTGTATCTCCTTCTGTCCCCTGGAGAAGAAGCAGACAGAGAGTTCTCCTAGGCTTTTCATCATCAGATTAAGTAATGAAAAGAGCCAATAATCATTCTCCACTTCAATATTTGTTATCCAATTCACTTGACCTATTATTTAAGTTTTGTCTACATCAGTTGAAAGAGGGTTTCCTCTCTGGAAACAACATTAACAGGGAATATATTAGGGCAGAGTATCTATCCATTCAACTCACCATCTCCTACTCATACTCTCTACTCTCTTTGACATCATCCCAGCATGTAAATGGTAACAGTAGCTTACAATAAATAAGAGGGCTTGTGTCAATCCATTAGTGTTTACACTTCTGATTGATCAAGGAAATCTTATCATAGCTTATATCCTCTTTATATAATCATAATTTAGCAGAGCTTTCATGTCAAGATCTCTAAGCCCTTCAATGATTACTTACGAATTGAATCCATTTATTTTGTATTTCGTAACTTCCTATGAGAGTTTAGCATGGTCACATGTTAAATATCTCTGGCAAAGCAGAAAGATACTAAGATATAATAGAGAACAACAATAAAAAGGCAAGCTGGGATAATATAAATAGCAATGAATTTTGAATCAGGAGTTCTGGGTTTAAATTCTAGTTTTGTGATCTTTTGAAACACATATTGTATATGATCAGTGAGAGTTTTATTGAGCCAAATATTTATTTTAAAAAAGTAACCTTCAACTAATGTACCACATTACACAGTAGTAACTAATCTCTTGTCTAAAAATGAAGATAATATGATAACTTATATGGATTTGCTGTGAAAATTAAATGGAATAACAAATATGAAAGTGATATTCTAATATAAGATACTATTATTAATAATACCAGTAGATAATTAAATCAAGAGATGGCCCAAACTCATTGGGACCAATGTTCTCTTCTCCGAACCTTTCCCTAAGTCATTGACAAGCTCTAATTTTTCACTATTTGAATTTAATACCCTCTCCTTTCCCCATCTTCTGGTTGATAAATGTGTGAACAACTGGGAAATGCAAGGTACTGGGCAGACCAAGCCAAGAGAGAAAATGATAAAGTCAGAGATTATTCCCAGAATACCAAGAGTTGAGGTTTGTGGGCATAAATGAATAGGCACAAAATATGTTATATACTAAACAATTAAAAGTCATATTGCAAATGTAGGCACATCGAAAATCATTGATTACAGATTACATAAATCAACTGACAACTTATGATAGGAATTTCTATATGTCGACCCATAAATCATTTTATTTGTTCTATTTTTCTCCTCTTTTTAAAGATTTTACTTATTTATTTATTTATTTGAAAGACAGAGAGAGCATGAGTGGGGAGAAGGGACAGAAGGAGAGGGAGAAGCAGACTCTCCACTGAGCAGGGAGCCTGATGTGGGCTTGATCCCAGGACCCTGGGATTATGACCTGAGCCAAAGGCAGACGCTTAACTGACTGAGCCACTCAGGTGCCCCTGTTCTATTTTTCAACCATCAATTTACCAATCAAATTATTAAATCCATACATTGACATCAGTAGTCCTGAGCCTTTTACTCCTTCAGAATTTTAAAAGTGAAAAAATCTGGAGAATAATCAAGAGCACCAGTGTCCAGTAGAACTTCCTACAGCAATGGCAATGTTACGTAATTTATACTGTCCAATATACCTACTAGCTACATGTGGCTATTAAACATTTGAAATGTTCCTAGTACAACTAAGGAGCTAAATTTATAATTTTACTTAATTTCAATTAATTTTGATATAAATAATCACTTTAAGATACAAACCCAGGCGATGATCTTGGGATCAAGTCCTGCATAAGGCTCCATGCTCAGCAGGGAGATTGCTTTTCCCTCTGCCTGTCATCGGCACATGTGAACATATTCTCTCTCTCTGACAAATAAATATATAAAATCTTAAAAAAAAAAAAATAAGGGACACCTGGGTGGCTCAGTTAAGCATCTGCCTTTGGCTCAGGTCATGATCCCAAGGTCCTCAGCAGGAAGCCTGCCTTTCCCTCTGCCTGCTGCTTATTCTCTCTCCTTCCCTCTCTGACAAATAAATAAAATATTTTTAAAAGAAATAAAGGAATAAAAATTTTTTAAAAAGATATAACCCCAGGGTTGGTTCTCCAGAAGCCATTCAGCCATGCTATAGGGAGAGACTCAAGACTTCAAGACAAAGGAATAACCATTCTTTAGATACACTTTAGAGAGATTTCTGTAAAGCCTGAGACTCTACAACTCTACAAATGGCCACTTTAAAGGGAAGGAAAAATATCTCCATCTTAACCAGTAAATCCAAGGACCAGCCTCATGAATTATCTCAGCAACTTTGTTTGCTGAATCTCCAAATTTCTGACATATTCTTATGTTCCTCCTTCTCAAGAGAATCTAGATTTTTTTCTTTTCAGGTAAAAGTGTGGCTATTGCATTAAGAAGGCTGAACAAGCCTTTGCCCCAGGAGGGGATTCTAATTGGTCAAAACCAATTACACAGGCCCAGGAGTGGATTAGGGCAACCCACAATTTAGATACAAATCTGTGATATAATTCTAGTCAACTCAGTTGACATGAAGAGTAATCAACTTGGAAAGGAAGGGTGGGAATGGGGTTTGCTTTTGAAAATGGTTTCCTGGGGCGCCTGGGTGGCTCAGTGGGTTAAAGCCTCTGCCTCCGGCTCAGGTCATGATCCCAGGGTCCTGGGATCAAGCCCTGCGTCATCGGGCTCTCTGCCTGCCTCTCTGCCTAGTTGTGATTTCTCTCTGTCAAGTAAATAAAATATTTAAAAAAAAGAAAAGAAAATGGTTTCCTCACTCATAAGAAAGACACTAAAGAGGTACCTCATGTTCCTCTGAAGATTCTCATCTATTAATGTGATGCCTGGAACTTCAGCAGCCATATTATGACTATGAGGGGAGCTACTCTGAGGACTAACACATCCTGCTGAGGAGGACAGAGCAGAAAGGTGGAAAGAACCTGGGATTTTAATGACAATATTGAATATCTGTAGCAACAAATCCTGGAATAATCCTACTACCACTCTTCGATTTCTGTGATTTTGATTCTTTGGCCACTTTGGGTTGGATTTTCTGTTACTTGGGCCAAAAGCATTCTGATACATCCACCATGTGTTAAGTACCAGGTAGGTATTTAATAGGCATTATCTCATTTAATCCTTGCACCAATCATCCAAGAAATTTTTCATTAATTCCACTTTGCAGCTGAGAAATATGAGGCTCAAGAGAGATGAAGTTGCAAATGTCACTTGAGTAATAAATGGCAACGTCAGGATTGAAACTCAGGTGTGCCTGATGCTGAAACTCCCCTAATTCCCTTCCAGCTCTTGCCTCTCAGAACTGTATGTCCCAATGAGGCTGTGCATTAGCAGCTAAATCCTAAAGTGGCCTCACTGTTACAACTGAGTTGCATTACTTTTCCCATCCTCACATGTAGAATAAAGTGATCCGCCTAACTGATCTCACCCAACTATGATTATAAATGGGAAACAATTAGAGCTGTGATTCATTTCAATTTTTTATTTCAAAAGCATTCCCTTCATACTTTTTGTGACAGCTGAGAAAGCAGGCTTTGAAGCCAGAAACTCTACCTCCCATCAGACATTCTGCAGGTTCACCTCTAACATGCTTGATGCTGGATAAGCTGCCTAGGAGGGGTAGGATTGTGGCTGCACTCTCTTGCCCTCTTCCCTTGCCAGCTAACAAAACACCTCATCGTCTTGGCCTGCCACAAAGGTTAGGAGTAATTTTGAAAAGCCTAGGTGCCTCACCACTTTACCCAAGAGTAAGGATGTGCGTTCATGAATAATGAAGGCAGTGAGTGAGTCAAGCAGTATTATGCGTTATCAGCCAACTCCAAGGTGTGCTACTTCACAGCATGATTACATAGTAATGGGTTCATTTTCTTGCTTTGTTTTGATTCCTAAGGATGGACCCTTTCACTCACCTATAGAATAAAAATGTGCAAGTGTCTTCATCTAGTTGTCAGGGAGATAGCTTTTGAGGCCAGGATTTATGTCTGCCATTGAGACTCAAATCTATTTAGGAACTTTGAAAGCATTTAAGTGAGGAAGCATAAGAATAGGATGCTCCAAATAATATTAAGTAGATACTCTTCCTTTCAGGAAGTGGAGCTTAATCCCATTCCCTTGAGTATGGGATGGACTTTGTGACTGGTATCCAAAGAACAACAGTATGGAAAAGAGAAAACAGGAAGTGAAGAAATCTGACAAGTACTATGTAAACAAGTGATTGGGTTTATCATAATGAATGATATCATGTATCCAGACGTGATGTGATGAGGAAAGAAATTCACTTTTATGGTTTTCCTCCCCAAAACGTACAATCCCAAATTAAAAATAAGAAAAACATTAAATCCAAATTGAGGGATAGTCTATAGTCTATACAATATCTGGCCTTCAAAACTGTCAAGGTCATCCAAAACAAGGACAAAAACTGATATAGACCAGAAAAGATTTAAGGAGACATGAAAATCAAAAGTAATATGTTACCCTGGATGGGATTCTAGAACAGAGAAAAGGATGTTGGGAGGAAAAATTGGCAAAATCCAAATAAAGTTTGGAGTTCAGTTAAAAGAAATGTACCTATGTTAGTTTCTTAAGTTTTGACAAAAGTACCAAAATGTAAGATTAGGGGAAACCAAGTGAGGGGTAAACGGAGGCACTCTGTATCACATTTGTAACTCTTCTGTAAATTCAAAATAATTCCCAAGTAAAAAGTTTATTTAACACCTCTCCAACACCCCCCACCACCAAAAAAGAGAATAAAAGTAGAACAGGTTCCCTCTTTCCCCCCACCCCAGAACACACACATAATCCATTCTTGACTCTGCACTTTGGCCTTTTGCAATTAGGTGTTGGGTGAGAATAAAAAGTAAGTTAAGAAAAGGCAAATGAAAAAAAAAAGGCAAAGAAAATAGGAAAAAAAATTTAAGATTTTATTTATTTCAGAGAGACAGAGCACAAGCAGGGGGATGTGAAGAGGGAGAAGCAGACTCCCTGTGGAGCAGGGAGTCCCCAACATGACAGAGGGCTCCATCTCAGGACCCCGGGATCATGACCTGCACCAAAGGCAGAGGCTTAAATGAAGGAGCCACCCAAGCACCCTAAGAAAATAGGAAAATTTTAGATGATAAGAAGGAAAAATGTAGAAAGAAGAAGGAAAAAAATGTCAACTATACTTCAATTAAAAAAAAAAAAAGGATGGGGTGTCTGGGTGGCTCAGTGGTTTAAGCCGCTGCCTTCGGCTCAGGTCATGATCTCAGGGTCCTGGGATCAAGCCCCGTATCGGGCTCTCTGCTCGGCAGGGAGCCTGCTTCCCTCTCACTCTCTGCCTGCCTCTCTGCCTACTTGTGATCTCTGTCTCTCAAATAAATACATAAAATCTTTAAAACAAAAAAAAAAAGGAGAAGGTTGAAGAAGAAGAGAAGTAGAGGGGAAGGTCAAAAAGGGCAAGGCACACAAGATTTTGTCCCTATTCAGGAGCAAGGAAGCAAAATTAAAATAGCAAAAACTAGTGTGTACAGTCCTGCCCACACACTGGTCCTCAGGGTGTCAATTTCGCAGATGCTTGATACGTTCCGGCTATTGTACAGAGATGCCACGGGGTGTGGAAATGATGAGACAAACTTCTGCACTAGGAAGGTGGCAGTGACAGGCCAGAGTCTCTCCAATCCCATTTCCTCTTCCAGGACCCATAAAAAACACACACATATACACACAAAATCACAAAAAACAAAAACAAAAACCTGCATTTCCCGGTCATCCTTGCTTTTAGCCTGGTGCTATATGACTCAGCTCTGGTCAGTGGCGCACAGGTAGAAACAACCTACACCATTTCCCACTCTAGCCTCTAAAATATTTCCCACTATCCAGCATCCTCTCTTTCTCTCCTGCTGTCCAGACAGACAACTGGAAGCTAAGGCCGCCAAGGTGGTAAAGCTAATGAGAGAAGATGCCCAGATTCCTGAGTCTCTGACGGGACGTAGCCAAACAAAAGATGCCCGAGCTCCATGGGACGGTGGCCAAATGAGAAACAGTTTTACTGCGGTAAGCTGCTGGAATTGGAGGTCTGTGTGTTAGATAGCTGCCAGAATACCCTAATACAGCATGTATATATCAATAACTCTACTGACCAAAACACTTTAGAGCAGTTCAGAATGTGGAAAGGGGAAAAGCTGGCACTAGCCTCTGGCCTCAAAGGACGAAAACTTTGGGGGTTGCAGAGTCGGGAACTGAATCTTTCAGGTAGAGAGATGTCCTTAAGGGAACTATCAAGACAGAAACGGTAAGGCATGGTCAACAGCAGACTGTCATATGCTTCACTCTACCTGGAACACTACAGGGAAGGGTAGGAGTGCTGGGAAATGAGTCTGTGAAAGAAAAACCAGGCTTCACTATAGCAAGTCCTAAGTGACGTTTTAAACCTCTATCTCAGGTACTGAAGGTTTTTTTTTTTTTTAAAGATTTTATTTATTTATTTGACAGATAGAGATCACAAGTAGGGAGAGAGGCAGGCATAGAGAGAGAGAGAGAGGAGGAAGCAGGCTCCCCGCCAAGCAGAGAGCCCGATGCGGGGCTCGATCTCAGGACGCTGGGATCATGACCTGAACGAAAGGCAGAGGCTTAATCCACTGAGCCACCCAGGCGCCCCAGGTACTGAAGGTTTTTAAGTGAGGGTGTGATAGGAGCAGAGCTACTCTACAGGAGTCCTTCTAACCTAACACACAGAATGAACTATGTGTGAAAAGACTATGGGAGCAGTCTGGTGGGGACAGCCTGAACTCGGGGACAGTGAGAAGGGTCAAGAGTACTTAGAGACCCTCCAAGAGCTAGCATCCCATCAGCTGGTAGGGCTTCGCAGCTGTGCAGGACACAGTATCACTGACCATGACTTTATGTAACTTAGAAAGAATCATCACTTCATTCTCTTCCTGCCGTCCCCATGTGCTATGTTAAATCCCTCCCATCTACGGGCTACCATATATTTTGCAGCTGTCAAGTACAAACAGTTCCCAGAAAAAGAGATTAAATAGGTTTAACTTGTTATTCAACAACTTGTTCCCATCTTCCTCTATCCACAGACCACGTCCAAGACTCACATTGTAAAGGGTAAAATGTACTTTTTTCTCCTCTCTCTATCCTTCTTCCTTTCAGTATTTCTCTTTTTATATGAAATTCAGGTCAATAAATATTTGTCGTCTATTCACAAAAGCTGTGCGAAGTGTTGGGAATATAAATTTAAATTAAAAAGTATTTGAAGTTGTCTTTTGGTTTTGTTAACTGTTTCCTTTGCTGTGCAAAAGCTTTTGATCTTGATGAAATCCCAATAGTTCATTTTTGCCCTTGCTTCCCTTGCCTTTGCCATTGTTCCTAGGAAGATGTTGCTGCAGCTGAGGTCGAAGAGGTTGCTCCCTGTGTTCTCCTCAAGGATTGTGATGGATTCCTTTCTCACATTGAGGTTCTTCATCCATTTTGAGTCTATTTTCATATGTGGTGTAAGGAAGTGGTCCAATTTCATTTTTTTGCATGTGGCTGTCCAATTTTCCAACTGACAGAATGGGAGAATATATTTGCAAACGACATATCAGATAAAGGGCTAGTGTCCAAAATCTATAAGGAACTTAGCAAACTCAACACCCAAAGAACAAACAATCCAATTAAGAAATCGGCAGAGGACATGAACAGACATTTCTGCAAAGAAGACATCCAGATGGCCAACAGACACATGAAAAAGTGCTCCACGTCACTCGGCATCAGGGAAATACAAATCAAAACCACAATGAGATATCACCTCACACCAGTCAGAATGGCTAAAATTAACAAGTCAGGAAATGACAGATGCTGGCGAGGATGCGGAGAAAGGGGAACCCTCCTACACTGTTGGTGGGAATGCAGAGTGCAACCACTCTGGAAAACAGCATGGAGGTTCCTCAAAATGTTGAAAATAGAACTACCCTATGACCAGCAATTGCACTACTGGGTATTTACCCTAAAGATACAAACATAGTGATCCGAAGGGTCACGTGTACTCGAATGTTTATAGCAGCAATGTCCACAATAGCCAAACTATGGAAAGAACCTAGATGTCCATCAAGAGATGAATGGATAAAGAAGAAGTGGTATATATACACAATGGAATACTATGCAGCCATCAAAAGAAATGAAATCTTGCCATTTGCGACGACGTGGATGGAACTAGAGGGTATCATGCTTAGTGAAATAAGTCAATCGGAGAAAGACAACTATCATATGATCTCCCTGATATGAGGATGTGGAGATGCAACATGGAGGGCAGGGGGATAGGAGAAGAATAAATGAAACAAGATGGGATTGGGAGGGAGACAAACCATAAGTGACTCTTAATCTCACAAAACAAACTGAGGGTTGCTGGGGGGAGGGGGGGGTTGGGAGAGGGGGAGTGGGGTTATGGACATTGGGGAGGGTATGTGCTATGGTGAGTGCTGTAAAGTGTGTAAACCTGGCGATTCACAGACCTGTACCCCTGGGGATAAAAATACATTATATGTTTATAAAAAAATAAAAAAATTTTTTAAATAAAAAATAAATAAAAAAGGAAGAAAAAAAGTATTTGAAGGGGCTCCTGGGTAGCTCAGCAGGTTAAAGCCTCTGCCTTCAGCTCAGGTCATGATCCCAGGGTCCTGGGATCCCCACATCAGGCTCTCTGCTCGGCAGGGAGCCTGCATCCCCCTCTCTCTCTGCCTGCCTTTCTGCCTACTTGTGATCTCTGTCTGTCAAATCAATAAATAAAATCTTAAAAAAAAAAAACAAGTATTTGAAAACAAGCATCCGACAGTAAGGGGCCAGAAATTCCAACACACCTGTAGCTAACTGTAAGACAAAGTGCAATGACATGTGTGACCTTGAACTGTAGGAACACAAGGAGAAGACTCATCCTGCCCAGGTAGAATGGAAAGGAAGCGAGGATATCTGACCCAGCCCTGGACAGATACGTAGAATAGTGGTGGTTTGAGGGGCACCTGGGCATCTCACTCAGTGAGAGTCCAACTCTTGATTTCGGCTTAGGCCATGATCTCAAGAAGGTGAGTTCAAGCCCCACATCGGGCTCCACACTCAGCACGTGTCTGCTTGAGATTCTCTCTCTTCCTCTCTTTCTATCCATCCCCTCACTTACACTCCCTCTAAGTAAATAAATAAATAAACAAATAAATAAATAATTTTTTTTGAAAATAGAGAGAAAGAGACAAACAGACGGACACAGTATTGGCCCATAAAACCAAGCTTTATCTAGCTTCAGGTGCTGTTAAGCAAATGGTGCTCAAATGGTGCTGTTAAGACTTTGTGTCCACCTGCCTCTCAGCACTCCTCTCTTCTGTGTCAGCCTTATATCCAGATAGGCTTTTCCCCATGGAGACTACATTACCCCTGAAGCACCAGACACACATCCTACCAGCTCAGTACCAGTCTTCCAATAACTCCTGCAAAACCACAGGTTAGTTTTGATTGAAATGGCTAAAGGCACCTTCCCATCTCCAATCCCGTACTTTCACCAGCCAGGCCTGGATACGAGACCCAGCTGGAAGGTTGAAGCTGGGGTCAGCCCCGCCCAAGCCCTGTGGACACAAGTAGAGAAACAATCTCCCCAAAGGAGCTCAGAGGCTGCTCCCATCAAAAGAAAGAACACATGCAGGCTAGGAGACAAATGTCAGTACAACTGATGTGGCTGGGGAATAGCACAGTGGGTGGGAAGACGGGAGTGGTGAGGTGATGGGAGGGAAAAATCAAAACAAAATAAGGACCCTTTTTGGATATGCAAAGGAATGTGGATCCCTGTTAGGATATGCAAAGGAATGTGGATTTTATTCTTCAGGCTACTGGTTCTCAACTATTTTCTCCCACAACATAAATGATGAATGACACCATCTGCAGGCATATCTGGGGGTTATTTGTGATCTTTTTTTTTTTCCTTGCATTAGCTCTAATTCCACCCTTACTCTCTCACACTAGACAGCAATGATACAGTGAACCTTGCTGTAATTGGTTTTTAAAGAGTAAAACGAAAAGAGAATAAATTATTCACAGACCTCTGCTCTCTAATTATTAGTAGTAACAAATTACTTCGGTTCAACGATGTCTCCCAGTGCCTCGGTTGTGCACAGATGTTGTAGGCAATGCGGAGCCACAGAAGGTTTTAAAATGTAGGATGGATTAGATGAGGAGATTCTAAAAGCAGACAGGCCAGTTGGAAGGCTATTATGAGAGAAAGGTGAGAGGAGCCAAGGACTTGAGCCAAACTAATAGCTGGAGAGAATGACAAAAGGAGAAACTAATTACAGGGGTCCTGCAGGATGTCACAACTTACTGAATGGAGAACACCAGAGTGATGACTGGCAGCTCCCAAGTCCCGCATTTCCACCCCCTTCCCCCACCAACTCTTCTGCTTGTCCACCAGCTAAGACATACACACTGAAGAAAGTACATGACTGGGACAGATGTGGGAACTCCTGTCTAAGCAAAATTCTTACTCTCAGATTCAAAGGAGTGTTTTCTTTCCCCATAACTCCTTATTGATTGTAATTTAAGATATATAAATAATAACATATAATAATTGTTGGTGATTATAGGTGGTTATGAATGATTGTGTGTGGATATTATTAACTATAGCCATAATCACAATTATTAATTACTGTAAAAATATTATTACTAATAACTGTTCAAAAGAGTGCCTCATGTTTTATAGCACTGTACCACTTTACACATTCATTTATCTCCATTTATTTTATTTTCACAATAATTCTGAAACAGGTGTTCTTGACCCCATTTCACAAATGCTGTCAGACTGAAGGACGTGTCCCAAATCACAGAACAGACTGTTGTCAAAGGAAAGGTTGAAACTCCAGGTTCCTGACACCTAGGACCATGATTTTTCTACTTCATTTTGGTTCTCATTATTTTCAGTAAAAATTACTAAATAAAACTGTATCCCCAATCTGAGAACTGGATTATCATCTAGCTTTGGGTTTTTAGTTACTTGGATTTTCCCAAGGAGAAATTTTAAATAGGGAGAAATGAAAATGTGTAGGTAGTTTGGGGGACGTAGGAAAAGCTCCCAAAGCAATTTGGTTGGTTATATCAGGAGATTCTCAAGGCGTTGCTATTGGCTCTGGGGCAAGACAATTCCTCCTTGTATGGAACTGTCTTTTGTATTTTAGGATCTTAAAATCCTCCCCTACTCTCACCTCCAGGCATTGTGACGACCGAAATTCCATATTTTCTATTGCCCTCTGGGAGACTGGATGATACTATAGGACACCTTGGCCTAGCCTGAGCATGAAAAGACTGAACCTCAGAGACTTCAGATAAAGCAGAGCTAAAGCTGATGGCAGTTAAAAGGGGGAAAAATTAATAAATAAGCCATTATACTTCCTAATACCAGGCTCCAAACTCTCTGACCACCATTCTTTTGCAAAATCTACTTCCTTTCACTAGAACTTGCTATATCCACACAAAAACTAACCATAAAATCATATATCTTGCCTTCAACACTCAGTCAATGATACTGTTCCAAGAAGCCCTTCTGAAGGCCCCTGCCAGTGGAATGATTCATTGTCTCCCAGCCCCAGAATTCGCCCTTCAGTGCACTCTGCACTAGATTTCGTGAGATTTCATGCTGTGATCATGGATCTATTTAGTTACTTCAGCACTGCCAGTAGAAATATGGTGCAAGCTACATATCTAATTTTCCAGTTTACATTTAAGGTAAAAATAGGTAAGTTAATAATATGTCTTAACCTAAAGTATCCAAAATATTATTTTAACATCTAAGCAATATTAAAATTATTAGTATTTTATTTTTTGTATATATTAAATCCTAGAAATAAGTGTAATTGACTCTTGTAGCATATCTCAATATGGAAGCTAAAATTTCATTGGAAATACCTGATTATGTTTAGATTTAAGTATACAGCTGAAAGTATAGATTCACATACTCAAGTTGTTCAGTTATAACTCTTAATGGAAAACAGTAGGAGTTTTCCATAACTCAATTGATCTTAAAGGTTTAAACTGATTTTAAAGCTTAGATTTAAATTCATTAAAAGTAAATGAAGTTTAAAAAGCTGTTGCTTGGCGGCACAAGTCACATGTAGTAAATGGCTACCATATAGCTCAGCCCAGCTGTCTACACTAGTAGATTTAAAATTCCTTGAGGGCTTAAAGAGCCTTATTCACCACTGTATGCCCCGTACCCAGATCATTGCCTTGTTCGTAGTAGTACTCAGTAAGTGTTTTAAATAAATGAATGGATGAATTGCTCATCTTAGTGTCACCTAGGTATCCAACAGAACAGTTTGCATAAATGAAAATAATGGTACCTTTCATTTACATAACACTGAAGAGTTTACTATCATCTACTCATCTTCACAAATATCCACTGGAAAGATATTATTTCAATTTTTCATGTGGAAAACAAAATTACAAGATTCAGGAAGCTCAGTTGCTGTGTGTGTGGTCAAGAGTAAAGGGCAGAGCCAGATTTTGAACCTAGATTTTCTGAATCCCAATTAAAGTTCCTTTAACTGACTAATAGCTGCTCTTTAGTGATCAAAAAAATGTATGTGGAATTGAATTAAAAATTGCAGAGTACACAAAATATGCTGACTACAGGTGAGAAAGTATTCTCTGGGGGCGCCTGGGTGGCTCAGTGGGTTAAAGCCTCTGCCTTCTGCTCAGGTCATGATCCCAGAGTCCTGGGATCAAGCCCCGCGTCGGGCTCTCTGCTCTGCGAGGAGCCTGCTTCCTCCTCTCTCTCTCTCTCTCTCTCTGCCTGTCTCTCTGCCTACTTGTGATCTTTCTCTGTCAAATAAATAAATAAAATCTTAAAAAAAAAAAAAAGAAAGAAAGTCTTCTCCGCCATGTCCTATGTCAGTACACAACATGAGTATCAAAATTACATAGATCCTACACACCAATGAAAGGAAGGGTCAAGGTAAAACATTCTAAGACCAAAGAGATTACAGCTGATATCTGTTTGATAAGAAAATACTGAGTGAAGGAGGGTTGGAACAGTATCCAAAGAAGGACAACAAAGTCACTATTATCCAGAGAACCTCTGATCACAGAAACACTGCTCATCTGGGCAGTTCCACAAATTCTGCCTCGGATATGAGACTCTAACCCAAATAAATTACCCTAGATCTATAAAAATCTATTTATGCAAAGATGTTTATCACAGAGTTGCTTATATTACATTTGCAAAAACACTGGGAAAATTTCAGTGTCCAAATCAACAAATGGTTGGCTCAATTATGGTACATCCACTAAGTGACATTTAAAGTTCTTTGATGTTTATGAAAGTTTAAATGTGGAGAAATGTTGGATAGGTTTACAATGTTCAATTTTAGAACATGATACCGTGTGATTAAAAAGAAGTTAAACACATCCAAGAGGAAATCAATCAAATTTTAACAATATGAAAAGAAAGAACAATAGGTGATATTTCTCCCTTTACCTTTTCTATGAGCATGCATCACTTAGAAATAGGAATAGAAAAAAGTATATATATATATATCTTACTTTCTGTCTGAAAAATGAGCTTCTACTCATAATCAAGGAGATAATCCTTTACGCTGAGTTGTTGATCTAAGCTACTGGGTGGGTCAAGAACTATCATCACCCTTTGGAAAAATGTGGCAACTGCTCGGCGACAGTCTAGCTCAATGTCCAAGGTTACACGGCTTTGTAGAAATGAGTCTAGGCAACAGATACAACTCAACTGTCACTGCAAAGCTGCTCAGATTCCCAAAGAGCCCTGGCTGCCTTCCAGGAGACCCACTTCACACTGGGCCACATCAGTGTGGGGTCACCTTACATGCTTGGATATTCGCCACCCCGCTCTGGGAGATGTTGTTCACACTATTCTAAGAGTCAGTCACATTAAGTCCTCAGTGATAAAGAGTTTGGAATAGGAAATGTCCTTGCAGCAAGCCAGGGGCTGGCAAAGACAGCTCCCAAACTCTCCAAAACTCCCAGGCTTCCCTGCTGTTGTGCCTATGAAATTGACCACCTTTGCTCTAAAGTCAGTAGGATTTCCCAAGGATAAGCAGAGGCTAAAATACAGAAGGATCCCTACCAAGATAACAAAATCTCACACTTTACTGATGGGCCCCCAGAAGGGCAGATGGAACCATTCAAACTTCGGCTTCACGGGTGTATACAAATGTCAAACTCATCCATTTGAATATTTAAATATGTACAGTTTTTTTCTGTACCAATTATATCTTAATAAAGCTTTTTGTAAAAGTACAGTAACCACTGATTTACTTTTATATTTCTCTCACTAAACTCTATGTTCCTTGAGGGCAAGAACTATCCTGGGGTCTTTCCTGGGCATGTGTTCTCTCTTCTCCTTTGCCCCGAACTCGTTGCCCCAGGAACAATTTATGAACCCATTATCTGTGCTTCTGCTGCCAGCCAGGGAGTCAGTGGAGTGGAAGGCTCAAAGACTCTGGGGCCAAAATGATATAGGTTTAACCCTTGGTTCTGCTCTTTCTCAGTTGTGTGCCCAGAGGCAAATTATTTACTTCTTCTGAACATTACTTTGCTAATGTGTAAAAGAGGGATGATATTGACACCTACAAGGAGCAGAACAAAAAGTGACTGTATTACTCCCATGAACAGTATGTTAGCAAAAGACACAGAAACCGTCAGCATGGGCACCATATGGCTTTAATGAAAGGGAAGGCTACCTTAGGAATAATAATAATACTCAATTCCAAGCTGTGAAAAATGAGCACTATCACACTCAATCCAATGAATTCAGTGTTGATTGGAACGACTGGAAGAAACCCTATTGGAAGAGGCTACTCAGGGCTCTTCTGTGGTATGGTTTTTTGAATCAAGTTTCCCTTTGAATCAGTGTTTCCACTTTTAGTTATCTACCCTTAGGATGCAGCTTCAGATATGGCAATATCTAGATGCACAAAGATTTTTTATCATAGCATTCTTTCCAAGAATGAAAAACTGGGAACAACCTAACTGCCCAACACACATTCACACACACACATTATGTGGCAACATAGAAAAATGCTTAAGATAAAATGTTCAGTGAAAAAAAAAAAAAACAGGATACAAAACTGTGTCCATACCATAACTACAACTGTAAGAATAAGGCATAGATGGGAAGATTTCAGGAAGGATGCCAAAATGATATAGCATGGATTATATTCAAGATTTTTTTTTTCTTTTACCATTTGTCAAATGTTCTGCAAGGTAAGCACATTGTTTTCATGACAAAATCTCCTTTTGGAAAGGTGAAGAAAGGAGGGCGGGTGACTGAGAAACTGAGGCAATGTCTCAAAGTCAGTTTATCCCAAAGGTGGTGAAAACATATCAGCCACTGAAATAGTAAGTAAAAATTGTCAGCGCCTAGCAGGCTTCTGAAAACGTCCACATATCACATTCCCAAAAGAAAACATGCAACTTGCCTGCATTCTGTTGAGTTGGCTTTTGGAGAAAGACAACACAAGGAACATTTGGTGACACTTCAGTTATCGAAAATGGCACGGACATATGGCGTCTCGGGGGGTGGGAGAGCTCATTCTGTGATCATTCCAAAACTCTAGACGCCCGTTCCAGATACATACTGTAGGAAGGGAGCAAAGTCTGTATCTGGTGACTATGGTCAGGAAAGGCCTTAACGGCCATCAGAAAAATGGTGCCCTGTGGAGTATTTGAATACTCCAAGACAGTGCGGATGTAGGAGAACGTAGGGGAGGAAGGGACGACGAAAGCAGGCAGAGGCAGAGCAGTGGTTCTCAGGCTTGCTGTACTCAGCTTAACCAGAGAGTCTTTTAAAACCTACAGCGGCCTGGGCCCCACCCCAGGGATGTTGGTTTAATCACTTGTGAGTATATTGTGCAGCCTAGATTAAGAACCACTGAAATAGAAGAGAGATAATAAATCTGAAGAGAACAGAGACCACTGGGTGAGGTAAAAGACAAGGTTTTCAACTGGGAGAAGATGAAATTACAGCACAGAGCAAATCCACTCGTGGTTGCTGGTGATGCCATTGATTTTGTTCGATAAGTTAGAAAATGGATAGAACTTTAGAATTCATTTTTTATACTTTCTCTTAGGTAGACTCCCCCCCTTTCTCCCTTTCCCTCCCCTCCCCTCCCCTCTTCCTTCCCTTCCCTCCTTCTTCTCCCTCCTTCTCCCACACACACACACACACACACAGATAGCACACACACATACACACACACTTCAATCAGTTCAGTTTAAGCCAAACAACAAAATTCATGGTGACATTTTGTAATCTTTAAAACTACAATTAATAGGTATTAGGGACCATACTAAGTTTATTTAACCTTCATTAAAAATTATTATAGATACACAATAAGTTGCAAAAATAGTACAGAGAATTCCTATGTACCCATCACCCAGCTTCCACCAATGACATCATCATACACACTACAGTATGATATCAAAAAGAAAGTTGACTTTGACACATTTTGATTATCTGGACTGCGACCATACTTAGATATCAGATTTCAGGAGTTTTTGTGCTAAGTGTTTTTACATGTACTTTTTCATTCCTCCCTTCCATCATCACTGTTTCCATTTTGCAGAAAAGAACACTGAGGGCAAGACAAGCAGAAGAGTAACTTTCCCAGGGTGGTAAGTGACGCAGTTGGGACAGAAATCCAGTTTTGTCCGATTCTGAGCCCCAGTTCCACACCACCTTCCTGAGCCAGGTCCATCCTGCACAGAGTACACAGAGCACACCTCTGTGGTTCACGGTCCCTAGAGTGAAAGAGCTCTGGCAAGACTGCAGGGAGATGCTAGGAGTTGCTCGTGGAAAGGCCTATGACAGCAGGTGTGTAGACTCACAACCAGGAGAGTAGGACGTCTTAGGAAGGGCTTTCTAGGTCTCCAGATAAGAGCAGCTAAAGCTATAGGGGGAAGGGGCCAGGAGGGAATGAAGCCTAAGGCAGCAGACCAGTTGGTGATGTGGTAAAAATCCACCCCAGGTACCAGGAAATGGCAGGAAATGAAGTAAGCAGGCAGATGTTGGCATCTAGCACTGGATCAGAATGGCAGGGATGCAGGCAGGCATCGGGAACCTAACTGGAAAGTAGGTCTACACTAACAACAAAACCAGAAGACACAAACCCACTCCTTGATGCTAGACTAAGAAAGCAAGGTGGCCGAGTGACAAAAATGTGGGTTCTGGGGTGCCTGGGTGGCTCAGTCAGTTAAGTGTCTGTCTTGGGCTCAGATCATGATCCCAGAATCCTGGAATTTAGCCCCATATCCAGCTCCCTGCTCAGCAGGGACTCTGCTTCTCCCTCTCCTTCTCCCTCTCCTTCTCCCCCTCCTTCCCCCTGCTCATCTTTTCTCTCTCACTCTCTCTCTCAAATACATACATAAAATAAAATAAAACAAAACAAAACAAAATAAAATGTGGATTCTAAAGCCAGGCTGTCTGGCTTTGAATCCCAGACCTACCCACTGGTGATATAAGCTTGGATTAGTTAACTACTTCATGCCTATTTCTCCATCTGTATGTAGGTAAGCTATGATGATGATGATGATGATGATGATGATGATGCAACACAGTTCCAGAAACAAAAGAGAGGTAGAGGTTACCTCAAAGGTCCTAGATGTCAGAACTGCAACTCAATGCTAAAGTACATGTGAGCATGGCTGTTAAAGTCAGATGACGTTAATTCCTTCACACCACACCACACAGGACCTAGAGCAAAGTGCACACCTTCTGAGAGCATTAAACAGGATGCTGATGCTGAATCATATTACCTACTAATTATCAAGCCCCTGCTTATGCCAGAAACTGTGCTCACTGCCCAACATGTGCAGCTTTCCTAGACTCCCCACAGGGATCCCATGAGGAAAAGAATATCTAATCCCATTAAACAGATGAAGAAACAGAGCCTCAGTTTAAGCTGCATGTTCAAGGTCACACAGCAGGCAAGGAGTGAAGCTAGATTAAACCCAGAGCTCAAATATTCACACTATACCTCACCAATAAGATACAAGCAGCTCGTTGGACTGGTGTTTGGTAGAATCATCTGATACCGGCCAGCAGGACAAGGAAGCAGAGAGTGGAGCATTATGGCAAAAAGAGGTGAGAAGGGGAAAGAACTGGAGACCCCGCCTTGAGTCCAAATAATACATTCAAACTCCTTTCTCTGGCTAAGTCACGCCTTTCCCAACCCACTCCACATGACTCTCTCCACTCTGCAATTTCCACTAATTCTTGTAGTTACAACAGGGCCAGATAAGGACACTGCCTTCCACCAGATCAGAGGACCCCAAAGAACCCCTATCACCAGGGCAGGGGTTTACACCCTGGATTTGCTGCTACATGTCTTCATATTCCAGGTGGAGCTTATTTCCACCCATTAGGGTTAATGCATTTGAGACTGTAAGACCACTCATACTACCCCTCTGCTTGGCCTTTGTGGCCTTTCTCTTGTAATTAAAGCCCTGGGCTCCAGGTGCAATGAAGACACATGGCTTATAAAACACTGGATGGAAGAATCTGTTTCATTCTTTCATCCAGAATCCAGAATCTGCTCCAGAATCCAGAATCTGTTATGATACTATACTCTAGAAAGGGAAAGAGAGAGGGAAGGGAAGGGAAATGTCCTGTCCACAGTCAAATTGTCATTTAATAGATGGAAAAGGGATGACAGAGTTAGAAGTAACCATTCATTCAGGCAAGAATCATCAAGTGGTACTAAAACCAGTGCCTACATGGTTGTTAGCAAAGAGGCTACCTGCATTGTCTCAAAGTATCTCCCCACAGGGAACATTACTTACTCAGGAGTAAAGGTAACTTTCTAGTGGAAAATTGGGGGAAAAAACCTTAACCAAATGCTCAAGATTAACATCACCAGTAACAAGGACAATCAGCAATCCTCCTCCCTAAGGCCGCACTGAGGACACAGCACCACTTACATAGTATTCCTGTCAACATGAACAACTTGAATCCAACCCCAAGGCAATGATCATACGATCCCTAACAGAGCAACACTCCACAAAACAAAACACATGGCCAGTTTGCTTCAAAATGTGAACGATATGGAGGACGAAGAAAGGCTGAGAAACTGCTTCACATTAAAGGAGATGAATGAGACGTGACAACTCAGTGTAATGTGTGCTTCAGGAATGGGTCCTGGGCCAGAAGGAAAGATTGCCATTAAAGACATTATGGGAACATTTGGTGAAATTAGAATATGGGCTGAATATAGTATTATGTAATAATTGTATTATATTAATGCTAAGCTGCCTGAGTTTGAGTACTCTACTGTGGCCATGCAAGAAAATGGTCTCATTCCACAGAAATTCAAGTTGAAGCTGACAGATCATGATGTCTCCAACTTAGGGCCAAGAAATTCAGAAAAAAAAAAGATAGATTATGATATAAGATGAGATGAAATGGGATAGATATTCGATAGCAAGTAAGCAAATGTGACTCTAGGTAGAGGTTAGACAGTTCTTCATTTTACTAGTCTGCAACTTTTCTGGCAGTTTAAAAACTTTTGAAATAGGTTTTAAAAATACAAATGCAAAGTCATTTCTTAAATATCAGGACTTGTGGACTGGCTTAGAGCTAGACATGATAGTTTTTTGTTCATTGCTACCCTGTATACTTAACCACCATCGAAACTCAACCCTAACACGACTAGTCACAGTCAAGGACAGAATAATCAGCCAAGTATTAGAGAAACACATAATTTAATAAATATAATTCAAACCCCCTTCATATACCCTTCTCTAATTCTAAATCTGAACCATTTTCAAAGAATGAAAATGATGAACAGATCAAAGTTTGGGACCCATAATGCAAGACTGTTACTTGATTCATATCTTCCTGTTTTTTACTTTGCAGACAGTGTTCAAGTCACACTCTTGAGCAATTTGCAATGTGCCTGCCTCCAACTACTTGAGCTACATCACTGAAGCCAGAATTATCACCTCTTCCAAAGGAGAACAAGCATGTCTGCAGCTCTTGTTCAAATAACAATCCTTCCCCAACTAAGCTGACCCCCAGGGTCTGGAGGTAATTTATTGTAGCAAATTCACTTCTGGCTGCACTTCTGTTAAGTAATCAATAAATGGGGAGCAGGTAGATTATAGTTATGGGGCTGTCTAGTCAATAACCATTAGCTACCACTGCATTTAGAAGTAATTTTAAAAAATGGTCTCAGTTCCAATCCATGTGGAAAAACATATTTTCATGGATTTCTTCCCCAAATTGTCCATGTATATCCTCCAGTCACCTTCGATGTTTAGACCCCATGCTTCTCTCTAGCTCCATTATTCCATCTCTGCTGAAGGCCAGAAACCTTTGTTTTGATGCTCTGTGTGTAGGGGGCTGAGGCATGGAAGTATAATTTCTAGTTCTGTAACTTAATGGAAAATGCAATCTTCTTTCTGTTTCCCTGAAGATTTTATAAGAGCTCCAAAGATCTGTGCCTATGGAATAAAACTGAACCTTACACCCACAGTAAACCTACCATACTTGGTTCCTACTTTACCTTTCCAATACTGCCTCCCTCTCATATGCCTTACACACAAATCCAGTTCCTTCAGCCTGTCTTCCTGCCTCCCAACCTTGACTCACACTGCTCATTTTGCTTCTCTTTCATGGACACCATGATCCAGAGTGGCCTGTTTCATGGTTACACCAAGTGCCATCATATTCATTAATCAATGTGAGGCCAGGGGGGTGCCCCCAGGTGGCTCCATTGCATGGCACAGGATGTAAGTGTAGAGTGAGCACTTGAATGGGAAGATAGCATCTGGTATTAGAAAGTTTCTATTAAGAAGGAAACTGCTCCTTCCCTGCTACAAGGGCCGAACCCCTGCCCTAATGCTGTAAGTAGGAAAAAAAATTCTGTAGAGTAAAATGCAGGGTCATGTTATTATGAGATAATAATATAAACAAGAGCCCCCACTGCAGAGGAGAGGGACCAACAATCAATCAAGGGATATCCTATCTGCATTATCACTGGACACAGTTTTAAAGGGCTTTGCTTTATTTTTATTCAGGCACTTTAATTTTACTTTAAAAAAAATACAGTAAAGTCATTCATCACAGAAAGTTTATAAGAAATACCATATGGAGCTTTTGAGATATTTCCCAGTGTAGGGTCCCATATCAGTAGGCCAATCTGTCTCTTCACCTCATCTACCATTAAGCCTAAGCCCAAGACCTGGTATTGGGGAGGAGGAGGATATAAAGTAGGAGAAGTGGAAAGCCATGGTCCAGGTTTTCTGGCTCGGAGGATTACAGGGAGAAGGGAAACCAAAGCAGAAGAGAAGCAGGGATGAAAACTGTATGTCTTCTTCTCTCTCTAGAAAGACATCCTCCCACAAACCAGAAGGTCCACATCCAATTACACTCAGTGGCCAGTAACATTAGGTAGTAGGAGGCTAGGTTTTAGCTTTCCCATTGTCTCTTAGGCTCTGTGTGGTTTGGCCAGGCCCCAGATGTTCCCATGAGCTCCTAAGGCTAAACCTCAGAAATAACATGGGACTGTGACTGGAGAGTTGACCAGTAAGGCTGTCATGGAGACAAAGTAGCCAAGGGCAGGAATCTGGACCAACTGATCAGAAGTATATTAGAATCATAACCAGAAAGCAATGGGTCTCAAAGCACTGCCAGAGGAGGGTTGGGGGTGGGGAGGCCTTCCTTCATTTGAGACAGAGCATCAAGGATTCCCTGCACACTTCAGGTCTCTGAGTGGCCTAAAGCAGAAGTTCCTGTTGCTAATCAGGAAGCACAGGAGGTTGGTCCACACATCACACTGGCAGGGAAATAGAGGTTCCAAGAGTGTCACAACCCCCGCCCCCCACCTGACAGTACTGAAGCTGCCTGATACTCCCCATAGGGTTATTTAAGGATGAGTCACTTACACTTTGTATAATGTGCTTCTAGGAGTTATTCTGAGGGGTATACATTGTGGTGCTGAGGATGCCTCAGGTGAAGTCCATTTCTGTGCTTGGAAGTCTGGATTCCCCAATAGTCCAGTGAGAATGTGTCTGGTCTGAAGAAGGATGCACTCTCTAGGGGAACTCAGCCCTGGAGACAAGTCCACTGGCTGGAAACCGGAGTGTGTCCATAAACAAATCGTCTACATGATGTTCAACATTTTTAAGCATTTCTCTTGGACAACAGAAACAGATGTATTTTGGGTATGGTTTAAAATTCTCCCCTCTCTTTATATTATAGTTTCTCTAGTGAATCCAAATGTTTCACAAAGTCTTTTGTAGGCAATAAAAGTACAAGATACTAAAGAAATAAAGAAAATTGTGGCCTGCCCCATATTTACCCCAGCACTAGAGCTCATGAGGAAGGCGCAACATCAACTACAAAATGTTAAATTAAATAGAGGGACTGACCCAGGATCTTGAGGCTAGTAGCCTCGGATCTGAGCCCGCAGCACAGAGCCGGAAGTGGTAAGCCAGCAGAGGATCACAGTGAGACAGGGGACCACGTTAGCCCAGGTCTTCTGAGAAGTAGATACCAAGACAGGATTAGACCTGCAAGAAATATATCAGGGGACCATCTGTAAGAGAACATGGGGAAGAAGCCAGGGAGGCTGGCAGACTTGGGATGCAGGTCTGATTCCCAGTGAAGGAGAAAAGGAAGGAAAGTTGAATGGAAATATCTTAGACTACAGGACAGTTCCAAAGAAAGTTCAGCAAGGCCATCATGGAGTCCTCAAACCAATGTCACCATTAGAGAAGTCCCATGTCTCCCAGGAATGGCCAGGCTTAGCATCTCAGATGCTCTCAATCACTGGCTGAGAGTACACTTGGAAACACAGGCTCAGCCAACACCAAAACAAATTTCCTCACACAGAAGCTCAGGCCTTGGGTCAAGTACACTCCTTGTGCTTGGAGATGTGAAAGGTGCATTTGCATGGCCGCCACAAAGATAGATCCCCTCTTTCCCAAAATACCATGGAAGGACCAGGAAGAATACAAGAGGAATAGTGTCTGCATGCTCCATGCTTTGTTAATTTCCAAGACTAAAAAAATCTGTCCATAAAAACTTACCAAAAAGAAGCCTAAGTATTTCCCTAATGGGAAGCCATCTTTGCAATAGAAACTCCTCTGAATTTAAAAAAAAAAAAAAAGCCCTCTAAATTCATTCTTTCCTTTTTCCCCTTAACTAACTTAAGGAAGACTCTACAATTAGGATTCGCAAAGACCAGAAGGGGAAAATGTCAACTCCAGGGAGGCAGCACTAAGTCAGGGAAGTAGGTGTCCCCAAAAGTCCCAGTAGGTGACCAGCATACGGTGATAGAGAAAGATGTGTGACCAGACTTCCCATGAGCTAACTGGGAATTTTAACCCATGACTCATCCTGGGGTGGGGTCTGAAGCTGCAGGGGCCACCGCCCCACGCCACGCCGTATCATCAGCCAGATTGCACATTTCCTGAAAGTAATCAAGTCAGAAACTGGCTTCTTGGCAGTAGCCCCTAGTGGAAAAAATGACTGCCAAAAACCAAAATGAGGATGAGTTCAACGATTTAATTCTGCATGGAAAACACAATCCGTTAAATGGGATCTGACAAGGCCTTAATCTCATCCATAGCTGAGGGCGTTGGCTCAATGCAGTTCTACTCTCTGCAACATATTCTTAGTAAGCTATGTATAGAATCGGAAACACTTTTGCCAAAGCCCAAATAAGTCCATTCTCAGTGGAAAGAGAAGCTCATCAAAACCCCAGTGATTCTCTGGGGACCAAGCATGCTATTCTTCCTAATGCAAAATTATCAAAACTTGGTAACTCAACCCATGTTGGGAGTCACATGGCTCAAGGGAAGTAACCGAGATGGCCCATGCCCTGAATGGCTTCAGAATCTCCGCTAGCATCTAAAGAGGTCAGGCTGGGACAGCCTTGCACAGAAAGCACCCACAGGGCTCCTGTTCCCAGCCTGCGGTTCATTGCACAACCCAGGCACATAAAGAGGGGTCAAGGTGCGGAGGGTTTTGAAAACTGGGAGAGAAGGAATTAATGGCTGTCACATTCATTAGCCCTCTTAATCCCAGCAACAGTCCCCAAGGCCTGTGTTGTTATTTCGGTCTCCATTTGTAAAATGAGGAAACTGAGACTCAGATCCCAGGGGTTAGAAGAGCATTTGCAAACTGGTATCTGTGACAGTCCAAAGCCCAGTCCCTTCCACTCAGAGGGTGGTCCTCAGAGCCTCCCATCACTTGAGAGTTTGTTTGAAGTACACATTCCCTGCTTCAACCCAGCCCTACTGAATCCGGCTCTGCATTTAACAGGATCCCTGAAGGAATTCATTCATAAATTTGAGAAGCGCAGCCTTTAAAGGGGCCCTATCCAAAAGCATGGGTGGCTTAAAAACATAAATCTGAACTAGAGAAAGGATTTAGCACAAAATAACAGGGTAGGTCGGTAGGAGAAGCATCAAACTATATATCCCAATCACCACATCCAAATTAGTAGAACCAATCACACTGTCTTACTCACCAATGACAGACCCAGAAGCCAAGGTGATGGGGTAGAGAAGTCATAGCTCTGGAGCCAGGTGGACCAGGCTGAAATTCCTAGCTCTGCCACAGGCTGAGTGACTCTGGGTAGACTGTGATCTCTCTGAACCTCAGTTTCCTGACCTGTACAACTGGGATAATGATTCTCACCTTGCCCTGGTTTGGAGAGATTAAAGGAGCAAATGAATGTCCGGTTCCCGGCCATAGCAGATGTTCAATAAACATTGGTTTCTTTGCCTCCCAGTGCAACTTGGACTGGGTCTCACCTTTGCAACTGTGCACACTAGTGGCTGCGGAAAGAAAGGGATGCCGGCAGCCAGCTCTTTCCTGTTCTCCGGGCCCTCGGAGTCCTGTCACTAATCAGACTGGTGGGGCTTGTCTCTCTTCCTCAAGCTCCAGGTTCAGTTTTCTCTCACATCTCTTTAAAGAAAAACCTGAGCAGAACAACAAGCTCAAAGAGACAGGTCATGAGGAAGAAGGAAACAGGCATTGGGGTGTATAATTCCCAGGAGTGTCTACTTTCTGGACAATGATGCTTTTTTTCTTTTTTTTAAGTTACAGTTCCCACCTTCTTCTTTTCCAAAGTCTCAGGTCTTAAAAGCAGATTCTTCATGCCAGAAGCTTAGCAAACTCTCAGAGCCCATAATGTCTGCCTGTGGAGCCACAAAACCCAAGTCTGATCCTATTTACTCCATGTGTATAACACTCAAAGGCATAGAAGGTTTCCAGTGAGAGCTGAATAGAAAGAGATTAGTATCCAGATGCCACATACTGTGCGTATGCTTGTCTTTCATTTATATTACCTCCTTTAAAGCCTCCCACCAATCCTGGGAAGTGGGCACCTTTATCCCTATTTCCAAGATGAAGAAACTGAGGCCAGATGAGATCACTGACCTGCTCCAACTAATACAGCAAAATATTTTAGAGTTCCAAGGAATATTCAGTATCATCTGGTCCAATGATTCTCTAAACATGATCCCTGGACCAGCAGCATAGGCACTACCTTGTTAGAAAGGCACATTCTAGGACCCCACCCAGACATGGGGGGACTTCAACGATCTGTTTTCACAACCCACAAAGTGATTATGATGCACGCCCATGTTTGAGACCCACTGCCCTTGTCTGCCCTCGGATATGACAGTTAAGACAATGGAGGTTCAAAGAGATGAAAGAATTTGCCTTGGTAACCGAATCAAGACTAAAGCCCAGTACAGGGTGCCTGGCTGGCTCAGTGGGGTAAGTCTCTGCCTTCAGCTCAGGTCATGATCTCAGGGTCCTGGGATCAAGTCCCGCATCGGGTTCTCTGCTCAGCAGGGAGCCTGCCTCCCCCTCTCTCTCTGACTGCTGCTCTACCTAATTGTGATCTCTCTTTCTCTCTGCCAAATAAATAAATAAAATCTTTTTTTTAATATTTTATTTATTTACTTGACAGACAGAGATTATAAGTAGGCAGAGAGGCAGGCAGAGAGAGAGAGAGAAAGGAGGAAGCAGCCTTCCCGTTGAGCAGAGAGCTTGATGAGGGGCTCAATCTAGGACCCTAGGATCATGACCCAAGCTGAAGGCAGAGGCTTTAACCCACTGAGCCACACAGGCACCCCAAATAAATAAAATCTTAAAAAAAGGAAAAAATAAAGCCCAGTACAGCCACTTTCAGGAGTTGAATTTTCCTGGGTAGCTTAGAATATCTCTTTCATGAGGACTAAAGACTAAAGTCCATAGTACAACCACACAAAACTGTTAGCTGCCAGGGTTACTGGCTAGGATTTGAACCTGGACTGTAATGAGGAGTCCCTTCCCTTCATGAACTGGTCTTCCTCTCAAGACTCTGCTGAACTGTCTGCCCTGATACATGGGACTTTTGCCCCCTCGCTGCTGCCCAACAAAGAGGAGGACTTGCAGGGAATGTGCCAGGGAACGCATTCAGAATTGAGAGGGCATTTGCACACACCTCAACTGTTGACTTACAAGCCTTGGGGGATTGAGGCGGTGCCTCTCATTTTCTAAAATCGTTATTTCTAAATCTGTGTGTCAAGTTCTCAGTTTCTGCTACACCCCCTTGCATTATTGCTAACTGACATAAACAGAGTGTTGGCCACCAGTGCCTGTTTGGTTAGAAGAGGAGTGTCCTGAAGCCATGTTTGCATCACAATCATTTTTTTTAAGAAGTTTATATACTTATTTTTTAAGTAACCTGTACGACCAACATGGGACTCAAACCAATAACCCTAAGGTCAAGAGCTGCATGCTCTTCTGACTGAGCCAGCCAGGCGCCCCCACAGGCAGGCCTTTTATGTGAGTTTATAGATGATACATTTATTTGGGGTGGGATTCCAGGGGCTGCTAAAGCCTAAGTAACACCTAAAGCCTACCCAAGCTACGCCTTGCATCTGCTTCATTGATGACAGGCGATTAGCAAGCAACTGTCCTTATTAGCTTGTGCTTGAACTCAAGCAGAACTATGGGCTCTACTTTTCTGGGCCAATTTCTCCATTTCTAAAATGGACATCATCTTTGGGTTGTTAGGGTCATGCTTGGCAATTTAAGAAGCCTACCATTATTGTTGTTGCAATACAGAGCCTGGGGGGGGACATTGAAACACACAAACTCTTGAAGCTTTTTTGAAAAACACCTACCATTTTTAAATTTATAAACATTTCCTATGTCTGGAAATAGTGAATAGAATCTATCTTTAGGGCAGGCTGTCTCTTTGATCAAGAAGGAATTACTTGAATGGAAATATTATACAAACATAAATACAAGTATGCATTTCTTTGTCCTGGGAGTGGCTTGTATGTAATTGTCTCCACATACTTGCAGAGAGCTAGAAAAGATTTCTAGGGAAAGTGGTATGAAACAACTGACCCCTTCCTTCTAAGGATCAACATCATTAGCATACATCTGAGAAACTGTGATGGTGCTAACTGAGATCATGTGTCAGGAAAAGATAACAGAAGCCAGCTGGAGGAGGCATCACAAGAAAGAAGAGATCTGGACTGGACACAGACTTAGAACTTCACTGAGGTCCAAAAGTCCACCCTCAACATGCGATCCCATTGCCCTGGCTGGTGGAAGGAGGCAGAGCAGGCTAAGGGCTGAGTCTGTAATCACTGTCAGTAAGTCTGAAGTCCCTGGATACATTTAGGGAGACAAACCCCCAAGAAAAGACTAGACTTCCTGGTAATCTGTCACGTTGGGCTTACTGTCACTGCAGTTTAGATCTTATTTGGTAATAAAAGCTGATGACCCTATTTCATGACCCAGGATTCCTAATGGCTCCCCAAGTGGAAACAAGAAGAAAGAAAAGGGAGTATGCAAAGTTGCTACTATGTTGCTCAAGTGGTAACAATCTTACAGAGTAGCTATGAGGACAGGCAATGAAAATTGATGAGAACCATGGGCTCCTCTTCAGCAAAGAAGACCCTCCATAATTGAGAAAGACGGGATATTAACAATCACATGCCCAGATGCCTTAACTGTGTATACAGGTGTGCATAAATGTGTTTATATGCACCCGCGCACACACACACATGCGTGCACACACACACACTTACAGGGTTGAGCAGCTCTGACTTTTCAGAGTCAGAAAGAAGAACCCAACATTTCAACCTCAGTAGAGGTAAGACTGCACTGCTTAGTAAAAGGAGTTATCTCAGGGACCAAGAGCATTGATCACTGACGCACTCTTGAAATTTAAAAATGTGCAGGTATAACAAACCATTCGTCCTAGATTTCCCAGAGGCACTGGCATTAGGAAGTCAGCAAGTCTCTTGTTTTTTTCACTCGAGTGAAATGTGAAATGGGGGAGTGGGGAGGCAAGAGAGAACACATAAGTGATATATTCCTATCAGCCTTATTTAAAATCCCATGATGACTCATTTCTTTGCAATCCAAAAAGCACATAGAAAACAAGCAGCTCTATTACATGGGTAACCTTGATTCTGATCTAATATATTTCTTGATAAATAAACTGTTCCCACATGTCAGTACTTTGCTTATGATAATTTACGTACAACAAATCCCACAACCGATGTGACCACCACAGTTAAGGAAAATGACATTAGAGGATATTTACCCTCTAACATTGCCATGGAAAACACTTACCTTGTTCAGAAGAAAGGATGGTGCCAGAAAAACACACAGCTGTATTAAGGAGACAAATATATGAATAACAAATGCCAACGGATTTCTAGTTTCAATTGCTGAAGGTTGGTATATTTATACCTGCCACATTTTTCTTACAGCACCAAGTCTTACAAGGCACCAAAAGTAAGTCCCAACCTTAACAAATATAACTGAATCCTTTTTCTGGAACCCAGACATTGATACATAACCCAACCAGCAGATCAAATGAAGTTCACGGCCATCAATACATTTTCTCTATTAAAGAGCACTGAAGGCCACGAGGAGAGATGCTGGTAATAGAATTGGCAAGCAAATGAGATGTTCTTTTCATGAGAATGCCTCTTTAGCTGTTCATTGAAGAGGACAATGAACCTGTTCTGGGCTGGGAAGAGTTGCTATAGAAGACCCCAGGTGAAGGGGTGAACTCCACCAGAGACACTCCAAAAGGAGAACACACAGCCTAAGAAAGCCTTTCGCCCTTCCCTCTCCCACCAACAGTCACGTGCCAAGAGTCACAGGTTCATGGAAGTTACTTCTCTCTACCTGAGTGGGTTTTATTTTATGTAAAACCTCACAATGCAGGAACCAAACCTTTAGTAAGAAAAAGAAAAGCATTTGCTTTGCAATTTTTGCCCCACCACTGCATCAGTCACATTACATAAAGAAATCGAACACCTATTCATCCCTGCTTTTCAGAGCTCATCTATAATTCAGTCTACACTAAGAAGCTTCACACAATGAAATGGCTTTTACTGAGCGATTACACACATCACCTGGATGCCAGAGAGAGCACATTTTTCATGGATGCCAAGAGTTGTCTGAGTTGTTTATGGGAGGAGAAAAAGCGAGGTTTCTATGTTCTGCTAGCCAAGTGAAGAGTATGAAAGCCTTCTATAATGGAAATAAAAGTGAAAGACATAAAACTAGGGTAACAAGGAGGAAAGAGGGGAGGAAGGCAGGCTGCCAAAAAAAAAAAAAAATCAACCTTAATTTCCGATACCAGCCCTGCTGTGTATTTCAAAAGTGAACTTGAAAGACCCATTCAGGGGAAGAAATTACTTTTATCCACCACATCCCATACTCAGATTGATTTTTCTTTGACATGGTGGAAGGGTAAATGCCAGAGCCATGAGGAAGTAGAGTCCAGTATAGGAAGAAAATGCAAGAGGTCCCTACATTAGACAGAAGACAAAAAGATGAACAAGAACAGAGTCAGTAGCCTCTGCAGATCATTTCAGGAAGCAGCAGCTCTGATGTATCTTACGACTGGAAACCCTCCCCCAGCCAGAGAATGTAAAAGCATGGTGCTGAATTCATTCCCACACATGCTTCTCTGTGCACTTATCTCCATCCGTCATCCTCCTTTGAAGCAAAAGACTCATTAATCCAATTCAAATTGTCAACATCAGTAAATCCTTTGCCTCAGCATTTAAGTGCCAATACCAATTAAATACCGACAGCAACTTAACTACTGATAGCATCTTCACTACATTCAGAAAATCCAGCCAGAAGTCCAGCTAGCATTAATTCCAACACTCCTTCATCAATTCTAATTTACTGAGTGCAGAGAAATGAGGTAATTTTCTGGCCACGCTAACGATGCACCCAGTTGGATTGAAATAACTCTGCGGCAAATAAGAAGGAACAAATTGACTGCAAGCCACCAAACCTGAAGGATGTCTTCACCAAGGCTTCTGGGCTATCGAGCTGAGGCAATTCATCAGCTAGGATCTCTTCTGGTGGTCGGGGGTCATGGACAATCGTTGGCCGTGGCTTTTCCTTGGCATTCCCTGTGAGCCCGTCGATGAGGGAGTTCCACAGACAGTTCTGCGACTTAGACCCTGAGGTATGAGAGGAGAAAGGTGTGCCATCAATTTCCAACCAACAACATGTCCTGCCTTGCCCAACTCGGGATTTTCAAAATCAAAGCAGGGAAACATATATTTCTCATGATCTCCACCATCATCTGAGGGTTCCAAAAGATACTGGTCAGGCAACTTATGGAGCAACCAGGAAGTTTTAAATTTAAATACAGAAAATAAGCTAACATCCTGATTATTTTGACCCATAGCTAAGTATTAAGGATATCAATCTTGTCTCATTTCAGGGGCGATCAACTCCAACTCCTGGTAGAGCTATAGAGCTGTAGACATTTATATATATATATTTATTGAACAACTGGAAGTATACAAAGATTACCATTTTAGAGAAGACTAAGGATGTTCAGACACAAGTGTCCCTTATAAAATCAGCATGTGCAAGGACCAAGCTTCAAGACTCCATTCTGCAGAGACATCCACTTCAAACAGGGCCCCACTTCTAAAACCCAGAGCTCACTCTAGGCAGTTTCAGTCTTTTAGAAGATCAAGACCCAAGGAAATTACACTGAATGTTAACTGATGTTCTACCCAACAAACACTTCAAATATATGAGATGAACATTAAAGACAAACCTGAAGTGGTAATAGTGTCACAAAATAGGGCCTGATCAGCCAGGCAATCAAGGGCAACTTCGACAGGGACAAGTTACACCGAAATCATGCACCCTTGATAGGATGTGATGAGACTGGCACGTCACCTCTGTGGTCTTCCTCCCCAAAACATATAGCCCCAGTGTATTAAGCATATTCCTAGCTTCTGTCAACCTGATGTTTAACATCAGTCCTATGTGCATATCTCAGACATGCCTTGCTCTGGACAACTCAGTCACCTTGCTTTTCAAATACAAACCAACCAAACCAGAGTCCACCCCCATAATACCTCCCTTACTGAGCTTTTGCACTCTGGGCCACCATTTACTTGCCCCACTCACCCCAGAGCAACTAGGGACAGCTCCTATGCTCTACAGTCCACTGAAATTTTTCAAATTAGCCAGTCCTAAGCCTGCTTACCCTGCCTTGCCCATTACTCCCTACAGAAGCCACAATAAAGTCACTTGCCCACAGTTTCCTCCACCCCAGCTCTGCCTTATAACTTATCTCAGTGCCCCTCTGCATGGCCTCCGTGGTGAGACATGTACCCACTCTTTGGGGATCTGCAAGTATCACAAAACTATCTTTTCAATGGCAGTCATCTCCAAATTTGTTGGCCCTACCATACCTAAATAATAATAAAAATCTATCCAAATACCCACTCTAGTCTTGGGGAAGACATCAGACAAACCCCAAATGAAGGACATTCTCTGTGAACACCTGACCAGTACTCCTCAAAACTGTTGAGGTTATCAAATAACAATGAAAGTTTGAGAAACCATCACAGTCCAGAGGAGTCTAAGAAGACATGATGACTAAATGCAATGTAGTGTCCTGACAGGATCGTGAAATGTAAAAGGACATTAGGTTAAAACTAAGGAAATCTGAATGAAGTAGGTGCTTTAGTTAGTAATAATTCATCGCTATTAGTTCATTAATTATAATAGGGGAAATGGGAATGGAGTATCTGGGAACTCTCAATCCTACCTTTGCAAATTTTCCTCAAACCTAAAGCTGTTCTAAAATAAAAAGTTATTTGGGGCGCTTGGGTGGTTCAGTCATTAAGAGACTGCCTTCAGTCCAAGTCATGATCCCAAGGGCATGGGATTGAGCCCCACATCGGACTCCCTGCTCAGCAGGGAGTCTGCTTCTCCCTCTTCCTCTGCCTGTTGCTCTGCCTGTTTGTGCTCTCTCTCTCTCTCTCTGATAAATAAATAAAATCTATAAAAAATAAAAATAAAAATAAATTTTATTTATTTAATATAAATTAAATATTAAAAATATATAAATATAAAAATATATAAATAAAGTTATTATAAAAATACAAATATATACTATAAAAATAGCTATTATAAAGAAGTCTATAAGCAAAAAAAAAAAAATTTGTAAGTGGAGCCTGAGAGTATTACTATTGTTATTATTGGATTACCATTGGCTTGTGCTTGTTATCCTCTTCCCAAAGGAAAGAAAGCTTTATCCTTGCACAAAGATACCAATGGGTTGTCAAGACATGCACCCATGGAGCTGTGTCCATCCAGAAGGGGTTGGCTTTTTCTACCCCACTGGTACAAAGGCAGAACCTTTTTCTAATTGACGTAAAGGCTCTTTATGGGGTTTGAGGGGGTGGGCACAGAGGGGTAACAACCACTCCCAGTTAATGCATATGCATGTGATGATAGGTGGGCAGAGAATAAATCCGTATGCACTTGGGGATGCCTCCCCAGGACCTTAACCAGCTACCAGCAGCCTACAACAGAAGAAATCACCTGAAGGACAGCTTTGTCACTAAGCTCAAAAGAACTTTATACCCAAAAGGGAGTATCTCACAAAGATCTCTGAACCTTCACTAAGGACACATATGGGTCAGCAAAAAACTCTGTCATGGACCATGGCTATGACTGCTCCCCTTGGGATATCCCACATCCAAACTGCCTTTGTATTAATCAAGAGAAAATTAAACCACACTAGCGCCAGGCAACAGATGCTTCCAAGTCCTGAAATGCAGTACAGCATTTCTAAAGTCCTAAACAGATACCCTAATAAGATCTGGTCCTATTAATGAAGGTCTGGTTCTATGTCAGTAAAGGTCTGTTCTATGTTAACTAAGGTCTGGTTCTAGTAGGAAGAACAACAGAGGCAGCCTGTTTTCTTAAATTTGATCTAAATGAAGACCTTACAATAAACTCCCTGCCCATTTCCCTTCATTCTTTTATTTATTCATTCAATATAGACATATTTAATTCCCTCAATATGCCAGGTCCCATTCCAGCCCACAGATATAGAAAGATGAACCCATAAGCAATCACAATGCACCATAACTAAGGGCAAATGAAGTGCTCTAGGAGACAGGGGAGGGCTCACCCACTCTGCTTCAGGGCTCAGGGGAAAGCTACATAGAAAACGTCACATCTGATATGGATCTAAAGCAGAAACAGATCTTCAGTAGGTGAAAAAAACAGAGAACAGAACATTCCCAGAGCAAATAGTATGTGCAAAGGCTCAGAGGATAACAAAGTAGCTTGTAAAGGCTAGAGCAAAGTGAGAGAGGACGGTGACCAGAGAAAAGGTCAAAGGCTGGTTGGACAAGTTGTAAAGTACCTTGAATAAAATGCTAGTCATTTATAAAGTATTTTTTAGACAAAAAAGAATTAAGGCTCTATCTGTTTTTGAGAAAGGAGGCTGGCGTGCTACAAAGCAGTGAATTTGTGAGGAATAGCATGGTAATATGAAAGGGTCCATGAATCCGTCCTATCTTTAGATGAAGTAAAGTCTTACACATATTTATGACTAATTTTAAGTATATATAGATGTGATTAATAAATTACAAATTCATGTAAAAGCACTAACAAATTCATAATAGCCTTTTCACCATTTTCTCAGTGAGTGAATCAGAAGGGTCATGGGACCTAAGCTCTCTCTCCATTAGGAGTCTCAAATGGAGACTGTTCTTGGTCTCTAGTTTAATTCCACTGTGGTCTGAGAATGGACACTGCATGATTTCTATTCTTTTTAATTTTTGTTTAAGTTGTGTTTTATGACCCAGAATGTGGTGTATCCCACTGTTGTTGGAGGAAACAGACTACAGATATCGATTATATCCAGTTGATTGATGGTGCAGGCTTCTCTTTTTAAATAAATTTTATTTCATTCATTAAAGCAGCATCTATATACATAAAGAGTGCTATATATATACAAGAGTTAGTATATATTCAGTATACAGGTCACTCTTGATGCACATAAGGAATCCCATACCCCTTGCTATATATAACTTTATGGTATATTTCCTCTCACTATCCAATCCCAGAGATAGATAAGTCCTTCTAAAGATTTATGATGATAATGTCAAAAAAAAATATTTCCACCTTTTTTTCCTAATTAGCATCTGAAGAACTATCCATTTATAACTATTCCTATTAAAATTGATTTGTGATGAAAACTTTATAGAGTGTAAAAAGACCTGATTTTTATTTATAGATACTTCTTGATAAATAAATCTTTGTGTTTGTTTCTGAGGGGAGGTTTCAGATTTTTTATTAGATTTTCAAAGGGGTCCATAACTCAATACAAAAAGATAAATGCTCCTATTTAGAGATGGATTTTCAGTTCCACCAAACTGATCGTGTGGTGAGTCCAACTACATTCTTGGTGATTTTCTGTCTGCTGAATTTGTCCATTTCTGAGAGAAGGATGTTGAAGTCTTCATCTATGATAGTGAATTCACCTCCTATTTCTTTACGCAATTCTATGAGTTTTTGCCTCACATATTTGACACTCTGTTGTTAGGCACATACACATTAAGAATTGTTAGGTCTTAGGTGCCTGGGTGGCTCAGTAGGTTAAAGCCTCTGCCTTCCGCTCAGGTCATGATCCCAGGGTCCTGGGATCGAGTCCTGTGTCGGGCTCTCTGCTCAGCAGGGAGGCTGCTTCCTCCTCTCTCTCTGCCTGCCTCTCTGCCTACTTGTGATCTGTCAAATAAATAAATAAAACCTTAAAAAAAAAGAAAAAGAAAAGAATTGTTAGGTCTTCTTGGAGAATTAACCCCTCTATCATTAGCAATTCCTTTTTATCCCTGATAGTTTTCCTTGTTTGAAGTCTGCTCTGTTTGAAATTAATATAGTTATTACTACTGCATATCCTTCTCCACCAATTTACTTTTAATCTATGTGAGTTTTTATATTTTTTAATTTAATTTAATTTTTTCAGTGTTCCAAGATTCATTGTTTAGGCACCACACTCAGTGCTCCATGCAATATATGCCTTCGTTAATACCAACTATCAGGCTCACCCTCCTCCTCTCCAAAACCCTCCGTTTTTTTTCTCAGAGTCCACAGTCTTTCATGCTTCATCTCCCCCTCTAAATTACCCCAATTCACTTTCCCTTTCTTTCTCTTAATGTCCTCCATGTTATTCCTTATGCTCCACAAGTAAGTGAAACCATATGATAATTGACTTTCTCTGCTTTACTTATTTCACTTAGCATAATCTCCTCCAGTCCCATCCATGTCAATGCAAAGTTGGGTATTCATCCTTTCTGATGGCTATGTAATATTCCACTTTATATGTGAACCATACTTCTGTTGGAACCAGACTACAACAGACATATAAGAACCTTCTGTTGAAGGGCATCTTGGCTCTTTCCACAGTTTGGTGATTGTGGCCATTGCTGCTATGAACATTAGGGTACATATGGCCCTTCTTTTCACTACATCTGTGTCTTTCGGGTAAATACCCAGTCATGCAATTCCAGGGTCACAGCGCAGGTCTACTGTTAATTTCTTAAGGAATTTCCACACTGTTTTCCAAAGTGGCTGTACCTACTTGCATTCCCACCAACAGCGTAAGAGGGTTCCCCTTTCTCCACATCCTCTCCAACACTTGTTGTTTCCTGTTCTGTTAATTTTGGCCATTTTAACTGGTATAAGGTGGTATCTCAATCTGGTTTCGATTTGAATTTCTCTGATGCCTAATGATGATGAACATTTTTTCATGTGTCTGTTAGCCATTTGTATGTCTTCTTTGGAGTAGTGTCTGTTCATGTCTTCTGCCCATTTTTTGACATGATTCTCTGTTTTTTGGGTGTTGAGTTTGAGGACTTCTTTATAGATCTTGGATATCAGCCTTTGTTTGTAGTGTCATTTGTGAATATCTTCTTCCATTCTGTGGGCTGCCTCTTTATTTTGTTGACTGTTTCCTTTGCTGTGCAGAAGTTTTTTTATTTGATGAAGTCCTTAAAGTTCATTTTTGCTTTTGTTTCCTTTGACTTTGGAGATATTTTTATATTTAAAGTGGGTTTCTTATAGGCAATTAAAGTTGGTTCTTATTTTCTGATCTACTCTGGCAATCTCTGTCTTTTAACTCGTGCATTCAGACCCTTGACATTCAAATGATTATTGACATAATTGGATTAATATCTGCCATCTTCATTACTGCTTTTTATTTGTTGCTCTTTTTTGTTGTTGTTCCTATTTTTGTCTTTCATGATTTCTCTGCCTTATGTCATTTTAATTGAGCATCTTACATGATTCCATTTTCTCCTTCTTAGCATATTGGTTATAGTTCTTTTCCTATTTTTATTTTTATTTTTTGGTGGTCTCCCTAGATTCACAACATACATTTACAGTTATCCAAGTCCACCTCCAAATACCACCATACCACTTCATGTATAGTGTTAGTACCTTATAATAATAAAATAATCCTAACTCCTCCCTCTTACCCCTTGTACCCTAGCTGTCAAATCTTCAGAAGAGCTGTGAGTGATGCTCAGAATTATCCTCCTGAGGAAAGGAAGAAGGAACATTTATATGCAAGCTCTATTCCCAGGGACAAGCAAAACACCACATGATATTAATTCCCTAGGCTTTCTGGGTCAACTATGCATGACTATGGGACAATTCCCACATCATCAGAGAATCCCCAGGACATAAATAAAGAGAAAACAGTACAGCTAGAGCTTAAAAAGTGGGCCAAGAGGATGTGAAGCTGGGTACAAGAGGTACCCAAAACATAGAGTTCCCACACAGTTTTTGTATCCTTGAAAATACAATCAGAATCCCAGCTGCTACTTTTTCCTGCCTTAGAAGGATCACAACAGCCCCTTGCCATGGTTCTTCCCAAGGCAATATGATGTGGGCCTTTTGGAGTTGAACTCTGAGAGCAGAAAAGAACTCTTCCTCTGAGTCTCCACAAATAGGGGCAGAGCACCCTCAAGGGGCACTGGAATGGTCTGCTCTGACAAAATGAAAAATAAAAATTCCCCTGCTTTGATTTATTTTAAGCTGATTTTGAAGGCATGAAATGTTCCTGACTAAATCAAAGCAAAAATATGGAAACAGATAAGAGTTACACAGGTCTCTCTCAATAATATCAAAAACCCCATGAGGGAAATCATAGATAAACTAAGCCTTCGGGGTACCAAAAATAGTGTGGCTCAGGTGCAGGAGATGAGCAACTCCATTCAGCCCACTCCATGTCATCTGCTTCTGCCTACTCCCCTCCCTTCCCCACTCCGGGTTTCCTGTCTCCCTTGACTTGTCCCTGACTCTCATTTGATGCTTATTACATTTTCCTTTTCTGTTATTTCCCCCTCTGTCTCTGCGATAAATCCTCTCTTTTCTTCTTACAGAGACAACTTTCTGTGTACCCCAGGAAACCTCTAGATTGATTATAAATCTTCCAGACTCATAAACTCTGGTGGCAGCATCTGTACCATGGAGATTATCAAGAGAACAAGATGTAACAAACACTGTTCAGCAGTTGCTATGTGCTAGGCATTGTAAAGAGGGCTTCACCTGTGTTACCTTATTCAATCATCAAATCAACCCTTGGAAGTAAATATTACTGAAATATTATTGAATACTAGGACATTAAGACTCCAAGACACCAAATAACCTAGACCATGGAGTTAGAAAACAGCAGATTGCTTCTTTGACCCAAAATTCTCCTTCTCCTAATCCAGGGCTCCACCACACTGTTTCTACTTTATTTATGAGCAAATAAAGAGATCAAGCAGAATAGTCCAGATTTGCTATTATGAAACAAACATTCTTTTACAAAAGAAATAAGATACACTCTATCTGCAGCTAGGGAGAGCCTTGAGGTTACTTAGTCTCTTCCGTGAAGCCATGTGCAGCTTCCTGTAAAGAAGGAAGTTTGGACGGCAGGGGGAGATGAATAATGCAAGGTGAGTTTAATTGGGTTGAGAAAAGACTTCTTAAGAAAGCAAGAAAATGAGATCAGAAGGATCTAAATCAGAAATAGCTACAGATTCACTCTGAAGTGTGTCTAATGGCGGCAGTCTGATGAAGTGCTGGCAGGAGGAGCCCAAGGTGATGTGGTTGGTAATCCTATTTAAATCTGACAAGTGACTTATCAACTCAGTTCCTGATTTAAAAAAAGAAAAATACACAAAGATTATGCTGGCAAAAAGCTGAGAAATTAGAGTCCTGCAAAAGCACAGAGGAAAGGGAGTTAAATCTCCAAAAAGGTGAAAAAAATTTCTTAGAAACCATCAATGATTCTCAAAATATCTGTGACATGGTTTCGTAGGTATCCTTTCCCTCTGAGAGGATAACGGTCCTGAAATTCCCACTGGGTGGGAAAACTGGGACTGGAGCACAGAGGTCAGGAATGAACTTAATGAAACCCAGATGAGAAGTTTTATGCTCACTAAAAACAATGACAGTGCAAAAAAATAAGGTATCGATAAAGACTTGAGTATCTTTAAATCAGTCACATAGGCACTTCTGTTACTTTTAACATACCAATTCTTGATGTTGAAAACATTTCAGAGATTTTTTTTCTCCTGCAATTTTAAAAAGTTTTTAAATTTAACTCTATTTCTAATATCATACATACGAGGGTGAGAAATTCTCCTCTATCAAAATGTAAGAATACAACTTCACTTGTAATGACATATTCTAAATTCTTAAATATGCTAGGGTTTATTTCTGAGTTATACCATTAGATTAACCTGTTTTTTTAATGAGTGGATCACATTACTTTACTTGGTATAACTTCACAGTATCTATTAATATCCGATAGTGCAAGACTTCCTCCTTTCTTTTTTTTGGTTATTCTTAATTGCTTATGTCTCTAAGAAAACTTCAGTTAAAATCACATTATCAATTTCTGAAGAGAACTCTCCCTTTTGAGTGTATACTGAGGCAGTACTTAAGAATACTATAATTAATTACTCAAGGAAAAGAATAATCATCTTAACAATATAGCATGCTCTCATCCAGGTAGATGAGCAGTCCTTCGGGTACGGAATACCTGTTGTATTTATTTACCCACGTACATTTTCCTCCCTTACTGTAACAGCCCCTCTCATTTTATTTTGAGAATATTCCCTCCCACATTACTCCTTCCATATGACTCTTAGGGCTTTTGGTTATGTTACTCCACTGGCTTCAGTGATTAGTCAGGGAGTAGTTATATGACCCAAGCTTGGATAATCACAGCTCTTCCCTGGTATTTTCCATGCTGGAACTAAAAGGAAGTACCTGTTCTTTCTTAGTAGGTTGCTAATGCAAGCCACCACATCCCAATAACTAAATATGCCTAAGAAAATGAAGACTACCCTAAGGAAATCCGGAAAAAGTCCTGAGAGGGGCATGTCCCTGGTTGTAATCCCTCCTCTCTGCAGACTTCACAGCTCTTCATAGGTTTGTGAACTACTACAGTATCCTTCCAATACACCCTACTCTGAGCTTAAGACAGCTTGTATCAGGTTCCAGTCACCTGCCACCAAGGTTGGCAAGTACTCAAGGTTTTTATTTCCATCAGTAAAGTTTAGTTTTCCTTGATTCTGGAAATTCATAGTAGTTGTTTTGTTTTGTTTGTTTTGGTTTTCTTTGTTTTTCTGGACGGTGTATGTGGTTGCCCACTTCTGTCCAGAGAGTACATTTTTAGATTACAGTTTCTAAATTGTTTTTGCTGGGATATAAGATAGCTATTTATGTATTGTATTTATTGTATTTACTTAACAATGTCTCTCCTTACTAAACTCTCACTCTTTCTAAGGATTTCTTGGCTTCATTGTTTTTGTTTTCCTAAGCACACATACCATCTACAATAGTTTTCCCTTCTTTTTAATTATTATGCCTCTTATTTCCATTTTGAGTCTTACTGCATCAGCTAAAACTTTCAGAAGAATTTTGAACCATCCTGGCAATAGCAAGCAATCTTATGATTCTGCTAGCTTCACTTAATTTTCCATTTATGAAATGTCTATAAAATTTTCTGTTGTAACATGTGTTGGAGAGGATGTGGAGAAAGGGGAACCCTCTTACACTGTTGGTGGGAATGTAAGTTAGTGCAGCCACTTTGGAGAACAGTGTGGAGATTCCTGAAGAAATTAAGAACAGAGCTTCCCTATGACCCTGCAATTGCACTGCTGGGTATTTACCCCAAAGATACAGATGTAGTGAAAAGAAGGGCCATCTGTACCCCAATGTTTATTGCAGCAATGGCTACGGTCGCCAAACTGTGGAAAGAACCAAGATGCCCTTCAGCGGATGAATGGATAAGGAAGATGTGGTACATATACACAATGGAGTATTAAGCCTCCATCAGAAAGGATGAATACCCAACTTTTGTAGCAACATGGACGGGACTGGAAGAAATTATGCTGAGCGAAATAAGTCAAGCAGAGAGAGTCAAGTATCATATGGTCTCACTCATTTGTGGAGCATAACAAATAACATGGAGGACATGGGGAGATGGAGAGGAGAGGGAGTTGAGGGAAACTGGAAGGGGAGATGAACCATGAGAGACTATGGACTCTGAAAAACAACCAGAGGGTTTTGAAGGGGCGGAGGGGTGGGAGGTTGAGGAACCAGGTGGTGGGTAGTAGGGAGGGCACGTACTGCATGGAGCACTGGGTGTGATGCCAAAACAATGAACACTGTTATGCTGTAAATAAACAAATAAACAAATAAAATATATATATATATAAATTTTCTGTTGTAGTCTTATTATAAATTTCCCTTTTATAATTGAGTTTGTGAATGTCTATCCCAAAAAGTAAAAAAAAAAAAAAAAAAAAACAGTGATAATGGCTTTATCATCTATTGAGGTGATCATATATTATTTCCCCTCCCTCCCTCCCTCTCTCTCTCTCTTTCCCCCTCCTTTTGACCTACTGATGTGTTGTATTGATAGCAAGATACAAAAACAAACAAACTTATTTTCCAGGTGGAATCAAATTTCCTCTGAAGAACTTTGTTGGAAAAATAATTTCATAAAACAAGGGGTTGGGGGGAGAGTAGGTGAAAAGCCCTAAATGTATGAATTGAAAAGAGACAACAAAGAAAGACTTACACTACTCTGCCTATGAAACAAAGAGAATTTAGAGGTAAGAAGAAGAGAACAGATAAGGAAAGAGAAGAAGAAAAAAGAACAGAAAAGAAGGAGAAGAAGGAGGGGAGGAGGAGGGAGGGAGGAGAAACAGTACACAATCATCTCAATAGATGATAAAGCCATCATCACTGATTTATTTTTATTTAGGGGGATACAATAATGGCAGATCCTTCAAAGAACATCTAAATCTGATATCCACATTTAAGTTAAATGCTGGGTGGAAGTGCAATATAACCATCTCCCCAAAACAGTAAAATAGTCTTACTCACTTGTTGCTGTATGAAAGTGATATTGGGGAGAGGATTTGAAAATCATGAAGACTAAGCTGTGTCTCATCTTTTGTTTATTGTCTGGGGAAAAAAAGTAAATCAACATCTACAAAACACAAAGTGTACCAAAAAATTCAACAGACCCAGGAAATGATGCTGACAAGTAAGAAGAAGAAACCTGGAGAACCCCTGAAAAATTCACTCATTGAATTTTAGTAATTCAAACTGGTTGTGGGATGGAGCTTAAATGTCTGAAAGACCACGTCTGTACAACATCTAGATTATACATTAAAATACTTGATAATAGTAAAGCCACCTCGAAGTACTCAAATAAATTCTATTTGGTCATGTTGTATATTTATACATTTGCATTGCTAGAATTCTGTTTTAAGTTTTTTGCAATTATCTTCATAAAGATTAGCCTTTACTTTCTTCTTCTATGTAGCTGTCATCACAGGAATAACCTATTCCCTGATATTTGAATATAATTGCTTATAAAACTCTTGAGATCCAAAGTATTTTTAGCAAAGTAATCACTTCACAATTTTTTCAATGTCATCACATGCTACTGCTGAATTCCATATATCTATTTCTTTTGGAGTATTTTCCTTTAAAAACTGCCATTCTTTAGAGAGATTCAAATTCCTTAGCATAGATTTCTATGCATTTTCTATTTTACTCTTCATCTATACAGTTAAGAGTTTGAGTATTTATTTGTTTTCTTGTCTGATTACTTCCAAGGGCTGTGCTACCCACTAGGGGAGTCATTGGTTTATGTAGCAATTTAAATTTAAAATTAGTTAAAAAGAAGACTTGCAAATGGTCTACAGGTACATGCAAAGATGCTCAACATCACTAATCATCAATGAAATGGAAATGAAAACCACAAAGAGATATCACCTCACACATGTCACTGTCAAAAAGGTAAGAGATAACAAGTGTTGGCAAGGATGTGGAGAAAAGAGAATCCTTGTGCACTGTTGGTGGGAATGTACATTGGTGCAGCCACTGTGGAAAATAGTATGGAGGTTCCTCAAAATATTAAAAATACAACTATCACATAATCCAGCAATTTCACTTCTCGGCATTTGTCTGAAGAAAATGATGACAATAATTTGAAAAGATATACACACCCCACATTTTCTTTAAGTCAATAAATCCAAAATATGTTCATTTTAACATGTCATCAGTATAAAAATATTAATGAAGTCTTGTATTATTCTTTTTTTTTTCCCAAAGTCCAGTGGATATTTTACATTTACATCCTATCTCAGTTAACACTAGCCACATTTCAGGGTGCCTGGGTGGCTCAGTGGGTTGAGGCCTCTGCCTTAAGCTCAGGTCATGTTCCCAGGGTCCTGGGATCGAACCCCACATCGGGCCCTCTGCTCAGCGGGGAGCCTGCTTCCCTCTCTTCTGCCTGCCTCTCTGCCTACTTGTGATCTCTCTCTCTGTGTCAAATAAATAAATAAAATCTTAGGGGGGAAAAAAAAAACACTAGCCACATTTCAAGTGCTCCAGAATTACATTGCATGGGACAGTCAGTTCTATTTTGTTCATGTTTCAATTGCTTGAAGTATACCCTCAAATAATTCTTTCCCAGAATGAACGGTTAATGAGGTAGTTACGCATGAGCAACAACTTAAGTACAGATTCACTGAATTTAGATTAAACTCAACATATTTCTTAATTATCTTCTGCTGTTTATACACTATAGAAGAGAATTAGCAGCCAAGTCTGATAGTTTTTCTTTCTTTTGTATGCAAACATTTTTTTTCATCTTCGTATTCCAAATATTTTGCTAGCATATTTAGAATTTTGAGTTGTTCTTACTGATTTTTTTCTTTTTTTTTTCATTTTATTTATTTTTTCAGTGTAACAGTATTCATTCTTTTTGCACAACACCCAGTGCTCCATGCAAAACGTGCCCTCCCCATTACCCACCACCTGTTCCCCCAACCTCCCACCCCTGACCCTTCAAAACCCTCAGGTTGCCCCAACCTCCCACCCCTGACCCTTCAAAACCCTCAGGTTGTTTTTCAGAGTACATAGTCTCTTATGGTTCGCCTCCCTCCCCAATGTCCATAGCCCGCTCCCCCTCTCCCAATCCCACCTCCCCCCAGCAACCCCCAGTTTGTTTTGTGAGATTAAGAGTGCTGGGAAAATTGGACAGCCACATGCAGAAAAATGAAATTGGACCACTTCCTTACACCACACACGAAAATAGACTTCTTACTGATTTTTAAATTCATTTTTCTGGAATACAATGAGCCCTTTCAACATGGAAACTTGAGCCCTTTCTTCCACTCAGGGAAGTTGCCTTCAACTTTATCTTTGATTACTACTTCTGTTCCAATTATTTTGTTTAGCTTTAGTCTCAGAACATTGATGATTCATTTACATGTGTTGGTTCTTCTCTGACCTCCTATTATCTTGTCTCATGTTCAATTGCTTATCATTTTCCTCTATAGTGTAAACACTGTTTCTCAAGTTTGTCTTCCAATCCTTAATTAAATTTTTTCAGTGTCATTTCTATATTTCAACGTGAATTTTAGTTCCTAGCTTGCATATTTACTTTCTTTTCATCTTTACTCAAAATCAACCTGCTTCTTATGGCTTTCTGCTCCTATCATAGAAGGGCTATGTCTCCCTGCTTCTTATGGAGATTGTGAAGTAGCATTTGCATGTTTCCTTTTGACTTCTACATTAAATCATTTTTCAGAAGGTTACTTCTTCCCAACGTCTTTACGATGGTGTTTCACTTTCCTAGTTCTTCATATTTGGCTAGAGTTTTATTTTGGACTTAACCCTACTTTGGTCATTCAGGAATACAAAAAGTCTCATACAGAGATTATTGTTTTCCAAAAGGCAATGAATGTAGGTCACTCTGGGTTTCACTCACTGTCTCCTTGGGCTTCCAAATAAGTTCAGCAGAAAGAACTGAGAGTAAGACTGACATTTCTATCCAAATAGTTATCATGATAAGCAATGCATAACCCAAGCCAAAAGAGTGAGCACAAAAAATTGTGACCAACCTGCTTCAGAGTAAAGCCTTGCATCTGTCTTTACCCAATTGATGGGCAAAGCTCCCACATAATTTTCAAAGTCTACTTAGAAATTCATATGGTGCAGTAGATCACTATATAGTGAGACCATCAATTCCAAGAGGAAAAGTCTCAATTACTCTTTGTCATACGTCAGAAGAGTGAGTCTGTTCAGCAGAGTAATGATGTAGACAAGATTAAAGGGAGGTTGTTTTCAAGAACCCTGACAGCACTCATTTAGTACACTAATTAAAAGAGAAGTTTATCTATTGAGAGTGAAATCTACTTGACAAAGATTTTGTTAATGGTCAGTGTAAGTTAGGTACTTGAGAGTTAAAAGAGAGCACTTTTTTAAGTTTGCCATAATTTAGACGTTCACTAATTCAGACACCACCACCCCCATAATTAAGTGAAAATTTTTCAATGCATAACTACCTTGAAATATGCTAATGTCTGCAAAACATGCAAAAACCCAAGTTTTACCATCTGCTGGATGATTCATTTGTAAATCTGCCTAGTATTCCTCTGGGAGGTTCCAGCATGGATTTTTAACCTCATTATAAAAACTTGGTAGGAATGAATTCAGTGATATAGTATGTATGAAAGTGCTCTAAGCACTTGGAAGAATGTGCCACATTCATCCTAGACATGTTGAAATGGTATGTGTACTGTGATCAAAAATAAAGTGTTTGAAAGTAATTGCTTGGAGATTTGGTGTTTTAATCAAGAGTTCCAGAAACAATGAAGACATACAAATGGCTATCAGACACATGAAAAAAATGTTCATCATCACTAGCCATCAGGGAGATTCAAATTAAAACAACATTGAGATACCACCTAACACCAGTTAGAATGGCCAAAATTAGCAAGACAGGAAACAACGTGTGTTGGAGAGGATGTGGAGAAAGGGGAACCCTCTTACACTGTTGGTGGGAATGCAAGTTAGTGCAGCCACTTTGGAGAACAGTGTGGAGATTCCTGAAGAAATTAAGAACAGAGCTTCCCTATGACCCTGCAATTGCACTGCTGGGTATTTACCCCAAAGATACAGATGTAGTGAAAAGAAGGGCCATTTGTACCCCAATGTTTATTGCAGCAATGGCTATGGTCGCCAAACTGTGGAAAGAACCAAGATGCCCTTCAACGGATGAATGGATAAGGAAGATGTGGTCCATATACACAATGGAGTATTATGCCTCCATCAGAAAGGACGAATACCCAACTTTTGTAGCAACATGGACGGGACTGGAAGAAATTATGCTGAGCGAAATAAGTCAAGCAGAGAGAGTCAAGTATCATATGGTCTCACTCATTTGTGGAGCATAACAAATAACATGGAGGACATGGGGAGATGGAGAGGAGAGGGAGTTGAGGGAAACTGGAAGGGGAGATGAACCATGAGAGACTATGGACTCTGAAAAACAACCAGAGGGTTATGAAGGGGCGGCAGGGGGGTGGGTGGGGGGGTGGGAGGTTGAGGAACCAGGTGGTGGGTAATAGGGAGGGTACGTACTGCATGGAGCACTGGGTGTGATGCCAAAACAATGAACACTGTTATGCTGTAAATAAACAAATAAAAATAAATATAAAAAAAATTTAAAAAAATTAAAAAAAAAAAAAGAGTTCCAGAAAAACAGAGACTTTGGGGTAATGTATTAGTCACAGAGAAGAGCTCTTTCACCTTCTGGCCCAAACTAGCCATTCCTGGTAACAAAATAAAGACAATAGATCATTTGTTGGTGATAAGCTCCTTTAGAGAAAGAACTGTGACTTACTCATTTTTATACCTGTGTACCCAAAATGTTCTTTCAAAATTAATTTTTTCATATGCTTCTAAGATAACTGCTTCTGAGGCTGTAGAAACCACATTAAGAAACTTCAATAAACTTCTCAGTGTTTTCTTCCTTTCATGGGCATCAATTGTATCATGCATGGGTTTTCTTCAGTTTCTCACACAAGTGGCTTCACACCTTGACCTCTCTTCCAATGTAGCCCAATGGGACTGGGAACCTGGCTTCACAAAATTTACTGGCCTGGAAACTAGGCAATTCTTTCATAAGTTCCAAGAACTGCAGCTCTAACAGGAGAATTTCCCCAGGACTTCATAACTGCAGGGGAGATGTCCATAGCTTCATCGGCAGGATGGTGACCTCCATAGTTGCACATTTTACAGCCGACAAAACGAGATGTGTCCAACCTGGGCTTCAACCCAAGGCTTAGCCAAGGCCAGGAGCCACTCATCACCTTAGTCTACCTGCCTATGGAGAGGGACAGGACATAATGGTTGGCCACAGTAGGCCTCCATAGTTGTTGAAAAGAAACTACCATGGGAAGTTGAGACTGGAAGATCATGGAAGTCCCATAAATGCATCTGACTTCTTTTCTAGTCAGGTAATTGAGTATGAATCTCTAAGAACTGTCCCAGTGATAAGTGGTTTTATCCCCTTGTTTGAAATTGCTACAGATCTGGAACAGTTCTAGTCACTCTGCTTTCAACCCAATTGAACAAACATCTATTGAACACTTACTATGTACTGATTGGCAAGACACAGTTTCTGTTTTCAAGGTACTCAAAAATCTAGTAGGGAGACAGTCATTAAAGAGCTTATTTATAATACAGCTAAACAAAGCAGGGAATGATAATTTTGTTACAGGGGTCAGGCTAGGCTTTACAGAAAAGGTGGTCTATTACAGTTTTAAGAGACGAAAGTGTTGGCTTGGGGATCAACAGAGAGAGAGAACATTTCAGGCAGAGGGAACCACATGTACAAAGGCATGGAGGAGTGAAACTGCATGAGAGGACAACTAATTTCACTTTTCTGAGGCTGAAATGATGAGTTAGGGCTTAACAGAAGAAGTCATCTCGGGCCTTCTCTTGAAGGGCCTGGTGTGACATGTCAAAGATTTTTCTTTTCAAAGATTTTATTTATTTATTTGTCAGAGAGAGAGAGACAGAGAGAGAAAGATCACAAGTAGGCAGAGAGGTAGGCAGAGGCAGAGGGAGAAGCAGGCTCCCTGTCGAGCAAGGAGCCCGATATGGGACTTGATCCCAGGACCCTGGGATCATGACCTGAGCCGAAGGCAGCCGCTTAACCAACTAAGCCACCCAGGCGTCCCGACATGTCAAAGATTTTGACTGAATTCTGTAGGCTATGAAAAGTCATCTTAAAAGTGCTTTTTTATTTTAATTAAACTTTTGACTCTCAGAAATTATAAATTCAAATGCACTTGCAAGAGATAATACAAAGATCCCATGTACCCTTTACCCAATTCCCCCCAGTGGTGACATTTTGTAACATTATAGTACAGTATCACAGCCAGGATGGTGACGCTGAGTCAGAACACAGCCACCAGGAGAGCCTTCCCGTTATCTGCCTATAGCCGCGCCGGCTTTCCTCTCAGCCCCTCCCTCCTTAACTCCTCACAACCACTAGCCTGCTCTCCATTTCTGTAATTCTGTAATCTCAATAACACTGTGTACATGGAATCATACAGTATACATATGACCTTCTGGGATTGGCTTTTCCACTCAGCATAATTCTCTGAAGATTCATCCAGGCTGTTGCATGTACTGGTAGCTCGTTCTCTTCACTGCTGAGCAGTATACCATGGTATGAAAAGAACCATACACTGTATAAATAAATCTGGGATGTCTCCACTTTGTGGCTATCATGAATAAAACTTCTCTAATGATTCACGTGTGGGGCTTTCTAAACTGTAGTAAAAGATGCATGAGGGGGGGCGCCTGGGTGGCTCAGTGGGTTAAAGCCTCTGCCTTCGGCTCAGGTCATGATCCCAGGGTCCTGGGATCGAGCCCCGCATTGGGCTTTCTGCTCGGCAGAGAGCCTGCTTCTTCCTTTCTCCCTCTCTGCCTACTTGTAATCTCTGTCTGTCAAAATAAATAAATAAATCTTTAAAAAAAAAAAAAAAGATGCATGAGGGGGCGCCTGGGTGACTCAGTCAGTTAAAGCCTCTGCCTTCCACTCAGGTCATGATCCCAGGGTTCTGGGGTCGAGCCCCACGTTGGCAGCCTGCTTCCTCCTCTCTCTCTGCCTGCTTCTCTGCCTACTTGTGATCTCTGTCTGTCATATAAATAAATTAAAAATCTTTAAAAAAAAAAAAAAGAAAGAAAGAAAGAAAAGAAATTTACCATCTTCACCATTTTTCTGTGTAACCAAGTTCCGTGGCATTAAATACATTCACATTGTATCCACCTCCAGAACTCTTTCCTTCTTGACAAACTGAGCTGTGTACCCATGAAAGTTATTGCCTCCTCCTCTCAGTCCCCGCCATGGTTGTGATTCTACTTTCTGTCTCCATGAATTTGGCTACTCTAAGTACCTCATGAAAGTAGAATCATACAGTATCCTTCTGTGGCTGGCGTATTTCACTTAGCACAATGCCCTCGAGACACACCCATGTTGTAGCTTGCGTCAGAATTTCCTTCCTTTTTTAGGCGGAATAACATTCTATTGTACGGACATTTTAGTCTGGAGGCATTTTGTTTATCCATTCATCTACTGATGGACACTTGGATCGCTTCCACCTACACTGTGAATAATGCTGCTAGGAGTAGGACTGTACAAATATCTGTTCAAACTCCTATTTCCAACTCTTTGGGGTATATACCCAGAAGCAGAATTGTTGGATCATATGGTAATTCTATTTTTAATTTTTTGAGGAACCGCCATACTGTTTTCCATAGCGGCTGCACCACTTTGCGCTCCCGACAGTAGTGCCCAAGGGTTCCAATTTCTCCACATTCTTGCCAACACTTCTGGGTTTCTTTCTTTTATACTAACCATCCTAATAGGTGTGAGATCACATGTGCAGGTTTTTGTGTGAATGTAAGTCTTCATTTCTCTGGAATAAATGCCCAGAAGTGCTACTCCAGGACCATATGGTACTTGGGTGTTTATTTATTTATTTATTTTTTAAACGGCCAAACTTTTTTAAAGTGGCCTAGGCAGCAATGCATAAATAATGCAGTTCTCAAGATTCGGTGTTGTCACTATTTTTTAATTTTAGCCATTCTGGTAGATGGGTAGTGGTATCTCATTGTGGTTTTAATTTGCATTTCCCTATTGACCAATAAAGTTGAACATCTTTTCAAGAACTTGTCATCTGTTATACCTTTCTTGATAAAATGTCTCTTCCTGCCTTTTGGCATACTCTGAATGGGTTGTCTTCTTTTTTACTTTTGAGTTTTGAGAATTCTTTATATATTATAATGCTAGGGCACCTGGGTGGCTCAGTCGGTTAAGTGTCTGCCTTAGTTCAGGTCATGATCCCAGGGTCATGGGATTAAGTCCTGCATCAAGCTCCCTGCTCAGGGAGGAGTCTGCTTCTCCCTCAGATCCCCCCCATTTGTCCTCTCTCCCTCTCTCTCTCTCAAAAAGATAATAATAATTATTATATATATATATATATAGTAATAATAGAACTTTGTTGGATAGCAACATTGTTTGCAAAAATAATTTTCTCCCACTTTGTAGCCTATCTTTTCAACATCTTGAAAGGGTCTTTTGCAGAACAAAGGTTTCTAATATTGTTGAAGTCCAATTTATCAATTTTTTTCCTTTTATGGATCATGCCCTTGGTGACAGGTCTTTCTCTCCTAGTGCTATAATCCCATGATTTTTTTTTGTTTCTTTTTCTAAATGTTTCATAGCATTATGTTTTATGTTTAAGCCCATAATCCATTTCAAGTGAATTTTTATATATAGTTTGAGACTTAGGTTAAGGTTTGTATTTTTGCCTGTGGATGTCCAAATACACCAGCGCCATTTGTTGAAAAGGCTATATTAGCTCTATTAAACTGCTTTTGTGCCTTTGTCAAAAATCAGTTGGGCATATTTGTATGAATCTATTTCTGACTTCTCTACTGTGTCCCATTGACCTATGAATCTATCTTTTGACCAGTACTACCTAGTCTTTACTTCGTAGTTGCACATTAAGCTCTGAAATCAAATAGATTGATCCTTATACCTCATTCTTCTTTTCTAAAATTGTTTTAGCTATTCTAGTTCCTTTGAATTTCCATATAAATTTTAAAATAATCTTGTCTATGTCTATGGAACCCTCCTTGGGATTTTCATAGGAATTTGTTAAATCTGTTTATCCATTTAGGGGTAATTGACATCTTCACTACGTTGAATTTTCCAACCCATGAATGTATTTCTTTCCATTTATTTAGATTTTCTTTGACTTCTTTCATCACCATTGTGTAGTTTTCCTCATGTAAGTCTTACACGTTTTGTTAGATTTACATCAACACATTTCACATTTTTTTTCCACTTTAGACAGAGAGAAAGAGAGAAGGGGAAGAAGCAAAGCTAGAGGGAGAGAATCTTAAGCAAGCTCCATGCCCAGTGTGAAGCCTGATGAGGGGCTCAATCTCACAACCCTGAGAGCATTACCTGACATGACATCAAGAGTCAGATGCTTAACCAGCTGAGCCACCCAGGCACCCCTACACATTTCACTTTTTTTGAGCAATTGAAAACACTACTACTACTGTATTTTTATTTTTTTTCCATTTTATTTATTTTTTCAGCGTAACAGTATTCATTCTTTTTGCACAACACCCAGTGCTCCATGCAAAACGTGCCCTCCCCATTACCCACCACCTGTTCCCCCAACCTCCCACCCCTGACCCTTCAAAACCCTCAGGTTGTATCTCATTGTGGTTTTGATTTGTATTTCCCTGATGCCGAGTGACGTGGAGCTGTATTTTTAATTTTGATTTTCTTTATGTTTATCTTATATCCTATAAATTTGCTGAACTCACTTATTAGTTCTAGGTTTTGGTTTCATTTGGTTTTTTAAAGATTTTATCTATTTATTTGACAGAGAGAAAGAGAGCACAAGCAGGGGGAGCAGCAGAGGGAGAGGGAGAAGCAGGCTCCTCGCTGAGCAGGGCTCGATTCCAGGATCCTGGGATCATGACCTCAGCTGAAGGCAGATGCTTAATCGACTGAGCCACCCAGGCACGCCAGTTCTAGAAGGTTTTTTATAAATTCCTGACAGTTTTCTACATAGATAATCATGTCTTCTGCAACAGAGACAATTTGATTTCTTCGTTTCTGATCTGTATGCATTTTATTTCATTTTTTTCCCTTATTGCACTGGCTAGAAATTTCAACACAATGTTGAATAAAAGAATGTGAGTAGATATCCTCATCTTGTTCCCAATTTTAGGGGAAAAGCATCAGTCTACCATTAGCTGTGGTTTTCTTATAGATGCTCTTTAAAAAATTGAGGACATTCCCCTATATTCCTATTTCCCTGAGAGTTTTTATCATGAATGCCGAATGTTGTCAAATGTTTTTTCTGCATCAATTGATATGATCATATTATTTTTCTTCTTTAGCTCACTATGGTGAATTATATTAATTTTCAATACAGAAATTTTCATACCCACCTGGTATGGTATATAATTCTTTTTACATATTGTGGAATTGTTTTGCTAATATTTTGTTAAAAGCTTTATATCTACATTCATGAAGATATTGGTCTGCCATCTTTCCCTAGTTTTGGTATGCGGGTACCACTAACTTCATAAAATGAATTGGGAAATGTTTCCTCTTCCTTGTTTTCTGGAAGAGATTATATAGAATTGGTGTTAACTTTTCTTTAAAAATTTGGTAGAACTTTCTAGCTAAACTTACTGGGTCTGGGATTTCTATTGGGGCATTTTTAATTATTAATTCAATTTTCTTAATAGTTATAAAGCTATTACCTACTTCATAATTGGTGAGTTGTAGTAGTTTCTGTTTTTCAAAAAAGTAGTCCATTCCATCTAAGTTTTAAGAGTCCAAGTTCAGGCAGGAGTCTCAGATCCAACTCCTCCAACTCCAACTTCAGCCCAAGACCTGAAATCCTTACCCCATGTACCAGATCCTGTAACCTTGGCAGCAACACTCCCACACCGCATACCTACAGAAACAGCAGGCATGTTTACAGCTTGTTGTACTAATATTAAATTCCTCCTTCATTTCCACCTGCAGAGTTTCTTCATTGCAAGTTTAACTATGCATTTAAAAATATTTTTAAAAATATTTTACTCAGCGTTTCTACATGCTCATGAAAAATAGAGGATTTCAGGCTATCCTAGTCTACCTTTTGCTGGAACCAGAAACTTCATCCTAACTTTATTCAAAGGAGCGTACATTGAGAAAGGAAAAGAGGAAGTGCTTGGCATGCAACAGTCAACCTATGTCTCCCTTGCCCTCCCTGAGGGTACATTATACACAAAAAATTTCTATTCAGATTTTCAAATTGTGTAGGCTTGCACACAGGTAGGAAGGAGTAAATATTTGTTACTATCTCAACAGGCTGGACTATAATTCCCATGAAAGAAAAAGAAATTAGTCTGCATGTAGGAAAAAAAATAAGTCAAGACTCCTAGTGGCTCAGATGGTTAAACATCTGCCTTCAGCTCAGGTCCTGATCTCAGGGTCCTGGGATGGAGCCCCGCATCGGGCTCTCTGCTCAGTGGAGAGCCTGCTTCTCCCTCTCCCTCTGCCTGCCACTCTGCCTACTTGTGCTATCTGCCTGTCAGATAAATAAATAAAATCTTAAAAAATAATAATAATAAGTCAAAAGGAGTAGAGGTGAGGAGCTGAGGGCAGAGGTATCAGCAGATACCAATACAACTAATATGATGATCAAGCTGCCGTGTGAGAGACTGGGAGGAGTGTCTCTCAGTTCCCAGGAGGGAAATGGAAATACAGGGCAAAAAGTGGAGGAGGGTAGGCACAAAGGACTGAGGGACGGCAGACCAGCAGCTACATGGGCAAAGTGGTCTTTAACGAAATTACTGGTGGTGAGATGGATGAAAGGGCTGTGAAAACAGAACTGTGAATTAAAGTTGTCTTCACACAATTGGATATTGTAATCTCTCTTGTGGATTTCTCATCTTCACTCAAGTTCTGCTTTGACCAACAGCCTTTGGTTACTCCAAAAGAAGAAAGGGGGCTTTGTTTCCCATCTGAACCTATCTCAGAGCGGGTAAGAAGACAGCCAGAGGCATGTAGAAGGAAACTGTCAACAGAGGTGGGAAATCAGGGCAAGGAGAATATTAGGCCATCCCCAGTATTCACAGAAGACACCAAGGAGTGCTCTGAACTTCCAAAGGGCACACAGTAGCAGTCTGGGCCTATTTCCCTAGATCTCAAAGGACCAGGAGCTTCCAGCTGACACCTGGGTTACATATCACCCATAAGCTCCTAGACGTTACTTCTAGTATCACCATATAGTCCACCAGTAAACCAATGGTTAACATATTGGGGACCAAGTAATACAGTGGATATACCCAATCCTATACATCCAAAAAGAGAAAATCAAAGTGAGTCTCAGTTCCCTAAACACACATACATATTCCAGGCCTTCACTATGACCTTGACCTTCAATCCTTTCCAGGCCAAGCAGAGTTTCCCCACTAGATGGGTTTTTGTGGAGAGCTCATGACCCCCTGACAGGGATGCCATAAACAGGATTTGAATTTTACATGGGTGGTGAGCTTTGGACTGGACAGCTGTAAGTTCTAGTCTAACTTGAAAGTGTTCAAATATAAGATAATGGGTTGGTATGTCTGTTGTCATAAACACAAACTGGTTTATTTGGCTGATAAAAACTGGATTTGATGAAAGGGAAGGAGACAAGGAGTACAATACAATGTGGAATCCACTGCGGTCAGGCAGACACACTTGGGTGAACAAAAGTTGGGGAGTTAACTGTCTGCGGTTCTGAAACACAAACATGTCATGACAAAAAAGGGGGGGTTTAAGGATGATGGCTCAGGTGATCCAAGGTGGAAGCAAGAGGCAAGTGGGCCAGCCAACCAGCTCTTACAATGATGTTGCTGTGAAGGGGGAAAGGCCAAGAGCAGGCAGGAGATGACCTCAGAAAGAGAAAAGAGAATTAGATTCAAGAGAGGATGAGGAGAGTGCCAGGTCTAAGGTTGAGTAGGGGTATCTTTAGACTCTCTTCCCATAATTACCTTCAGGCCTCCCCCACAATCCCTTCCCATAAAAATAAAATAATAAAACACTATTATTGGGACACCTGGGTGGCTCAGTGGTTAAAGCCTCTGCCTTCGGCTCAGGTCATGATCTCAGGGTCCTGGGATCGAGCCCCACATCAGGCTCTCTGCTCAGTGGGGAGCCTGCTTCCCTTCCTCTCTCTCTGCCTGCCTCTCTGCCTACTTGTGATCTCTGTCTGTCAAATAAATAAATAAAATCTTTTAAAAAAAATAAAAATAAAACACTATTCTTTGATGAGAGTAACTAACATTTGCTCTGTCGTGTGTATATATAACTACAAGCAGCTATAGAAAAATGCTAATTGTATTACTCCATGATCTATAAACAAAAACACTGCGCTGCTCTGTGCCCTGGCTTCTGCCTCTACCCCCCATCATCACCATCACAGCTGAAGTGGTGGTTTGGAAACTGGCGTACACTAGAATCACCAATAGCTTTTGCTGGGACCCACCCCAGGAGTTTCTGCATCAGCAGACCTGGTAAGGGGTCCCAGTACTTATCTTTCTCACAAGTTGCAAGGACCTCACTTTGAGGACAACTGACCTAGATCGCTACCCCTATGTCCCTCGTGCATAGAAATTCTAGAGCTTCCACTGTTGAAGATAAAGTTCCAGTTTCTGCTGGAACAAGTGGGAAATGAAGACGTTCGGTCATTAAATGTTACTGGGGTAAGACCTAGAGCTCCACACAGGATCTGAACTTTTTAGAAATAGTTAGGGCTGTTGAAGACAAATGAGAAAATCTCCAAATCTAGTTCCTGCCCTATCCTGGGTCCTTCAAATGGCTCGGACTCATCCACAGTCCCTGCCCCCCAAACCAATGAGCACCCAGCCACCGGCCACAGTGCACTGCCTATGGCATCTCTCAGCCCTTCCGCCCACCCACTGTCTCTTCTCCTTGTTCTCATCACCATGGTTATGGGTTCCATAACCCATCCAACTCCAACTCGAGCTCCTAATGCTTACAACAGACCCTCCTAGTTGTGACAAGCAATTTCAGAAAGTTCTCTGGCCAGACTCTAGCACTCTGTCGGATATGATTTTGAGTTTGCCCTGGGGTTCCACAATGGGTATCATCCTGTACTAGGTGCTGGCTCCTCTCTATCCCAACCCCAGAGCTCACCCTCAGTATACACCCCCATCTGCCCCCGCCCATTCTCTACCCAGGGAAAGGGATCATTCACCCTGATTACACACCCAGTACAAAAACAGCAAGTGACCTTCCTTTTGCTTTAACATCCATCCCCCCAGACTACTCCAGCTCTTCAATAGGATGATCTGTTTTCAACACTACCTGGCTTTTTACCTCCAAAAGCAGAAGTCAAATGGGGCTCCACCGCCTTACTGCTTTTGATCCCACTATTTTCTCTTCAACCACAGCTCACCTCAGGGGAGAAAGCGAAGCAGGAAAAACTCCACAGTGCAGCTGCCCAGCTACACAAGCTTTGGGGCCAGACCTCCCGCTGCACAGGCTCTTTCAAAGCCCTGGCTGCCTCCCTGAAAGTCCCGGGCACTGGATGCCTGCCTCCTTCAAGGCTCCTTGCACACCAAATTCTGGGCTTCTGCTGCCACACTGTGGCCACATCTGAGCACTGCATGCAACCTTTAGTCCCTGAAAAATTGTATTGCCTTTTTTTTTTTTTTTAAGAAGTTATCTTCTTTCCCTATTAACTTCCATTCCCTCCCTAAATCTCAGCTAATACTTGTCTCCTCCAGGAGGACTCCCTTGAATCCACTCCCACTCCAGGTCGAATGAGGTCTCCCCATCTGGTTCACGTAGCTCCTGGTACCAATCTCTAGGGTTTCCCTTCACATGCTGCATTGGAACCATTTACTTCTACATAGTCTGATCAGACTGTGGGCTCTCTGAAGACAAACTCACTCCTGTGTGTGTCTCTAGGGTTTACCATAGACAAGTCCTCAATAAATATATGTGAAAAGAAGGAGGGAGGAAGGGAATGAATGAGAGGAGGGAGGAGGGATGGGGACAGGAAGGGTGGTAATATACACAGTGACGATCTCCCGTACTTACTGGGCACTGAGCGTGCAGACATTGTGCTTCGTATTACTTATCCCGGGCTATCAGGGCAACATCTGCCTCAGCAGCCTCAATGTCAGCCAGTGACCGGTCCACCAGGGGCCTCCTGGTAGCCATGTCAGCCACTTAGAGACATGGATTCCAAGAAGAAACCCCAGTGTGGGCCGTGTTGCAGAAGCGACCAGATGAGGCCTACAAGGCTGGTAGACCAGCTGGCCAGAGCAGGATCAGAAACCAGGGCTCAGAAAAGCTAGATGTTTTCATGATTCCTACCCTCTACTTCCCCCCATTCTCCTTTAGGATTTCTTAATAGAATCAACACAGCTCATCTCTTGCAATGTAGGGAAGCCAAGAAGAGTATATTGATTCAAGCACGGGCAAAATCTATACAGAAATGAGCCGCATATTCTAGGGGCATCAGGAATCAGGATGTGAGACCCCCACCCCCCAGGGGAATGAAAACCTTGGGACCACTTGGGAGGGCCCAGGGCCAGCTCCTTCCTTCCAGCCTCGAGCTCTCTTCTGCAGACCACCCCTCCCCCACCTCAGCGGGTCCAGCTTTCACAGCATTTCCAGCCTGTGTTCTTGTTTCCCACTCCCATTGGGCTGACATCCATGCTGGGCAGTGCACACCACAGGGTTTGACGCGTGTGTTAGCGGCTGCCAACACTGGAGAAGGTTGCAGTATTCATCTTCAAACCTCCAAAGAGAAGTCTGTCATCCAAATCCTTCCAATCTCCCCAAACTGAACATTTCTTTCACACCACACCACAGCATCAATGTTATTTTCAATGCGGTTAAGCAAAGTGTCAGTCAGACAATACTATGTTAAGAATTATTTTTTCCTGCACGAGGTCCTAGGTTCAATCCCCAGTTCCTCCACCAAAAAAAAGAAAAATATATATTTTTTTCTTCCTAAAGGCCACCTAATTTTCTTCCTCTATTATCTGCTATGAAAAGATTTAGGAACTAATGATACCATCTGATCCCCCCCACCCCCAGAACATGGCACATTCCGGAAGTTTTTTTCTTTTCTTTTTTTTTTGGTTCCAGAAACAACCCAACTTGACTGGTTTGCCACTAATTACTTTTTGCCTATATATTTTGCTTCTCTCATGTCCTCACTTATCTTCTATGAATAAGCTTTTGAGTGACATATCATCCTTCCAACCCAGACACACAATTCAGAAGTGGTGGAAGCTATTTACAAGCAAAGTCAACCTCTTCTGTCTGGGAAGGAACCAGCTGCTGCAGCTGTCATTCTGGCTTCACGAGCACCTGGGCAGCTCATCGGTTGCATCTCTGCCTTCTGCTCAGGTTATGATCTCCGAGTCCTGGGATCAAGTTCCCTGCTCTGCTGGGAGTCTGCTTCTCCCTCTGTCCTCCCGACTCCCCGCTTGTGCTCTCTGCTCTCTCTTGCACGCTCTCTCTCAAATAAATAAATAAAATCTTAAGAAAAATCATTAAAAAAAAAAAAGCTCCAGTCACCCTCACAGAGGTGGGAGCACCACCAGGCATGCAGAGTGGTTGGATTATGATTTCAGCTTATTAATTTGCCTGACTACTGCTCAGGAGATAAAGAAAGGGACTAAAAGCATATTCATCATTCTCAATGAGTTGTGGGATGAGATACTTATTTTGGGAAGTAAAGTTCCAGGTAGGAGGGCAGTGAGAAACGAGTGTTTTATTTCACAGCTTCTAAAATGTGAGCACTTAATGCTCTCGCATTACTATGTATTATTACAGTTCTATAAAAACCATTTCTAGGAATCAGTCTCAAAAGTTTTGAAGCCTCCCCAGCAGAGCTGGAAGGCAGAATTTAGAAGAAAGCCCTGTAGATAGAGAAATGATACTTTCAGTTCTAGGCATTGAGGCTTACTCTGGTGGTATCCACACTCACGACTTGATCTACTTTATGCAAACTATGCAGTGATGGGGAATTTGTGTGCCATGACTTCAAAAGTAGGTAAGCGTTTTATAAAGCAGAGAAGATGGGTATGAATTTTCTGGTTTCCAGATGGGAAAACTGAGGCCCAGAAAGTAGCCATGAAATTACTTTAAGCAAAAGCCAGCAAGTACCGATGGAGAAGGAAAGAAAAATCCATCCATTTCGATGGACAGCCCCACCATTTCTCTGCTCCAGGCCTTGGGGAGCACCTCCACCCAGCTCTGCTCAACCTCTGGTATTTTTGCTCCCTTGTTAGGATCTGGGTTTTCATTCCAGGGACAGCGTTAATTGGCTGTGTGGTTTGCTGGTCGCAGGAGCACAGAAAACACTGAGAAGTGTTTGACTCCTGTTCTCCCATTACGATCAAGACCGGGAGACAGAAGAGTCCAGAGTAATTGTTGGGGAGCTCCAAGACCCTTATGGGATCCCAAGGAAAACCATTCAATCTATCTGAGCTTCAAAAATGTCACCTAAAGGAGGGAAACCCTGTGGAGGCAGCCCCTAAATCACTTTGGGTGGTGATGACGGTTTCACACATGTGTGGACCTTGGCGACTGCATGCATTTCACATACTTTTCCTCACTCTATCCTCATAAAAAGCCCAGCTCCACTGCAGGGACTCCCAATGGGCAGTTCTCAAACTCAAACGTGCACAGAAATCACCTAGGGGGTTGTTCCATTCAAATTCTGATTCCTTGGGCCTGGGGCTCTGCATTTCTAAAAATCCCCAGGCATGCTAGTTCTGTGGCTCCCAGGACCCCACTTGGCATAGCAAAACACTAGAGCACAGTTTGATAAACCACACATGGTTCTAAGGATTGAAAAGGCAAGAGCAATGAATAGCTCACCCGCGGTGGGGCTCAAATGAAATATTAACCCGATGAAGATATTTTTTATATGACTCTTTTATTGACAGTGTTCTACCGACACCTGTCAGGATTAGAGCGGTGGAGCGTGCAGGTAAAAAAGGCCTCTGAAGGAGGCCAGGAAAGGAGTGAAACAAGATCTACTCACGGGAGAAGCGGGCAAGGGGTCTGGCGGTCTTGTCTCCAGCTTCATTTGCAACTGGAGAAAAAAGAAAAGGCAGACAATGCAATAAGAACAAGACACATAGTCCACAGAATACGCCCAACTTACAGCTAACCCTCTGGATGATTTGACATTAAACTATGTTTGAGGATCTTTGTAAGACAATAAAAGCGACTTCACTTCTCTCTTTCTCTTATTTCCGGGGTTGCTCTCAATGTCTAAATGAGGGTAAATGTCTTAATCATTTTGATGAGTGCATTTGAATAAAGCTGGAGAGGACCGAAACAATATCTCTTGTATCATAGTTTACTATGCCTCGAGGTGGGAACTGACTTGCACCTCCGTGGTCAGAGGCGAGAATGCCTGAGTTCCAAGCTGGTTCAAGCTTCCTCTTATCAGACTGTCTTGAAACACATAAATGCAACCACCCCATAAATCCAATCTGCTCAGCACACAGGGGCAAAGCCAAGACAGGATTTCAGAAGGTAACAACAAGATTAGTTTTTATTAGTTTAAATTTAGATGCTCCCAAACAGAGAAGTTTAAAAGGGGCGAGGGGAGTGGAATTGTTCAGAGAACTGCTCTAGAAAAACCTTACCCTTAAAGTTTCTCAGCATTTCACCCTCCTCTGAAATGTCTCTATATAATTTACCATGCGGATAGAGTCATTATGAAAATCCCCTATTTATGAACACCACCTTTGTGATTAAAAACAGAGATCGATCATCAAGTAGAAACACAAGCTTCACTCACATTAAATATCACTTTAATGTTCATAAGGATTACAGCTTGGTTGTTTTATATACTCATAGTAAACAGGCACAGATACTTGTGGTCAACTTGAACAGAGCACCCAAAGCAATTAACTGGGAAAACCTGTTCATTTTAACTTACCAAAAAGAAAAAAGAAAAACCACTCATTAAGTGGCAGAATAGAAGGGATTGCTGTAATCATGAATGCACGCAAAGCTGCAGTAGCCACACAAAAGAAATAACCGCTTTGTAAACATTACATCAATGGGCAAAGAATGGAAGGAGTTAAAAAAAAAATAAAATCCTTTCACCCTCTCACAAAGCTAAAGATTTCACAATGCACTATGTGTGGACAAATTTTTAAAGTTAATGGATCCAATCTGGGTCTACTTTTCTGTCATTTGCATGGCCCATTGTCTGCGCTGGCTTTGTAGATTACCAACAAGACATTACACAAAACGACCAGCAGGGGGAGATGACATTGCAGCCTGCTCCCACTACCTCCCAGCATTTCAAAAAGAAAGAGGGCGAGAGAGGGAGGGAGAAGCAAGCCCTAGTAAGGTATAGACATGAGTTTCCCTGGCCTTGAGTTCAAATGGTTTCCTCTTTAAACATCATAAAACGCTAAGGAAAGAAAACAGAGCAAGGGTTTTCCCCCAAAAATATTTGCTGCAGAAAATGATGAGCTGCTTTTAAAGTAGGAAAACAAAGACCACTGCCATTGCTGAAAACACTAGCACCCACTAAAATGTTCAGCTTGGAGGATGAGCATTTTCCCTGTGGGAAGGAAGGGGACACAGTGACATATGACAATTGCAGTCACAATTTCACATGCAGCAATGACTGTTTCCTCAGGCAAGACCTTTTCCCTCCTCTCCCCACCACCCCACCCAAGGATGGGAATTGCTGACCCAGATCCAAATCACACCAGGAGAGGCAGGAATCCAGATCTAGGCCAGTGAAGTATCAAGAGGGTTGTCTCTACTCAGAAAGAAACATGCCAGTGGTATTATTTTCCTAATACCACACTCCCTTACACCAAGGTCTCCAGTCATGTCCCAACACTTACAAGACACAATCCAGCTAATGGGACCTGGTAGGCAACACCTGGCCCCATCTATTCTTCTCAACTCATTCTATTTGCCAGAGAATCCTTCAGACTTGTTGTCTTTTCTCAATAACTGAATAGCTATCCAGTCCAAGGGCCAGCAATGGATCACCGCCGAGACGCCCCCTCCAGGTGGTTCCGCCTCCTGCATGTTCAGGAGGCAGCTCTGTCGACTGGCACTAGACAACGTTCTCTATTCTCGGCGTGGTCCACAAAGCAAATGAAAACAAAAACTGTTTAAAAGCCTAAATAATGAAACTAAAACTCAATAGAGACCAACACTACAAAAAGTGGTTGCTGAGCTCTCTGTGCCCAGCTCACCGACTGCTCAGACACATCCACGCTTCTTGACCAACACAGGGGCCCTCGGCCTCTGCTGTTTGCCCTTTATTTTAAATATATAGATATACAGCAGTCTTTTCTTTTTTTTTTTTTTTTTTTTTTTTGGACAGAGAGAGATCACAAGTAGGCAGAGAGAAGGGGAAGCAGGCTCCCTGATGAGCAGAGAGCCTAATGCAGGCCTTGATCCCAAGACCCTGAGATCACGACCTGAGCCCAAGGCAGAGGCTTAACCCACTGAGCCCCAGGCGCCCCTATACAGCAAGTCTTAACAGCAAAGTAAATGATCCATTCATCAGACCCAATTAGAGCTTGCGTTTGGCAAAAATCTCATAAAAGTGATTATGAGGATTTAAGGAAATTTATCCATATCATACTGTTGGGCAAAACACCCAGACCTGTATATATCATTGATTCCATTGACACTGAATTGTAGGTCTAGGCTGCATGTCTCTACAGGCAAAGAGAAACAAGTGGAAAGATGTGTATGAGATATACTAATAGTTATTTCTTCTGTATGCTGACATTTGGGGAGATTTTTAACCTATTTTATACTATATACTATATACTATATATATACTATATATATATAGTATATATATATAATATATGTACTATATATATATTATACTATATACTATATATATATACTATATACTATATATAGGTTTTCTGCATAAACCTAATAGTTTATGATAGTCGTGTACCACGTTTATAATCAGGAAAAATGTTTTATTAAAGGGATAGAAAACAATTAACTATTATTTGATATACATTAACATTTTAGATACTGTATGTGTATGTCTATTTATTCATACAAATTATGTTTTAGATTCAGTTTCCCAAGCAGTCTTGGATCACAAAATCCAGGGGACTTTCCATCTCAGTCCAAGAGGACTCCCTCTAAGATTCAAGAGACAAGTCTCCCACTCTCCTTTACAAGAAGTTCCACACTTTCTAAGTCAGGGATTTGCAAACCTGGCCACGCATGGGAATTTCCTAGGGAACTTCTTAAAATCCTGATGCCTAGGCCACACCCTGGCCCAATGAAACAGAGCCTTGGGGATGGGACCCAAGCTTCACACCTGTTAAGGGGCCCCCGATCCCCCTGAGCAGCTGAGAGGCACTGATAGTGTAACTTCACATATCGTTACCAAAGCAACATTCGGGAAGGAAGGTGTGGCTCAAATTCCTTCAAAACAATCATCCCTACTCAGTTCTTCTTTTCAGGATGCTTTTGTTTTGTCATCAAAAGCCTGAAGAGATATGCCTCTGCATTAAGAAAAAAATCAACTGTTCAGACTGCAAACATAATTGTGGGGACCCATTAGTGAGCAACTCTTCACATTGAGAAGGGTTTCTTATAAAACGATTTAGGGGTGCCTGAGTGGATCAGTGGGTTAAACCTCTGCTTTGGCTCAGGTCGTGATCTCAGGGTCCTGGGATTGAGCCCCGCATGGGGCTCTCTGCTCAGCAAGGAGTCTGTTTCTCTCTCTCTGCCTGCTGCTCTGCCTACTTGTGATCTCTCTCTCTGTCAAATAAATAAATAAAATCTTAAAAAAAAAAAAAAAAGATTGCCTCCCACTTCCACACGTATCCTGAGCACCAACTATAAGCCCAGCACTAGGCAAAGCTCTGGGGGGACTACCATAGTAGATTTCACTCCATCTTGACATACAAATAAGTTAGGGGGGGAAGGGATGCCTTTCAGTCTGGGTCTATCTACCATGAGCTTGCGAACGGACTTAAAAATTATAATGATGATGATGATGGTGCAGATTCCTTGGTCCCAACCCAGAAACCCTGTATCAGAATCCCTCCAAGTGGGGACAGGAGTCTGGGTTTTAATCAATTTCCTCAGAAGCTACACTCTTATGAGAAAAGCAGCCCTGTAAATGAAGTATGCCCTTGGTATGTCTGTCATAGTGCACACTCCCTGCCCCCCCCTCCCCAAAAAGACAAAATGGCCAGAAGCAAATCTGAAAGGAAGGGCTTGCCATGGAGACCGTTGAGAGAGAGGCAGGAGAGACAGGAAGTTAACTCAGGACAATGAGCACCCCAGTCCCTGGCCATGAGGTCCCAGCTCAGCTGCGAACAATCCAGGCCATCAGAACAGGAGGGAGGGTGGTCCAAACAGTTGTGGTGGTGGCCTGGGCAGGTGCACACTGCTTTGTAACCAAAAGTAGGCCCCAAAACACCACCGCCCTTGTTTTGGAAGCTCCGGCACCTGGGCGAGTATAAACGCAGCTGGGGTACTGGGTGCGACGGCCAAAACACGGTTAGCAAGCGAGCCGGGAACAGAGTCTGGCTTCCTGAAAGGAAATCTGCCCCGTGCGTGGCTTGTCTGCTGCTTTGCCACAGTCTCTGAGGCCAGCCCAGGAACCGCTCGAGGGGACGTGCTTTGGGAAGCCTGGTGGGCCAGAAAGCCAGGCACAAGGGACTCCCTGAGAAGAGAGCCTTAGAATGAGGTTCTAGACACCTTCCTAAGTTACTATAAAAGACGAAGCTCAGAACTGCTCACATTGCCTTCAGCTTGCAAAAACCCAGGCAATGGCAAGGAAAACTGGCTGGATGCTGGGGAGAAAGAGACTTGGCCCAAGATATCACATTTGCTAAGCTGTCCCCTTCTAAGCAAGGCCTTCCGTGATCTCATTACTAAGATCACAACTCCCAACTCCCCCTCTTCCCTGCGCCCATTCCCCTTCCCTGCTCTGCTCCTGCCCCAAGCACTGTCACCTTCTCATATGCTCTGTACTTCCTTCACTGGGTGTTTTGCCTTCCTCCTGCCACTACAATGGATTCTCCCGACCAGCACCAGGGAAGAAGGCCATGATCATGATCCCATGGTCGTGGTGATGCAAGCAAAACTCAGAGCATGGATTCTCTACCCACCGCCCCCCCCACCCCCAGTGCCTAAATGCCTGGCACGCAATATTTATCATACAAGTTGATGACCAACCTTCTACCAAACTACCGCCTGGAATACAATGGGCACCAAGAACTGGAAGAAGTGGAGGAGGAAGGTGGAAGGACGCTAGCACACAGTGAGCACTTACATGGGCTGTAGGTATCAATGCAGCCCTCAGAAATATTAAGCAATGTTTATCAAGCCCTGACTCAACTGTAGTTACCAGGTAAGGCTGTGAACAACAAGTCCCGGCCCCTGCCTTCACACTGAGACTGCCATTCCCACGTGAAATGTACTCAGGCCACTGGAATTCAGAAGTCAGGTAACTTTTCTAAGAACCTGCAGTTGTATGGCAGAACTCCAGTCCAAAGCCAGGTGTATCTTGCTCCAAAGTCCATGTTCTTTCCGTTTAGCTTCTCTGCTTCCCAAGAGGGGCAGGCACACTGGAGCCATGCTCCGGAGAGGGCGACACCTGGAGAAACATCTTACTGAGGCCTGCCCCTCTCCCTCAAGCCCCTAGCACCACCACCCCTCCGAAAGCCACCTACTGGCCTCCAGAGAGTGGAGGAGGTCACCTGCCCGGGACCTCCTACCTGGCACAAGCCCAGAGACCGTCAGTAGAGAGGGGTCCTTCTGAGAGGCGGGTGCGGGCGCCAGGACTCACAGCAATGGCATCCAGAAGAGGGAGACGCCAGACACAAAGGAAGGACCTTCACTGCCTTGTTCGTGTAAGAGCCCCAGCTACCAGCTGACTCCCTAACCCTCTTATATCCTCCCTAGGGAGAAAATAGGGACAAGGGAATAGGAACAAGAATCAGATTCGTGTTAGCATGAGAAGCACTACAGCTCACAAATACAGCTCCAAGAGGCCGGTTCTCTTTAACGGGGGAAGCAACTGACATTCCAAGGGATCAAGTGACTTGTCCAAGATCAGACCAGAGCCAAGGAGCGGAGTCGGAAACATATCCGTGTCTCCGGCTCCGAGCCCAGCATTCTCAGGGAAAGGGGTGTAGTCAGTCTTTTTAACTCCCACATGGAGGTGTGTTCGAGGGGGAAGTAAAGGGTCTGGCTTCCTTTCCCCCCTGCTGGGTTTGGTAAATATCAATGCCTGACAACCCCAGGATCCATTTTAAGCACAAAAATGTAAAAGTGCTGTGTCAAGGAGGCTTCTGAAGCCCAGTCTGACATATGATCAAAGCCTGCGGTGGGCGGGACAGGGGAGGCGGAGGGGAAGGGCGGACGGGTACATCGGAAAGTCCGTCAGCTTACCTGGCACATCAAAGAATAGGGCCACAGCATGCCTAATTCACAAAGATAACTGAGTTAAACACTTATCTAAAATACGTTGTTGGGGTTGCTTAAAAGGAGAAATGCTAGCTGTGTAATAACTAAGGACCAGACGAAGTTCTGCTCCTTTGTTACCTAATTTTATCTTCACAGCAACTCTCTGAGGTTATTGCTACTATTTTCCCATTTTCCAGATGCAGAAACTGAGTCTTTGAGAACTTGAGTAAAATTGCCCGAGATGAAACTAGTGAGTGGCAGATCTGGAAACTGAATCCAGTGCTCCATTACTCCAGACCCTGTGCTCCTGACCCGTGTGCTCCCTGCCACATCTCAGCACTTGAGTGTTACTACTGTTTGCTGAGCCCGACTACTCCCCGGACCTGGTAGGAGAGGCCCTTGTCTCCTCCCCACTTAGCCTCAAATTAGGAGCTCACAGAGGAATGCACCCTGCTCTCCTGTTCCTTACACAGAACAGAGCTCTGCAATCCAGCTGGAACTGGTGCCCAAATGACATAAAAGACATCACCACCCCTCAGCCTGTTCCTTCCCCCCCTTCTATATTCAGAGATGCTCGGCATCGCCTCATTATACCTTCCGGGCCAATTTGGCTGTCAAATCGACTCTGAATCAAGCTCTTGCACAAAAGAAAATAAAACCAATTTGTAGTGATGACTCATCAGGGCTGATAATTTGAGAGTGGCAGGGATGGTGCACCTTCCAGGCCTTTCTCTCCTAGGGTAATGGGCAAATCCTTACAGAGGGCAAGGCTTACTTGCCAGAGGGCAGAACAGCTCACTGGTTCACTCAGCCTAGCGTGCAGTGAAACACAGACAGAAGGAAAATTATACAAGCCTTTGCCAACCTGAGAAGACTGCTTGGGAAACATTTTTCCTTTACTTTCTTTTTTTAATTTGGAGGAATTTGGGTCATATGGGAAGACTCGTGAAATGTATTTCTTTCTTCCCTGACCCTGATTTTATACGTTTGTTTATTTACCTATATCCTACCTCATTCCACAAATTATATTTTATTTCTATTTTGCTGTAGGCACCAATCCTTTATGGAACAAAACGGAATATTATGAAAAAGTGAAATTTATTTATTTCAATCGCTCTCTTGCTTCCTTTTCCTGATCCCTCTTTCCAAGTTGTTGGGTTTCAAACTGACTTTTCACGGCGTCCTCTGACTTAGATCAAACAACTGATTAACCTCTGTTGAGTCCCCCCTGGGTCCCCCCTTCCCTGTTGCTATACTGGATACAAGGATGGACATTCCTGGCCCATAGGTGGCCAGGAGTCCAGCTGAGACCCAAAGGTCGGGCATGGAGTTTCCTGACATGGATTACTGGAGTAGTTACAAAATAAATGTATCATGGTGCTGGTATTTCTGTGGAAACCACCTGGTCAAGGTACTGGACCCTAACCTCGCAGAGCCTGAGGCCAAGTTGGGGAAACATAATATTAATACATGACCTGATCCAAATTCTGCCAAATGCTAAATGAAAGGTCCTTGTTCACAGAAGAACAAGAATCAGAACTGTATGAGATTAAAACCCAGTATCAAGCTGGCTGTCCAAACTGTTCACTAACTAGAGCTCACTCCAAACAAGGCAAAGAAAAGTATAAAGAAGAAGAACAGGGACGTGAAAATGTTTTACACCCCCACATCACGCCAGGCGCTGGTAGGAACTTTACGTCCATAATTTTCATTAATGTTCACACGAGCCCATGGGGTGAGTATTATTTTATTTTATTTTTTTTTAAGATTTATTTATTTGACAGATAGAGATTACAAGTAGGCAGAGAGGCAGGCAGAGAGAGAGAGAGGAGGAAGCAGGCTCCCAGCCAAGCAGAGAGCCCGATGCGGGGCTCGATCCCAGGACCCTGGGATCATGACCTGAGCTGAAGGCAGAGGCTTTAACCCGCTGAGCCACCCAGGCGCCCCGGGGTGAGTATTATTATCCCTATTTTCAGATGAGGGAACTGAAGCTTAGGAAAGATAAGTAATTTGTCCAAAACAGGGCTAGTAAATGGGAAAGCTGGGCATGAAACTGAGTTCTGTGAGCCATTCTGCTCCTTCCTCTGTAGTTACCACAGCTGGAATGCATGTTAAAAGGCGTCCGATTAAACTCCACATGTCCTGTTTGGATCTCCTACATTATCCCAGATAAGAGGATGGCAAGCTCATGCCTGAATCACCCTTAGGAATGGGAGTACACCCCCTCTGGAGATAGGCTCCTTCACCTTTAACCCGCTGTACAATCTTTGAGGGCTCTTGGCTTTGATGAAACATTCGATGACAACTGTCTTGACCTCAGCCACTTGGTCCTCTCATCCCCAGACTGACACACCCAGTCCCCCCTCATTTGACAAAAATAACTGGAGGCCTTCACCCACAAAAGTCAAGTCACTTAAATCATTGCCAAAAGAAGAGAATATGTGTGTGTCTTTTTTTTTTTTAAGATTTTATTTATTTGAGAAAGGGGGAACACAAGCAGGGCAGAAGGGCAGAGGGAGAGGGACAAGCATTCTCTCTGCTTAACAGGGAGCCCAATGCAGGGCTCAATTCCAGGACCCTGGGATCATGACCTGAGCTGAAGGCAGAGGCTTAACCAACTGAGTCACCCAGGTGCCCCTATATGTGTTATTTCAAGTAGGCCTCAGCCACCCATTGCTGGAACAACATTCGCCTTCAGGTGAACAATATTCACCTTCACAGTGATCTTCAGGCTAAGCCACATCCCCATCTTCTCAGGAGACAAAGGGCATCTGGGAACCATCTCGTGGACTGTATAGTCAGGAGCTGTCCAAGACTGAGTATTTTCCAGAAGGCCGCTGTCTGAAGCACATCACCTCAGACTTTACTGTGCATAAAAATCACTTGAGGATCTTATCAAAATGCAGATTAAAAAGAAGTGGGGCCTGAGACTCTGCATTTCAAACAAGCTCCTAGGTGATGCCAATGGTGTGGGTCCTAGACCCCACTCTGAATAGGGAGGTGTTAAAGGACATAACCCACTTAGAAAAGGAACAGCCAAGCACACTTTCTAAGAGAAAGCTCCAGCATGGTTTTGAAAACATACACTATGGAATCTAACATCCAATTCCTTTGGTTTCTTTCAGCAGCTTTGTGAGGAAGAACTGTTCACAGTGTGACTTTAAAACCTACTGGAGGACAGACACTGAGAGTGTATGCATGCGAGAAGGGTGTCCAAGCAGAGAGGGAGACGGAAGCTCAGACCCCTCCATGGGCCTGACAAAGAACAGAGCTGAACCAGAAAACCACTCCCCATGCCAAGCATGCCGCCAGCAGGGTGCAAAGCCCAAAATGAGCCAAGAGCTCCCCAGTTCCCAGGTAAGAAGTCCATGTCCAGTCCAAGCGGCACTCACTGGAGCTGCTCCGTCTTCACGCATGCTCCTTGCAGGACCTTGAGCCCAGAAGGGCTGGCGTGCACACTCAGCTCCCGAGCTTGGCTCAGGCACGTGCTGCTGGCACTGTTCTGTCCAGCAGCATAGATCATCACGCCGTTACTGACCAGCTGTAGGCTGAGCCGATCAAAGGCATGGAACAAATAAAACTAGGCACAGGTCACTGTACCCTTGCACAGGAACTCAGATGTCCACTGGGCTGAGCTCCCCACAGTGGAGCCCATATCTGCCAGACGATTTCCCTCCAGTCTCATGCAGGGCCTGAACACACGGCAGCTGAGTGAAGGGCTAGCGAAGGAGTGCAGGAAGCCGGGTCTGGCCATGAAGCCACAGAAGCCCTGGGACAAAGACTGGCAGGCTACCAGGACCTCTCCTCCTCCGCAGATGCCAAAGAGCCCCACTTTCAACCTGCAAAATGATCCTGGCTTGGCAATTTATCTTCTTGACTGGATGGAAGTTTGGGAATCACTTGGGGTAAGGAGAGTCACAAACTGGAGGCAGGTGCACTGAACTTGGCGAGCAAGTGTTCAAGAGTAAAAGGTCTAAATTCCCTTGGGAACAGCTAGCCACTGTGGCATGAATCCCTGCCACTCACACCAGCAGGGCTGCATCCCCGCTGCCTACCTGAGACCCATGCATTAGGACTCTCAGACAGCACATGGCCAAAGAGGACTGCGTTTCTCCCAGAAATCTTGCTCTTCCCCAGGCTTTCTCAGCTCGGTAAATGCCACCATCACCCCCCAACCCTCCTTTCCCCACCATAGCTGATCAAGACAAAAATGTGTGAAGTTACATAATTTCCATTCCTTCCATCATACCCATAGCCCTTCTGCCAATAAGGCCTATATCGCTTACCTCTAAAATATCTCCTAACTCCTACCACTCCTTCCAGCCCCTCTCCTAAAACTTGGGCCCAAGCACCCACGGTCCTTTGTGTAGATGACCCCAGCATCATCCCGGGCTCTCCCGCTCTACTCTCGCCCCTTCTCCGTCTGCCACCAGTCCCTCAGACTGCATGGCTTCCCTGCTGACATCCCTCCAGCACTTCTCACTGTGTTCAAATCACTGCCTACACATCCTTCCCTGATCTAACCTCATCTCCTCTCCTCATCTGCTACTTGACCACGTTGCTGTAGCCTCCTTTCTCCCTCCCAAAGCCACCAAAGCTATTCCCACGTCAGTGCCTTCTCACTTGCTCCTCCTGCCTGGAATGCTGTGCTATACCAGTAACAAGGATTCCAACAGCATTGGCTCCCCTTCTAGGACCTTCCATGCCCAGGGGCCAGTCTAAACATTTTACAGGTGCTAACTCATGTAGTTCTCTTCATGACCCTAAGGGGTAGTAGAGGTACCTGAGGCACAGGGAGGTTAGGTGACCTCCCTAAGGCCACACAGCTTGTAAGTGGCAGAACCAGATCCATTACTGTGCAGTCTAGTTCCAGGGCCTTGCTCTGGGCTACCTCATACCCTGTCTCTTACAGATCTCATCCTTTGCACAGCAGCGCCTCACCTTTCAGGTCTCCGCCCCAATGGCAGGGCCCCAGAGCCTTCTCAGACCATCACCCTCTCCTCTCAAGTACCTGTCAGTATCTAGAGTTAAAACACTTCTCCATCACAAACACAGACACAAGAGGGTATAAGCTCCCGGAAGAAGCTTCTAGCACCTTTATGTTCTGTACCCCCAGAACTCAGAATTGTGCCTGGCCCAAAGCACCCTCAGCAATAATGAACCAGCCCACTGCCTCGCTTGTTACTGCCTGGACTCTGAAGGCCTCTGAGCTTTCAATCCTCCATCTTGTCGTATCTTGTGTATTATCTGTAGTCTCCCCACGGCCTGCTCCACAGGACGGAGTCCAAGCCCGGGTGCCAAGGTCCTGCACACTGTGGCCCCAGCCCCTGCTTTGGCCTCAGACCTCACCATTTCCCGCATCCTGAGTTCTCTGCCTGGGGTCCCACTCTGGACGCTTTTCTACCCAGGCCTTTATTCATGCCCTTCCTCGACTTTCATGTCCTTCTCCCCTTTCTCCAACTAATGGATGCCCATTCACCCATCACAAGCCAAATGCAAATGTCCCGAAAGAACAAGTTGCTCTGTGATCCAGCTCCTGTCCTCCTGACACCAGCTTCCTGTCATGACAGGTGGAGAGACTGCAGGCTTTCCAGTCAGACAGACCTCCCCTAGAATGCTGGCCCCTCTGCTGTGTTACCAAACCTCTCCAAGTCATTTTCCTCACATGCACTTTTAAGTCACAACACTTACCTCTCAAGGTTGTCCAGGTGAAAGCTGAAATGTGGAAAACACTCAGCACCACCTTAGCCCACAGTCATGGTGAGACGCCCAACAAAAGGCACGTGATGGGGTCGGTGTTATTTCTTTAAGGCCTACCTTTCCAACAATATGTGTGTTCCATGAAAGCAGGGACACACTCTTAATCCTCTTCCTATCTTCACAGCTAAGTGCACACATGACGTGAATCTCAGGAACCATCTTCTGCAGAAATGCAGGAATGGTATCTTGGGATTCTGGTTCCAGATAACTCTGGGATCACAGGAGGTCAAAACCTTGCTCTGGTCCTTTTGTGTTAGTACTAATAAGGAAAAAACAGAGATGGACAAAAACTGTGCATACAGGATCTTATGTTAGAACTGACATAGAAAAGGAGGCAAGGAGGACCCAGGTGTGGTCTCTGGGAGGAGGTAGAAGAGGACAAGCTGGAGATGATGAGCACTCCCAGGGAGCTGACTGTTGGTGGTCAGCTTTATTAATTAAGAAAAAAAATTATTAAACCATACTACAGTCTACTGGTGAATGAGCAAGAGATGAGGCATTAAGGGCAAACCGATCATTACTCGTTTTCAGAGAAGGCGGTTGCTCAGCACGTCACAGCCGCCTGGCTGGATGAAACTTCCACAGCATCCCCACTAAGAGGACATAGTGCGGTAAGGGGAGGACAGGCAGCCACTGTGCTTCTAGAACACACATTACAAACCTTCAAGGGACAAGGCTGATGTGGTTTCCTCTGTGTCTCCCTTTGTAGTTTCTACAGAATTCCTTTTTTTTTTTTTTAATTTAAATTCCATTAACATATACTGGATTATTAGTTTCAGGGGTAGAATTGAGTGATTCATCGCTTACATATAATACCCAGTATTCATGACATCAAGCCCCCTCCTTCATGCCCATCACCCCATCTCCCACCCACCGCTCTTCTAGCAGCCCTGTTTGTTCCCTATACAATTCCCTCTTACTCTTCCCAGAACACACACTGATCGCACATCCCCCGACTGCCTGCTGGATTGTGGCAGGTTTCACCTTCTTCCTCTTAAGGTTTTTCTGCTAATGAGCTTGGATTGGAGTCTAGTTCAGGATTGGAATGAGCACTGTGACAGAAAAGTCCAGGGTACTCTCAAGAGACAGGAAGGCTGTAGGGGTGCATATTTTAGATTAGGGGAGCAGAGTAGAGCTCTCTGATGAAATTAAATATAAGCTCATGGTGAGATTTGAAAAAATACACTGCTTTAGCCTCTCCCCATTCCTCAGCTAGACTCTGCACAGCCCTGCAAAAGGGAACCTAGAAAGAAAGGACAAAGGGAATGGGAACAGCCAATGGCAACAGTTGTGTCTACTCATTTTGGAAAGGGTGTAAGCAAAGCTGTGTCATGAGAGTCATTTTCATAGGACTGCAGACCCTGATGGCCACTGTGGTTTATCACTGATAACACGGTACAGAGACAAAGCTCCGGATTCAGGATTCCAGGGCACGATGTGAATGCCAGCCTCTCTCTGCCTGGTCCTGACTCCCTCATTCAGCCTCTAAGGGCCAGAGCTGCTTCTAGAAAACAGCTTTAAAGGCAGGATACATGTCCTGCATTCCTCACGATGTTTTAAGAAAGGGCTAAATGAGTTACGTCATAAGAAAACACTCTGTAGGTGCAACCACTCTGGAAAACAGCATGGAGGTTCCTCAAAAAGTTGAAAATAAAGCTACCCTACGACCCAGCAATTGCACTACTGGGTATTTACTCTAAAGATACAAATGTAGTGATCCGAAGGGGCACATGCACCCGAATGTTCATAGCAACAATGTCCACAATCGCCAAACTATGGAAAGAACCTAGATGTCCATCAACAGATGAATGGATAAAGAAGATGTGGTATATATATACAATGGAATACTATGCAACCATCAAAAGAAATGAAATCTTGCCATTTGCGATGACGTGGATGGAACTAGAGGGTATTATGCTTAGCGAAATAAGTCAATCGGAGAAAGACAACTGTCATATGATCTCCCTGATATGAGGAAGTGGAGATGCAACATGGGGGTCTGGGGGGTAGGAAAAGAATAAATGAAACAAGATGGGATCGGGAGGGAGAGAAACCATAAGAGACTCTTAATCTCACAAAACAAACAGGGTTGCGGGGTGGGGGGAGTTATGGACATTGGGGAACGTATGTGCTATGAAGTATGTAAACCTGGCGATTCACAGTCCTGACCCCTGGGGCTAATAATACATTATATGTTAATAAAAATTTTTAAATTAAGAAAAAAAGAAAAAGGAAAAGGAAACACTCTGTAAATTATAAAGGGATGAGGCTTTCAACACGATTTCTGTTCCCACTATGAAATTTTATATTTCAACTAACCAGAGAATTCTAATGTCTTACTCCCCTAGACAAACATTGTGACCCCTTTACTTATCTCTCTATGTGCCATTAACCGAATGTTTGTGTCTCCCAAAAATTCATACACTGAAGCCCTAACATAGAGGCAGGGTCTTTGGGAGGTGAATGGGTCATGAGGGTAGAGCCCCCATGATGGGATTAGTGACCTTATAAGAAGAGGAAAAGAGATCACCCCCTCTCTTTCTTGGCTATGTGAGGATACAGCAAAAAGGCAGCTGTCTACTTAACCAACTGAGCCACCCAGGCGTCCCAGGCAGCTGTCTACTAATCAGGAACTGGGCCCTTCCCAAGAACTGGACCCATTGGTGCCTTGATCGTGGACTCCCAGCCAAGTGCAGTTCTCCAGAACTGTGAGAAATAAATGCTTGTTGTTAAACCCCGCCAGTCTATGGCTTTTTTGTTATAGAAACCCAAGCAGACTAAGACTAAGAATTTGTATTTTTTTAAGATGTATTTATTTATTTTTAGAAAGAGAGAGCATGATTGGGGGAAGGAATAGAGAGGGAGAGAGAGAATTTCAAGCAGACTCCCTGCTAAGCATAGAGTCCTAATGTGGGGCTTGATCCCAGGACCCTGAGATCATGACCTGAGCAGAAACCAAGAGTCGGATTCTTAACCACTGAAGTACCCAGGTGCTCATATTTAAAACATGGACTCTGGTGCCCAGAGTCCATATTTAAAATAAGTAGATATGATCAGTACAATAAAGGTTAGAAATGCAGCCAGGTGAGAAGATGAAGAGGCCTGATGATGAAGGGGGCTGAGAAGATGAAGGGTGCACCTCAAGACATGATGGTCAGGTAGGGCCTCTGATGAGGAGGAAACCTGAGCAGGCACCCACAGGAGGTGGGGATGTCCAGAGAGAAGCACAGCAGGCAGCAGAATCAAAGGCCCTGCGGTACAACGTGATGGCGAGAATGCACATTGCCACGCCCAGCACATAATAAGCACGCAACAAGCAGGAGCTCTGTGATAATGACTATGCTTCTCACTGCTGCCAAAACAGCCAGTTTCCATTGATGGGTAAGCTGAAGAAGCCAAGGAAACCCAATGCACCACGGCAGATGCTAGTTAGGCCCCATCGGATCATAGCTTCCAAGTCAGAATTCAACTCTGGGGGCTCTTTCCATGCTGCTCCTGAAAACAGCCACAAGGGGGCAGAGGCCATTAAAGAGTAGTACCTGCACAGGAGGGCGGCAGATTTGCTCTATTTCATCCTCAGTTGGATCCTATCTCTTCCACACTCGCCCTCTCCCCGGCCCCAAACACAGCCTCTGAGAAGAGGTCTCTGCAGGCGTCAGATCGTGCAGTCACTCAGCTCACACACACTGAACCCCTAGTGTGCGCTCAGCTCTGGGCCAGGCACTGGGGACACGGAGCTGCATCAAGGTGACATCTTTGCTCCTGAGGAGCTCACTATTTGCTGGGGAGCTAGGGGTGGGGGAAAAAAACTGAAGCAGCACCAGGGTGGACCTCAGTGCAAAGTGCCCCAGAAACACAGAGGGGAGGACATTCTCACGGACAACCACCTTCCATCCCTGCCCCAGGCTACATGAGCCCCACATCATGTGTTCTCATTGAACTCCGTTCCTTTCCTTCTTTTCTTTTACAGCGTTTATGAAAACTGTGATGGAATCATGACTTGGGGAATTAATATCTATCTTCCTAGTTAGACTGTGGGTCCCATGAGGCAGGGACCTTGTCTGTCCTGTTCACAGCCACATTCCCAGCACCTAACACAGGGCTGGCATGTGGCTGGGGCACAGAAAGACACCATAAATAAATGAATGCGGCTGAACACCAAAACACTTCATTCTGTTGTGGAAACACACTATCAGCCTCCAAGATCGTTCCCCTGAGCCTTGCCTCCTCATGCTCACACCCTTGTGTGTTCTTGTCCCACAGTGCGTCAGGACACACCACACAATGAACAGATTACTGTAAATGGGTGCTGTGTGACTTCCAAGTATTAGCCATAAAACATCGCTACTCACACCTTGCTTTGTCATGGATCCCTTGCTCTGGGGGAGACAGATAGTCAAGCCATGACGATCCTCAGGTGGCCCTGTGGAGAGTGCCCCATGGTGGAGAACTGAGGCCTCCCGCCAAAAGCCAACATCAGCTGGCCAGTCATGTGAGTGAGCCACAGGGAAGCAGGTCCTCCAGCCCCAATGAAGGCTTCAGAGGCCTATAATCCCAGCTGACGTCTTGAATGTGGCCTCGTAAGAGACTATGGGCCAAAACCCACCAAGCTAAGCTGCTCTCTTCCTCTTCTTAGGACACTAATCCAATCATGGGGTCTACACTCTCATGACCTGATTACCTCCCAAAGACACACTTCCAAATACCATCACTTCGGGCTTCAGCATATGAATTTTGGGAGGACAAAAGTGGCAGTCCCAAATTCAAAGCAGGAGGAATTAACACCATAGCTGGCATTCTTCCCAACACCTCTGTTAGGAGAAATCCATGATTCCTCAACCAGGCACCACAGCGCCTCCACCCCAGCTCCTGACTCTGGGTGACCCAATGCTTCTGCCCTGCCTGCCAGGTGGAACAGGAGGGGGCATGAACAGCCTCTGACTCTCCGTCTCCAGGGCCACCCTCGGCCAGGGGAAATTCCTCAAGGTCTGTGCCATTCTTCCTTTCTGGCCTCGGCTCTCTTGAGCCTCCCCACTGCCTCGCAACAGTGACGCTACTCTGTGCCTAGGTGATCACGCTGCCACTGGGGGCCCCCCTTCCCTCCTGCAGGGCAAACAGAGGTGGCATCCCAAGGCATCCTGGAAAGAACACCCCAGACAGCACAGAATCTGAGGCATACTGACAGGATGTGATTCCAAGCTCCAAAACCACATTGGAAACACTAGGCTGCTCTTTTGGAAGGGGGAGGTGCCTTGGGCCCTAAAGCCCACATCTCAGGAAGGCTGTTCCTGGAAAAATAAAAAGGAAATTTATACTTCCAGGGCAACTACTCTGTATGAGCTGTGGACATTTTACACATATGTCTATCCTCACCATCATCCTGTAAGATAGGCATCACTATCCTCTTTTTTCAGATGAGTAAACAGAGGTCCAAAGAGGTTAAATAAATTGCCCTAGGACACAGACAACAGCTGTGTATAGCTGGACAGGATGTTCACTGCATAATTCTAGGAAGTGGGAAAAAGTGACTTCAGAAGGGATATAGTTTTCCAACTCATACAAAAGTATATATGGTTACTAGATAACTACCAACCTCCTGGTCAGTAGTGGTTAGATCCTGCATCTACCTGACTCCAAAACACTTGCTCTTTCCACCAGACCTCTATACCTTCCTTGGGATAGCTTCAAGCATTTCCATATCAAGTTCTTCACAGTTCAACCGGCAAAGATGGCATCATAGACCTCTAGACCATCCCTGCTGGAAAAGATGTTGGTAATCAAAAACCTACCTCAAGAACTTCCCTCTGTATTGGAAGAATACAAGGCCCAGAGAGGAGACTTGAACTCCCCAAGATTATACGGCTGGGTATAGCATAACTGGGGCTTGCCTCCGTGCAGCTGAAGGTAGGTCTGGCCCCACCGGAAAGCTGTTCTAAGAACAACCATAGAGAATCAGAGCTATATTACTTAAGCGAGTCATCTCAACTCTTTTTTCAATCAGTATCACTTTTTTGATTGTAGGTGGAGGCAGAGAGTGAAGGATCTCAAGGAAGCGTCCCTCACCAGACAATTTTCTAAAGCCCAGGCTTAAAAGAGGGTTGGAAGGAAGTAGGAACTGAAAGGGCCAGAGCTCAGAAGTTTCTCCGGAATAAGCATGAAGTGCATTCCTCTGCAGGCCTTTCAGGTCCTGGGAGGGAAATTGTTGCTAAGTGGAAGCTTCTAGGTGCTCCCCAGTGGCCCTCCAGGCAGTTGGCAACCACCTTGAAGGGAGAGCTCAGATTCTGCACAGGCCTCACTGGGAGCCCATGAACACCACGGCGATGGCCCCCAGGCAGCAACCCAGTTCTGCCCGAGCTCTAGCCAGGGTGACAGGAGGAGTCAAGGGAGAAAGAACACAGGGAGGAAATCCGAGGACTCAATTTGCTGTTCTGTGGAAGATGCCAATTAAAGTGTTTCACCCTTTGGGGCTGCTGTTCGGCCCTGCTCCTGTTGGGCTGCCTCATGAATGGTCCTTTCTTACCACCTCCCACCCCGACAAGGCCTCCCAGTTTCCTTTCCAGACAATGGAGCTGGAAAAAAAAAGTAGGCTCAAAGGCATGATGGCCTTGAAGATCTCTAGAGTCACAGAGATCCCCACTTTGATACCAAAGTTCAGGGAGACAGGATGACTGCCTAAAATCACTTAGCTGGTCTGTCCTGGCTCAACCACATTCATGAGATGACATTTTAAATATCCCTGAAAATAGTCCTTCCCACCTTATGTGAACTTTGCTACACGAGTCCCTGAGACTTCTCCCGTACACAGCTGGTTCGGAACCACGCAGGAGGAGGACCCAAGACTCCAGGCTCCCAGGTTCCACACCCTGCGCAGCCCAGAAAAGAACAGACTATTGAATTACCTGCAAACTGATACTGGGAGCTGTCATACAACATCTGTACCAGCCTCCAGTGACCGCTAACGGATGTCTCTGCACAGCTACCTTCTAGTTTGACCTCTTCCTTCACACTACGTCCAATTTTTGTAACATAAAGACCAACCCACCATTTCACAGGAGCTAAGTACATCTTAAAGCTGGCAGGGGGGAATATTTATTTAAAAGAGGAAGAGAATATGGGAAAATAGAATATTTCCATGATGTTACTAACACGAACATGGACGTAGGTGAAATAATAGTACATAAACACCAGACCCAACACCAGTTAGCAAACGGTAAGCAAAAATGTCCTTTTTATTATAAAGCTTAAATAAATTATCCTTATCAAAGAACTGTAAGACTAATGCCAGAGAATCTAGTCATCTCATAATCTCTCTCTTTTAGAATATTAGGAGACTATATAAGAAAACAAAAATATCAAAAAAAAAAGAAAACAAAAATATCATCTCAACAGATAAAGGGAAAGACTTTGAAAAAAACTCAAGGCTTACTTATGATTAAAAGAAAACAAATAAAAATAAAACAGAAAGGATGAGTAATAAGATGGAAGAAGCCCGGCCTCCAGCCCACCTTTCCCACTGGAGGCAGCTATGAAACCTGGGTAACATGCACAGAGCCCCTATCTGAGGATGCTGAAAGTAAACCATAGCAGGCAAATTAAAAGAAACAACAATTCAAAGCACCACCAAACCAGTGTTAAGTTTTCTCCGTTTTCTTCCATTTTTCTTCCATTGTCCCCTGGCCGTTCCTCAAGTTAAGTGGATATCAAAATGAATACAGAGTAGACATCACCATGAAAAAACAGAATGCGAGGTGAATACATCCAGGACTGGAACAGGATTGGAAAATGAGTCTTCTAATAGTCTGAGTAGGGAAAATCCACGTATCTTTTTTCTTATTTTGTGTATTCTATTGTATCTTAGACCCTAGACACCCATAAGCCCTTACAACTCTAAAAGGGGAGTATCTTCCTCTCTGATCAAAGGATCTGTGGTCCAAAGAGAGTGATAAAACCCCCAGTGCATTATTTTTCTCTCTCCATCTTCCTGCCCACTCCTTGGCCAGGGATTCAGGTACAATCATGGGACATGTGTACTAAAGAAACTTAAATATATTTCCAGCTTTCTCACCAGAGACCTAAAAGGGGAGCCTAAAAAAGCCATAAAGTATGAGGGGAGCTATGGAGAAGTTCAGGAAAACAAACCAGTGAAAGCTGTATGAGCTTCCAGGCTCACTTCTGAGCAGTACATGTATGAATCTGACTCTTTTTTTTTTTAACTATTTCATTTATTTATTTGACAGAGAGAGATCACAAGTAGGCAGAGAGGCAGGCAGAGATATAGAGAGTGTTGGAAGCAGGATCCTACCAAGCAGAGAGCCCGATGCAGGACTTGATCCCAGGACCTTGAGATCATGACCTAAGCCAAAGGCAGAGGCTTAACCCACTGAGCCACCCAGGCACCCATGAATCTGACTCTTAACAGACTAGCATAGACCTTAAAAGCTGAACCAATAGACCAGTACCTATCCAGCCTGACTGCTGAGTGGTACACATGGGACAGATCCAAGTAACACTGTCAAGGCTTGTAAACAGAGCTGATATTCTAATCACAACCTACAGAAAACAAGTCAGAACTTTAAGTCTGAACACACCTTGGTTCCATCTGCCAAAACAAAAATATCTAAAGTATTCTTATGATTTAAATAAGACCCAAAGTCTCACCATACAATATTCTAAGGTTTAGGATAAAATTCAAAAAATTTTCTGGATATGATGATAAACATGAGTAAAAACAATGAACAGATATCAATGTTGCAATGATAAGTTGTTGGAATTATCTGGCAAAAATTTTAAAGCAGCTATTATGAAAATTCTCCAACAAGGAAGGGCAACTACTCTTGAAATAATAGAAAGATAGACAGTCTCAGTAAAACAATGCAGAGAAAACAAAATGAGAGACTAAAAGTGTTCAAATAACCCAAAAGTAAGCAGAACACAGAAAGCAAAAGAGGAATACAGAGGAAACAAACCGAAGAAATAATAAAATAGATTTAAACTTAAACATACCAATAATATATTAAATGCAAAATATCTAAATACAACAATTAAAAGAGATCATTAGAACGGATTTTTTAAAATATTTATTTACTCATTTTAGAGAGAGAGAGAGTGTGAGAGAGCACCAGTGAAGGGGGGGGCAGAGGGAGAGGGAGGATCCCAAGCAGACTGCAATGCCAAGCCCAGAGCCCAACATGGGGCCCAATCTCAGGACCCCAAGATTGTGACCAGAGCCAAAACCTGGAGTTGGACACTTAACCAACTGAACCACCCAGGTGCCCCAGAATGGATTTTTAAAAGAGTTCAACTACATGAGATCTACAAGAAGCTTATTTTAAATGTCATGCTATAGAAAGGCTAAAACCAAAAGGGTGAGAAAAGATATACCATGAAAAAACTGATTAAATTAAAAAAGGAGTGGTTGTATTAGTCAGACAAAACAGACTTCATAAAAAGAAAGTGACCAGAGATAAAGAAGAACATTAGCATAAAGACAAACATATAGACAAATGGAATAGAATGGTAAACCCAGAAATAAATCCATGAATACACAATCAACAGATCTTTGACAAAAGTGCCAAGCATATGCAATAGAAAAAGGATAGCCTTTTCAATAAATGTTGCTGGGAAAACTAGAAATCTATAGGCAAAGAATGAAATGGGATCCTTATCTTATACCATACACAAAAATCAACACATAAAGAATTAAAGATTCATGGGTAAGACCTGAAACCATGAAACACCTAGAAGAAATCATAGTGGAAAATCTTCTTTGAAATTGGTCTTGGCAATGATTTCTTGATATGACACCAAAAGTACAGGAGCACCTGGGTGGCTTAGTCAGTGAAGTGTCCAACACTTGATTTTGGCTCAGGTCATGATCTCAGGGTCCTGGGATCCAGCCTTGCATTGGGCTCCTCACTCAACAAGGAGTCTGCTTGAGATTCTCTCCCTCTCCCTCTACCCTTCCCCCACTCACACATTCTCCTTCTCTCTCTCTCAAAAAAATAAATAAACCATGTATATAAAAAAATTAATAAATAAATCTTTTTTTAAAATTTAGCTTTTTTTTTTTTTAAAAGGAAATATTTATAAATGACACATACCAAACAAAGACTTGTATTCAGGATATATTTAAAAAAGAACTCTCAAAACTGAGTAGTAAGCTGTTGGTGGGAATGCAAAATGGTACAGCCACTAAGGAAAAGTCTGGAGGTTCCTCATAAAGTTGAACATGGAATTACCACATGACCCAATAATTCCATTCCAAGGTATATACCTAAAAGAACTTAAAGCAGGGACTCAAGATACTTGTATACCAATGTCCATTGTAGCATTACTCCCAATAGCCAAAAGATGGAAACAACACAATTATTCATCTGTTGATGGATCAACAGATTGTGGACTATGCACACAATGGAAAATTACTCATTCATAAAAAGCAATGAAATTCTGATCCAGGGTTCAACATGTATATACCTTAAAAACGATATACCTTGAAAATTATGCTAGACACAAAAGGACACATCTCAGACACAAAAGGACAAATGTTGTATAATTCCACTCATATGAGAAACCTAGAATAGGTAAATTCATAAAGATAGGGAGGAGAATAAAGGTTACTCAGAGCTGGGGGGAGCAGGGAATGGGGAGTTGTTATCTAAAGATTATTTTTATTTATGTGGGAGAGAGAGAGAGTGAGCACAAACAGGGGGAGTGGCAGGCAGAGGGACAAATGGGATCCCTATGGAGCAAAGAGCCTGATGGGGACTCAGACCCAGGACCCTGGGATTATGGCCTGAGCCAAAGGCAGACACTTAACTGACTAAGCATTCTAGAGAGTTATTATTTAATGAATGAAATTTCTGTTTGGGATGATGTAAAAGTTCTGGAAATGATAAAGTGGTAAATTTTACCACAACTTTAAACATTCAATAGTAAGAAAAGAAACAACACAAAAATTTGGGCAAAAGAGTTAGACATTTCACTGAAAACAATATATAGCAAGCTTACAAAGCACAAAGAAAAGATGGTCAACCTCATTAGCCATCAGGGAAATGCAATTAAAACCATTATGAGATACCACTACACACCTCTTAGGATGAGTAAAATGGCTAAATTTTTTTTAAAAATTGACTTTACTAGATGCTAGTGAGGATGCAGAACACTGAAATTCTCAAACATTGCTGGTGAGAACGCAAAATGGTCCTGGAGAACATTCTGGCAGTTTCTTACAAAGGTATACATACACTTACTATAATAAGTATTTATCCTAAAGGAACAAAAATTTACATCACACACAAACCTGTATACAAATGTTTATGGCAGCTCCGTTCATAATCATCAAACACCAGAAACAACCCAAATGCCCCTCAGTGAGTAAATGGGCAGACTGTTAGGACCATACAACAGAAATAATGCTCAACCACACAAAGCAGCAAGCAACTGATACACACAACTTTGATACAACTCAGACGCATTCTGCTGAGTGAAAAAAGCCAGGCTCAACAGGATACATACTACATGATTCTATTTGTGTAGCATCCTCAAAAAGAATTAAATTATATGACAGAGAAGAGATCAGTGGTTGCCAGAGGTGAGGGTTAGAGAGAAAGTTTAACTATAAAGGATAGCTGAAGGGTTTGGGGGTAATAGAACTGTTCAATACCCTTACTGTAGCAGTGTTTACACAAATCTAAGCATGTGTTAAAATACCTAGAACTATACACCAGGAAATATTCTGTGCTAATTTCAAAAATAAAATTCAAAACAAAAAACAAAAATCTCGGGGCGCCTGAGTGGCTCAGTGGGTTAAAGCCTCTGCCTTCAGCTCAGGTCATGATCCCAGGGTCGGGCTCTCTGCTCAGCAGGGAGCCTGCTTCCTCCTCTCTCTCTCTGCCTGCCTGTCTGCCTACTTGAAATCTCTGTCTATCAAATAAATAAATAAAATATTTTTTTAAAAAAAATCTCTCCGCAAACTAAAATGAAGGAAACTTACATACCTGGTAAAGCAAACATTCTTCTCAGTGGTGAAGAATAAGGAGTCCCTTCAAAGTCAGGAATGAGGGGGCACCTGTGTGGCTCAGAAGGTTAAGCCTCTGTCTTAAGCTCAGGTCATGATCTCAGGGTCCTGGGATCGAGTCCAGCATCAGGCTCTCTGCTCAGCAGGGAGCCTGCTTCCCCCTCTCTCTCCTCTGCCTGCCTCTCTGCCTACTTGATCTCTGTCAAATAAATAAATAAAATCTTTTTTTTTTTAAAAAAAAAGAAAGAAAGAAAGAAAGTCAGGAACGAGATAAGCATACCCACTATAGCCACGTCTGCTCAATTAGGAGTCCTACCAGCACAGGTTCTAATTTTCATGTAGGAAATCCTAGAAAATTCACAGACAAATAACTAGAACTAGTAAGAGAGTTGAGTAAACTTGCTGGATTTAAGGTTAACAATAAGAATCTATACTGAATTCCTTTACACCAGCCATGGACAATTAGGAAGTATAACTTTTCAAATGGTATATTCTACCACAGCACTAAAAATTTACAAGGTGCCAAGGACTGAAACATCAAGACCATTATGGAGAAAATCACAAAATTTTATTAAAAGATATTTAAGAAAGCCAGATCTTTGCCACGTTCATGAATGGGAAAACTGAGCAGCATAAAGATATCTGTTCTCTCCAAATAAAAGTATACCTTTTAACTGAATAAGCATTTGCAAAGCATTTAGAACAGTGCCTGGCATAGAGTAAGTGATACAGAATTGTTGTTGAACAAATAAATCAAAATTCCAACAAGGTTTTTCATAGAACTTGACAAGCATGTTCGAAAATTTTTAAAACAGAACAATGGCCCAGAAACAGCCAAAGCAATCTTAAAGAACAGAGGTGGGAGGAAAAAAATTCTCATTCTACCAGATATTAGAACTTAATTATGAAATAGAGCTTCCCTATGACCCTGCAATTGCACTGCTGGGTATTTACCCCAAAGATACAGATGTAGTGAAAAGAAGGGCCATCTGTACCCCAATGTTTATTGCAGCAATGGCTACGGTCGCCAAACTGTGGAAAGAACCAAGATGCCCTTCAACGGATGAATGGATAAGGAAGATGTGGTCCATATACACAATGGAGTATTATGCCTCCATCAGAAAGGACGAATACCCAACTTTTGTAGCAACATGGACGGGACTGGAAGAAATTATGCTGAGCGAAATAAGTCAAGCAGAGAGAGTCAAGTATCATATGGTCTCACTCATTTGTGGAGCATAACAAATAACATGGAGGACATGGGGAGATGGAGAGGAGAGGGAGTTGAGGGAAACTGGAAGGGGAGATGAACCATGAGAGACTATGGACTCTGAAAAACAACCAGAGGGTTATGAAGGGGCGGCAGGGGGGTGGGGGGTGGGTGGGAGGTTGAGGAACCAGGTGGTGGGTAATAGGGAGGGCACGTACTGCATGGAGCACTGGGTGTGATGCCAAAACAATGAACACTGTTATGCTGTAAATAAACAAATAAAAATAAATATTAAAAAAAAAAGAACTTAATTATGAAACCATTAAGAATGTTTTATCAGAGGAAGATGTGGTCCATATACACAATGGAGTATTATGCCTCCATCAGAAAGGATGAATACCCAACTTTTGTAGCAACATGGATGGGACTGGAAGAGATTATGCTGAGCGAAATAAGTCAAGCAGAGAGAGTCAAGTATCATATGGTTTCACTTATTTGTGGAGCATAACATATAACATGGAGGACATGGGGAGATGGAGAGGAGAAGGGAGTTGAGGGAAATTGGAAGGGGAGTGAACCATGAGAGACTGTGGACTCTGAAAAACAACCTGAGGGTTTTGAAGGGGCGGGGGGTGGGAGGTTGGGGAACCAGGTGGTGGGTAATAGGGAGGGCACGTACTGCATGGAGCACTGTATGGTGCAAAAACAATAAATACTTTTACATTGAAAATAAATGAAAAAAAAAAAACAGAAAAAAAAAGAATGTTTTATCAGCCCAAGAGGAAACACAAAGAACAGAATAGAATAAAGAGTCCTGAAATATTTGCTACATGGAAAATTGACATATGACAGACAGAAAAGGCATCGCAAATTAGTAGGTGCTGAAACTGTTTATTATCTATACTGGAGAAAAGTAAGTCTTAGTCATACCATCTACAACTCTCATCTCCAGGTAAATAAAGCCCTATACATGAAAAGCAAAACTTTCAAAAGAAAATGTTTTTTCTTCAGGGTAGGAAAGGATTTCTTAAGTGAGATGCAAAAAGCACAAACCATAAAAGGAAAGAGTTTTAAAAATAATAAAGCATTTTGAAACTACGGTATTTCAAAGATTCTAAAAATAAAGTGCAATATAAGCCATCAAGCAAAGTGCTCGTCTCCAAACTACACAAAGAACTCTAGTAAAACAATACAAAAGCAAGAAATAATGTAATAATTCTTTAAATTAGTAAAGTCATATAAACAGGCAATTCACAAAAGAGGAAACCAAAATGGTTAATAAACACAAAAAGATGCTCAGTCTCACTAATAACCAGGGAAATGAAAATTAACACCACAATGAAATGCCACCAAACTAAGTATTGTGATGTTTTCTAGAGATAGGGGAAAAATGGAGCCAGGAAGTGGTTCACAGAGAGCTTTAACAAAATGTGTAACTGACAGTCAGTAGGCCTACTCACAAATATTTCAGTTCCCCTCCCTTAAGTGCATGTCCCCGCTCCGTTAAGCTAGGCAGGTATGTGTGATTTGCTTCTGCCAAGCAAGTGTATACAGAAGTGTCACTTGTAGGTGGCAGCCTTTGAGTAAAATTGTGCTTGGTCTTCTTTTCTTCCTTTCCATGACTGACAACAATACCCACAGACTGGATCCTGGACTGGGTCTCTGTCCCCCATGTATGGATGTGAAGCATGAGTGAGAGGTAAAACCTGTGTTTGTTTCTTTGTCTTAAGCCACTTAGATCTGAGAATTGTTTGGTATAGCAACGTAAACTCGCCCATCCCAACAAAATAGCATTTTATTCCTTTAATTTGACGGTGGGCATACAGATGCTCATTATATTATTCACTATATGTTGTAGGCCTAAAATATTCCATAATCTTTATGTGATGGTAATGAATCATTACCTAGGTTAAGGATAGAAGATGCCTGCCCTCGTTCTACAAATATCAGCTGAGGGCTGACTATGTACGAGACACTGCTCCAGGGGCTCGGGATTCAATAGCAAACAAAAAAAAGTCAAAGCTCTTGTGGAGCTTCAGAGAGGGAAAGCAGAAAACAAACTAATGCATATTTAATAAATCAGATGGCATTATTCACTATAATGAAAAACAAAACAGAGTTAAAGGGATAGAAATAGAAACAGCACTCTTTGAAACAGCATGGTCAGGAGAGTCTCTGATAAAGGAGTATCTGAGCAGAGAACCATAATACGGAGACTGGTAGTGGGTCAGGGCAGAGGTGGAAGAGAAGGGAAAGTGAGGGGAGAAAAAGAGCAAGGAAACCCCTTTGTCTGCAACTGAATGAGAGATCTGGGAACAAGACCTTCCAGACCATGGAAGGCCATCAGGTGGCCTTGAGCAAGAGAAGGATGTGCTCTGATACATGTCTCAAAAGGATCAAAAGTCTGCTTTTCCCTCTCTCTCTGCCCCTGCTCCTGTGCTCTCTCTCTCTCTTAAATAAACAAAATCTTTAACACACACACACACACACTCACGCACATAAAGCCAGGTGGAGGAGAGTTTTAAGAAGGAGGGAGTGGGCAACTATGTCAAATGCTGCTGAGGATCAAATATGATGGTGGCTGGATTTGGCCAATGTGGAGGTCAATGTGGAAGTGATGATCATGACAAAAGCAGTGTCACTATAGTTGTGGTGGAGTGTGGGTTTGGCACAGACTGAAGAGCAAAAACTAAGTCCTCATGTGTAAAAATTATATTGAGAAATCTTCCTATCAAGGAGATCCAAGAAATGGGGTGATTACTGGAGGAGAATGTTATGTCCATACAGGATTTTTTTTTTTAAAGATAGAAGCTACTAAAGCATGTTGGCATGCCAGTGAAAATGATCCAGAAGAAAAAGAAAAATTGGTGATGCTGTGGAGGAGGGATAATTGCAAGCAAAGTTCTTGAGAAGGCAGAGAGAATATAGGGTCCATTGCACTGTAGAGATAGTGGCCTTAGACACAGTCCATCCACTGTATGAGAACAGTGCGTTCAGGGAGAAACAGTAAGTGTAAAATATGAATGCAGGGTATGCAAGTACCGATGCAAGAAAGGTTGAAGATGTGGCAATGGGACCATGTGGAAGTTCTCTTCTGATTGCTTCTATTTTCTCAGAGAAATAAGAAGCAAGGTTATCAGCAGAGAATGAGGAGGTGATAAGATGTGCAAAAATTCTGAGAAGACGTGAGAGGATATACAACAGTTGTCTCTCAAAGGGAAGATAAGCATTAAGATTTGCCAGGTAGGATAAGGGTCCAATATGAGATTCACGTGGTCAAGAATTTTTATTTTTTTATAGTTTTTTTTAAAGATTTTATTTATTTGAGAGAAAGAGAGCATGAGCAGGGGGGAGGGTTAGAGGGAAAGAGAGAAGTAGACTCCCCACTGAGCCCATGTGGGGCTCAATCCCAGGACTCTAGGACCATGACCTGAGCCGAAGGCAGAGGCTTAACCCACTGAGCCACCCAGGTGCCCCTGTATCTTTGCTTTTAAATAGTAAACTAGGAGTCCCCACCTAGAGGGCTCTGATAAGGACTGAGACAGAACAGGAAGGTTTTTATAAGCTGTGAAATGCAAAATGAAATGGATATCCAACTGTTCCCTAAAAAAAAGTCTTCAAGGAATGACTGGAGATGGTATACCCAAGATTATAACAGACTGGATAGTTATAGTGGGTAGTACAGACTGAGGCAGGAGCTCCCCAAGACCTGGGGGCTTTTCAGGAGGAGGAAAGAACAGTGGCCTGAAGCAGCAATGAGGAGGAAGCTGTTCACGTACACACCTCTGGGCCTGGTGGGGGATGGGAGAATAAAACACCCCGTGGAAGCCATGTCCTCTGAAGCCAGCTCAGTTCTAGATGGAGCAAAGAGGCAAAGCAGCCAGCCACTCAGAGAAAAGAGAGGACACAGGGGATTTTTACAAATAGGAGAATGAGGGTTCCACTGGGCCCTGTGGAAGGTTGAAGGGAACAAGGAGAAGAGAGACACTGGTCCAGTTAAAGGATACAAGAGCCATATGGAGATGAGTGTCTGGAAGATGGTGATGGATGACTTGGGATCTTGGCTTTCCAAAGTGCCTGTCACAAATGAGTTACTCCTGGTGGACAAGTGTGGAAAAACCATCTCTTGGGCAACTGAGGTGGAAAGGAAGAATGTTAGGAGGAGGAAGAATGAGGCCTACCTGGATCACCCAGGCATGACACACTTGCACAAAGAACATATGCATGATGTATTTCTTAGGGAAATGGCTCTGAGATAAAGAGCTTCCTACAAGTGAACACGGGAGGGGGTGGCCCCACATGCTGGCAGTGCTGGTCTTCCTCTGCTGATGTACGCACGTCGCCCACAAGGCAGGGAGCATGGGGAACACTCAGATTAGTCCTTTGAGCCCTCATAGTTCACCTGTTTGGGGTGACATTGTTGAGCAGGAGGAAGCTGGTGACACTAGTTTAAAATGGGATATGGAAATTATCTATGGGTGTTCATGATCCACACCTCCTTGACCCACATGTCATGGGAAATGGTGCTGGTGGACTTAAAATGGTTTAAGGTGCACATGAGAAATACCAAAATAGAGTCCCCCATCCATCACACAGATCTGAAGGAAACTGGGGTCTTTAAGAACATCGCAGTTGAGGTGGGAGGTGGTGATAGTGGGGCCTGGAAGAGTCCTTCTAAGGATCAAACAGCTGGAGATAAGAGTCAGTAGGTTCAAATCCTGCCTCTATCCTGGGGGATGTCATCTACCTAATTTTAGTTCCTCTTCATGGACACATGGGGGGCAATGATACCAGCTTTTGAGAGTAATTGTGAAGAGCAAAGTCTATTGAGCTTTTAGGACTAAATCCGTGATAGTCTTCTTGATCACCTTCTTTCCCAAAAAGAAACCATGAAATCTGGGGACTACGACCTGACAAAGAGGACAAGAAAGTCTCAGTATTCCTGATCACGAAGGACAGACATAAGAGTTTTGGAAATGGTGAAAGAATGAAGCATGTCTCAAAAGCCTTTCAAGATGACAATTTATGTGTCAGTGGGTTTCCAAGGAGACAGATTTTACAAAAGTTACTATGAGACACACTTCCTTTACAAAAACAAGATAACATCACGCTCCCGCTCTCAGCAAGCTCCTTCTGCCTTCTGACAAATGATGGAAATGTAGGAGGAAGAGGCCTAAAGCAGGATACGAAGGCAGAACTCCCACAATTTGTGGAATGAATGAGTGCTGTGTTTTTCCTTTGTGCAGAGATGGGGGAAGAGAAAGGACAATGACATGGAAAAGTGGCCATGTAAGGCCCAAGGAGGGAGACAGAGGCAGTCAGGGACCCAGTCCCGGAGTCTGGGATAAGCAGTAGTGCTAGATTACAAGAAACAGGGCAAGAGCCCAGGCTGGTCTTAACGCTTTCGGTACACCTGAAGGCCATGAAGCCCAACTCACACATGAAACCTGCCCTCCAGAGCTCTTTCATTATTCCAGAACCATCTGCCCTGGTCTGGCTGGTCCTGAACTGAAGCAGCATTCTGAGAGCAGGTGCCTGTGAGCCCTGATACTGAATGTGGAAAATGGAATCCACTTTAGTTCCTTTTTCCTTTGTGGGTATTTAGTATTTTCACCTATCACCAGCTCCCTCAGTCTGAAGCACTGTTTTCTCTCTCTTTTTTTTATTAACATATAATGTATTATTAGCCCCAGGGATACAAGTCTGTGAATCGCCAGGTTTACACACATCACAGCACTCACCATAGCACATACCCTCCCCAATGTCCATAACCCAATCACCCTCTCCATACCCCCCTCTGCCCGGCAACCTTCTGTTTGTTTTGTGACATTAAGAGTCTCTTATGGTTTCTCTCCCTCCCGATCCCATCTTGTTTCATTTATTCCTTTCCTACCCCCCAAACTCCCCACGTTGCCTCTCAACTTCCTCATATCAGGGAGATCATATGATAGTTCTCTCTGATTGACTTATTTCACTAAGCATAATACCCTCTAGTTCCATCCACATCATCGCAAATGACACGATTTCATTTCTTTTGATGGCTGCATAGTATTCCATTGTATATATATATATATATATATATATATATATATATATATATATATACCACATCTTCTTTACCCATTCATCTGTTGATGGACATCTAGGTTCTTTCCATAGTCTGGCTATTGTGGACATTGTTGCTATAAAATTGGGTGCACGTGCCCCTTCAGATCACTACATTTGTATCTTTAGGAGTAAATACCCAGTAGTGCGATTGCTGGGTCATAGGGTAGCCCCATTTTCAACTTTTTGAGGAACCTCCATGCTGTTTTCCAGAGTGTTTGCACCAGCTTGCATTCCCACCAACAGTGTAGGAGGGTTCCCCTTTCTCTGTATCCTCACCAGCATCTCCCATTTCCTGACTTGTTAATTTTAGCCATTCTGACTGGTGTGAGGTAGTATCTCATTGTGGTTTTGATTTGTGTTTCCCTGATGCCGAGTGATGTGGAGCATGTTTTCATGTGTCTGTTGGCCATCTGGATGTCTTTTATGAAGCACTGTTTTCTAATAGACATTCTATGGAGTAGCAGCAAGGTATAGGAAAGTGCTTTGCCAGATAATGCTGGCTAACCCTACAAACAGCCTTCCCATCCCAGAGACATGCAGGGCAGATCGGCATACGACAGCCTCATGATGTTCTGCTGTAAAGAAACCTGATAAGGGGCGCCTGGGTGGCTCAGTGGGTTAAAGCCTCTGCCTTCAGCTCAGGTCATGATCCCAGAGTCCTGGGATCGAGCCCCACATCGGGCTCTCTGCTCTGCAGGGAGCCTGCTTCCTCCTCTCTCTCTGCCTGCCTCTCTGCCTAGTTGTGATTTCTCTCTGTCAAATAAATAAAAAATATTAAAAAAAAAAAGAAACCTGATAAATGTGGTGTTTCTAAAATGTACATGACTAGAAAACTCTTTTCCCATCCATACATGGAACACACCCCCTAGAAGTGGTGTTTTCCTGGGGATCCTCAAAGATGGAACTCTCACAGTTTCATTGCCCAGTCACCCACTAAACAGACCTAAGCTAAAGACTTGGACTCCTCAAAAGGGAAGAGATGTTGCATTCTTTCATTCTACAAATACACATGGAGAATGTAATGATTTTTTTTTTAAGATGTTGGCATCACGAAAGAGGTACAAACAAGATGATATAGGACTTCAGAAGAGAGGAAGCTTGACAATAGTGTAAACCAAAAACTGTTCTTTTTAAAGATGTTTTTATTTACTTTAGAGAGAGGGGGAGAGAGCTTGCATGGTGGGGAGGGGCAGTGGGGAGAGAGTCTGAAACAGACTCCATGCTGAGCTTGGAGCCCGAGGAAGAGCTCGATCACCACCCTGAAATCATGACCTGAGCCGAAACCAAGAGCCAGACGCTTAACCAACTGCACCACCCATGCAGTCCACTAAATCTTTTAGAAAGAGGCATCATGAAGATCATGCCAATTTTAAGTTCCTCTCTGACTGTCACATGAATATCTAAAAGCATTAACCACCATCTGAGACTATCTTAGACCTAACTGTGAGTATAGGTATTTTATACCTAGTTCTCCAAGGCAAGCATTTGTTTCCATAAATCTGCGGATTAAGAAATGTCACATGAGGGGCACCTGGGTGGCTCAGTAGGTTAAAGTCTCTGCCTTCAGCTCAGGTCATGATCCCGGAGTCCTGGATCGAGCCCCGCATCGGGCTCTCTGCTCAGCGGGGAGCCTGCTACCCCCTCTCTCTCTCTGCCTGCCTCTCTACCTACTTGTGATCTGTGTCTGTCAAATAAATAAAACCTTAAAATAAAAAAAAAAGAAATGTCACATGAATTAGAAGACTCTGTGGATAAAAATATTGTAAATGGGAGCAGGCAAATATTTCTCAGTGTGTCATCAACCCGCCTCCTGCATTGGAATCACCCAAGAAGCTTGCATATTCCCAGATTGACACAGACATTCTGGATTGGGATTTTCGGGGAATGGGGGTCCCAAGAATCTGTATTTTTTTTTAAGATTTTATTTACTTATTTGAGAGAGAGACAGAGACAGAGAAAGCACAAGCAGGGTGGGGCAGAAGGAGAAGCAGATTCCCAGCTGATTAGGAAGCTGGATGCAGGACTCGTTCCAGGACCCCAAGATCATGACCCGAGCTGAAGGCAGCTGCTCAACCGACCGAGCCATCCCCCCACCCCAACAATATTCTGATCCATGCTTATATCTGAAAAACACTGAACTCAGGATTTCTAAAATTAAGAATTCACAGATGGCTTTTGGGAAAGACAAGCCTTGAAGAAACCAAGAGTGGAGATTGATGGCACTGAGCTCATGGCAAATAGCCAAAAAGAAAACCCAAGAAAAGGAATGTGTGAATTATGTGGTAGTAGTGCAGGCCTCCAGGGAGGCATGACAGTGGGGATAGAGAAGAGGGAATGGATTTCACAGACATTTCCAAAGTTGAATTGACTCAGTTCAAAAACTGAATATATTATGTAGGCACAGGCAAGCACTGGCTATTGAAGTAAGACATGCTTCCACTCAGAGCAGGCTTGGGTGGCCCAGGTGAGGGAGTAAAAGGTAATTAGTTAGTACTGTATCTGAAATTCAGTTGGCAACGGGACATAGAAGTCTGGAGTTTGCTCTAGATAATAAAGGACTCCACACAGAAACCACTACTCAGAAACAAATGGCTGAGGTCTCCAAGGGAGAGAATTTAGTATTGAAGGAAAGACCAAATCGTCCTCAAATCCATATCATATCAATGAATACCAAGAACGTGAAAAATCACTGGACTAGAAATACTTACACGCACAAGCCCAAGTCCTGGCCTTAACTGAACTTACAGTGCAGTGGGGGAGTTGAGAAATAAATGTACGGAGGATGAAAACATGTAAAACCAAAACAACAGCTTGGTTCAGCCCCAGAAGGAATTTTTTAGAACCTGGAGCAAAGCCTACCTAGTGAATTACAAAGATAAAAAGCCAGAGGACACAACAGACTGACGGAAGACCTCTAGAGAAGGTAAGCTCTACCAAGACCTGAAGGACGGGTAAGACGTGCAAAAGGAAAAATGCAACCCTTGCAAACAACCTATACTACCTCTCATCAAACAGACACGCCAGGACCCTCTGCTGCAGCCAGTACTCTGACCCAGGGGTTGCACCATCATTAACTTTGAACCACACCAATGGGCCAAATGTCACCAGCTCTAGGAAAACACAATACCTGAAGAGAAAAGACTTTATGAAAAGCTTCCTTTTGTACCTAACTGCTACTACATATGTGAAGAACAGACATGAGACATGTTAGGTGGGAGTCTCCGCAGAGTGGTTTATAGTAAAGAAGAGAAGCATCCATAGTCTTCCAATATTGCGGCTGTCATACAGAACAGGGGTTGGGTATATGTTCTGAGTGCTAATGCATGAGAGCCTGTTGGGAGTCAAATGTTTTATAAAACATTATTAAAAAAAAAAATGTCCAATCATCAAAGGTATCTAGAAGGAAGTGGCTGCCATGGGGGATGTTAATTTCCCCTTCATCACTGGAAGTATCTAACCTGGGTCTGAACAGACTCGTACCAGGGATGTTATGGAACAAAACTGACTATGGTACAGAAAATTCCGCTTTCTTGGAGTTGCTCTTAAAGAGCCATCCCACCACTCTGGTGATTATTTTTGTCAATTCTACTTTGGAGTAATTTAAAACTTTTTCTGTTTAAGAACTAAGTACCTTTCACAACCGCTCTCTCATGTATCCACCCAACAATCCATGAGATTATTTCCATTTTGCAGATTTTAAAAAAAAAGTCAAAGGCACAAAAATAAGTCAATCATTGCATCTTAAGATAGTAGCGGAGTCACACCTTCTGTGGGGGTGAGGCTGTAAAGTTAGCTCAGAAAGCAAAGATCACATGTGCTTAAGGATTGCCTTTGAAAATCCCTTAAGTCAATTGTCAAGTACAGTCTCTTTGGTCTTCTCTATACCGTTTTAAACAACGTGCAAGGTAAATGCACGCAGTAAGGCAGTGTTTAATAAAGAATGCATATGCAAAATATAAGCTCGGAGAATTTTAAATTACATAAGAGAGAGGGGGAAATTAAGATATACCTAAGTCAAATGAGCCTTTGCTATCACTCCACCATGCGCCCAGCATCTTCAACTCTACAACATTGTCGTAAGACACACGAGCCTCCCTAGGTCAGCTGGCCTAGCAGAAGCTGAATAATGGCCCAATAGCTCCCACTTACTGGCACTTACCTGCCAACATCTGTGTTCAGTATTTCACTGAATCCTCTCAACTACTGAGTTTTGGGGTAGTCACTGCTACTGTCCCCATGCTACAGATGAGGGCTGAGAGTGAGTGGTAACCATGGATCTCACACACAGCCAAGAAGGAGCAGGGCTGGTGCCGGGGTCTATCTGACTCAAACACATGGGCTTTTCAGAGTGATTCTCCAGTTCTCTGTGTGTCAGAAACACCTGCTAAAAGTTGAGCTTCCATGGTCCATCTCAGACCAGCCAACTCAGAATCCCACCCGCTCCTTTCCCAGTTGATGCTGGTATGGATGGTCCACAGACCACACTTTGAGAAACCCTGCCAGCGGCGTATCACCTCTGCTTGGTGCACTTCCTGCTAAACCATGTCCGTGCTCCCTGCCCAGTGCGGCGAGGGCTATTAACAAAATGCTGGAGGATGATGACTACGCCTGATAATGCTGTAGCCACATCCTCTTACAACTCATCTCCAAAGCAACATGACCCACGTCCCTCCCTAAGCACGCCCAGCTGCCTGAGGTTTGTCATGATGATTCGGGGCAGAGTACAGCCCCAAAACTGCTGAGACCTTTTCCTGCATGAAATCTGTCTCAAAGTTAATCCAAATAAGCTTTTTACTTAAAAAATACCTCAAAGGCTGATTACAAGTTCTTGGCTGTAACGCACCACGAAGGCGTCTGGTCATGGACTTGCATTTCTGAATGGAATCATTCCGCTCCTTTTGATTGAAAAGGCGCATGATCTAGTGCCAGATGGTGACATTTGTATAAGTCAAGCCGGATTAAGTCAAGTGCTTTAGTGAAGCATGATGCAGATAAAGAAAATGACGGATTATCAGCGCACAAACACACATGCACACACACAAACACACACACGGCTAATGCTAAATTCTTTAAATTGTAGTAGCAGATTCCCCAGCAGCCTGTTTCTCCTCCGTGGCCTCTGCCCTCCCTAGCCTCTCACAGCTGGAGAGAGCTGGCATTCACCCACCTGCAGCTGGCACGTCCACAGTCCAGGCAGACCCAGGCCTAAGTCAGGCAGCCCGGGACTCTGCCCTGTAAGCCCTCTTCCCACACGCCTCTGCCTGCACCTCTGAAGCTGGGCTAGCCCAATCTAAACATAGCAAAAGCAGTCTGAAGCTTCAGCTCAGGGGAAAGCTGACTCATCTACCTGGTTTTCCAGGCCGGGCACCTGGTCACCATCATCCTTCCTTCTTTTTCCCTCACCTTCTACAACAAATCCATTGCCAAATGCTGTCGGTTCTACCTGTCATCTGCCTGCCTCTTTCCAGCCCACCACTGCCAGCATGCTCCTGGTTTCCTATTCCAATGCCATGCTCCCTCTTGGGACCACCATAGCAGGCTCCTAACTGCTCTCCAGACTCACGATTCTTCCTTGTCAGTGAATTGCTCTCTCCCCAGCACCTGCACAGAGGAGCTGCCTGGCTCAGAGGAGGATAATATACACACTAAACTATCCACCCATGAATAAGAAAGGCATAATTAAAATATTTATAACCTCTTGCCCTTTCTCCATTCTCTGTTCTCTACCCCACCCCCCTTAAAACTTTGCAGCTCCCCTTGCTATTACAATAGAGTCCAGAGTCCTTGTGATTGCTCTCAAAGCTCGGTCCTAGTCATCTCTCCAGGTGTGTCACCTGCTGCTTCCCTCATCCCTCCCTCTCTGCACTCCAGCCAAGGTGAAGTTTCTTGTTTTTTTTAAAGATTTTATTTATTTATTTTACAGAAAGAGATCACAAGTAGGCACAGAGGCAGGCAGAGAGAGGAAGCAGGCTCCCCGATTAGCAGAAAGCCGGACGCAGGACTGGATCCCAGGGCCTGGGATCATGACCTGAGCCAAAGGCAGAGGCTTTAAACCACTGAGCCACCCAGGCACCCCAAGGTGAAGTTCTTTTAGTTGAGACTGCATCTGATTGATGTAATCAGCCCCAGGGTTGGAAAGACAACGCAGCTGATGGCTAATGTCTCCAGAGAGGATTCCATTTTGTATTTCCCTATATAGTGGACACTTAGGGATTATGAATCTTTCAGGTAACTGCCAATTATTCAGGGGTGACCATCTAATTCTATGTTAAACAGATCATCACCTGTGTCCCCTCCTGTCTAACTTGCCTACTTAGGCAACTTCTCTCTTGTTTTAAAATTATAGCTAATATAATCATATAAATCGTGTAGCAAGCACATTTTCCCATTGATTCTTCATCTGAGTGGGGCACTGTGCAATATCTCACAATTACAGGGCACAAACCATGAAACAGGCACAGCTCTTTCCCTCATGGAACATATTCTCCAGGAAAAACAGGCTTTAAGCAACAAATTGTACAATTATTTGATGATGGTTTTGTAAAGTACTAAGAAGAACCAGGGGCAATGAGAGCATATGACTAGTTAGTCTGGGAGGAGAAAGAAAAAAGACTTCTTTGGAAAATTGTGAGTGGAGGACAAGCAGAAATTAAATCCATTGTGAGGACAGGCAGGGAAGAGGCATTCTAAGCAGTGGGAACAGCGTTTGCAAAGCTCCACATGGAGGGAAAATGCATGTGGGGAGGATGTGAGAGGACCGAAAACCAAATCTAGAGAGGCAGGCAGGGCCTGAGGCTTCAGGCCTAGCAGGTCAGTGCTGTTCAAATTATTTCCAGTATGTCATGTGCTGATACTTTTGTTAAAACCAATAAAAGTTTACTACCAGAAAATTAACAATTGAAAGGCATACAAAATGCAAGCCCCATTTTTTTCACTACCAAACAGACACAAAATAATTCTGCCAGTTACTATAAAAGATTTCAAATGCCTGCTCTCAATTTGCATCACTTGTCATGGCTTACTGATAACAAACAGGCACCCGTCCAGGAACCACACTTTGAGTAGCATATTGGATGGGAAGCCATCAGTGGACTTTAAGAATGGGTAAGGTACATTCAGAATTGAGTTCTTCAAAGATCATCCTGGTGGCTGGAAGGGGAACAGGTTTGGGTGGGAGGGGCAACCGGGGCTACTGCAGGCATCTCGGTATGAGATGATACGCCTTAGAGAAAATGATACTTAATGTTTGCAACAACCTATAAACAGGTTGTTCAGTGAAATCTAAGGTCATCTTTGGAAGTAGGATTCACACTTCCAAAAACCTAGTAAGTCCAGACTCTCCAAAATCTTATTTAAATACAATCCTTAGGGCCATCTTATTGGTGACCTTATAACAAGACCCTTTTTTACTATTTCTGTAAATAGCCTTTCTATGCCATCCACAGCCAAAGTGGCCTTTATTGAAACCCCATGATGATTGATCAGTGTTACCCAGACTGCCAGAGAACACAGCTGCCATTCTTCATGCAAATGCTCTGTAATGAATGAAACCCCAGACTTGGAATGAGAATCTGCTTATAATGGGCTGTTGTTTTAGTATTTTCTCATCTCTCTTAAAATGACGGATTTCCAAGGGGTCCTGACGACTTCTAAAAGACAACTGAGTTTATGCAGCTAGGGAAGGAAAGGGCTGAAGGAAGGCCAGAAGGCAGCTCAGCTCAGGAGCCCTTTGCCATTAGGCAGGAAGTACCTGTGACCCACCTGCATCACATATCAGCTAGAAGACCCAGGGTTTATCAAGCCATCTCTCTCAACCTCAGTTTCCACATCTACAAAATGGAGCCAATAATTTCTCCTCTGGCTCACTTGCAGGACTGAGGGAAAGTTGGTTTCAATGTCATTCAGAAAAACATTTCTGGCACAAGCAATGGGCCAGGTGTTGAGCTACACACTGAGGTCACAGACATGGGAGATGAAGTGTAAGTGACTAAAGGCAATGCTGCATGGTAAACACAATGCTGCACAGACTCACACACACACACATACACGGAGACACACACACATATACACAGAAGCACCCAGAAGAGGCAGTGTCCGCTCTGGGAGCAGGGGGTCAGTGAGTCAGAGAAGGACTCCTGGATAAGGTGGTAGCTGGTCTTTGAAAACAGATGAAAAAAATTCCCAAGCATACAAGTCTAAGAATACCATCATACGGACAGGGATTAGCATGATGCCTTTGGAAACCACAGGGAGCTCACTACTTAGAAAAAAGAAAAAGAAGGGCAAGGGTATAAAGCAGGACAGTAATAGGGGAACCCCAGAAGGCCTGTACACCAGTAAAACAAGGAAATGAGACCATATCTGAGGATCTGAGCTGGACTCCACTCCAAGAACATATGTGAATGCGAGTCACAGTTGTCATGACTATAAGAGAATAAAAAAATGGTTGCATACACCTGAAACTCTTTCATGGATATCTCCAGAATCAACAGTGAGACTCTCAGGAGGCTGGAAGTCCTATGTTACATAGGTGGGGACAAAAACCAGTGATATTTGCAACTGCGATCTCGTACTGACAAGTCCGGGAAACAGGGCCTCTGCATATATTCACGAGAAGACACTTTAAAATGAAACCAGGATGTCCAATGGCTTCCTTCACTGCTATCACCATAGACCAAAAGCAATAAATAAATGCTATTTTCTAGGCAGATGAAGAAGAGAAAGATGCTGACTTTTGCTCTTTTATTCATTGGAGACAGCACCAACTTGGGCAAATCCATCCAGACTGGGTGAATGTCATGTGTGAGTGTGTTGTGCACGTGTGTGTGTGTGTGCACATGTGAAAAGGCACCTATGCACGTGTGGGTATGCAAATGCACACGAGAGCAAGAGGAAGGCAGAATAGACCTCAGAGACCCCCGCTAGAAGGAGTTACCTACTTCTAAGGAGGTCTTGTCCTAGAGAGGGCTCTAGGGCCCTCCAATCAACTCTGTGCTTCCAAGAAGGACTTTCCTGCCAAGGAAGTTCTCTCAGGAGATCATGGCTGCCCCACAAAGTCAAAGGCGCATCCTAAAATCTGACCAGGAAAAAAATCAAAGAAACAACTCCCCTTTCTCCTCAGGACTCTACTGAAAGCAGCCAGTCTAAAGTGGCCAAAACACTGAATCTTTTCCCATTGCCAAACTATTCCCAGAAGAGCTATGAAACCCAAGGCTCTCTGCTTTGGAAATCATCTGCCTTGATAACAAGAGGTACCAGAGGTTGGTGAGGGTCTAGAGCATGACCCCATGGTGGCTGACGTCACCTCACAAAGCTGTTAAGAGCATGAATGAGTTCATGGGATTCAAGGCCACTCAGATGGAAGACACCAGAATAAACTGCCCAGATTTATTTCTGTGTCTGGGTGTCTGGCCCCACACCCTTCCCCCTTCTCACTAAGGAAGCAGGAGAATGAGAACAGGCCTTGGAGAGGCCTGGAGTAGAGCTTAGTTTGAATACAGCTAGACCAAACTCAAAGTCCTTAAACTTGAGTGTGCATCAGAACTACCTGGATAGTTCCGAGTAATTCCTAGGCCTCCTGTGCAGTTTCTGATTCAGTGAGTCTGGTGCACACCTACGAATCTGCATTTTGCCCAAGCTTCCAGGTGAGGCCAATGCATCCTGACTATGAACCCTAGGCTACCACGTACTAGCTCTGTGACCTCTGCCAAGTTATCTAACCCCCCTGGGCCTCAGTTTCCTCATCTTTCCAATGAGAATAATACCTGTTCCCTAAAGTCACCATGGGCAGTGCTCAAGAGAACCTGTTTTTCAGTGACTGGCACATAAGGAATAAAAATGGAATCTGGAGCTTTGCACTAAGAGAGCCATGAGCTCCCAAGACAGTAAAACAAGTAGAATTCCAGGGTCCTGAAACCCAAATCCCAGAAAGCGTCACATGCACACGTGCAGGCACACGCGCGCACACACACACACACACACACACACACACAGAGGCAGGCACACCTTCCTCTACTGAAATATTCTCAGTTCTCTGGGTTCCTGGACGTTTCGCTGCGCTTGAGAAGAAGGAAAGAGAATGCAGCTGTAGGGGACTGCCCTACTGGCATCCAGCTTCACGGTCATCAGTTATGAAACATCATCAGACGCAGCAGTGGTTTGTGCTGACCGGGGACTGAGCTGACAGGCCCTCTCTCCTGTCCCTGAGAAAATCCAGGGAGCCAGACACAAGCAAATGACTAAAATGCATTATTTTAAATATAACACTGGAAATATTATGAATGCTATGGAAATGGAGGAGGGAAGGATGTTCGTCCTGCCTGCCAGGAGGTAATAGGTATGAAAAGCTTCACTGAGGACGGTACATTTGCAGGGAGCCCTGAAGGATACAGAGAAAGAGGATGGGGGTCATTCCCGCAGAAACGAGAACATGGACACAGGACAATGGATGGCAAGTTTGGGAGAGACGTGGCTCATACTGCTGTGGGCCTAGAGTTAGGTACACGTGGACAGGAGAGGCGAGGCCAAAGGGGCCTGGTAGGCTATCTTTCATGAGGGACATAAGGACACATAGAATGCTGAAACAGAGAGGGGACACAGTCATCTCTGTGCTCTGGACAGAGCACTGTGGCAGCTGTGGAGAAGGATGGGAGGACTAGGCTTAGAAGAAAGAAAACCATTCAGGAGGCAAAAGCTGGTAAAAGTCTGACCCAGAGTGATTCACAGGGAAGATGAGGGAAAGACATCAAAAGGCATTTCACAAGAATTGCCCAGCCTAGTTCCAACGTGTTTGCCACTTGACATGAGGTAGGGTTCCCAGCAAGAATCCAGCTCAGAGACCTGAGCATCTGAACTTGAATAACCAGACATTTCCCGGCTTCCACTCAAATGGAAATAAAAAATCTTATTTCCTTGTTTAATGGAGTTTTCCCAAAGCTCAGTATAGACATCCTCTTTGGAGTTATAGAGAAGGGGCTCCCACCGTGGCCAGGCAGTCTGACTGTCCTGCCAGGTGTTGGAGTGGAAGGCCCAGGAGAGGGACAGCAGAGCACACCATCTGGAGGAAAAGCCCTGGACATCCACATCCCCGCTTCCCTTTCTCCAGAGCATGAGCCCTGGGGCTAAAGGCAGCCAGCTCACCAGGGGCTATATTTCTCCCACAAGCAGCCAGTTCCCTCTGCCAGCATCTCTACCAGACTTGCCAAGGAATTCCTGTTCCCCACTCAGGCTCAGCTGGCTCCAGGCACTGCTCAGCTGGCTCCCCGGCCCTACTCTGGGTCAGTCCCATGGAGCAGTGAAAGAACCACTGAATACACAGTAATGTGACCTTGGGCAAGTCACTGTTCCTCCTGGCCTCAGTTTCCTCGTCTGGACAATGGAACTAAGAGCACCTGCTCTACCTCTAGTGTGTGCTATTGTGAGAATGAAATATGACAATGTATATAAATTTCAAATATATTTTTTTAAAGATTTTATTTATTTATTTGACAGAGAGAGACACAGGGAGAGAGGAAACACAAGCAAGGGGACTAGGAGAGGGAAAGCAGGCTTCCCACTGAGTAGGGAGTCCCAGGACGCTGGGATCATGACCTGGGCCGAAGGCAGACATCCAACGACTGAGCCACCCAGGTGCCCCTAAACTGCAAATTTATGAATTGCAAATCAGTAAGTGTTGCCATTCTTGCCAATTTCGGCCCAGTCTCTGACCTCAGTGTCTTGCTTTGTCTCTACCTTCTTTTAGCCAGTCCCCATCCCCTCCCTCACCCAGGAAAGGTCATTTTGAAGTTGCTCACGGAATAGCAAGGCTGAAATTCATCAGTCCATCTGTCCATCCATCCACCTCTCCACTCCACAAGCATATTTTATGCATCGGGCTTCATGCTGCTGCTGGGATTATCAGGCGTACTGTTCCTGACTTCCGAGAACTCACACACAAGCCACCCCAACCCGAATTTGACAGCCGGCTACCCTGTGCCAATGCAGAACTGAGGCAAGAACGAGGACCCAGAAACAGTAAAGATAAGAATTTAGGGAAGTTAGAGAAAAGGCAGGTCATGGAGAAAAACAAACAAATTAGAAAGAGGAACAGCACTACCACCACCTGCTGTGGCTGTCTGTGTCTGCTTCGCCTCTATTCTGGGCCTGGACAGGGGCCTGAAAGACAGTGGCTCAATGAAGACTTACAGCCACCTCAACGATGTGCCAGAAACCAACTCCCTAAACTCAAATCCCAGCTCCCTCATCTACTGTGTGATCGTGGACAAATGATGTGACATCTCTGTGCCTCAGTACTCTCATCTACAAAAGAGATCAAAATTGTACCTACTTTAAAGGGTTGTTGTGAGGATTAATATGAGTTAATATTTCTAAGATGCTTAGAACCGTGCTTGGCACCTTGTCATCATTCTATGAGTGATTTTTATTATTGTTACCACCATTACTACTATTATTACTATTATTACCAATTCATAATGTCATCATGACATAGAAGAGGTCATGGCTCTCTGCTGGGCAGCAGGACAGACAATCTCACTCAAGTTCACATGTCACTCCATTGCCCAAGCCCAGCATAGGCTCCTGATGAGGCTAGAGCCCCAGCACGGTGGCTGCTCCTGGCCATCAACTCACCAGCAAAGCTCTGTCTGGTGCCCTCTGACTTTGCTTGGCCACCTCCTATGTCTGAGAGTGGAACCAAATAGCCTCACTGCATCCTGACACCACCTCTGTGAGGGACAGGCAAGACCAGCTCTCACCGGGGCTGTTCCACAGCCATGGGGATGGATACATGCTGCCCATTCCATCTATCTGCTCAGGCAAATTGGATGATCTCCAAGGAGCCAGATGGGCAAATTCAAAGACACCAGACCCCTGAGCAGAGTTTCCAGAGGCAGCAGATGAACTAATGAATGCCTCAAAGATACAGGACAAATGCCTCTGAATTCAAATTTGCTATCTGTCTCCTACCAACTGGCAGACCTCAGTAAAGTTCCCTAACCACTTAAAATCTGTGTTCCTCTTCTATATAATGGGATAATAAAACCTAATTCTCAGAATTAACTCATATGCTAGCACAAGCACCGAGCCATCACAGTCATTCCAAACTGGATGCAATGGAGTCTACATTGAATCCGGGATCAATATCAGCCCTTGTCTTGTCTGGTAACCTGCCTCTTCAAGACACAAAGCCTGACAATCAGTTTCTCAACAACACATTTTCCACGTGCTTCCCTTCTCACCCATGAGAGCTGGGCCCCCGCATGTGGCATGACCTGGGGATGGCTGGAGTGCAGAGGGATGAAGGCAAGGGCATGCCCCTAGCGAATTCTCAATTAACAAGCTGTGTGCCCAGCACGCTCTGTGCCAGCAAGGGAATTTAAGACTCTGGGGTCCCTAAGGAAACATCATGCTTGGAAAAAAAAAAAAAAGTAGCCAGGTCAATGAATGTAGGGCCTCAATTTGGGGACTGGCTCACACACAGAAGCTCCAGGAAGCCCAGTGGACAAGGCAGCCAACTTTCTGAAACTTTATTTTGGACAAGCTTGCAGCCTTCTGTGGTTTTTTCATTCAAGCCAAAAAACATCTGTCCTCATGCTCTTAAGAATCCTTCGAAAGGCTCAGCTCCTTCCAGAAATAGCTTTTGCTCTTGCTTTTTGAAAAGCCTAGTAGGCCCAAGTCAGTTACCCCCTTGGAGCCTCAGTCTACACATCGGTGCTTGGAGCCACTCTGAGGACTGAAAAAGGTGACATCCGCCATGACCCCAGCACATGGCGGGTTCTATAGGTTTCATCCATCTCACTCCACAGTTTGGACCTTGATGATTCACCGTACATGGTAGGCAGTCAGTAAAATCTATCAAGAGGAAAAAGATATTTTTGAAGTCCTAAATTATTTTTTATTAATATATAATATATTGTTTGCCCCACGAGTACAGGTCTGAATCGTCAGGCTTACACACTTCACAGCACTCACCATAGCACATTCCCTCCCCAATGTCCATCACCCAACCACCCTCTCCATACAAAGTCCTGAATTTTTAACATTTCGTATGGTGTGTGTTTCCTAACTCCCTGGACCCAGAGATGCTATCAGCAATTTTCTCCTCCAAACAGAAGTTTCGATAAACTGCTTTCCCATATTCTAAGAGGAGAGGAAGAGAGGACCGAGGCTAGTGAGGGGCAGCACCAAGACCCCAAGTCACTGCCTTCATCAGTGCCTCATTACATTCCACCTGCGTACTAGCATAGGTGAGCATGGCTGGACAATGCCCCAAAGGTACAGGACAAATGCCTCAAGTGCTCAGGGCCTGCCCAAGTCTCTGCTCTAGACAGGACACTGCTTTGGAGTCAGAACAAGTGGATTCAACTTGAACTCCACCTCTCAACAGTTGGGGAACCTTGGACAAGCTCCCAAAACTCTACATGTCCTCATAGGGGTGATGAGGCTTTCCTGGCCTTGAATCTGGATCTGACTTAAAATGGTTTTCTCACTACTCTTGGGCTGAAATTTTTAAAAGCAAAGCAAACAAACAAAAACACTGCTCTTAAAAGAATTTTATTTGTTCTCTCATCCACCCCAAGGGAAATTGCGAAGCAAACATCACCACATTTCCACCCTGTGATCTTGCTACAGTAGCCGAAGTAGATCTAGAGAAAGAGAACGCTGTCAATAGAGGCTACTTGTCCCCGTAACAAGCTCCTCCAGCCTGCATAAGAGGGTGAGTCCATTTATCCCACAAGCTTTCTTCTCAACAACCTCCGTTACACACGTCTGTCAATGTCACGGCATAAACACACAACACAAACCACAGCATGGCCCAGCTTCCCCCCAGCCAGAAATTCTTTGTTCCACCTAAATACTGGGCTAGTCCCCAAAAAAGGTATCATCAGACCCTGAGGACTAGGCCTAACCTGTCTTCTTGTTTCCAGGCCCACTAATAATGGTCATCTCACCAGAGAAGACTTCTGTGGTTAGGACTTTGGCTTTGAGTCTGGCCCAAAGCCGGAAGCCTGTGACCATCAGAGTCAGGGTTGGGGAGGGAGGCAGTGAAGGGAAGGGGGGTAACTGAACAAAGCAAACAGCAATAGAAAAGTTGGTGTTTCTTTCTTATAGTCTCACATTTGGAGGCACACAATGTCCATCTATCTCTCACAGGTCATTTTAATTTTGATCACTTGGTCAAAGGTAATGTCCTATTTTTCTCAATATCCCTATTGTTTTATTTCCTTCCTTGCGAGATGTTTGAGGACCAGGCAAATATACTCCTCTTCCCCAAAATTCTACCCAACCTCTAGATTTAGTATCCACCAATCATTTTTGACTGATCCAAACTTTACTATGATGTTTGCAAAGTGATGATTGTAAATGGTCCCCAGATCGCTAGGATACCTTTACACTCCAAACAATTGAGAACCACTGAATAGAGAACCCCCAAAACACTGACAGGTGTTGAAGATTTAGTGTGCAAATGACAGGCGTTATTTAAGATGTTCATGTTTATCAAATAAGGAAAAGAAGCCAACATTCATCAAGCCCCTATCATCTTCAAGCCCTTTATATATAGTACCTCAATGACCCTTCGTGGCCACCTTCTTTTTTTTTTTTAAGATTTTATTTATTTATTTGACAGACAGAGATCACAAGTAGGCAGAGAGGCAGGCACAGAGAGAGAGGGAAGCAGGCTCCCTGCTGAGCAGAGAGCCCGATGCAGAACTCGATCCCAGGACCCTGAGATCATGACCTGAGCCGAAGGCAGCAGCTTAACCCACTGAGCCACCCAGGCGCCCCTCGTGACCACCTTCTTTCACAGATTAAAACACTGAGCCTCAAAGGGATTAGCTAACACACCCAAAGTCAAATAGGTACTAAATGACTGCACTGAGAATGGAGGTCCATCTGACTCAAAAGCCCATGTATTTTATACACAGTTATTTTCAAAACTTGTTTCTGATTTCCTCAAAAATGGATCCAAGCTGTCAGGTCTCTCATCACACTGTGCCCACTGGGGAGGGAGATCTCAATCAGTGCCTACACTGATCCTATCCTCCTTCTAGCTGTCCTAAAGTTGATGAAGCAGAGTGGTCCTAACACAGAGCTAGAAAAAAACCAACCATTCAGTTCTAACTAACATTCTGCCTGGAAGCCTTTTGCACTTCTCCCTTCCTTTTCAAGCAGGCTTTTCCAAAATGCCCAAACAGATGCTTTTTTGTTCTGCCAGCTCACACTACAATATCCCCTATTGTTCTTTAATCCAAATTACATTTCCCTTTGGAATCTGGGATGGCTTTGCCAAGAAGCAAGGGCAATAGTCCAGTTTATGAAGAACTCATTCAGATATACAAAATGAAGAGCAGTAATGGATGTTGTACCCCCAAAACTAATAGAATGTTATGTCAATTGTATCTCAATAAAAAATTAATTTTAAAAAAATTCTAAGAGTAATAATGGAGTTAAGCAGTTAACAAAACAGAAAAGATGGACCACTCCAGGGAGGCCAAGATTAGCAAGGAAGAAATAAGAAAGAAGGGAACTCATTTCATCAGTACCTTGTTCTGTCTCACTGCCCTTTTGCCCAGATAATTACATTGCTCCTCCTCTCAGTTGCTGAGGCCTGAATGAATCTGGTCCCATCCTTCAGCTCTAGGGGTGGCAACCTGATTTAAGCCTGGCCAACCAGTGTATCCAAATGTTCCCCAGACAGAGGAAGATGAGAGATGGGCACATGATCCAATTCAAGCCAAGAAAATTCTATCATAGAGATACGCTATCATAGGGATATATGCCTGAAATAAGAGGGAAAGAGAAGAATGTTCTTTCTCTTTTGTTTTAATGATAATGTAACTGAAAGCCACCACCAAGACAGAGTTAGCCTAAGAGTAAAGCCAATGCACAGGAAAGTAGAGCCAAGAGATGGAAAGAGACAGAGACAGAAGCACAAGGACATAATTTGAGCCATGGACTCCAGCTGTGCCTAAATCTAGGTTACTCTTTGGTGTTTTCTGTTTTGTGAGTCCCTATGTAAAGTTTTTCACTGACGTCAGTTAAACTGAGTCACTTACCACTAAAGGAATCCTGACATATCCAAATAACTGAAAAATGGGTCAGAATCATACTGTCAGAAATTAAGAACATACAGTGTCATGTGTGTTCCCAGAAAAAAGATATCATGTCTAATGGAACAATCAGGGAAGGCTGCATGAAAGAGGTGGTATTTGAGCAAGCTCCTAAAAGATATGTAGGAATATCTGGAGAACCTCCTCTCCAAGGGGAGGGAGGAAATGGCAAGAGAGAAAGGAGATATTACCAAGCCAGAAGAACAAAAGAAACAAAAGCATACATTATTTTGAAGCCAACTGCAGACATCATTTCATGAATGAAATCTTCAATGCCTATCTATAAGAGATAAAAACTTTTTTAAACTTAATAACAGCATTGTTATACACAAGAAAATTAATAATTCCTTAATAATATCTAATACCCAGTCTGTGCTCAATTATCAGTTATAACCAAAGTGTCTTTTTTTTTAAACTGGAAAGAATCATTACTTATTGTATATAAAACTAAATAAACATATTAAGAAATACAAGCTTCAGCTGTAAAATAAATAAATCACAGGGAAGAAAAGCACAATCTCGAGAATATAGCTGTCAACGCTGTAATAAGTTTGTACAATAACAGGGGGCAAACACACCTATTATAGCAAGCACTGTACAATGTGCAGAATTGCCAAATCGTTATGTTATATAACTAAAACCAATACAGCACTGTGTATCAGCTACACCCAAGCAACAAATACCTAAGTAAATATAAAATTAAGGGTTGTAAATGAAAGGAGCTCAACCATTGAATATATTACTATGTTTTTATTTTCAAGTTTTGTGTGTAAGTAAAAATTTTGTGTATTTTTATACATGTGGCCTCAAATATTAAGATAATATGTTGCACATTATGGCAATTAAAACATTGCTATAGTTGATAATTGAGTTTCATGAATTTGACAGAAAATAATTTATTAAGAGAGTAATCTTAGGAGAATATACTATATTTTTCAACAAAATTTAGAAAGAACCCCAAAGTGTCTTCTTGTATTTGTTTTGTTCAAATCAGGATCTAAGCCAGGCACCAAAGGGCTTGACCAGTGGTATTTCATTTTTAAAGGATCAATCTCAAAAATGCACAAGAGACAGATCTGTCAAAGCAGACAAGTTAGGTGGTCACAGCCATGATCCTGGTGAGAAACAAAGACAGGAAAGAGGCTGTAGAAAGGGAGAGGGATGGTTTGAAAAATATGTAAGAGGGAAAATCTCCAGGAGAGGAATTAAGGAGAAATACCAACTTTCTGATAAGGTGAAAACTAGGGTAAGCAAGTAGCACCATCAGCAGAAGGAGAAGAGATACAGAGAACAACAAATCAAGAAATCATTTTTGAGAACTTAGCATATGCCAGGAACTGCTGCCAATACTGGAACCCAGTTGCAAACAGGACAGACAATGTCCCTGTCCTTTTAAGAGCTTCTTTTTTTTTTTTTTCTTTTTTTTCTTTTAAGTAGACTTACTTCATGCCCAACATGGAGCCCAGTATGAGGTCTGAGCTCAGTACGAGACCAAGAATTGGAGGCTTAACCAACTGAGCCACCCAGCCAACCCTGGAGCTTACTTTCTAATTGATAGCTGGGGGAAAGCAGTCAGCAATAAAATACAAAAGAATTCAGAAAGCTATGAAGGAATCAAAATCTGTTAAGTGACAAAGTCTGGGGCCACAAGTGAGGGGGTTACTTCTTCAGGTAGAATGGTCAGGACAGGCCTGTCTGTGGATATGGCATTTGAGCAGAGACCTGAATGATGAGATGGGGCTGGACTTGAGGATGAACATCCCAGGCAGAGGGTACTACAAGGGCAAAGACCCTGAGAGGAGAATGAGCTCAAATAATAGTGCGCTAGCCTTGGTCCTCCATGCAAAAATGGGATTATATGGGTAAGAATGTCACGAGTTGAGATCCCTGTGAGTAAATGGGGGAGGGAGCTGGAGAAGGTGACCACAACCCGTGGGGAGCAGGCAGGAAGAGCAGGACGGGTGAAAGCACCCTGAGCTACACCATCATCTGAAAGAAGTGTGGCAGGCCGGTACCCAGCCCCAACCAGCAGTAAGAGCCCCACAGTTCCCTCCCTGAAACCCAGTCATTGGCTGCCAGAGGCCTTATGGGCGAAGCCTGCACTCCCCTGCCAAGCCAAACTAGGCAGAGAGGTCCTGGTCAATTACACTCCGAAGTTAGAGACCCGAAGGGCTTTCCCAGGTAGAAGATGTGGTCGGAGGGGCATCTGGGTGGCTCAGTGGGTTAAGCCTCTGCCTTTCAGCTCAGGTCATGATCCCAGGATCCTGGGATCAGCTCCCCATCAGGTTCTCTGCTCAGCAGGGAGCCTGCTTCCCCATCTCTCTCTCTGCCTGCCTCTCTGCCTACTTGTGATCTCTCTGTAAAATAAATAAAATCTTTAAAAAAAAAGAAGAAGAAGAAGAAGAAGAAGATGTGGTCGGAAAGGGGTGTCCAGGCCAGATCATACACTGTGGTTCTTTCAGCTAAGGGCAGAGGGAGGAGTTAAGAGTGCAGTCAGTTAGGGACATGGATGCCTCTAGAGACAGTAGGGTTGTGATGTCAAGTAAACAGTGGAGAGCATGGCTTCTGAGTTTTTGAGTGATCTCAGGACTCAGGAGAAAAGTCTGGGAATGTCTGGCACATGGGTAGCATCAAATACCTTGAAATGACTGGGACACTCAGAGCAAGTACAATGAAAAGGAGGGTTGGCTGATACCCAAACCCGAGGGCATCTCCATGCAAAGAATAGGTGGAGAAAAGTGGGGAGGGGCGGAACCCATGAAGCATTGGAGGCAGGGATGGCTTGGAAGAGAAGGGGAAAACAAAAGGTGCTTTGCCCCTCAAACTACGGAAAAAATACCCCCCTCCCTATCTCTATCTCTCTCTCATGCTCTAACTTTCCAGCAAATGACCCCCATCTACCTGAAGTGGGATCTCTTCTCATACCCCTGTCAGTGACTAGAAAGGGATATAATGTCACAGTGGGAGAAAATCCCTTCTGAAATTGCTTCTTTTTCTCCTGATCAAGGCTTCATTTCTCTGCCCAGCAGAGGCCAACCACAAACACCAATTATGATGCCTCCAGTTTATGGAGCGCTCAAGCCCTTTATATGCATCCATGAAATTAGGGATTATTCTCCCTGTTTTAAAGAAGTGGAAACAGAGGCTCAAAAAGGCTTAGGGAGGACAACTGTCCTAAAGGTAATAATGAGTGTGCCTGTCAGTAAAAGAAGGCAGGCTAGCATGCTATCAGGAAAGCACACTAGATGTGGTAAGTCCAATGAAATCAGAAAAGGAGCAGGCTCCTGGGGTTGTCATCTTGGCCCTGTAGACCTCGCCAGGTCAGGAGCCCAAGCTGTGCAGATCCCTTCTTAGACCCAGCACTGAGGAAGTTAGGGTAAGACCAGATGTAGGAAATTTTAAGTTCAGTTCAGTCTTGATGTGTCCAAATGTTTCCTCCCTACATTTTTCCAAAAGGCTTAGGAAGGTGCCTGGCTCAATATGGCCTGGTGACAGGATGACGAGTGGAGTTTGGAGACAGACCTGGGTCTAAACCCTGGGCCCACCAAATGCCCCACCCATGGCAATAGGCAAGTCACCAACTTCTCCAGTCTCAGTTCCTCTACTAGAAAATGAGACTAAATAAAATCTTTTTTAAAAAGGGGGGGGGGGGCTGGATGGCTCAGTGGGTTAAGCCTCTGCCTTCAGCTCAAGTCAGGATCCCAGGGTCCTGGAATCAAGTCCCGAGTCATGCTCTCTGCTCAGCGGGGAGCCTGCTTCCTCCTCTCTCTCTCTCTGCCTGCCTCTCTGCCTACTTGTGATCTGTTTGTCAAATAAATGAATAAAATCTTAAAAAAAAAAAAAAAAAGGAAGAAAGAAAGAAAATGAGACTAATGACACCTGTCTTTCTGGAATGATAAAAGGATTGAATAATATATATAAAGCACAGAATATAAAGGATACAGAAAAATACTACTGAGTAATTTTTTTTTTTAATGTGGGGGCTTTACATTTATTTATTTCTACCTTGTCTGGTTCCAAAAGAGAGTTAACGCATCTGGGACACAGTAAATATTTGTTGACTAGGTTCATGTAAAATAAAGACTAATGAGCTTGATGTCCCAAAGAGAGCCTGGAGAAAAAAAAATAAGGAAAAAATTGCCTACAATGCAATTTATTAGCTTGTTTTTAATATCAATTATTTGAATTCCAGCCTTTCACTGGAATGGGGAAAATAAGTCTAGTATTTAAGGGCACTTAGGATAATGGGTAATATTTCAAATAACATTTATTTATAATTTATTTATAATTAATAGCATTGAACTACACCTTTCTCCCCCTCTCCATCCTCAAACACATGCCGGGTGAAAGGATTCCTGAGTGATGTTTAGGAGGGGCCAAGAGAGGGAGCAGTACCAGATAGCACCCCTGATAACCATTTGCTATGCTCACTTGAAGAGACCCTCTCGTATCTTGTGAATTCTTCCCCATGAGATCTGAAAGAGGCCAAGAGTTATAAAACACTAGTAACCCGACCTTGCCAAAGTCAGGTTGTCATGACAGCTGGGACAGTAGCCGTATATAGGTATATATAAAAATGCCTGCTAAATGTTTATCATGTTGTTGTTTATAGTTAAAATGCTGGAAGCAACCTAAATGTTCAACAATGGTGACTTTATTAAACCCGTGCTTCACCCATTTCAATGTGACTTGAAGCCCTTGGCGGTTGTGTTTAACTGCAGATTTTGAGCCAGTAGATCTCTGGCTAGGGGCAAAATTCTGCATTACTAAGAAGTTTCCGATATGGCCCACAAACCACATTTTGAGTAGCAAGGCCTTGCTTAAACTATAATAAATGTATATTAGAATAATGTGTACTTGTTAAAAATGATGATGTGGATCTATATACATTCATATGGAAGGGAGTTTGTACATATTGTTAAGCAATAAAAGCAGGCTATCCAATTAAAAAGTTTAGAAAGCAGAGCACAAAATAGCATATATATAACAATTCTATTTCATATGCAAATTTTGCATGTAAAAAAATCTAAAATAAGACACTACAAAATCTAACAGTACTCATTTCCAGGTGGTAAAATTTAGAGTGATTTTAATTAATTTTTCTTTTTGCACAACTGTATTTTCTGATTTTTTTCTTTTTACAATAATCAAAAAGCATTTGAGTAATTAAAAAAAAAAAAGGAAAATCTGCAAGAGGTAATGAGGCCTAGGAAAATGCTTTCTCCCAGGATTATTAGGTAAGAATATATGTATGGCACAGTCAAGAAGGAAAGAGTTGAAACACCTCTCAGGAAGTCAAGTTAATTTCAAATGTGACCATGCCACCCATCACCGTGCCCCAAAGATCTTTAGAAAAAGAGACTGGTTTCCAGTGGCTTGACCTAAGGAAAACATCTCATGCAATGGCAAGTTGAAAGTCCACATAGAAGAAGCTGATCAGGAAGAGTGACCAAGATGCCACCTAGCTTCAAGACCTGAGGTGCCCCCAGGCTGGATGCCATGATCCTAGAAATCCTGTTCAACAATCTTATGGTACTTGGGGATGCACAGTGCAGAGGGCACAGGCTTTGGAGTGGGTGGGATCCAGATTCAAATTCCAGCTCTGCCATTTAGCAGAAGGCCTATAACCTTTCTATATCAGTTTCCTCCAAGTCAAAATAGAGGTGCAAACAGCGCCTGGATGAATTTGTAAAAAGAGATGGACCCTTAAGAAGTCCCTTCCACAGTGCCAGCCTGCCAAGTGGTGAGCCTGCTGGACAATCTAATCCACCCGTCAGGCAGGGATGGTGCCTATAGAAGGATTTTTTTTTTTTTTTAACCTCAGCACATACTGTTGTGCTAAACTGGGCACATGTTCCTTCCTCTGAAGGAGTGGATATGATGATAGAATGCTATGATAGTCTAGAGTAGATAAACCACAAGAGGTACCAATTTTTAAAGAAAAAGCTTAAAAACATTTTATCCAGGAACAGAAGCATTTCTGAAATAGGAATGATGCTGTGAAATGGGTAGCTTTCATCAGAAGGAAATCCATTGTATTGGAGGAAGTTATGGCATCAGATTAACTGAACTTAAAGAAATTACCTGTGATGATTTAGAAAATTAACAGCCTCCAAAAAAAAAAAAAAAGAAAGAAAGAAAGAAAAGAAAAAAGAAAATTAACAGGCTCACACCTTATTGACAAATAGGCAGGACAGGAAGGGGCTGGCCCACCTGTCAGAGGTTGTACACCATGCCTCCCTGACTTGGCAACAAGACCTCCACCATCGGATAATGGTAAATGGAAAAATGCTTGCGAGTGAAACAAACACCAGTCAGGGGAACAGCCTTTTGTGGTCTATTAGCTCCACCTTCAAGAATGACTGGAGAGGCTTCTCAGGTGCCTTTCTGTTGCAAATAAAACGATGGAGCCGTAATGGAAGAATCTGACAAGATAAACAAGGCCCTCTTCTGGAAAATGCCTGGGTACTGCAGACCTGTCATTTCTCCCACTGGTTTACCTGCAACAAGTGCCACTAAGTTACCACTACCATGTCTTTTTTTTTTTTTTAAGAGTTTATTTACTTATTTGACGGAGAGAGATCACAAGTAGGCAGAGAGGCAAGCAGAGAGAGAGAGGAGGAAGCAAGCTCCCCGCCGAGCAGAGAGCCCGATGCGGGACCCTGAGATCATGACCTGAGCCGAAGGCAGAGGCTTAACCCACTGAGCCACCCAGGCACCCCACCTCTACTGTGTCTTAACCCATTCATCCCTGCAGCATCTCAGCCTGGGAGGGACCTTGCCTGAGATACGAAGATGCTTATTAGATTGAGTTAATAAACTGGGGAGCATAGCAATACGTAATGAAACTTGGAGAGCTCTCTATGCCCAGAGAGTATGGAAACTCGCCTTACAGGTTAGAAAGAACAGCAGGACCAGCAAGGAATAAGATGTACATCTAAGCACAATGAGGCCCAGATTCAGTGGGAGACCTCATAACCCAGCTTGACTGCCCTGTGCTGGGAGATGCAGCTGGACCAGGAAATGATTACATTCTCACACATCCAAGACAAACATTCTGAACATCCCACAGGACCAGACCATGTACATATATAGCTACCTGTTTCACAAGGAGATTGCAAAAGGTAAGTTACTTTTCATTGAACAAATGAAGATAGAATTCTCCCATTCAAGTATATTCTGAAAACTCAACACACTTATTTGCACAAATCAATGGAGTCTCAAAGCCTGCAGTAAGATTCATGGCCAAAGTTCATGGCCTGCAGTAAGATTTATTACATAGAAAAAATCTTGACTTTCAACCAGCAAAACAGTCAGTTAGGTTGCCTGTGTCAGAAACTTTTGGCTAACCAACAGCCATTCTCCCTGCAAATCCTACCAGACAGAATCCTGATTATGTTTGGGTGCACTGGACCCAGTCCAGGGACTGATTCATGAATGGTCTAAGTCAATAACAATGCCTTTCAAAGAAGCCAGAGATTGTTCTATGCACATGACCTACTTCTAGACAATGAGATTTAAGGAAGTACCTGCTAATGGAGCCATATGGCCACATTAAGCGAGGATCTGGAGAACAAAAACAGAAATGCAAAGCTATTTTTTTATGAGATAAAGAGAGTGAACATGGTGGGGAGGGACAAAGGGAGAGGGAGGCAGAGAATCTCAAGCAGACTGTACTGCGTGGGGAGCCCCATGCAGAATTCCATCTCAGGACCCTGAGATCATGACCTGAGCTGAAATCAAGAGTGGGAAGCTTAATCTACTGAGCCATTCAGGCATCCCGGACTCTTGTTTTCAGCTCAGGTCATGATCTTGGGGTTGTGGGATGGGGCTCCATGCTCAGCCCCAAGTCTGCTTGAGATTCTCGCTAGCCCTCTCCATCTGCTCCTCCTCCAGCTCATGCTCATTCTCTCTCTCCTCTATCAATAAATAAAACTTTAAAAAAAAAAAAAAAAGAGTCAGACACTTAACTGACTAAGCCACCCAGGTGCTTGTAAAAGCTATTTTCATTGGGCATACAGTTCAAACATGACAGTGTAAAAGAATATATTGGGCCGGGGCGCCTGGGTGGCTCAGTGGGTTAAAGCCTCTCCCTTCGGCTCAGGTCATGATCCCAGGGAGCTGGGATCGAGCCCTACATCGGACTCTCTGCTCAGCAGGGAGCCTGCTTCCTCCTCTCTCTCTGCCTGCTTCTCTGTGATCTCCGTCTGTCAAATAAATAAATAAATCTTTAAAAAAAAAAAAAGAATACATTGGGCAAAAGAGGGCGGGTCCATCCTATAATTTCAACAACTATTTATTAAGCATCTTCCATATGCTTAGATAACCCCATGTTATTAGGTATGGAATAATTCATCAGTAACTTCTGTAGCATCTGCTTCAAGATAGAGGTATGGTTGGTGACCTTTAGGTTATTAAGCAGAACATGTCTCAACACCTGGCAATGAAGAAATCTACTTCAGCTTGGATCACATCCAGGAAGTGACTCTTCCAGCACAGCTCTCAAATAACATTAGCTGCAAAAAAAGAAAAGCAGTTGCAGCAGCAGCGATGACAGACACGGAGAAGGGTGCATACTCAGAGAATGATGGTACATGGCCTACCCCGTAAACCAGGGGGTAGGCAGCCAGCATTCTGCAAAGTTATTATTATTCTGCAAAATATTAGAGGAAAACAAAGCTGTCCATAAAAATTAATTGGTAAAGTCTTGGTCCTGTGCTTTGAGCCAGTGCATAAACATAAACCAAGAACTTCCTGTAATTACAGTACTTCTGAAAGTATGTTGGGGTAACACCAGAGGACACATGTCATCCCACAACGATTTCCTTAGCCACAGTGGACAAAGAGTTGTCAGAGTGGGAACTGGTACTCGACTTCAGAACACACTGGAGTTCTTCTTTTGGCCCTTGCATTTGTTTGTTAGTTAGGTGGAATACAGTTCGGGGCTCAGAAGGCAGAAGAGATGGGCATGGTGATGGTCAGAGGAAAACATCCTTGAAAACCAGGGGATTCAAATTTTGCCTTTGAAGACAAGTATAACCAATTTGTGAAGGCATCATGGCTATTGCTGTGTCTCTAGTCAGCATGAAGCCAACTGACTCTTAACAAAATCAGTTGCATCAATACTGTAATTGTGGTAGAATCCTAGACAACCGAAGTCATATGTGCCAGTGTCCCAAATCTAAAGACACTGATTCCTAGTATCACCACTTTCTTGGGTTCTTAAGGAGAATAATACCCTTAGAATATCAACTCATGCTTCTCTCTCTTTTCTAGAGATCTTAAGACAAGATCCGAAGCTTGTCTCCTGTCATTACAGAAGAGAGTTGTGGAGGGTTGTGTACTTAATGAACATACACCAAAGGACAACAGCAAGGCTTACAGTAAAGTTAAATCTGAAGAGGGTTTTGGAATAGAAGGACACTGTGAAACATCTAGTACAATGTCTCAAACATTTTTAGCAGTAAACCTTTTATTCAAATGGAATTGCATCCAGAACTCCAATAAGGATATAATGGTATTTAATTATCATAATTTTATTTAAAAGGTAAAACTCACGTATTTATTTTTTTTTAAAGATTTTATTTATTTATTTGACAGAGAGAGATCACAAGTAGGCAAAGAGGCAGGCAGAGAGAGAGAGGGAAGCAGGCTCCCCGCTGAGCAGAGAGCCCGATGTGGGACTCGATCCCAGGACCCTGAGATCATGACCTGAGCCGAAGGCAGCGGCTTAATCCACTGAGCCACCCAGGCGCCCCAACTCACGTATTTATTATAAAGTGGGTCAATGAGGTCAATTAGATGCTGTTTTGTCAGGCGTGAACATTTCAGATTGGGATTTAAGGATGATTCCTATGGATTATATGAGCATGTCATGTACTATATTGGTTACACAGGATAAAAAAAAAATCAGATTTGTACTTATAAATAAGGACAAACTAGATAAGCTTTTCTCTTCACCCTATAATCTCAGGATAATTTTCAAATAAACTGAAATAACAGAAGAAGCTTTATTACAAGTTCTACTAGAAAAGTAGCTAATCTTACAACATAAATTAACATGTTTATAATTGTTGACATGTTCAAGAAAATTAGTATATTTGATAGAACAAGTGAATGTATTTAGCAGTTTTTTCAAAAGTTAAAAATGTATTTTACAACTGATGTTTTAATCAAACATATGCTTGATTCCTACAGCACCTCTCCTAGGCCCCAGGATTCTACCAACTGTTGAAAAACCACTGATCAACCTAAATTCCTCAATTTCATATATGACGAATTCAAGCTCAGGTTGAGGAGATTATTGCTCAAAAAGTTGTTCTTTGGGGCACTTGGGTGGGTCAGTTGGTTAAGTGACCGATTCTTGGTTGTAGCTCAGGTTATGATCTCAGGGTCCTGAGATCAACCCCTGTGAGGAGCTCCTCACTCAGCGGGGAGTCTGCATGAGATTTTTCTCCCTCTCCTTCTGCCCCTCCCCCTACTCACACTTTCTCTTTCTCTCTCTAAATACATACATAAAATCTTTAAAAAAAAAAAAAAACAAAAAAAGTGTTCCTCTTCCACATAAGCACACTTTTTTTTTTTTAAGCACACTTTTTATTTCTAGCAAGGAAAGTAAGCTCATATATTTCATGAGACGGGAGCTTTTATTCCTTGATGTGTATTTCAGAGTTTAAAATGAGAAAAAAAAAATACTTCTAAATAAAAACTTCTCTGCAACATGCCCATGCCCTGCTCCCACTGATGTCAGTGGGGCTCACACAAGCTCCTCTTGTGGGTACGAGATCTGCACAGCCACTCATACAAGTGGCCCCTTCCTCCATGAATCCTATTGAACCAAAAGTGAGAAAGCAAGTCAACCTGGAAACATATTTCACAGTAAGAGTTTGGCATCAAACAAAGAAATACCATAGCAGGCAAAGAGTTCAATTTGACTGTAGCCATCTTTCATATGAGAATCCTCCAAAACCCCATTCTGTATCCTGGCGTCTAGCCTAAGACTTCCCTACTGCAAGTTGGCGGGAACATCAGGAAAAATAAAACAAAAGCCACAAGTCTTCCTGGATTGCCCCTGCAAACAGCTCCTGGAATGGGCAATGAAATAAAGTGTAGAGCTTCCCTAGTGGTTCACTTATACACCAGCTCTCAAACCTCATGACCACAGAAAGCTGATAAATCACTTGTACATTAGTGTAACTAAAAGTCCAAGACAGGAAGTCATTTGCATAGGTGAAAACATCTAGCAAATTCATTGACATAATGACATGATACCTAACCATGCTCACTTAGGGAGACCCTCTAATTGTTGCTGACAGTTCAGTGAGTTAGCAAACCTTATCTACAAATGGCAAGATAGCCAACTTGGAAAATGCAAACATATTTGCATGTACTTGGAATATAAATGGCCATAATGAGAGCAGAAAATTTTATTGCAATAATACTATCAACAGTAGCTAAGTTTGTTGATCATTTACCATGTACCAAGCACTGTTATAAGTACTCTAGACTCATGAGCACTTTCATTTTCACTGTAACTTCTATTCTCAGCCCCACTTTACAGAAAGTAAACAAAGGCAAAGACAAGAAAGAAGGTATCAGAACTGGCAAAACAAGCACAAACAAGACTTAAATGAGCATTTGTCTTTTCCTACCTAGGTATTAATGGTATCTAAACACAACTCAAAAAACAAGTGAGAGAAAAAGTTTAAACCTCCCAAACATCATCTTCGGGTCTTCTGTTAACACAGACGAGAGGTATTTTTAAGGCAAGAGCAAGCAGACATTAAGCCCTACAGTTAGGGGTTAAATGGAATCTCAGAATCTAGAAGGGGGTTGGCTACCTCAGGAAACACAGCTATTTTGAGAGGTGGTGCTGTGTGAGAGTTAGGAGTTGGGGATCCTGAGCAAGACAGGCTGGATTCCAACTCTGGTTCTGCCCCTCATAAGTTCTAAGATCTTATGCGAATCATTTAAACTTTCTGTGGGAAGAATGCCCTCTCACAGTGTTACTGTGAAAATTAAGAGATCTACTACCTGTGAAGCCTTCACACAGTACCTGGTCCACAAGAACTAAGGAACAAACATCAGTTACTTCTTCTAAGACCACCACTGGAGAAAGAAAGCACTAGGAAATGAAGCTTTGATTAGCACAGAGAGAACAAAATCCTGGCTTTTATCAAAAACAGTTGTTCATTATTCTGCTCCTGGATTCATTCTTTAAAAAAATTAAAAATCCCTACACTGCACATCACTTATAAACTGCATACACACCACGTTTTCCTGCAATAAGCAACATATGGCACCACTCAGATATGAAGAGATATTTTTTAATCCTCTCTAGACCTCACTTTTGCAGTCTTCAACAATTGCCAATAGGCATTTAAAATTTTTTGCACAAGTTTTAGGAAACCGGCTATAGATGTTTCTGGCCCAAAATGGCATAGAGCCACAATGCAGATGCCTCTGAATTCTCACTAATAGCAAATAAGAAAAAGATAAAAAGTCACAACAAAACTAAAACAGCCCAATATCAGAACCTGGGAGCAAGTGATGAGGATTATAAAGTCGATGGCACTGGATTGAAGCCACAGCTGCTGAGGATCTTGATGTAGCCTGCCTCTGATAAATGAAACAGACCACAAGACCAGAGAGAGAGAGAGAGATGGACAGAAATAAAGATGCTTCAAACTTCCCCTTCCATCTCTCAGCCTCAGGTTCTGTTCCCTCATGGACGTCCCCAACTCCACCCCCTACCGCTTCCAACTCTAATCAGAAAACACAAATTCTAGAAAGTACAACACTGAGAGGGTGAGAAAAGACCTGGTGACAGCACAGTAAATTTCTTGTAGATAAAGGCCATACACCATCAGGATGAGCCCTGATGACCAATGCACACGGATGGCTGTTCACATTCAGAGTGCCAAGGAATCCAGCAATAGAGGAGATGAAAGACGCCACTGCAGTGAGGCAGGGCTCATCAGACAATGGCCTAATGGAATTAGGAAACTGGGCTGGGAGTAATGATACCATCATGCCCCATACATGATAAGAGGATTAGACTACATGGCAAAAAAAAAAAAAAAAAAAAAAAAAGCATAAACATGAGCAGATGGAAATTAAAATGCAATTAAAGTTGCAAAGAAAACAAGTGCAGAAGAGAAAAGAAGGACCCTGAGAAAATAAAAATTCAATAGCAGAAGCAATACACACCGGAAACAGTTAAAAAACAAAAAGATGCTGTACAAAATCCAGTTGGTGGTCAAATCAAAGAGAAGTCAGGGAAAGAACATGGAAATCAAAGTTGATTCTCGTTATGGAAAGTAGAGTATGGAAGCCAGTCCAGGGATAATGGGTGTTCCTGAAGGAAAATGGAACAGATGGAAGACAAGTAATAACCAAAGATACAACAGAAGAAATCATTCCTAACCTGAAGAAGAATTGCATAGGCAGATCAAACAGAACTTTGACTTTCTCTAAAAGTCCATTAAAAGAGATCCATAATGATGTACTGTATGGTGACTATATAACATAATTTTAAAAAGAGACACACAAAGAGAGAGAGAGAGACTCACATATACCCCTACACTTAAAAACTATTTAACTACATGGATAATTTTTTTTAATTTAAAAAAAAAAAGAAAAACTATAAGCACTCAAGAAGATAAGCCAGATTGCCTATAAAGTATGAAAAATCAGTCAGGCTTCAGATTTCTCCAATGCTAGGCTAAATCCAAAGATGCTGAATCAGTGCCTATAGAATTCTGACGAAGAAAAAAGTTACCACCCAGCAATTTTATGCCACCCATTTATCTGCTCTGTTAGAAAGGTATTTTGAGGGGCAGCTGGGTGACTCAGTCAGTTAAGCGTCTGCCTTGGACTCAGGTCATGATCCCAGGGTCCTGGGACAGAGCCCCCACATCAGGATCTCTGCTCAGCAGGGACTCTGCTTCTCCCTCTCCCTAGGCCTGCCACTCCCCCTGATTGTGCGCTCGCTCTCTCTCTCTTTCTCTCTCTCTCTGACAAATAAATAAAATCTTAAAAAAAAAAAAAAAAAGAAAGTATTTTGACATGTATGAGCTCTTAAGAGACACAGGAGCTTCTAAAAGTTTCTTGAATTTGCAATCCAACAATTTGAAGATTAAGACAAGAGTTCCAGAAAAGCACAAAAGTAACCAGCAGTGAGAAATAAAACTAGTTAAAAGAGATAAACAATTGGCAGAAAACCGGCCCTGAAACTGGGTTCAGGGACTATCAGAGGGCATACGGGTTCTTTTTGGGATGATGGAAATGTTCAAAAATTGGATGGTAAGACAGTGGCACAATTCTGTAATTTTACTAAAAAATAATTTAATGTATAATTAAGTAGGTTATTGTATGGTATGTTGTATCTCAAGAAAGCAGTTTATATTAAAGTTCTCTGGATACACAGAACCAACTAGATACATACAGATATATGGAAGTGATTTATTATAGGAATTGGCTCACACAATAATGAACATAAGAAGTTTCTTATCTGGAACAAATTAAATGATGCCCACCAGCACTGAGGAGGGTGATCTATACTCGGCCTATGAATTCAAATGCTTATCTCTTCAGTAAACACCCTCACAGACAATACCCCCAGAGCTATCTGAGCATCATTTAGCCTACTCTAGTTGACATATAAAATTAACCATCACTTTATTTTATTTAAATCAAATACAAAACTTACCTAAAGAGAAAAATCTACAATGCTAAAAAGAATCATATAAAAAACTATTTGGATTTTTAAGCCCCAGGTTGTATCAACATAGCCTAAGAAGTGGGGACCTTATCACCAAAGGTGCCATGTCACATCTGACCCTATCTGAAAAAGCTGATTAAAGGAGCTTCTGAAAAATGAAAGGTAACTAATACTACAACATGTCTTCCAAACACTAGAGAAAAGGTCAAGAAAATATAGTCCAGGGCACCTGGATGGCTCAGTGGGTTAAAGCCTCTGCCTTCGGCTCAGGTCATGATCTCAGGGTCCTGGGATGGAGCCCCACCTTGGGCTCTCTGCTCAGCGGAGAGCCTGCTTCCCTCTCACTCTCTGCCTGCCTCTCTGCCTACTGTTATCTCTGTCTGTCAAACAAATAAAATCTTAGAAAAAAAAGAAAGAAAGAAAATATAGTCCATATACCAAAAAAGAAAGAAAGAAACATGTCATTTTCTTTCAGTAGAAAGATTGTTCGTGTCAGAAAGGGCAAATATAACAATTATAATGATAATTATATTAAATTTCCACAATTTAAAGTGTTAAAACTATCAAAGTGGAGCAAGAAAAACAAAATATTTTACAGAGTAAAACAAAAAGGATAAGGGAAAAAATGAGAAAGAAGCTTAATTTCTTGATGTGATGAAAAATAGAAACATTTCAAACCAAGACCTTCATTTAAAATGGGAGTTTTGGGGGCGTCTGGGGGCGCCTGGGTCGCTCAGTGTGTTAAAGCCTCTGCCTTCGGCTCAGGTCATTATTCCAGAGTCCTGGGATGGAGTCCCACATCGGGCTCTCTGCTCAGCAGGGAGCCTGCTTTCCCCTGCTCTCTCTGCCTGCCTCTTTGCCTACTTGTAATCTCTGTCTGTCAAATAAATAAATAAAATCTTTTTAAAAAATGGGCTTTCCTAAGTGACTCTTAATCTCACAAAACAAACTGAGGGTTGCTGGGGGGGGCGTTGGGAGAGGGGGAGAGGGGTTATGGACATTGGGGAGGGTATGTGCTATGGAGAGTGCTGTGAAGTGTGTAAACCTGGCGATTCACAGACCTGTACCCCTGGGGATAAAAATACATTATATGTTTATAAAAAAATAAGAAATAAATAAAAAATTTTTTTTAAATGGGGTTTTTTTATTTACGGCAACAAAAAGGTGACATAGTTTTAAGTGGAAAAAAATGTAGATTACACACCAACATGTACAGAATGACCCCAGAGCACACTGTGAATGTGTATGTTCATGTACACACACACCCAATAAAGTAAAGGGTGTTCACCAAGATGTCAGATATAAATTTAGGGAGTTTCATGTTTTTGGAAAGCAAATGGGAGAGGACTGATTAACTTGAATTTTTGATAATGAGAATACTATATAGTCACACATATACAAACACATACAAACAAAGGATAGTGTAAAACTGAAGAAAGACAGTGATAAAACCACTTAGTGGTACATATCCAGAGAATCATCTATATTGAAAAAGAATAAAACTGAAGTGAATATATAATTCTCATTAATTCTACAAAACAAATTATAGTGTAACAAAATACATATACAGCTAAAAGCAAAGAGAAACAAGAGCAAGATACAATAATGAGAAGGCTTTGATAAACAAGTAGTCTTCATCAGCTCAAGCAGTCAAAAAATAGATAAGGATCTGAATAATTGCAGTAATATGATTACTAATCTGGGTAATTAGTCAGGATTATATAATTATAATATAATTAAATTAATTTAATAAATATATTTCGTGATACGCATGAAAACAGAAAATAGGCTCTATTTCTCAGTGGCCATGTAACATTTTTTAAAGTTTATTTAAAATCAGACCACCTAGGAAGTTGCTAAGTCACACTCTTAACTACAACCCTATTAAAAATCCTAAGGACTTTTTGTTTGTTTAAGTAGGCTCTACACCCAGCCTGAAGCACAACACAGGGCTTGAACTCACGACCCTGAGATCAAAACCTGAGCTGAGATCAAGAGTCAAATGCTTAATCAACTGAGCCACCAAGGCACTCCCCTAAAGACTCTTAAATGGAATTTTAAACCAGAAATTTAAAGTCCATCAAGAACAAAAAAAAAAAAAATGAGTAAGTATAGCCAAGAACATTTGAAAAAGATGAATGAGTGAAGCCTTGCCATATTGGATCTTAAAATGTATCACAAAGTTACAACAGCTAAAAAGCATCACACTAGTATAGGAAAAGACTGGAAGAAGAAGGAAATAGAAATTCCAAAAAGAGACTCAAATGTGTATATGTAGATGTGTGTCAATATTATCATATTATGAAATTAATTTCTTACATTAATGCAGAGAAAAAATGGATAATCTGGAGGGGAAAAAATTAAATCTCTACCTTATTACAAAAAAATTTAGATGGATTCAGAGATTTCAATTAAAGATTTTATGAAAATAAAGTGATAAATACAGTACTAAAAGAAAAGAGAGATGCAGATTTTCCTAATCCCTGTATAAAAGGTTTTTCTAAACATGAACCATAAGTGAAAAAATTGTTTGATTTTATTTTTTTAAAGATTTCATTTATTTATTTGATGCACAGAGAGAGATCCCAAGTAGGCAGAGAGGCAGGCAGAGAGAGAGGGGGTAGCAGGTGAGCAGAGAGCCCGATGTGGGGCTCAGTCCCAGGACCATGAGATCATGACTTGAGCCTAAGGCAGAGGCTTAACCCACTGAGACACCCAGGCACCCCTGTTTGGTTTATTTTAAAATATAATGTCTGGGGGCACCTGAATGGTTCAGTGGGTTAAAGCCTCTGCCTTCGGCTCAGGTCATGATCCCAGGGTCCTGGGATCGAGCCCCACATCGGGCTCTCTGCTCGCCTGCTTCCCCCTCTCTCTCTCTGCCTGCCTCTCTGCCTACTTGTGATCTCTGTCTGTCAAATAAATAAATAAAAATTTAAAAATAAATAAATAAAATATAATGTCTGAACATCAAAGTTAAAAGGGATATTTACGAGTGCTGAAAATTACTTACAGCAAATATTACCAAAGTTTAACAGCCTTAATATATAAAAGCTTTATATTAGAGAAACCCAAATAGAAAAATGAATATGCTATTTATAAAAGAAATACAGATGCTGCTTATAAAAGAACATGAGAAAAAAGGGTTCAAACCCAAAAATAATCAAATAAATTAACAGAAGAGTTACATGCCATTGTTTGACATATCAGAGTACAAGTTTAAAGGTTGAGATCCAATGTAAGTAAAGGTCAACAGGCAAATTTACACATTATGTGTGCAATTGTAAACTAGATCAACATTGTGGGAGGTTAGATTGTACATTTCAAACCTTCAAAAATACTTCTACTCAACAACTTGACTTCAAAGAATTAACCCTAAGGCAAAATGATTTACAAAGATGTAGAAATTATGAGAGTCACTGAATGGTATTCATGATGGCAAGGAAACAGAAAGAACATAGACATCCAACAGCAGAGATCAGCTAAATAACCACAATACCTTAGAAACTCTGTTGAAGAAAAAGACTTTGCTATGAAATGATATTAATTATATATTGTTAGGTAGGAGGGAAAGGTAAACAACCATACAGCAATGGTCTCATATTTAAACAATAATAAGTGTACATACATGTTAAAACTCAAGCAGAAAAAAAAAATTTACCAAAATGTTCACAGTGATTGTCTGTACATATTGATATTACAAGTAGGATTTTGTGTTCTCCTTGCCATTCTTTATTTTGTAAATGTCTCTATAATCAGCATGTATGACATGCATAGTAATTGTTAAAATAGTAGCAATAATAGTAGTAAAATCATGCTGAAAATTGTTAAGTTTTTTCTCCTTTCAAAGAGCAGGAACATGCTAGTTTTTTTCTCCTTAGCATGGAAGAAAGCACCATGGATTCCCATTAATGGAAAAAGATGTGTCTTGCCCTCACCCTGAGGGACACTTTCAGGGGGATGATTACAGCTGCTATGACAACAAGGGGAGGATGTGATGTCACATAATGATCCAGTGACTGCGATGTTCCCATCCCAATGCAGGGCTCTCACTGACAGCTGGAAACCCAGCAGAGACCTCATTAAGGGCATCTGTTCAGTAATTACTACAAGTTTCCCCTCGTCATGCATCCAACTCTGCAAACAGCCCTACCACAGACTCCAACTCTTTATTCACAGAGGGCCTTAATCTCCCACTTCTGTAGAACTCAGACTGACAGCCACCAGAGACCCGGGGTCAAGTGTCGGCACAGACAGTAAATGCAATTTCCACTAACAGGGATCAGGAGGGAAGAAGGAGCCAGGCGACTTGCACGGAAGCAGACATAAACTGAAGCCTCAAGGTGTTTAACTATGGGATCTATATTGTGTCTCCCTAGAATGTTTAAATATTGTCATTTCCAGGGGCGCCTGGGTGGCTCAGTGGATTAAGCCGCTGCCTTCGGCTCGGGTCATGATCTCAGGGTCCTGGGATCGAGCCCCACACTGGGCTCTCTGCTCTGCAGGAAGCCTGCTTCCTCCTCTCTCTCTGCCTGCCTCTCTGCCTACTTGTGATCTCTCTCTCTGTCAAATAAATAAATAAAATCTTTAAAAAAAAAAATATTGTCATTTCCATTAGAGAAAACCTAATACACCTCTAACCTACAGAAAAGAAGGGTAAATAGCAGTGATTGCCCAGCAAGCCAGAGAGAATCAATTGCAATATCAGAATGCAAAATAAATTCTCCTACAATGAACATGAAATCCCAAGACTCCTGCTGCTAATCATTAAATGACATATTATGCTGGTTTTGCATGCCATTTTCTCTGCCTAGAATGTCCCAAAATTTTCCCATGCCCATCCCATCCTTAACCTCATCCAATTCAGTGATTCCCAAACAAAGCTGCACATCAGAGCTACTTAGAAAGCTTTCTAAAATGTGCATGCCTGGGCTCCATTGCATAACTAGAAATCAGGATCTCCAATTCCTGGTAACAGAAATCTTTAACAAAGTCCTCCTTGGGTTCTTCTGCAGTCAGGCCTGTGCCTGCAGTATTTGAAAAACACAGATCTAGCTAATTCCTACTTCTTTAAAACTCTGCTCAAGGGCTCATATATTGCTGGTAGGATCGTCAAATGGTACAGCCACTTTGGAAAGCAGTCTGGCAGTTTCTTGAAAGTTAAACATTAATTTACCATACAATCCTAGCAATTCCACTCCTAGGAACACACACAAGAGAATGAAAACCTATATCCACACAAACACCTGTATATGAATGTTTAGAGCAACATTATTCGTAATAGACAAAAAACCAGAAATAACCTGTGTCCATCAACCAGCGAATGGATACACAAACGTATATATCAATATAATGAACACTATTCAAAATAAAACAGTAGAGTGGTTATACATAGTGATTATTGCACAACTCCATAAATTTACTAAAAATCATGAATTGTACTTTCAACATGGGTGAATTTTATGGTATGTAAATTGCACCTCAATAAAACTGAATGAAGGGAAGGGGAGGGAAAGATAAGACAAGACTGAAAAAAAACCGAGTCCAAGCCTTTGCTGACTCCTGTAGGCAGTGAGACCTTCCTATCCGTGTTAGCCTCATTCTTTATAAATCCCTCAGATAACACTTGGCCCAGGGATGTTATTTTTTAATATCAGTCTACCAGCCTCCAAGATCATAAACCCTCTCATTGGGAGAAGAGGAAATGGTAGATGTCCCAAACTGCTTTGAATTTTTACCTAAGGTATGTGCCACAGGAACAGGAAGAGCCCTTCCTCTGACATCTCCCATGTATAGTCAGGTTCACACATAACCACCGCAGCTTCAGAAACCCCGGACTCGTCCTGGTTTCTCCACTTCCCAAGAAAGAGTCTTTGTTTCCCTGCCTGATCAGAAAATAGGGAATTAAATGAGCAGGTACTTGCAAAGCCCTTAGAATAATGCCTAGCAAACCACAAATGCTCAATTAGAGAGAGAGAGAGAATCAGTGTATGTGGAGTGTGTGTGTGTGTTTGTGTGTGTGTGTGTGTGAGAGAGAGAGAGAGAGAGAACTGGTCAGACATCACTGTCCAAACAGGCCATGCTGTGAAATGCTCAGGTAAGTTTCACCTGGCTTGTGGGGTATCACAAAGTGGGGGGATTAGGAAAACTGAGATAAGCATGAAAGAGGACCTAGGTACTAAGTTAGAGAGTAAGCAGAGTGGTTTTAAATGTCCATATACACAATTAGGTTTTGAGGTGGGGTTTTTTTTTTTTAGATTTTATTTATTTTTGTGAGAGAGAGAGCACAAGTGTGAGGGTTGAGGGGAGGAGCAGGAGGAAAAGCAGACTCCCCGCTGAGCAGGGACCCCCCCCCCACAATGTGGGACTTGATCCCAGTACCCCAGGATCATGACCTGAGCCAAAGGCAGAGGCTTAACCAACTAAGCCACCCAGGTGCCCAACACTATGTTCTAAAAAGCAAGTAATAGAAAACATGTATGATCCCATTTAAATATAAAACTCCAACAAATCTGTACCTTACTCATGGCTCATCATGATAATTGTACTCTTAATCCCTTCACCTATTTCACCCATCCCTTACCCACCTCCTGCCTGGTAACTATCAGTTTGTCCTCTGTAGTTAAGCATCTGGTTTTTTTGTTTGTTTGTTTGTTTGCCTCCTTTTTTCCTTGCTCATTTGTTTTGTATCTTAAATTTCACATATAAGTGAAATCATATGGTATTTGTCTTTCTCTGACTGGACTATTTCACTTAGCATTATACTCTCTAGGTCCATCCATGCTGTTGAAATTGCAAGATTTCATTCCTTTTTATGGCTGAATAATATTCCATTATATATATCTCCCATCTTCTTTATCCATTCATCTACCAATGGACACTTAGGCTGCTTCCATACTTTGGCTATTGCAAATAATGCTGAAGAAGAAAAAAAAAACACAGGGGTGCATGTATCTTTTTGCATTAGTGTCTTAGTATCTTCTGGGTAAATAGCCAGCAGTGGAATTACTGGATCATATGGCAATTCTATTTTTAATATTCTGAGGAACCTCCACACTGCTTTCCACAGTGGCTACACCAGTTTGCATTCCCACCAACAATGTACAAGGGTTTCTTTCTCTCTACATCCTCACCAACACTTGTTTCTTGTGGGTTTTGATTTTAGCCATTCTGATAGGTGTAAGATGATAGATCATTATGGTTTTGATTTGCATTTCCCTGATGGTTAGTGACACTGAATATCTTTTCATGTGTCTGTTGGCCATCTATATGTCTTCTTTGGAGAAATGTCTATTCATGTCTTGTGCCCATTTTTAATTGGGTTATTTGGGTTTGGGTTTTTTTGGTGTTGAGTTGTATACATTCTTTATATATTTTGGTTATTAACCCTTTTTTGGGATATGTCATTTGCAAATATCTTCTCCCATCAGTAGACTGTCTTTTTGTTTTGTTAACATTCCCTCTGTAGTAGAGAAGCTTTTTTATTTTGATGTAGTCACAGTAGTTTCTTTTTACTACTGTTTCCCCTGTCTCAGAAGACCTGTCTAGAAAACTGCTGCTACAGCTGATGTTGAAGAAAGTATTGTCTGTGCTCTCTTCTAGGATTTTTATGGTTTTGGGTCTCATTTAGGTCCTTAGCCCATTTTGAGTCAATTTTTGTGTATGGTTAAGAAAGTGGTCCAGTATTCTTCTGCATGTAGCTGTCCAGTTTTCCCAATACCATTTGTTAAAGAGACTGTCTTTTTCCCATAGTATATTCTTGCCTGCTTTGTCAAAGACTAATTGACCATACATGCATGGGTTTATTTCTGGGCTCTCTACTCTATTCTATTTATCTATGTGTCTATTTTTGTGCCAGTACCATACTATTTTGATTACTGTGGCTTTGTTGTATATTTTGAAATCTGAGATTGTGATGCCTCCAGTTTTGCTCTTCTTTTTCAAGACTGCTTTAGCTATCCAGGGTCTTTGGTGATCATATAAATTTTAGAATTATTTGTTCTGGATTTGTGAAAAATGCTGTTAGTATTTTGATAGGAATTGCATTAAATCTGTAGATTGTTTTAGCATGGGCATTTTAACAATATTTGTTCTTCCAATCCATGAGCATGGAATAACTTTCCATTTGTTGGTGTTTTCTTCAGTTTCTTTCATCATTGTTTTATAGTTTTCAGAGTATAGGGCTTTTACCTCCTTGGTTACATTTATTCCTAGGCATTTTATTATTTTTTGGTGCAATTATAAATGGGATTGTTTTCTTAATTTCTCTTTTGGCTTCTTCATTATTAGTGCATAAAAATGCAATGGATTCCTACATATTGATTGTGTATCCTGCTGCCTTACTGAATCTATTTGTCAGTTCTATCAGTTTTTTGATGGGGTCTTTAGGATTTTCTACATACAATGTCATGTCATCTGCAAATAGTGACAGTTTTACTTCTTCCTTACCAGTCTGGATGCCTTTTATTTCTTTCTCTTATCTGATTGCTGTGGTTAGGACTTCTAGTACTAAGTTGAAAGTGGTGAGAATGGACACCCTTGTCTTGTCCTGATCTTACTGGAAAAGCTCTGTTTTTCCACTTTGAGTATGCTGTTAGCTGCGGGGTTTTCACATATGGCCTTTATAATGTTGAGGTATATTCCCTCCAGACCTACTTTGTTGAGAGTTTTTTATCATGAATGGATGTTGTACCTAATCAAATATTTTTTCTGCATCTATTGAAATGATCATATGTTTCTATTCTTTCTCTTGTTGATGTGGATGTATCATGTTGATTGATTTGCAAATATTGAAACACTCTTGCATCTTGGGAATAAATCTCACTTGATCATGGTGAATGATTTTTTTAATATATTGTTGGATACAGTATGCTAGTATTTTGACGAAAGTTTCTATATCTATGTTCATCAGAGATGTCGGTCTATAATTCCCCTTTTGCGTACTTTTTCTCTCTTTTTTTTTAAGATTTTATTTATTTATTTGATAGACAGAGATCACAAGTAGGCAGAGAGGCAGGCAAAGAGAGAGAGAGGGAAGCAGGCTCCCTACCAGCAAAGAACCCGATGCGGGGCTCGATCCCAGGACCCTGGTATCATGACCCGAGCTGAAGGCAGAGGCTTTAACCCACTGAGCCACCCAGGTGCCCCTTTTTCTCGTTTTGAGATTAGGATAATGCTGGTCTCATAGTATGCATTCGGAAGCTTTCCTCCTCTTCTATTTTTTAGAATAGTTTGAAAAGAATAGGTATTAACTCTTCTTTAAATGTTGGTAGAAGTGCTCGCTTCGGCAGCACATATACTAAATGTTGGTAGAAGTCATCTCATCCTGGACTTTACTGGTCTTTTGTTTGTTGGGAGCTTTTTCGATTACTGACTCCATTTCATCACTGGAAATCAGTCTGCTTAAATTTCTATTTCTTCCTGATCCAGTTTTGAAAAATTATATATTTCTAGGAATTTATCCATTTCTTCTAAGTTGTCCAGTTTGTTGGCATATAATTTTTCATAATATTGTCTTATAATCTTTTGTATTTCTGTGGTGTCAGTTGTTATTTCTCTTTTAGTTCTGACTTTGTTTATTTGAGTTCTCTCTTTTTTATGAGTTGAGGTAAAGGCTTATCAATTTTATTGATCTTTTCAAAGAAACAGCTCTTGGTTTCATTGATCTGTTCTTTTTAGTTTTTTTTAGTTTTTTAGTTTCTATTTCATTCATTTCTGCTCTGATCTTTATCATTTCCTTCCTTTTGATGGTTTAGGGTTTTGTTTGTTCTTCTTTCTCTAGCTCATTTAGGTGTATGTATGGTCAGACTATTTATTTGAGATTTTTCATGCTTCTTGAGGTAGGTCTGTATCACTATGAAGTTCCCCCTTAGAACAGCTTTTGTTGCATCTCAAAGGTTTTGGACTAATATTTTCATTTTCATTTATCTCCATGTATTTCTTTATTTTTTTATTTCCTCATTGATTTCTTGGTTGACCCATTCATTGTTTAGGAGCGTGTTATCTAACCTTCATGTATTTGTGTTCTTTCCAGATTTTTTCTTATGGTTGATTACTAAGTTCATAGTGTTGTGGTCAGAAAAGATGCAAGGAATGCCTTTGATCTTTTTAAATGTGCTCCCGTGTTGAGTGCATAAATATTTACAATTCTTTTATCTCCTCATTGGATTGTTTCCTTTATGCTTATATAGTTATCCTTCTTTGTCTCATTACAGTCTATTTTAAAGTCAATTTTGTCAGGATGCCTGGGTGGCTCAGTTGGTTAAACATTTGCCTTTGGCTCAGGTCATGATCCCAGGGTCCTAGGATTGAGTCTCGCATTGAGCTCCTTGCTCAGCAGGGAGCCTGCTTCTCCCTCTGCCTGCCTTTCCTCCTGCTTGTGCTCTCTCTTTCTGACAAATAAATAATCTTTTTTATAAATTAATTAATTAATTAATTAAAGTCATTTTGTCTAAGTATTGATATCCGGTTTTCTGTCACTTCCATTTGCATGATAAATGCTTTTCTATCTCTTCACTTTCAAACTACATGTTTAGGACTGAAGTGAGTCTCTTGTAGGCAGCATATAATTGGGTCTTGCTATTTTATCAATTCTCTCACTTTATGTCTTTTGGTTGGAGCATTTAATCCATTCAAAGTAATTACTGATAGGTATGTATTTACTGCCATTTTGTTACTGGTTTTATGGTTGTTTTGTAGTTCTCTGTTCCTTTCTTCTCTTGTTCTTTCCTGATGTGGTTTGCTGACTTTCTTTTGTGATACACTCGGATTCCCTTCCCTTTATTTTTTGCCCATATATTACAGGGTTTTCATTCGTGGTTACCATTCAATTTATATATAACATCTTATGCATATAGCAATCTATATTAAGTTGATGGTTGCCTAAGTTTGAACCCATTCTTTACTCTTTTTCTTTTTTTTTAGATATGTGGTATTATATTTTACATCATTTTTTTTTTTAATTTTACTTATTTATTTGACAGAGAGACACAGCAAGGGAACACAAGCTGGGGAGTGGAGAGGGAGAAGCAGGCTTCCCACTCAGCAGGGAGCCTGATGTGGGGCTTGATCCCAGGACTCTGGGATCATCACCTGAGCTGAAGATAGATGCTTAATGACTGAGCCACCCAGGTGCCCCTACTTTACATCATCTTATTTTGTGAATCCCTTGACTGATATTTATAGATATACTTAATTTTACTGCTTTTGTGCTTCCTATTTTCTTATTCCTTTTCATGGTCTTTCCTTCCACTCAAAAAGTCCCCTTTGACATTTCTTTTTAACTTTTCTTTGTCTGGGACACTCTTAATCTCTCCTACTATTCTGAATGATAATCTTGCTGGATAGAGTATTCTTGGCTGCAAGATTTTTCTTTCAGCATTTAGGATATATCATGCCACTCCCTTCTGGTGTGCAGTGTTATGGCTGAAAAATCCACTGATCACCTTATCGGGTTTCCCTTGTATGTAACTGTTTTCTTTTCTCTTGCTGCTTTTAAAATTCTCTCTTTATCACTACTTTTTGCCATTTTAATTACTATGTGTATTGATATGGACCTCTTCGCGTTGATGTTTTTGGAGGTTCTCTGTGCCTCCTGAATCTAGATTTTTGTTTCTTTCCCCAGATTCAGATGATTTTCAGCTATTATTTATTCAAATACATTTTCTGCATCTTTCTCTCTCTTTCCTTCTACGATCCCTATAATCCGAATCTTACTACATTTGATAGTGTCACTGAGTTCCCTAAGTCTATTTTCATTTTTTATTATTATTTTTTTCTCACTCCTTTTTTTTTCCATTGCTCCATCCTCCGGGTTGCTAATCCATTATTTTTCTTCCTCTACTCTATTTATTCCATCTAGTGTATTTTTTAATTTCAGTTATTGAGTTCTTCATCTTCAATTGGTTCCTTTTTACGTTTTCAGTCTCTTTGTTAAAGGTCTCATTGAGGTCCTCCACGCTTCTCAAGTCCAGTGAATATATTTATGACCATTGCTTTAAATTCTCTATCAGGTATGTTACTGATCTCTGTTCCATTTACTCTCTTGCTGTGATTTTGTCCTGTTCTTTCATTTGGGACCTATTGCTCTGTCTTTCATCTTGTCTAAATCTCTGTGTCTGTTTGTCTTAGAAAAGTCAGCTACCTCTTTTGCTTTTACTGTGGTGGCCTTATGAAGAGGTCCTGTAGTGCCCTGCAAAGCAATGTCCCCTGTTCACCCAAACCTGGTGCTTCGGGGATGTCTCCTATGTGTGTTGTGTGCACCCTACTGTTCTGGCAGAGTTGCATTTGCCTTCAGTCCAGTTGACTGCAATGTCTCTCTTTGCCTGATCTAGACAGGGTTTGGTCTCTGCGCTGTTACTGGGCCAGTGTGGGGCCACTTGGGCTTGACCTGAGTCAGACCAGGCCGGAGATGCAGTAGCACTGAACTACAAGGCATGTTCCCTGGGTTGTCTCTTGAGAAGCCTTCATTTTTGGGGCAGTGCTTGTAGTCAGACCAAATGTCTGCCCCCAGCCCACAGATGGGGCTGCAATTGGACTTGTGTGTGTAGTTATCTCCCCACGGCAAGAGTCACTTTAGAGCAGTGCTGGCCCCCATCAGAGCTGCTTGCACACTGCCAGGCTTAGGGTACCACTTTGGATAGGCTCTAGCCAAGAGCGTATTAGAGGGGGAATTTCGAAGGACTACAGGAGAACATGGGGGCAGAATGTGCAATGTTAGCAAGGTTTGCACAGGTCTGTTGTGGGAGGAGAACTGGAGCTACTTTAAAAAAAACTTCTGCCACAAGGCTGGAGGCAGCGAGTTCTCAGGAAAGCATGGGTGCAATGTGCATGGTGCTAGAAAGGTCCAGAGGAGTGGTCCAAAAAAAGCACACAGGGGCAGAGCAAGCAGTGTTAGCAAGTTAGGTAGTGAGTACTGGCATCACACTGGTTCCTGCAGGTGTCTGTGTGTGTCTAGGCTGGGGGCAGGGGAGTAAAATGGTGCCGACCAGCTCTTCAGGTCCTGGAGGAGTCTCTGAATGATTCCTGTCCCTCCAACACATGCTCTAAGTAAACAAATCTCCCTCATGTATGCATCAGATGTTTTCCAAACTGCTCCTTCTATGCTGTATCTCCGGGACTGTTGTGCTATCTCTTTAAGGGCAGGGACCCAGCTTCCTAACCACCATCCAGCTCTCCCAAAATCAAGTCCACTGATTTTTTAAAGTTCCAAATGTTAAGCCCTGCTGATTGTAAGAATTCCTGAAATTTGGCTCCTCTGGTTTTCAAAGCCAAATATTATGGAGATTCCTCTTCCCCATGCAAGTTCCCCATATCTGGGGTGCCTGATGTGAGGCTTTGTTTCCCTCCTCTCCGTGAGTCTGCAGTATCTCTCCCTCCTGTCCTGTAGACAGTCCCTGTGGGTCCATTTAGCTCCCAAATACATCTCTGCCTTTCCTACCCACTTTGATGAGATGGCTTCTCTTCATTTAGCTGTGGAATCTGTTCTACCCATCTTTGGGTCTTTTTCTGGGTTATTTACACTGATGTGGGTGTTTTCTAGTTGTATCCATGGGACAGGTATCCACTCTGTCATCTTCCCCAGAAATTTGCTACTGGACAGTTTTTAAACTGGAGAACAAAGAGATCAGTTGTATGTTCCAAAAGAAGATTTAGCTGCTGTGTTGAGAAGAGTGTGAAGGGAGTCCAGCTAGAAATATTCCAGTAGATCAGTGAGTGAAGTGAAAGGTCTGAACTAAGGCAGGGGAGATAGAAGGGAAAGTATGCATAGGAAAGAGTTTAGAGGGGTGCCTGGCTGGCTGAGTCAGTGACTCTTGATCTCAGGGTCCTGAGTTTAAGCCCCACATTTGGCATGGAGACTACTTTAAAAAAAAAAAAGGAAAGCGTTAAGAGAAGAAACTCTTAAGTCCATAAGTAAAAACCAACTTCCAACAACTTTGCTTCCAAGACCCACTTCCCCAGGGCTCCTTGGGGGAGGCCTGGTTCTCGGGCCAAGCTCCCACCACACTCCAGAGCCTGCCTGCCAAACAGCACAGGAAGTGCCAACCAGCTCTCCCCAGAGCAGCTGGCATCAATTACCCAGACCCTGCTGGAAGCATTCGGCTGGGGTAAGTCAGGAGTTCCAGATACCAGCCTGGTCAGAAATCCTATACTAAAACAAAGACAGACTTGCAGCCCTGCCAGCATTCAACATAAGTGGCTGGTGGGGGTCTGTGGGAGGCAGCCAGGGAGCAGGCTGGTGAGCACCATCCAGGGAAGCAGCTGTGGGCCTGGGAGCCTTGCCCGCTCCCTGATTGCAGGGCCTCTCCATCATCATAACCAATAGCTACCAATTATTGGGCACCTACAGTGAGCTAGGTTCTTACATTCTTCATCCTATTGAATTCTCCCAATGCGACAAGAAGGAATTGCCAACCCCATTTACAAATGCAGAACCTGAGATTTAAAGAGATTCATGATCTTTCCCACAGTCACAGGGACAGAACAGGCCAGCACTGGGCCTAGAGCCCAAGTCTCCTGCATCACGTTCCTTTCCACCTACCATCCTGGCCTGGGAGAGTTAATCATCTAAAAGGGGCCTAGAAATTAGGGACTCACATGCAAAGCCATCACAAGTGACACATTAAATCCTAAAATATGATACTGGTTGAAAAGATGGGAGAATTTGTAGGTCCACCATGGATTCATTGAAAATAACTGTACAGCATCAGGACACCAATGCCCAAGGACACAAAAGTGAATGAATGCCTTTTGGCAGGAAATGCCAAATTTGAATATCAGAAAGAAGACCGAGGTCATAATTACAGCTTTTCAAAGAACACTATATACAAGTGTTTGATGAAACCGGACTTAGAGTTGGTTATTAGTATTATCTTCATGATAATATTATAGTAGAAATATATCGTCATTATGGATATGTATCATGAATATAATAATAACACAAAAATAATATTATAACAAACATTTATACAGAACTTACTATGTACCAGGTACTGTTCCAAGTGCTTGATATACATTAACTCATTTAATCCTCTAACACTCCAGGAGACAGATAATGTATCTCCATTTAACAGATGAGCACATTGAGAAAGGGTAAGTAACTTGTCCAAGATCACACAGCTAATAAACTATGAAGACAAAATTCAAACCAAGGTAGTCAAGTTCCAGAATCCATGCTCTTAACCTCCGTACATACTGCTTTTCAAATCCAGCAAGCATTTATGAAGCAGAACCCATGATAGATGCTCCCATAACTATAAATCTATTATCACATTTATGGTTCATAATAAACAAATCTAGGAACATGAACTGAAGTCATGAAGACTTCCTATACCATCAGAATAAACCCAACCCTGCTGACAAAAATACACTTGGAAATCTCCACTCATTTGCCCCATTTCCCACAAGGATCTGATATCATAAAAGTGGAATGCCTGGAAGGCCCAGGCATAGACACAGTCTCTTGCCTTTGGTTCCTTCCTTGTGTCTAGCTCAGTGGTCATCAAACTCACTGTGAATCAGAATTACCACACAAAATTATACACACACAATCTAGGCTACTTAACTCCAAGAATAATTTCAACTAATTATTTGTTTTTAATTTTTAACTAATTTTAAATAGTCTTTTTTTTTTAAGATTTTTAAAATTTATTTGACAGAGAAATAACAAGTAGGCAGAGAGGCAGGCAAAGAGAGAGGGGGAAGCAGGCTCCCTGCTGAACAGAGAGCCCAATGCAGGCCTCAATCCCAGGCCCCTGAGATCATGGCCTGAGCCGAAGGCAGAGGCTTAACCCACTGAGCCACCCAAGCACCCAACTCTCTACTAGTCTTACATCGAATTTACCTCTGCTTTGTTCTGAACTCTGCAAAGCACCTTTCACCAGAAATCCAGTGAACCTCATTTAGCCATTCCCCTGCACCTTCCCACTCTGGGAAAGTTATGGTGGACCTTAGGACTCAAGGCTCACCTCATTCTCGAGTGGCAGGAACCACAGAGATTGCCTTACTCAACCAGTTCATTTACAGATGGAGAAAATGATGCCCATGTTAAGTGACTCAGACAGGATGAAAGAGCAAGTTGGTAAGAAACTCACCCCAACTCTCAATTCTGAGTCCAGAATTGGACATTTCCCCCCCATGGTTCTCCCGCTCTTCCATAGTGTCTAGTTCATGCTATATTTGGCAAATATTTATTAACTTCCAATAATAATAGTGCTATATACTGAGTGTTTGTGTCCCCCCAAAACTCATATGTTGAACACTAATCGCCAATGTGATGGTGTTAGAAAGTGGGGCCTTTGGGAGGTAATTAGGTCATGAGGGTGGAGCCCTCAGAAATAGGATTAGCACCCTTTTAAAGAGACCCAGAGAGGTCCCTTGACCCTTCTGTCAGGTGAGGACACAGCGAGAAAATGGCCATCTATGAACCAGGAAGAAGGCCCTCAACAGACACCAAATCCGCTGGTGCCTTCCCAGCCTCCAGAACTGTGCAAAGTCACGTTGTTGAAGCCACCAGGTCTGCAGTTTTCTGTTACAGCAACACAAATGGACTAAGACAACACCTAGGAACTCTACTTGCATTTTATCCCATTTAATATCCCAGCCCAGCAAGGTAGATACTATTTATCGTGTCCACTTATAGCTTATGACACCGAACTTCAGCCATGTGTTGTCAGCTCTCTAAGATGGCAACAAAAGGAAGATGGGGTTCAGAATATGAAACCGGGTGTCTAACTCCAGAGCTCGTCATATTCTGTACTCAAATAAGTCCAATTTAACCATCCTGCTCCCCTTTTCCTTCTATGTCCCAGGACAGATCCACAGGCCTGGCTCAGAAGGTCATTCCTACAATTCTGGAACTACTCCAATTTCCTCATGGCCCCAGGTGGATTCTGCCAGATCCGTGGAAGCTGGGTAGACATTGCAGGTACACTGTATGGCCCAGGGAGGGGCACCAGTCCATGACATGGCAGAGGAGTGCCCAGTGCACACTTCGCTCTTGTTCCTGGGCTGGGGACCAGCATGGTTGTACTTCCTAGTGTTCACTCCCACACCAGCACAGACAGACCCACCACTGAGCCTGCCACAGGGCACCCGCCAACCCTCAGGATCATACACCACTGACCTGCACCACTCCCAGCCAGAGCCAGCTCTAGGCATGGCATGATTTCAGATAAAGGGAAGGGACACTGAGCAAAGACATACGGTGTGACAGACATGCACGGTGCATGGCACCTCACTCTCCATGCTGTGGTTCACCCACAAGGAAGGTGGTACTACCTCACTTGTTCTAAGAAAGAAACTGAGGCTCAGAGAAGCTAACTGACTTGCCTGGCCAGCACAATAAGTCTTTGCGTGACTCCCAAAGCCCAGGGTTTCTCACTACAAATGCAACCTCCCCACAGACACCCATCCCTAAAACTGTGTACTCCTGTTGCTAGCGGACAATCAGAACCCCATCGTGAGAGCCTCATTCCTCAAGCCACAGATACAGCCGCCCTTTGTTCAAGTATAAATGCTGGCAAGAAGGGTGTACAAATTTTAACCAGTATAAAGTCTTCCTTAATAATAAGAAGCATTTGAATGGCATTTTAGAGTTAAAGCTATTTTTTTCTCCTATAACTTCACCTGATCCTCACTACTGCTCCATATCTAAGACTCACACTCTACATTTCACATATGAGGAAGCGGAGGCTCAGAGAATGATTTGCCCTAGAGGCACAGTGGGTCGGGGAGATGGGTGCCAGAGCAGAGATGGCAAGGCCCAGGCAGCACGACCCCTCATTCCACATACCCCTTCCCCTCACTCTGTTCCAGCCTTCTCAGAGATGGGAAGAGGAGGGAATTAGGGCCATGGGTACTGGGAGGTGGCTGTAAAGTATTTTGCCTTGGATCCTTATTCGATTCTTTGCTCCCTACCATCACCCCCAACCAAGCAGGCAATACGCAAATGTCTTGCCTCCACCCAGACAGACAGCGGGCAGATGGAAAGAGCCCGAACATTCAGAGACCCCAGAGACCACACTGGACTGAGAAAATCCTGAGCTATATGCACCAAGGGAGGACAGGGGCCTCTATGACTGGGATGGAGAGTGGGCCCCATCCCCAAGGCATACAGCCAAGTCACCCTGGCCTTGTTTACCACAGACCCCTGCCCACCCCAGAAGCCCTGTGGTAGGAGCGTCTACCAGCAGACCTTCTCCACTTAGCATGGGCTTCCAGCTCCGACAATCCAAGGGCAGAACAGGAACCCTCACTCCCAGCCCCCTGGGCCTCTGCTGTCTAGGGGCCCCTTATGTTTCCTCCTCTGGGACAACCCTGCAGAGAGAAACATAGGGGCAAGGGAGTCAGTGGCAGTTGCTACAGGAAACACATCCCTCTATTAGCAACACCGCTTCAGTACAGGCCTAGAATTTTCCACACCACCAGATTCATTTTTGAAGGAAGCAGCTTCTTTGCCATATACGCCACCAACTTCACATCCTCCCAGCCCATGGCTTCACCCATTTCCTTACAACGCCCTAGAGGGGAGAAAGGAAGTGAGGGCCCTCCTGGAGCCCCATTTTCTCATCTGTAGAGTAAGTGGTAAGGAGTACCGAAAGAGACTAAGTGAGACCCACTCACGTAGCTTAAAAAAAAAAAGAAAAAAAGTGCAGTGCTTTTGTTTTTTGCAGACATACCTCACTTTGTGGGGAAGGCTATGTGCTTATATTTTAGGCAGCCTCATGGGAAACGTAAAAATCTGTGCATGTCCTTAATAAAACCCAAATAGATATCCAAGCCCCAAAAGACCAGGAGAGTTCCCCTGGAAAACAAGAATACTGCCCTCCCCCCACACCCACACCCATACCCACAGATGCAAGGTCACAAGTACCTCACCAGAGTCAAATTACGCTTGAACTTCAACATACAGCTTGAATTAATACTAATCACTATAATCACTTGCTACAGTTGAAAATTCAATGGTTTCCTAGGGATGGAACTCTCAAAGCACGAATGCTGGATGACAGTTGGGGCTTTCTGGTAGGGCACATGTTCAACATTATAGTCTTATTTCCAAGACCTCTTGATCGCACACCTGATTTCATGACCTGAGCAAATTATATAAAGAGGACATAAGAACATTTGCATCACGACATGCGGAATGATGAGGCTGAAGAGGAATCCTGGTGGGAAGCAGATTAGCAAGCCCTTGTTTCTTCAACCTGATATTCCCCCCAGAAGCAGCCCTGCCCAATCTGTGACAATGCTCCAACACTTGCTGGTTTTGCCCCCGCCTGGGCTGGTCCAGCAGACATGGCAAATTCCCTGGTCTTTCTTCATCAGGATAACAGACTGGTTCCAAGATGTAGGCAGAAATTAAGTCCACTGTGGGAGGCAGCATGGTGTGGGGCAAACCCTGGGCTGAGGGGTCACAGCATATGTGGTTTGAACCCAACTCCGCTACTTCCTAGCTTGATGACTTCCAGCAAATTAGTCCCTCTCAGAGTCTCTTAGGGGTTTCTTCTCCTAAAATTGGGTCATAACGGATAACTTTCAGAATTACAAAAAGTGATCAAATGAGCTGAGTAAAGCACCTAGATCAGAGCCTGGTCCAAACCACACAGCTACGCTTGATATATGGCAGCACCTGTTCTCACTGCAGCCTTGACCATCAATGTCCCAGAGGTCCCAAAGCCAGGGCACAGGCTTGTTTAAGGGCCCCAGGCTTCCATGTCAGAGGGAATTCTCACAGTTTTTCTCCATGGGGGTGTTGTTGGTCTTTAGGGAAATTCCCCATTATGAAGAGCTGTACCTCACTCTGTAAAACATTGAACTCCTCTGCACTCTGCTCACTGTCTCTAGAGCTTGTCCACAGCCCCGCTCCATGCAACTACCAAAAGTGCACCATATATATCCAAACACCCCCTAAGGTATACCACCCCCATGGAGAACCACAGCTGAAGCCTTCTCCCTGCCAGTCTGAACCAGAAGTCGATGCTTCCCTCCCCTTAGAGCAGAAATGTCCATTCAACAGAGAGTTTTGTCAGAAGCCCTCCAAATTTTATTTTATTTTTTAAAGAATTTATTCATTTACTTGACACACAGAGAGAGAAATCACAAGTAGGCAGAGAGGCAGGTAGAAAGAGAGGGGGAAGCAGGCTCTCCACCAAGCAGAGAGCCTGAGGTGGGACTCGACCGCAGGACACCAAGACCATGACCCGAGCCGAAGGCAGAGCCCCAACCCACTGAGCCACCCAGGTGCCCCAAATTTTATTCTTGACCTGATCACAGGGTGGGTCACATTTCCCCTCCTACAGAACTCCTAAGACCTCCACTGTCCTCATCAGCTTCCCCTAGTAAGAATCTTTCGAGTTGCCAGTACCATAACATGAATTCTTTTAGTAAAGTCCCTTGACCTAGAAATTCTGCATTTATTAATTTAGACTAGAACAGGAGGTGGTTCCCAATGACAATGTCAGACATTTTTGAAAAGAAACAATCTGGGAGCCACCAGGATCTCATCGGGAATCTTCTCTCACATGGTGAGAGAGGGGCTGTCTACTTACTGCACCCTGCAGAAACCATGTGACTAGTTGGTGTAGGGGCCAAGGCAGATCACCCCCAAAATGTGCTACTTTTGCATGCAGATTATTTTGAGCTGAAAACAATCAAGGCCCAAAAGACTTAGAAAGAAACTTTGACCTTCCCCCTACATCAAAGAATTTAGAGGACCTGCTCCAGGAAGAGAGCCAGAGATAACTACAGTATTATATGAACTAGGGATGATAGACAGGGAGGAACTTAGCAAAGTCTGTTTGTTAAAATTCCTCTCTATGCCCCTTGTTTCTGAATGGCCCAGCAAACATCTGTTTGGAAAACATTTACTCTTTCCCATCTTCTTGTGAATTGCTTTCCTTCCCTTTGAAGTTTCAGACCCTACCTCCTTCTCCTCAGTTCAGGATGACATATATACCTCATTTTGTCTGTCTTTGGAATCTCATGTCTGTGTGGATTCCCAGTATGTACAGAACTAAATTTTATTTTCTTCTGTTCATCTGTCTCATGTCAGTTTGATTCTTAATTCAGCTAGAAGAATCTTAAACAGTAGAGAAAATTTTTTTCTCCCTAACACTGGCAACCATGAGTGTGGACTACAAGATATCTGTATGTTTCAAAGCAAGTCTTAACTGCCACATACTGATGTTGCAGGAATAGGAGTCCTCCTACCTGAAAAAAGTATTTGTAATATACATGAAACGGCACTGACAAGTTAAGTGTGCATATATATATACATACACACACACACACACACACACACACACAGAGAGAGGAAGTGGGGAGAAAGGCCCTTGAATATGTGGAGGACAGAGGTATCAATGCACCACACAACTGAAAATCCACATGTAACTTAGATTCCCTAAAAACTTAACTAGCAATAGCCTACTGTTGACTGAAAGCTTTACTGATAGGATAAACAGTTGATTAACTTACATTTTGTATGTTATATGTACAACATGATATAGTCTTACAATAAAGTAAGCTAGAAAAAAGAAAATGTTATCCAAAAAATCATAAGGAAGAGAAAATATATTTTACAGTACTGAACTGTATTTACTGGGGAAAAATCCATGTATAAGTGGACCGGTGCAGTTCAAAACTATGTTGTTCGGGGCACCTGGGTGGCTCAGTGGGTTAAGCCTCTGCCTTCGGCTCAGGGTCATGATCTCAGGGTCCTGGGATCGAGCCCCATACCGGGCTCTCTACTCAGCAGGGAGCCTGCTTCCTCCTCTCTCTCTCTGCCTGCCTCCCTGCCTACTTGTGATCTCTCTCTTCCAAATAAGTAAATAAAATCTTTAAAAAAAAAAAAAAACTATGTTGTTCAAGGATCAACTGGATATGTATATAGGAGTATATATATACACACAGAGAGACATATATGTATGCATTGGGGCACCTGGATGGCTAGTCAGTTAAGTGTCTGACTCTTGATCTCAGCTCAGGTCTTGATCTCAGGGTCATGATTTCAAGCCCCATCTTGGGCTCCATGCCCAGCCAACTTAAAGAAAAAATGACATGTGCGTATATAATGTATATTATTGATATATATTAATTATATAATTATGGGATTGATATACCGTAATTGTATATTATATCATTAATATACAGCATTATACTTACATATTATCTATCATTAATATATGATTATATGCATAATAAACATGTATTACACACTATAAATTAAAAGTACCTGCAAATTAAAATGAATAATAAAATCACCCAGAGGAAAAACATATAGACAAAGGAAATAAAAATACAATTTTACAAAAGAAGTGAAATAACATGGAATTGAGATACTTCTGTCCAACTCTCAAACCAGCAACTTCTTTTGAAATTATAAGTGTCTGGCATTCATGAGAGTCTATGAGCAGCTTGATAAACTGCTGGTAGGAGTGTAAGTAGGTATTTCCAGAGGGTAGTTGAGCAATAAATGTATTTTTTTAAATCCCTAAAAATATACATAGTCTTGGACCAAGCAATTATACTTCTAGAAATGTATTCGCAAAAGTATTTATGGATGCTCTCAAAGATTTAGTCCTTTTTCATTATTATGAAAACTGAAAAAAAATCAAAAGACACTAAATAACCAACAATAGGAGATTGATTAAACAAATGCTTTACATATAACATGAAGCAAAGCTAATAAGATGTTAAATAGACTACCAAATATTATCATTACATTTTGTTTTAAAAAGTATATACACCAAAAAGTACTGGGAGTATATAAAGGTCATATTAATATGTCCATTAATAATTTTTTATTAACATTTTTAACATGTCCATTAATAATTTTTAGCATTGGCTGATAAAATCACAAGTGATTTTCTTCTTCCTTTTTGATTATCTGTGTTTTCTCAAATGTCTATATTGGCCTAAAAGTTCTAAAATATCTCTAAAGTCACATACAAGTTTCAGCTTAGTAAAAAGTCATATATGGACAAATCACATCACCTCAAGAGTACAAATTCCTTGAATACCAGATTCTAAGTCTGATTTATCTTCATCAACTCCCCCATGATACTAACTTAGGGCCCTGAATAATGACAATTGCCATTTATTGAAGGAGCACCATGTGCCAGGTATTGTGCTAAATTGTATCTTTTAATATAGTAAAATTCAGTAAGCACTTTTCAAAAGAAGGAGGGAAGAAGGACAGATGGAAAGGTATAACTGAATAAATGTCCAGAGATCTGAAATAAGTTGGCAGCTCTCTCACCAGGAAGTGACCAGCTCAATTTTGAGGTCCCTTATAACTTGCAGGCCATACCAATGTGCCAAATCTTTTCTCCTAGTGAAGACGGGAGCAAAAGGACGGAAGGGTTTAGGTGGAGGAGGAACATACTAGAAACCTGGGTTTTAGAAGCCACACGTTTTAGAAGATCTCAGAGGGAACTACCAAGTAAAGCTTTAAAAATCACTTTTGGAAGGTTTCTTACCAGATTCAAGAAAACTAATATTAACATGATGGCCTGCTAATGGCCTGTTAATGAATCCCTTTGACCTTGGCAAGGTTAAATTCATTTTCACAAAAACTCCCAAGCAGTCATCATCACCATTAGAGGGCGAAAGATAAATTAGACATAGTTTCATAGGCACCTCAATAAGTAATTTAGACAGTGTGTGCGCTCTCACAAAGAACAATGAGGCCAAGGGAGTGCAGAGGGGCAACTTCTTTCTGATGGGGAAGGACAGCACAGGAGGTGGCCAGTGAGAGACAGGATAGATGAGATTTTTCAAAGCAGAGTTAGGGAAATGGCATTCTTGGTTGAACAGAGCAAAGGCTCTGAGGGCTGGGATCTGGGTAAAGGCAAATAATGATGAGTGTGGGGAAGATACACGTTTGAAGTGACAGCTGAGGCAGGAAACCCTAGCTCAAGCCAGAATGGGGAGCCTTGGGAAGCAGGCTAAGGAGTTCAGAGTTAATTCTGAAAGGAACGTGTTCAGTCCATGGCCAAGAAATCTTGGGCCACTTCATTAAAAGGAACAAAGTGTTCCAAAAATGAGCTCCTCTCCATTGGTACCTTTTTGCCCCTGGCAATTTCCTGCTGCAATGGCAAGCAGAGGCAGCCCACCAAAAAGCAAATTAACATACCACCTCATTTTCAAAGGTTTTGGGGTTAAGTTCAGATTTAAAGCCATAGTGACCAGAGCATACCCAGAAGTAGAAATGCTGGAGTAGCTCCTTGGCACCTGGCTTTGCCCTGTTTCTCCAAACTCTGACATTCCAGAAAGGAAGCCTCCCTGGTTTTGTCCACCTCCTGGGAAGATGAGGGGCCAATCTCTGGCCATTTCTTTCAAAACAGTGCACAGCATGGGACCTGTAGTGAAAACATCCGGAACTGTTCACTTGAAATTCAGCCTCAAAAGGGTCAGCCCACTAGTCCTGCTACCTCTAATAGCCCCTCTTGGTACCCCTCTTGGTAACAGGTTTGAGAAGCGAAGAAAACAGAGAGCCACAGCGAGTCCAGAGGACAGGGGACCCCTTTGGCTCAAACATTTCAGTAACATGATCCATCCGTCCCTGCCTAGATTCTGTGCCTGTCGGGCTGGTTCTCTCTTCCCCTCTTCCTCTCCCTCTCCCTACCTTCTTACATACATCCCTACTTCCCTCACCTGCCTTTCTCTGTGCCCCTTTCTCCTCGTTTAAACTTTTGTAAAAACCGTCCTTCATGCTGTCTCTGACTCTATCTCTGTGTGTCTGTCTCTTTCAGCTTCTGCATCTCTTGTTTCTGTCACTATCCCCACCTCTCTGTCATTCTATTAGTCTCTGTCTCTGTTTCTGACCTGATATCTAGGTGTTTCCATAATGTCTCTGTGTATCTCTGTCTCAGTTTCTATGGTGTCCACGTCTTTCAGTCGCTCTCTGACTTCCCTCTTTTAGTATTTCTAGATCCATCTCTCCATTTCTCTGCCTCCATCCCTGTCTCTATCTCTCCTCTCTGATTTACGTTGCTAAAGTCGCAGCAAGGAAATGGAGCTGTTCGGAAAGGGGTAACCCTGAAAACCAGCTCCAGCAGGCTGCCGGGTCAGAGCGGTGGGAGCGGCACCGCCGGGACAGCCCCGGGCGCGGCAAGCCCCCACTCACGCGGCTCCCTGGCCCTGTCACCGCTCCCCGGGGCTCCCCTCGCGAGAGCCCCGGGGCCCCGCCAGACCCCTGACCACCTCCTGCCCCCACTTAGGAAGGACCCTCGCAGCCAGAGGAAAGGAGCCAGGAGTCGGACAGAGGTTATAAAGTTCTCACCGATGGTGAAGCTGTAGCCATCGATGCTGAAAGTAGCGCTCCGGCATTTTTTGAAGCCCTCTTTCCTGTTGCTGGCGTCCGTCATGGCTCGGCCGGCGGCGTCCCGGGGTTCCCCGCGGCGCAGCGCGCAACCCCGCGCCCGCGCCCCGCGCTCGGCAATGTCCCCTCCCCCAGCCGCGCGGCGCGCGGTCCCCGCAGCCCGGCCGCCTGCCCACTGCGAGCCCGAAGCGCCGGCTGCCGGTGCTGTGGCTGCAAGTCCGCCGAGGTTTTAGACGCACAGAGCGATCAGCGCGCGGCGCCACTGCCCCATCCCCGGTGCCAAGTTCCAGATAGGGCGCGTGGAGCACTAGGAAAGGGAGGCGACGCGCGCCCCAGCGTGGGGACGGGGGCTGAGCCGAAATCCCTGTCTTTTCCACCGTACTCTCTGTGAGCGCCGAAGCCAGCGCGCTCGCCTGTTTTCTCTCTCAACTTCGCCTTCCCCTCTCTGGGGGCTGGTGGGGTTTGGGGACTCAAGGGAATGGCTCAGATCTGGCGTCGTGCTTCTAGATGTTTTCTCTGGCAGGCAGCAGAGCTCCCAAAAAGCACATCAACAGATGGAAAAGCAAACATCTAAGCCGGTTAGATGCTGCCAAAGTTTACTCCAAACAAGGAAGTCAGGAAAATCGCCACGCCCACTTCCTCCCAGCAGTTGTCCCCCCAACTAGCCAGGAGCTCCAAAAGATTACTTCTCAGCAGTCCCTCACTAGAGATGATTATCAAAGCAACCCATATTTGTGGCCATGTGCTTTCACACAGAGGCTCGAACCTATTCGATTTACAACCGTGTTCTAGCCCATTCCTCAGAGCACGTCCCAGCTCTCTCCAGTATGGCTTTGCCAAATAATTGACATCTGGAATTTAGGGAGGTAAGAGATTTTACCAGTCCTACAGCTAACCCTCTTGTTACAGATGAGGAAACTGAGCCTCAGAGAGGCTTTATTAAGGTCCTACAGATAGAAAGTGGCAGCGGTTAGACATAGTATCACTTTCTGACACCGATCCCTGGCCCTTCCAGTACCTGAAATGACCAGCTAACAGTTACTGAGGATTTAGAGTTGCACTGTTCTATGTCGGGGACTAGGGAGCTCATATGAATAGACCAGAGCCCAGTCCCTTGGTGGAGTCCACCCACTGTCACACGTAGAATGACAGTGCTATGCTCAAACTATTGGGAGACTACAAATAATTTAACTTCATTTGCTGTGATGGGATTTGACACAATTAATAAACACTTATCAGTCAGAGAGTCAATCAAGTATATTTAGAGAGTGCTCGCTTTGGCAGCACATATACTAAAGTATATTTAGAGAGTCAATCAGGTTTATTCCTAATTGGTTCCAGTTGAGTTGAGGGAGCAGTGGGTCCACAAGTCTTCAGAACCTAATTAAAATTAGACACCCTCTCCAAAAAAAAGGCACGAATACACACATGTGCAGTGTTCTACACACAATTTCAGGGGACTCATAAAACCCTTAAGCCCCCCAGGTTAATGAATGTCTCAGGGAACTGAATCTCTTTCAATTAACCATATACTTTCAGAGACATAGGTGTTTCTTTCTTTATGTCAGATGTCTTGGAACTTCAGTTATAAATTATCTCAGGAAAGACCTAGACACTTAGACCCACACTCATATTGATAGTATCCTTAGATCAATAGCAAGATTAATTGATCCACAAGGCAACAGGTGACAAGGACCTCATGTCACACATAATGACACATCTCAGCTTAGAAGCCAGGGGTTGCTTCGACTCTAAGATACTCCTTGAGACTGGAAGTGGTTACAACATGAAAGCATCAAAAGGGCTCTACAGACAGACAGACTTGGGTCTGAAATCTGATTCCACCATTTACCAGCTGTGCAACCATGAGAAAGATGCTAGACCTTCATGAGTCTTGCTTTCCTCATCTTATCACGAGGATTAAGTGAGAGGATGAAACCTAGACATACAGTGGGCATTCAGTTACTACAATTGCCAAGTGGCTCCCAACTTTCATTATGTAGACACTGGAAAATTCTTCTCCATGACAACAATATATTTTAGTTATTGCTATCACCATTAATTTTGTAAATAAGGAAAATTTTACATATAACATTTTTATGTATATTACCTAAAATATTAGATATATTTTTAAATTTAGTAATGAAAAGGAGTTTCCAATAGTTCCCATTCCCCTGTATTTCCCCCACTTTCCCAAACCTTTAGCAGAAGCACCTGCCTTCTTTTGTGTCACAGTAAATCCTGGAGTGAGGAGCCTGAAAGCCTGGTGTGATAATCTCCTATAGTAAATTATCAAGAAAAAAGAAAACCCTAATGCAGTGGAAATTTTTCCTTGAGTGAGCGAAATTAAAACTTGGTATTTAATCACTCTTAGCAGAAAAGCTTTTTGAAATACAATCTATAAAAATAATAACAACGTGATCATTTATCTGTCCCCTAAAGACTGGTAAAAATAACTTGCCTGAACAATTAGAACTGTTTTTAAACTGCTTCTCCCCAGAATCATTACCTCTCTCCCTGGTTTTAGAGATTGCACACCTACGAACCGCTAAATGCATTGCTTCAAGTGCAAAGTCTCAAAGCAGCCTTCTCAGTGTGGAGCTCTCACACCAAACCAAGTGAAGTCGAGAGCTAACATTACATAAGCCAAGAAAGAATGAGCTTGAGACTAAGATCAAAAGAGGCATTGCTTTCACTTGCTTGCTCAGAAATGCTCAGTGAAGAATGCTTATGAAGTAAGAAAACTAAACCAAACAGCTAAGCTGTTTGGATGTATGGATGCTGCAACCTTTGTCAGACCAGGGGTTGACCGACTAAGGCCACCAGGCCGAATGCAGCCTGTCACCTGTTTGTGTAGTCTTCATGCTAGGAATGGCTTTCACATTTTTAAGTGAGTGAAAAAAATTCAAAAGAAGACCATGTCTTCCGACATGTTAAAACTATATGAAGTTCAAATTTCAGTGTTAGAACATTAACACACTCCTTTACTTACATATTGTCTATGGCTTGCTTTTAAAACAAAAGGCAGAGTTGAGTAGTTGTGCCCAAGACCGTATGGCCTGCAAAACCAAAAATATTTACAATCTGATCCTTTACAGAAAATGTTTGCTCTTAGATTACAGTAAATATCTTACACCTGTCTGGACTTGGGTAACTTCTAGTTTTATTACATTTATTTTAAAATAAGTTGAGGGGAGACACCTGGGTGGCTCAATTGGTTAAGTGTCTGCCTTAGGCTCAGGTCATGATCTCAGGATCCTGGGATAGAGCCCCACATGGGGCTCCCTGCTCAGCAGCAAGTCCGCTTGTCTCTCTCCCTCTACCTCTCCCCCTGCTTGTGCACATGCACACTCTTTCTCAAATAAAATAAAATTTAAATCTAAAATAAGATAAAATAAGTTTGGAAAGGAAGTATCTTTTTTTTAACTATTAGAGTGGATTCTAACAAAGAAGGTACAGCAACAAATGTGTCATGAGGGAAGGAAGGAAAAAACAATATACACATTCATAGCTTGATCCAGTATTTGGCCAATATTAATTAGATTAAGATGACTCTCTCCCAAGAGGTAATGCATGACCCTACTTCATCTTAATAACTCAGTACCTAAATCAGCTCATGGCTCGTGGATGAAATCATGTCCTTCGAAATGTAACAACTACATACGAAATAGTAAAAATCTGGCAGGATACCCCTTTGACACAGGTACTACTCTCATGTCCTTGGAAACTCGCTGTGCTGGGGTTTTTATGAGAAAGAGTGCCAATAACATGTATTTATTGTTTGTTGGTCAAAATGTCTAGAAAAAGATGAGACGCTGTATGTAGCATCTGTTATCAAAAAGTCAGCTTTCCAAGAAAATAACTTTTTATCTGTCATACCAAAGAAAAGACAGCTCTTTGACATTTTGTTAACACATTTCAACCATTCTCAGGTAGGAAGCTGTCTACCATTTGGAATTCTCCCAATAGCTAATGGTCGAAGAATTGTAAACCCAGGTTGCCCCAGTAAGAGCATTGTTCATACCCCTCATGAACGCCCACTGAGCTATCTGACAGCTATTCCAAATTCTGGGAAAGGCCCCCCTCGCTTTCACATGATCACAGGAATGGCTGCAGGCAATGAAGTTTCTGAACTGCAACCCTGCTCCTCGGGTTGTAATTGGTAAAATCTAGATGGAGCTAATGAGTATATTTGCTGGGAACAGGAATTATGAGAGGTGAAAAGAAAGTTCCAGCACATCCCAAGGGTGCCTGTGTGGCTTAGCCGGTTAAATATCTGACTCTTCATTTGGGGTCAGGTCATGATCTCAGGATTGTGGGAATGACACAGGGCACTTATCCCTCTGCCCCTCCCCACACAGACATGCCCACAAGAACTCTCTCTCTCTTAAATAAATAAATAAAATCTTTAAAGAAGGAAAGGAGGAATGGAAGGAAAGAAGGGAGGGAGAGAGGAAGGAAGGAAGGAAGGAAGATGGTTAGTTTCAGGACACTCAAGACCCATTCCAGCCAGTATCTGAAAATTAGCCCCTCCTAAGTTCCATAAAATGCCCTAATACCATATACTACATTCCCTTTTTGTGAATGACCCAGCATAAGGGAGTTTTTCTTGCTTGCAAGTAGGAGTGCTCACTAGTCCACCAAACATACTTCCTTCAAAGCAGAGCACAGAGGAAGAAGAAATGAACGGAGAAACGGAGGAATCAATCAATCATTATTGAATGCCAACTATGTTAGGCATTATGCTAACCAAGAAGTGGTCCCTGGATTTGAGGACTTTACATGAAAAATAAGCCCCAGACGGTCTCTGGAACAGAGCATCGGAATGAGAGAACAGCCTCACAAAGTCTGCATGTCGGGAGGCAAGTCCTCTTCAGCCGTCACTAACACCCCTCTCAGTTTCATTTTGCTTCTACCCTATTGCTTCCCTAGGGCCCATTCTTTATTTCTCATATGAATTAGGCCCAGAGATGGCAGAGACCATCTACGTAAACAGGGAGAAAAAAGGAAAGTGCCTACACCTTTGAGGGTCCAAGAAAGGTGCTGGAAAGATACTTCGAAGGCCCTGATGGAGATTACAGAATTCTATTTGCACACAAGGCAATTTTGCTTTGTGATAGGGACAACCTCCTGTCTACTCTTTTTACTACGTTTATATGTTATTAGTGCAGTTGTGAAAGTGACTATTTTTCAGTACCTGCCTTCAGTGTCTCAAAAATTTCTTCAGTGGCAAAAAGGATTAAGTAGCAAATTAGAGTAAATTCTATTTCTTTTTTGCACTGAGAATTTCGGAAGATCTTTCCAATAGCCTTTGTAGTCTGGAGATTTTGAGAATGCGAGTGACAAAAAAGACTATCTTGAATTTAATTTACATAATCCAGAATATGAGCTTGGAATATTCTTTCCCCTCAGACCACTTGGTTTTGCCTAGAGACCTCCTCCTCAAACTTCAAGTCTCCACTGATGTCCTAGGTCCTCCAGAAAGTATTTCCTGCCTGTCCTTCCTGGAGGGAGATGGCCACTCCAGGAGTGGCTGGTCCCAGGAGCCTCACCAGGACCCCATTCTGGATGTCCATCCTAGAACTAACACACTGCACTCATACTGCTTTTTTGCACGCTGGTCATCCCATGAGGATATGAGCTCCTGGTAGCAGGGATGGATCTTCCATCCCAGGCTCAGTACAGTGCCTGCCCCAGAGTAGGTCCTCACTAGATTTAATGAATTAAAGAGTGAACACGGATGTAATACGCAATGCTGCATGCCAAGAGGTGACATGACGGGGTAAGAGACTCATTCTCAGGCATTCCCTCCCTCTGCCATTCCTCCGTCTTCCTCTATGATGAGATTCGGAGCCAGTTCAAAACACAGCTCCATAATGAACAGGTTAGCAACATTTAAAATTAATAAACTAAAGCAAAAAGCTCCTCTACTTGCTGTGTGACCTTGAACAAATTGCTTAGCCACACTGAATCCATAAAATGGAGACATAATACTTATCTCATAGGGAATAGGTGATTTATAATATGATTAATTTATGTTAAAGACTTATTCTGAGGATCACCTGGGTGGCTCAGTCCATTAAGCATGCAACTCTTGATTTTGGCTCAGGTCATGAACTTGGAGCCCTGAGACTGAGTCACGCCTAGGGCTTTACACTAAGCAAGGGAGTCTGCTTGAGATTCCTCTCTCTCACTCTCCCTCTGCCCCTCCTTCTGCACTCTTTCTCTCTCTCTCCAAAATAAATAAATAAATCTTTAAAAAAAAAAAAAGACTTACCCTGAACCTGAGTCATGATAAACTTTCAGTAAATGTTTTTTTAAATTATCATCATCACTAGGACACTAGGTCCCTTCTGTGCTTGTTTTCTACATATAGTGTTGAGATAACCCATACTTGGAGGCAAGAGAAACAAGGCTTAGGGTCCTCTCACCCCTGGCTCCAAGCTCCAGAGAATCAGTCACCCCAAGAGCAATGGAGCCATAGGTTCCAGGCCTCAGCTGAGCTGCGGACACTCACAGAGCTCCTCAGAGCTGGAGTCCAGAGCTTAGACAGGGCGTGGCCCAGACAGCACCTGAGGAGATGCTCGGTTGCTCTCCACCCATGCACACACACCAGCATCCAGTGGCCTCCCCATTCCACAACATTTTCATCACCCACACATTAGCACACCCAGGCATTTAGTAGATGTGCTGTGGCTCCTATCTTCTAGGTCTCCTGGCAGCATTAACTCAGTGGACCAAGCAGCCTCCTTAAGATGCCTTCTTGTTCCTGGGCATCCAGGACACAGCTTGCTCCTGATTTGTTTCCCAGCTTTCTGGTGAATTCGTTTACTGTCATGTAACCAGGAAACCCCTCATCCTGGAAGCTCTTACCTCCTCACACTGTTCCTTCTCTGGCTGAACAATCCTCTTCACTCTGGAGAGCTCCATTAATGGCTCTCCAGTATCTTTTTCCAGCTGCTGGAAAGAGATGCCTTGTGGCTCAGGAAAGTGATTGCCCACACCCTTAAAAGCATAATATTTTACTAGCAGTCACTATGCCCCATGGTCCACAATGGCCGCTGACTCCATGCTGTTTTGTCTCTACACAAAGCCAGGCTCATAGACATGAAGCTCCATCACTCCCCAGGACAGCATGAACATGGCTCATGACAACTATGGAATGGGGACAAAGCCTGGTCCCCTGACCAGAGCACCCAGACCCAGTGGAACTCAAAGGCACCATGGCAAACCCATGGGCTGACCTTCTATATCTCTGCAGGAAAAATAGTTATAGATATCTTGGGCAATGGTGTGTTTGAACCATAGTTTCTTCTGGCTGCAACTACCTCTTTAGTGTGCTATAAGATTAGGCGGTACCCACTGCCACTGCTCAACGAAGGCAAAACACAGACATTTCCATGCCACTTAAAACAGTGGTTCTTGGGGCGCCTGGGTGGCTCAGTGGGTTAAAGCCTCTGCCTTCGGCTCAGGTCATGATCCCAGTGTCCTGGGATCGAGCCCCACATCCGGCTCTCTGCTCAGCAGGGAGCCTGCTTCCTCCCCTCTCCCTCTCTGCCTGCCTCTCTGCCTGCTTGTAATTTCTGTCTTTCAAATAAATAAATAAAATCTTTAAAAAAAAAAAAAAGTGGTTCTTCATGCCAATAGCATGCTGAAATCACCTTGGAACTAGAAATCATACAGACACCAAGATTCACCAAAACAGATTCTGATTCACTGGTCTTGAATGGGAAGTCTAAGCACTGGTATTTTTTGAAAGCTCACTAGATGATTCTAGTGAGAAGCCAGGGATAAAAACTACTACTGGTTTGCAATATTCATCCCAAACATTCCTGGTCTATTTCCAACCTATTTCCATCATGATGTTTCCATCTGTTTCCATCATGATGGTTCCATCTGGCTCCTGACCCAAGGCCATGTCTTCCCTTGCAAACCCCACCTGTATCTGGGTTTCCTTCTTGATTCTTCACTTTCTCTCAAGGGCTTCACTTAGATACACCCTATCAACTCTTCTCATTTCAGACTTCCTTGAGAGGGTTCTGACATTCTGTTGCTTCTTGGAGGCCCATAGGAAAAATAATAATCATAATCATAATCATATACATATAGTGCCTACTATCTGCCACATCCTGAATTAGTTTGCATAGGTAACCTCTGTAACAAATATCCAAAGTCTCAGTGGCCCGGCACCATAATAAAGATTCATTTCTTGTTCATTACAAAGCCCAACAGTGAGTAGGGAAGGTGTGTAACTGTGGACTGATTCAGGGGCCCAGACTCCTTCCACCAGGTCACTCCACTGACCCCTAGGTCCCCAGGGTCCTCCAATGGATGCCCCACATCTAGCTGACAGATGAAGGGAGAGAAAAAAGATGGAAGACCATGAAGAAGAATTTTAGGGACTAGGCCTGAAAGAAACACATATCCCTTCCTCCCAAGTTCCATTAGCCAAAAATCAGTCACATGGCCCCACCAACCTGTAAGAGGGTATCTGAGAAATGAAACTAAGAAAGAAAAGAGGGTTTGGTAAACATGAATCCTTTGAAACCCTATCCATACCACTGTTTTAACCAAATTTGACATCCAAATCACCAGGTGCTAACATAGTTTATACACCTGTGCTAGGGCTGAGGAAAAAAAATCTACCCCCAAATGAGATTTATAACATTTCAATGTTAAGATCAGGCTCACTTGGGGTGCCTGGGTGGCTCAGTGGGTTAAAGCCTCTGCCTTCAGCTCATGTCATGATCCCAGGGTCCTAGGATCAAGTCCTGCATTGGGCTCTCTGCTCAGCGGGGAGACTGCTTCCCTCTCTCTCTGCCTGCCTCTCTGCCCACTTGTGATCTCTGTCTGTCAAATAAATAAATAAAATCTTTAAAAAAAAAAATAAATAAAGACCAGGCTCACTTGACCAAAGCACCTAAGCCCACCACCACAATATAAATTAAAGCTTTGCCCCAGAAAAAACACCTCTTTTTCATGTGTTCTGTTGCTGGTGTTATCATTTAGAGAAGGTTTAAGAGTACAAACAGTTCTAATAGTATGTTATAGCTCTGACTTTAGAAAGCAAGCCAAAATTATAATTCATTTAGTAGTTAAAAATGACATGATTCTTGTGACATATGATTTTTTCTTTTTGTAACTAGAAAACCTAAATATATAAAAACAGAAAAATGCCAGTATGTTAAGAGGCAAGAGGAATAACAGAGAGAATTGCTGAATGATCCTTAGTAGGCCAGCAAAATGTGCCGCATCAAACATGCTTGATGAGGCTCAGGGGAATAGGGGATTAGAATAAATACAGAGCATCCAAGGTAACAACTTGCATAGCAATAGGTCCCAAATGGACAACCTGTTATAGGTAGAATCTGCTCCCATATGCACTTGGACGTGGGTAAGGGAGCACAGTTTTTTAGGGGTCTAACACGGCTCAAGCCACCATACGCCAGGCTCTGTTCTAAGGACTCTATGCATACACCTCATTTCAAGACCTCCAATAACAAGAATGTTTTATGGAGTTAAGAGTATCTCACTGCAGTTCTGAAATCCCTGGAGAAAGTAACTCCTCTCAGTGGCAACCTTGGCAACAGAATTATCAAGAGCGCCAGGAATGCTGGAACCAAAGAAAACAGACAGGCAGCCCAAAAGAGGATTTCCAACATCAAAATGGGTTCACCAATTTGGATCCAACTATTTCGTACTACAAGTACAAAATGACTTATAATAGATTCTCCTCCATCTGTTGCTCACTGGCAGCTAAATTCATCTCGTACTTTCTTCCAGCTTAGTAATTCACCTCCAACAGGATAGCAAACATGTTCTTTGTCACTAGCAAACATGTACCCACACAGATATACACAGCTAGCCACACACACACACACACACACACACACACACACACACACGCACGCACACAACCATACTCCACTTTTGTGTCTGGATGTGGACTCTGCTGCTGTTAATGATAAGGATGCTGGTATTTTGGAGAAAATGTGACAGACCAACACAGTTAGAGTAAAGATTAACTACATTAAGAAAAAAGAACAAACTACAAAGTAGGATGCAATATGGTTCCAATTAGGTAAAAATATACTTCGGAAAGACAGGATGAAAACCCACCAAAATGGGACCGATGATCATATTCTGGTGCTGGGGTCATAGGTGACTTGGTTTCCCAGAGCTGGTGAGCTCAGGCTTGATCTAGTTCACAGGTACACAGGCTGGCTGAACCCTTGGTGGCCTCCCACCCAGGAACATCAGTGAAATATCGTTACTTCTTTGATGTGTCCTCTAAATGTTATACTATGCCCATAATTACAAAAGAAAGAAAAATATACATTTTAAAATCAGTTGTCAGTACAGACATGGATATCTAAATTAATTCCTGTATTCTCATGTCTAAAACATTTTATAATTTGAAATGTATATTAGGGGTGCCTGGGTGGGTCACTCGGTTAAGCAACCAGCTCTTGGTTTTGGCTCAGGTCATGATCTCAGGGTCCTGGGATCAGGCTGCATGTTGTTGGGCTCTGCACTCAGCAGGGAGACCACCTGTGGAGTCTCTCACTCCCTCTTCCCCTTCTCTCTCTCTCTCTCTAAAATAAATAAGTAAATCTTTAAAAATAATAATAAAATAAAATGTATATTAAACTAAATTATCCTGAGCCAGATCAATGACCCATCCCTAAGCTTTATGAGGTCAATGTCTATTTCATTGGCTGATATAGTCCAAACACCTAGAACAATGTCTAGCACCTAGCAGGCAGTTAATACTGGTTAAATGAATACATGAGTATTTGGGTTCTAACAGTAGCTTCAAGCAAAAATATGGAAATGAACATGTCAGCCTTCTAAGTCAAAGATATGCTCTCCACATGCTCCATGGACCAGGATAAGATGGTCCCTCTTTACCATAAGAATTAGTAAAAAAGAATTCATGTTCATTGCCCAAACACTCCTGGCTCCTCTTTTTAGAAGGTATTTTCATTCTTCCATCATACCAGGACCTAATGGGGAAATCCTGCTACCACATCGTCAGTAATGCAACATCTTCTACATTGGAACTTTATGTTCACCAAACAAGGCAAGCTGATGCCCAAAGACATAGATTATGCACCTGGACAGTTGAAATTCTAAACTATGATCATGAATTTTTTAAAAAAATTCTTCAAGGGTAGGGAAAGCACAAATCTCTACATTGACAAGACGACAGAAATCTTAGAATCACAAGCAGATTCTTCCAGATGTTGATTATGTTGCTGCTCCCAAAACTCTGCAAGAGAATCAGTGTATATTATCATGAGAAAAGAAAGCAGCTACAGTTGGCAGCAGGTGGGAGTATTAATGATTTATGCTGAGATGCTTTTGTCAGCTATTTAAGTTACCAAAAGGTATTTTTTTTTCCATTGTGATAAATTCTCACACATCTATTTGGCAATCCAATTTTTTTACAAAACACCTCTCTAGACAGCAAAGGGCATTTAGAAGAATGGAGGTGATTGGTTTCTTCTTTTCCCACGAGCTGCCTCTTGGCTTCGTTAACTCTCTCTCTGATTTTGAAGGTACCCTACAAACCACAAAGCATTGTCATTGACACGTAGCCTGCACTGAGCACACAGTTATGGGATCAACTAAGAATGTGTGACAACCAAATTGCCTCTCAAGGAAAACTGAAGGGCACTGGAAATGCAAGAGCACGTGTTGGAAATAATAAGTGGAAAAGGGTGAAAATGAGGTGGTAATTCAGTGATTAAACTGAAAAAAAGAAGAGAAAAGCCAATATGTCCTTCTAGTAGTTGTTTTCATTTTCAACTCCTGTTTGTCGAGGTCACTGTGCCTGACCCTCTCACGTACACATCGCCTTTAGCCCTCACAGTGATTCCCAGTTTGCACATGAAGAAACGAGGCCAGCCGCGGCAAGGTGGATGTGAGATGGAAATGGGGGCCAATCGGACTCCTCTCCAGGCCTCCATCCACCATGCTAGGCTGCCTCTCTTCTTCTTCTGAAAGGTGTAAAGTTCCAGACACTCCCATCTGATTGAGGGCCCTTCCACTCATTCTTACTTTCTCAACTTCTTCCTTTTTAACAAAATCCAAAGAACTAACTAAGCAGGGAGGAGACCGGGGCTAGTCAGAGGCCTCTTCCTTTCCCAGCCCCACACCTGGAATACAGAACTATGTCCTTGAGGTTAACAGCCCTTGAGCTGCCTTTGAGGTTTCTGTCCCTGGGGGAGGGGGCCTTTACCCACTTCCCAAGCTTCTCCCCCACCCCCGATTCCAAGTATCATTGACAGGTGTGGTTCCCTTCCATAGCACTGTCACAGACCCCTAGCACTGACCACCCGCAGCTTCCTGCTGCACCAAAATAAAGGAGAAAATCCCAGATGCCATGAAGATGATTTGCCCTGAAATCAGCAGCTGCTTAGAGGACTACAGACCACCATCCCTGATACCCAGATGGACCCCTGAAACCTCTCAACAGAGCCTCTCCTAGGAACATGTGAGGGACATCGAAGAAATAGGAAGGGAAAGAAAAATCGGAAGAAATTTGTATGAGTGCCCAGAGGTCCAAACTCTAAGCCCCACGGTCCACCTGCCCTGGTCCCTGACTTCAGGCAGCTCAGGGTTTACACCTGCTGACCCTTGAGTGAATCGACAAATAGTCATAGATGGTGCCAAGACAGAGGGAAGTTGGGGGGAGGGGATGCAGCATGGGCACTATTAGTCCAGTCCACAAACTCCTGGAGGAGATAACATTAACACTAGTCTCATTTTTTTTTAAAGATTTTATTTATTTATTTGACAGACAGAGACCCAGCAAGAGACAGAACACAAGCAGGGGAGAGGGAGAGGGAGAAGCAGGCTTCCTGCTGAGCATGGAGCCCCATGCGGGGCTCGATCCCAGGACACTGGGATCATGACCTGAGCCAAAGGCAGCTGTTTAATGACTGAGCCACCCAGATGCCCCAATGCTAGTCTCATTTTTTAAATAGAGTGATAAAAGGCTATAAACAAATAAATAAATAAATAAAATGGAAAAAAAAAAGGCTATAAACAAAAGTGATAGGATTTATTTTTAGATTCTTAGTGTCATTTTCACGCTAATCATTTTGCATCATTTTCATCTCTCCCATCCTCACAGTCAGACAGTAAAACACTGCAAAGAACAGCACAAGCTCCATTGCCCGGGTCCAACTCTGGCCCTGCTCTCACTGGCCATCTGACCTTGGGCTCGGCCTCAGTTTCTTCATGACTGATCCTGTAAGAGTGGGTTAGCATAAGAATGGCCATCCTGAAGGCCGGGAAGCCATTTCACTGAGCATCCCTAACCCGCCGACCTGCCTAAGTAACTTGAGATAAGAGGAACTAGCTAAAACCCGAAATAGCAACTTAATCATATACCACCAGGGCGGTTAGGCGGTGGTGCCACAGGGACCAGATGTTAATAAAAAACAAATAGTTAACTTGCAGAGATCACAATCCTGCAAGACAGGAGTCTCCCTCGATTTACGAATGTCCTAGTGATTTATAACAAAGAAGCTAACTTCTCAATAGCCCAATTTCAAGAGACAAATAACTCAGTTCCTTAAGCCCTAATGTCACCCTCCCCACCATAAAACTGAAGGAGGCTGAGGCGGAGGGAAATGTAAATAAAGTTAAATTTCTTCTAAACCTAAATCTCACCTAACCACCAGGGTGACGCCGGGGTGCCAAAAAGTTAAACAAAGTTAAACCGTCAAAGTGGGGGGCAAGACATGTATGTAGCTACAAAAAAGTGCTATATAAACCCTTGGCTTTGAGTGCTCGGGGCCCTTGTTGAAATCTGCTGCGCCGGGCAGATACTTGGACCCCAGCTAGCTGGAAATAAACCTCACTGTGTGACTTGCATTATCGAGAGTGTTCTCTGTCTAATTGAGGGGTGGTCGACTCCGTACCCTAACAATCACAGTACCTCATCTGGCTGTTGTGAGAATAAATGACTTAAGATGTGAAAGGTGCTTAGAGCAGTGTCCAGCCTGTAGGAATGACTCAGTGTCAGTATCTGCTCTTTTTGTCACCATTCCCTTGTTTTCTTTTTTATTTTTTTTAAAGAGTTTATTTATTTGTCAGAGAGTGAGAGAGTGTGTGCACAAGCAGGCAGAGTGGCAGACAGAGGCAGAGCGAGAAACAGGCTTCTTGCCAAGCAAGGAGCCTGATGCGGGACTCCATCCCAGGATCCTGGGATCATGAACTGAGCCAAAGGCAGCGGCTTAACCGACTGAGCCACCCAGGCATCACCCCTTGTTTTCAAGCCATACGCATTTCACTGTGCTTTCACAGGAGTCTCTGACATAGTCACCTGTGAAGAGTGGCAAGTGGTAGGTAAAGGGACAGGGTCGGAGAGGGGTACAGACTGCCCTAACGACTAGTAGTGCGATTCTCCCTCCAGGACTTCTGATCGCCCACGTGATTTCCAGCACTTCGCAACATTTCTTCAGTGTTTACAAACCCTGACCTCTCAGAAGAAAGTTCCTTGAAAAGCCTGAATGACTGCAGTGCTCCTTTCTCATAAACAAGGAGGGGAATGGCACTAGGAGACAACGTGACCCGCAACACTGAACACATCAGAGGACCTGGGGTTAACTGATGGTTAACCTGGGGTTAACTCAGAGATGCTTGGACTCAGAACCGAGTCTCCTTCTGAGTGTGATGAAATCCTTCCACACTACAAACTCTCACAGCGTCCCTGTGTCTAGCACTCCCCAAACAACCACTACCCACAGCCTCAGGAACTTTGGGAAACACAGGTTCCTCTTCTCCACACTGGAGCCCCTGGGGACATGGGCCTCATGGCTGTGCCTCCCACCAGCACCGCTGGGGGGCGCCGTGTGTTGGCAAGGCTCCACTCTGCTCCCCTGGGGAGGGTCACTTAACATAAAGGCAACAGGCTTCAGCTATCAAAAAGAAGGAAATTTTGCCATTTGCCACGACATGGATGGAACTAGAATGTATTATCCTAAGTGAAACAAGTCAGAGAAAGACAAATACCAAATGATTTCATTCATATATGGAACTGAGGAAACAAAACAGATGAAAATAGGGAAAGGGAAGGAAAAATAAAATAAGGTAAAAATAGAGAGGGAGAGAAATCATAAGAGACTTAACTATAGGAAACAAACTGAGGGCTGCTGGAAGGAGGTCGGCAGGGTGTTGGGGTAGATGGGTGATGGGCATTAAGGAGGGCACTTGTGATGAGCAATGGGCATTGTATGGAAGTGATGAATCACTAAATTCTACTCCTGAAACCAATAAGGCATTATATGTTAACTAACTTGAATTTAAATAATTTGGGTGGCTCAGTGGGTTAAAGCCTCTGCCTTTGGCTCAGGTCATGATCCCAGGATCCTGGGTTCGAGCCCCGCATCGGGCTCTCTGCTCAGCGGGGAGCCTGCTTCCTCCTCTCTCTCTCTGCCTGCCTCTCTGTCTACTTGTGATCTCTGTCTGTCAAATAAATAAATAAAATCTTAAAAAAAAAAAAAAAAACCAGAAAGGCAGCAGGAACACGAAGTAGGGAAATGCTAAGAGAACAAGTGACTGAGGACAACTGAAAGCAGCAGGAGTCTTCTCTGTTCTCTGAAGTGCACGTACCTTCTTGGGCTGCCCGTGGTCTCTTCTCACTGGGAGGAAAGGACCCCCACTTACCCGGCAGAAGTGACCAGGGAAAAGGGCAGTGAGCCCAGGAGGAAAGGCGAAAAATCACTAAGAGACTGGCTATGAGAATGTTAAAACGGACCACATTTGCCTGGGTATTTTCCCACAAAAACAAACAGCGCAGAGTCCTGCATCCAGGCCTTTGGCATGGCCAGGATGCCAGCACGAGGCACTGCCTTGCTTCCTGGGAACAGGAAACACTTAGAAGTCTCCAGACTAATTTTACAGCCAGTCCAGTCAAAGAACTCAGTACTCACGTTCAGGACACCTAGTTTCAAATCCCAGCTCCGCAACGGCTGACAAAAGCATTTGTGTCTGAGTCTTGGTTGAGCCATCATTTTAGTGGAACTGACCGTACTTGTCCCGCTCCCTTGAGCTTGGCGAGAGCAGAAGGAAGAGCATTTGGAGGATTTTGAGCGAAGTCAGGTGTGGCTCTGTGGGGCTTACCTTGCTCTTCTGCACCCTTGAGTTTCTCCGCAGGCTCCCCAGGGCTGTGGCACTCCTCTGCAGATGCTGTACTCCTGGCTTCTGTAAGCCAAGAAAAGAAAGATCTTGTCAGGCCCCAGGTGATAACCAGAGGTGGACATCCTGGATGCCTCTGCCTGGCCTTTGACTTTGGTTTTTCCTGCACTCCCATGCCTGCTCCCCACTGGCTGGCCTTCCTCCCTCCCTCTGCCCCTTAACCACTGCTGTTCCCAAGTGTTCTGTTACAGGCTCCTTTTTTCTCCTCTCTCTCCAGGTGATGGCATCGGTCCCCCACCCACCCAACCCACCCCCGCGACTTCTGTCTCTTCAACCAGCACATGAAGGGACTGAACCATATGGACAATGGGCAAACCATCACGGGAAAAGGGACCATCTGGGAAAGTGAACGGAGCTTCCTTCAGACCCCTGGAGAACCCCATGTGGGAAATATTCCTGCACCCTGAGAGCATTGGTCCAGAGAAGGCAGGAATAGAAAACCAGGACAAACTCCGCTGTAGAATGTCATTTGCCACGACCCTGTTGAGTAGTTAAAATGATTCCCATTTTTCAAATACCCCCCCAAAATAAATAAATTAAAAAAAAAAACAACCTTAGAAATGTTAAGATGAGAGAGCTCATAAGTGGCAAAGTCAGGATTTAAACACAAGCCTTCAACAGGTCTGCTGCACGTTCTTCCTCCCCACTGCCAGCCCTGTGGGTTCAAAGTCTGAAAAGTTAAGAAGTCTATTCTAAAGTGAAAACATTCCCGCAGAAATGTTTCTTGATATGGTGTTTAATTGCACATATTTTATGATGACTAAAAGTATTTCCCTCGGTTTCGTACAGTTTTTATGCTTTCTGAGCATAAATAAATAAAACACAATTACACATTTTATTATTCCCAAATCCAAAATGAAGAGGCTAGATAAAAGACCCCCCAGAATGCCATAGCCTGGGACACAGAGCAAGTTTCCCTACACGCAGCCCAGCCAAGTGGAGGTCGGAGGGGAGAAGACAAGGTGATTTGAGGTCAACTCAATGAATGCCAATTTGCCAAACAGAATCTTCAACCTACTAATTGATGGGTTATTGACTAACCACACCTTCTGTATAGTAATATTTTGTACAGTTCACAGAGGTTTGAGTTTCACTGAGACCAACCAATGTATAGCATATTTTGAGAATGACAACTGCTTGTGCATTTTGAATTTCAAGTATCATGTGTGTCATAAATATCAAAGATTTTATAAGAATAAAAAAGGTTTTTCTTGTCCAATGCACTTTCAGACCAGTCTGTTACTTTTTTCTGTCGTTCTTGGTTAATAGATTTGCTTGCTTAGTAGAAGAGAAGGAAAAGGTGGTCTTGAAGGTACTACGCAAGATATTATCCTAGGAATATTGTCACACTTGCACCTGCATGCCCTCCGGAAGCTCACACGCGTAAACACATCCATCCACAGTCTCGCACACATTCATGAAATGAGAGTCTCATCTGCACATTAATTTTTACATGTCTGTCAATTTAAATGTGTTCATGTAACACCCTTTCTGGGAGAAAGAGATGACATAAAATAAATAAATGAAAAGAAAGAGAGAAGGAAAGAGAAAGGAAGGAAAGAAAGAAAGAGGAAGGAAGAGAAAGGAAGGAGAAAGGAAAGGGGAAGAAAGGGAGAAAAGAAAGGGAGAGCAAGGAAAAAAGCATTTCTTAAGCACCGATTATACCCCTCTGGGGCTCTGCCTCATACTGTCACCGCAGCAATCCATCTCATTGAAACCCACTCCACCTACAAGGTCATAAGCCCAATTTACAGGAGAGGAAAGTAAGGCTCAAAATCAAAGGTGCACCACTACCAAGTGACAGAGTCCTTGTTCAAAGTGAATTCCATCTTGCCCCAGAGGCTATGAATTTTGGAGTGCGGGAAGACTAAGATAAATTTCACAACAGTCCTGATCCCTCTTATACAGCAGCCCTCATCTACTCTTAGCTGAAGAAACGATTGCCCAATGACAAAAGGATAAAAACCTCAAAGAGTTTTATGTCAACCACAATCAGTATGCACATCCCCAAAAAGACAAATTAATATCTCTCTCTTCTTCTGTGAAGCAGCCTTTCTTTTAACACAATCACAGAGCAGAGCCATGCATTGTTAGCTTGGCTTTGATTTGCCAGAAGACCGCACAGGTGAGTTCCAAAAGGAAAAATAATTCACAAAAGGCAAAGTGACGATGGATGTGGGAGAGGGAAGCAATCTCCAAGTCACCGTAAAATTACTTTTGGGTGGCTGTGGAAACATAAGCATAGTATGTTAATTTCTCCAGAATGTGTAAAGTAGATGCCCCAGAGTCACAGAATGTTCCTGACTTCTTTCTGCTTTCTCAAGTGCGTCGTTCAATAATTAAAATCTATTATATTCCTAGAGCAAAACACTTAGTAACACCTCAGCAGACACCGGGGAAGAGAGAAATGGAATTTTGATACCAGGTCTGCTGCTAACTTGAGATGAAATCAGCTTAATGCTAATTATTTTTCACATTCAATTTCTATAATTACCAAATGGCCTAACTTTGTGAGAACAGGTTATGAATGTCTGCTGAATTAACCATTAACCTTCCCTATCTGTCCACATTACCAACCTTTCAAGACCGATTTCAAACTGTGTCGGTTGTTCAAATCCCCTTCCCCAGCTCACAAGAATCACTCTCTCCTCTACCTCCACTTATGCTTCTGCTCATATAATTAGCATCTTATATACATAGTAAAAGTATCAACTATGTACCATATAACATGTGCCGGACAGACATCTGATGGGTTTTGAAGACAACATGATTACAATAATAGCTGATTTCAGTGAATCCTTACTAAGGACAAATATTATTCTGGGCACTTGCATGTATATTTGCATTATTGAGTCCTTGCTGTCTATGAAGAATGTTCTACTGTTATTCAATTCTACAGATAAAGTAGACTGCGTTACTTAGTACCTTACTTGGTGTTACTCAGATCATCTGTGATGGAACCAGAATTTGGATCCGACAGCCTAGCTCTAGAGCCCTTGCAATTAATCATTACTCTAAAGCTGCCTCTACAGGTCCACATTCAAGGAGCTCACAGTTGAAGTAAAGACAGATGTGGAATCAGAAGATGACACAAAAGTGTGATCTGCCTGAGCACACCTAGGATGGGTGACCAACAGACTGGGAGAGTGTCATAGGAATTTGTGAAGAACCACCATTCCAAAATCTGTACTTCTTTTAACATAGATTAGTTTCATCTATTTCTCTCTCTCTCTCTCTCTCTCTCTCTCTCCCTCTCCCTCCCTGCCTCCTTCTAGAGAGGGAGAGAGAGGAGGGAGGAGGGACAGAGGGAGAGGGAGAAAGAGAATCTTCTTTAGGGCCAACACCCAGCGTTGAGCCCAAAGTGCGGCTCAATTTCACAACCCTGTGATTATGACCTGAGCCAAAATCAGGAGTCTGACGCTTAGCCAACAGAGCCACCCAGGTGCCCCTCATTTATTTTTAAATGTATGTAAATGGAATCGTACAGCTTCTTCAGCATCTGGTTTCTTCCACTCAAAATGTTGTTTATCTAGAGGAGAACACAGGCAGCAACCTCTTTGACCTCAGCCACAGCAACTTCTTGCTAGACATGCCTCCAGAGGCAAGGGAAACAAAAGTAAAAATGAACTATTGGGGCCTCATCAAGATAAAAAGCTTCTGCACAGTGAAGGAAACAATCAACAAAACTAAAGGCAACCAATAAAAAGGGAGAAGATTTCGCAAATGACATAGCAGATAAAGACCTGGTATCCTTAAAGAATTCATCAAAATCAACACTGAAAAAATAAATAATCCAGTGAAGAAATGGGCAGAAGACATGAACAGACACTTCTTCAAAGAAGACACACAAATGGCCAACAGACACATGAAAAAAATGCTCAGCATCATTCATCATCAGGGAAATACAAATCAAAACCACAGTGAGATACCATCTCACGCCTGTCAGAATGGCTAAAGTTAACAACTCAGAAAACAACAGTTGTTGGCAAGGATGTAGAGAAAGGGGAATCCTCTTATGCTGTCGGTAGGAATGCAAACTGGTGCAGCCACTCTGGAAAACAATATGGGGGCTCCGCAAATAGTTAATAATCGAACTACCCTAGGACCCAGCAATTGCACCAGTAGGTATTTACCCAAAGTATATAAAAATACTGATTCGAAGGGGTACATGCACCCCAGTGTTCACAGCAGCACTATCAACAATAACCAAATTATGGAAAGAGCCCAAATGTCCATCAAGTGATGAATGGATAAAGAAGATATAGGGTGTGTGTGTGTGTGTTATATGATGGAATATTACTCAGCCATCAAAAAGAATGAAATCTCGTCATTTGCAACAACATAGACAAAACTACAGTAAGCTATGCTCAGCAAAATAAGTCAGTCAGAGAAAGACAAATATCATATGCTTTCACTCATACGTGGAATTGAAAAAATAAAACAGATGAAAAAGAGGGAAGGAAAAAAAAGATTAAAAAACAGAGGGAGGCAAACCATAAGAGGCTCTTAACTATAGAGAACAAACAGGGTTTCTGGAGTGGCAGTGGATAGGGAGATGGGCTAAATGGGTGATGGGCATTAAGGAGGGTGCTTGTTGGGACAAGTGCTGGGAGCTACAGGTAAGTGATGAATCACTAGGTTCTACTGCTGAAAATTAACACTACACTGTATGTTACTTGATTTTTTAAAAAAATTCTATTTGTGAGACTCATCCATGTTGTTCGCGTGTAGAAACAGTTCATTCTCTCTGCTGAATTATATACCTTTGGACAAATGTGCCACAAATTATTTTTCCATTCTACTGTAATGAATATTTGGATTGTTTCCAGTTTGCAACTATTAGAAATAGTCTGCCATGAACATTTCCTTCACATCTCTTGGTGCACATATGTAGACATATGTAGGCAATTCTATTCAGCATATCCTCGAGAGTGGAATTGCTGGTTCATAAGTGATATATACATTCAGCTTTAGTAGATACTGCCAGACAGCTTTCCAAAATGGTTATATCATTTTACACTCTCATCATAGTATATAGAGTTCCATTGTTCACACCCTAGCCAACACTTGATATTATATTCTCTTTTTTCCATTTTAGCCATTCAAGTGGTATGTAATGCCATGTCACTGAGGTTCTTGGGGAGGGTTTCGGTGTTTTGTTTTGTTTTGTTTAAGATTTTATGTATTTAGCTGACAGAGAGACAGAGAGCACAAGCAGGGGGAGTGGCAGGCAGCAGAAGAGGGAGAAGCTGACTTCCTGCTGAGCAAGGAGCCCAATGCAGGGTTCTATCCCAGGACCCTGGGACCAGGACCTGAACCAAAGGCAGAGGCTTAACCTACTGAGCCACCCAGGCATCCAAAGGTTCTTGTTAAATAACCTTTGAATTAATCTCCCTGCTTCCTCTTTTGCTTCCCTCCAATCCACTCTCCCAGTAAAAGCCAGAAAAATTCTTCTCAAACACAAATCAGAATGCACTATTCCCCTTCTTAAAACATTCCAATGGCTCCCACTACACTCAGAACAAACCCAGACTCAGGGCACCTGGGTGGCTCAGTCACTTAAGCCTCTACCTTTGGCTCAGGTCATGATCCTTGGGTTCTGGGATTGAGCCCTGCCTCTGGCTCCTTGCTCAGCACATAAGAGAAACTCAATCAATTTTTATCAGTTGATGGATTTAATAAATGTATCCCTGTTTTGGGAGGATCTAAACCCTTCCTCACTGAGGAAAATAGATAAAGCAAAATATTCTGAGATGTTCAGAAGAGAAGCATCATTCATCAACACAGTCCCTATTTACTGAGCACCTACTATGAATGGAATAAGCCCTGTCTATTTTGCAACCAAAAACACATCAATGCTCCCTCTCAATTGTTGGTTAGCTTTTATTCCAGTATGGATAACCTTGGGATGACTTGAGCCTCCTGCTTTCTACTTTCGACCACTGTATATAGATTCACCCTTACTTCAGCGGTGCAGTAACATTTAAATTTAACATTTAAATTACTTTGCCCAGTGTTTTAATTCAGCATGTTTGTGTGAGGAGGGAGAAGGAGAAGTTCTACTAGTGATGTGAATAAGTTATCACTTGCCACATGTGGATATCTGATAAGAGAAAAATAATAGCCATCGGTTCTTCTACTACCCAGGAAACATCAGTAAATTGTCTCCAAATCTTTGCTTTTTCTTTTTTCCTTCATTGTCAGTGTTGTACAAAAGACTCAGATAAGAACATGTCTGAAATTACTACATAAAGTAGGGCATCTGGGGGATTCTAATTATTCAGGTCTGTGCTATGGGTAGGAGGGAATTAAAGCCCTCTGTGCCCACACCGGTGGAAATGAATTGAGAACAAAGTGGAGATAGATTATTAGGAGCCTCAGGGTCTGGACCTGTTTCTAGCTCATTTGCTGAAATCACCTTTCACACCTTGCCTTTGTCTCCCCAATCAGAAACATAAAGGAGACTGGCACTACCCACAGCAATTCAACAAATACTGTTCTGAAATCAAGAGTAAATATAATATCTCCTAGAACAACCAAACAGATTCAGAAGCCATCTTTGCCATTGTTACCAGAAGATGGGAGACTGGAAAAGAACTGTTTCATGTAGGACACCTGCTCTTTGCTAGCCACAGCGCTGGACACCTTCTATAGCTTACTTAATCTTCACAATGGCCCTGGAGATAAGTATTCTCTCCATTTTGCAGATGAGGAAGTTGAGGCTCAGCAAAGTAAGTGACCTGGCCTGGGTCCCACTTAGTAAGTGACTCTATCAAGCTTCAGTCCAGATCTCTCTGGCCTCACGGCCTTGTTTAGTAACACTGATAGATTCCACCTTGACCTTGAACTGTGAGAGTACAAGGAGAAAGAACAGAGGCAGACTTTTCCTGTGCTGGATCTCAAATTGCTCGTGAACCCACAGCACTGAACACAGACTATCTAAAGGGGACTGGGGAAAACGTCAAATTAATTGAGATCATCACAGGGTTAGATTACTACTTAATAGACTAGCTAAACACTGGGGACACGGCCTCAATACAGCCAGAATTTCAAACTGCAGTCTTGTCTCTTTCCAGTGATGCATTTGGATATCTAGCTCCCTGCCAGCACCTTTGATGAGAGGGTGTTAAATACACACTTGGGTAAGGAGATGAGCCACTGGGAGATGGGTGAAGCCTATTCAGAGCCCCAGGCCATAATTTGTTCCACTCTAGACCTCAGTCCCAGAAAAGAGGTCAGAAGCAGGGCATGGGAAGAGGATCGACCCCCAACCTTGTTTTGTCCCCAGAACAGAAGTGCACCAAGTTCCCTAGAAACACTATGGGTGGGAGGGAGGTTAAGGCCTAAGAGCCGAGAACTGCATCTGCTAACTGAGGGGAGTTTTCCAACAAAAATAATTAAGTGAGGACATTGGTGCCTTGGGAAGATTTTCCTGTTTTCAGTCTTGCTGAGACCTAGGCTTCCTTCAACTTACACACTTTGCCTCCTTCCTGAACACTGAAGGTAGGTATAATTGCATTCCTTTCAAATATAGGGTAGGTGGCCGTGGGGCAGTGAGAGCTCCAACCCTTGAAGTAGCTAGAAGAGGCTGGATGAATTCTTGAAGGGAGCACTGGGGGCTTGATTCAGACTTGACACGAGGCATTAATTCAATCACTCGTATTCAAATTCAACAACTATTTACTGAGATGCCTGATGTACAAAGTAGGCCTGATCCCTTCATGGAACTGACAGGTCAGTGGAGAAGACACGAAAACAAAGGCAGAAAGAAACATGTAATTACCAATCATGATACGTGCTATGAAGGAAAGAGAAGGCATTATGAGGAATAATAACAGGGAGAATAAAGAACAGTAAAGAAAGGTACAAATTTTATGTTTCGAAACAGTTCTCTGTAGCAGTTGGAAGCCCATTTGGAAGCCATCTCATTGGCCTAGGGGAGAGACCATGTGCCCTGAGCCAGGTCCTGCTGGTAGAAGAGGAGTGAAGTGATCCCGTTGGATGCCTGCTTTGGACATAGAATCAACAGGACGCAGTGGGACTGGAGAGGTGAGAGCTTGGAGGAGAGGTGAGAAAAAATGAGATGACTCCCAAGTTTGGGACTAGACAAAATCACCTGAAATGGTGAATTTATAATACTGGATAGATTCCCAGAATATGAGGCTTTGAAACCCAGATTAACAGGACAAGAGGGAGGGCCAGTCTACCCCTTGGTGAAGCACAGAGCCACCAGAGGCACTAAAGGCATAGCTACCTTAAATATCAGGACTGTCAGGGCGGAAAGAAGAAGAAAGTGAGGTTTTATTCTGGGGCCACAACCTCCCTTTCTGTTCTCTCCACCCCTCCCCCATACCACACCTTTCAGAATCCCAGGACTTTCGTGCTACCGCCAGCCACTACATTATCTGGGACATGTATTAATAAAGAATCCCTATAATCAGTAAGGAAAACATAGTGCTGTTACAGCACAGGTAATGTAGCCAATACTATTGTAATAATTTTGTATAGTGACATGATAACTTGACCTATCAAGATGATCATTTTGTAATGTTATAGAAATATCAAATCACTATGTTTCACAGCTGAAATTAATATATTATATGCCCTTTATGGTTTAATAAATGAATAAATAAATAAATAACAGAAACATAGAGAAACCAATAGAAAAATAAGCAAAAGATCTGAACAGGCATTTCGCAAAAAGGATTCTCAAATTATCAGTAAACATATGAAAAAATGTGCTGGACTCCAGCAACCAATATTGCATTGTATGTTAACCACATTTTTTTTTCTGAAGAAGGTGCTCAACTTCATTAGTCATTAGATAAACACAAAAGAAAACCATAATGAGCTACAACTGTATACCTACCAAGTGGCTAAAATGAAAAAGAATACTAATGCCAAGTGTTGACAAAGATTTAAAGCAATTAAATTAGTCATATATTATTTGTAGGATTTAAACAGATACAGTGACTTTGGGGGAAAAAGCATTTGCCAGCATCTACTAAAGCTAAACATACACAGGCCCTCTGGCTTAGCAATCCACTCCTAGGCATTTATCCAGTGGAAATACGGACATATTTGTGCCAGGAGATATGTACAAGGGGTTTTTAGGGGCACCATTCATCACATTCAAAAACTGGGGAAAACACAAATGTCTATCCACAAGAGAATGGATAAAACAAATTTGAGGTAGTGACACAAATGAATGCTACCTAGAAAGGACTATAGGCTACATAAGAGGACGTCGATGAATCTCACAAACATCATGTGGGAAAATGAAACAAGGGGCACCTGGGCAGCTCAGTCAGTTAAGTGTCTGCCTTTGGCTCACGTCATGATCTCCAGGTCCTGGGGTGGAGCCCCACCCCAAGCCCCACATCGGGAGCCTGCTTCTCCCTCTCCCTCTTCCTTTTCTCCTGCTCGTGCTCTCTCTGTCTCTGTCACTCTCAAATGAATAAATAAAATCTTAAAAAAAAAAAGAAAGAAAAATGAAACAAAATGCAAAATAGTATTTTCTGTGATTCAGTTTATGTGACTCTTACAAACATGCAAAACTAATCTCTGGTGACAAAAGTCAGGAGAGTGGAATCCATTGGGGGTGGGGCAGTTGAAACTAAGACTGGGTACAAAGTTTCTCTGATGTTGGTGACATCCCTTTTCTTAATCTGGGTGCCAGCTACACTGTCACGTCCATTTCATGAAAATCTGTCAGCCTGTGCCTTGTGATCTGTCTACATTTAAACATATTTGGGTGCGCTTGGATGGCCCAGTTGGTTCAGCAACCACCTCTTGGTTTCCCGTCAGGTCCTGATCTCAGAGTCCTCATGAGATTGAGCCCCAGGTGGGCTCTGGGCTCTATGAGGAGTGCACTTCAGACTTTCTCTCCCTCTCCCTCTGCCCCTCTCTCACTGCATTTGCACACACACACCCTTTCTCTAAAATAAACAAGTAAATCTTTTTAAAAAATAAATATATCTGTCCTATACATCAATAAAAATAGACTTTAAAAGCAGCTGGCAGTCAAAGGAGATACCACTGCAACAAATAACCAAAATCATAGTCAAGGTAAACCAAGGTCACAGCCCATCAGTGCCCAGCATCAAGCCTAAGGAGTGAAGATAAAAAAAATAATAATAATAAATAGTAAAATCATTGTAGTTACAAATATTAATTTTCTGTGCATTTTTTAAGTGTTTGGCCTTGACATATTGTTGTTACAGCATTTGGCTGCAAATTTTTGTTTTGGCGATAGGATATGGCTGTATTTTGAAGGTTTGTGAAGGCATGGCTGTGTCCCTTTCAGGGCAGTCTTTCTTACGCATATATATACTATGTTCGCACACACGCATTTACTCACCATGATATATACGATACATGATACAGCTTCATGACTACAAAACAATGAGAATGATTCCCATAGCCACCCACAGAATGAGTCTGAGTATTTTATCATCACTACTGGCCTGTGTGTACATGCTCCTTACCACCAAATGCCCATTAAAGACATCCCGAAACAGCTTTGCGCAGTGGCAGTATCGTAGCCAATGAGGTTTATCCGAGGCGCGATTATTGCTAATTAAAGACATCCCGAAACTATTTGAGGAGCTGCTCTGGTCATCGAAAAAATGGCTCTGTGTAATGGAAAAACCACATGCATTGGCGCCCACCACTCATCATCCGTGTGCCCCTGCACGAGTGAGTCAACCTCTTCCACTCCGTTTCTGCCCAGAGAAAACGGAGGAAATGCAACCTAAATTGTTGGAGTACAGCGAGCATTGAACGAAATCGTTTAGAGGGACGTGCGGGGCAGGGACTCAGTCAGCCCTGAACAGATACTAAACAATCATAGCAATGCAGCAGGCTTTTTGTCTTGTGATTCTCCTCATTTTAAAGTAAACACATTAACTTTCTCTATTTCCTCCATAATTTAATGAAAACAAAAGGTCAGGCCTTTTGAACTTGCTTCATAGACTGGACATTTTCAACAACAAAAAATAAAAGTTTAAAAATACCACAGGCCCTGTATTTCAGAAGGAGAAGGAGACAAAGATGAGGAGGAAGGGCATTGAAACCTCAAATTTGAATTCATGGAACAGATACCTTTTCAGGTACACACACTAGAAGTCCAAAAAAGATGAACCATCCATAAACAAATCAATGAAAAAAGAAGTAAAAAATTTTAGAAGTCATCAAATACATTTTATTTAATTTCATATTTTAATCAGATTTCTTTCTGTAGGGGCACCTGGTGGCTCAGTCTGCCTTTGGCTCAGGTCATTATCTCAGGGTCCTGGGATTGAGCTCCTCATCGGGCTCTCTGCTCATCAGGGAGCTTGCTTCCCCCTCTCTCTCTGCCTGCCTCTGCCTACCTGTGATCTCACTCTCTGTCAAATAAATAAATAAAATATTAAAAATTTTTTCTTTCTGTAAAACTAAACTACCTCCAGTGACAACATATAATTACTGAGAAAGAATAACTTCAGTAGCGATTGCTTAAATCAAGAACCTTAGTTTCAAGGTAACTGAAGACAATACACCCTTTAAAAAGGGTTTTCTCAGGGGCGCCTGGGTGGCTCAGTCAATTGAACATCCAGCTCTTGACCTCTCGTCTTGATTTCAGGGTCATGGTTTTGGGCCCTACCCAGTGTGGAGCCTGCAAAAACAGAGGCTATAATATAGTATATACTAGGCATAATGTCACTTTTGTGAGATATACAAAGATAGAGATAGATATTTGCACAGCCTTAGAATAAGATTTTGAACAGACAGCTACTCCAATGTTCAAAAGAGATATCTTTGAACGGCAGGATTGAGGGAGACACGTTTCTTTCTTTAAATTTTGCCTTTCAAATTTTACACCATAAATATCTATGACTTTTAAAATGAGACAAGAAAATAGTCTTCTCTTTAAAAATGATCTGCAATTGACTTTTACTTCTTTTTATTTTATTTTATTTTATTTTTACATCTTGGCAGAAATCTGAGGGTAGATTCATAAACTCTTCTCTCCTCTATCATTGTTTTCTCTCTTACAACTTCTTGCATTTGGACCATTCTTGGGAAACACTGAAGAACATTATCATATAACCTAAAAAAATAAAGACCTGTTCATATAAGTGTTTGCATGGACATACTCAAGACTTTGGGCCTTGAGTAGCCTCTCTTCAAACTTACTAAAATTTGACCCATCCAAATCTTCTATGGAGACTATGTGTTGAACAGTGACCTTAAGTTTACAGTCTGGCCTCTACATTGTGCGTGACCCTGGACAAGTCCTACTGCTCACAACCTCTCCTCCTCACATGGGCCCTGCAGGGTCTGCCTTTCCACTTCCCCTACCACTCTTTGCAGAGACCCTGTGAGATTCAGATGTTGGCCAAGAAGTCTCAGCAAGGCTGGTGACATTCAGTCAAAGAGCTCTGTGTTAGTTTCCTAGGGCTGCCATAACAGAGTACCACCAACTGGGTGGCTTAAACAACAGAAATTTATTTTCAAATAGTAAAATCCTAGGTCAAGATGTTGACAGGGAAGGCTTCTTCTAGAGCCCCTCTCTTTGGATTGCAGATGGTCATCTCCTCCCTGTGTCTTCACATAGAAGAAGAAGACTTCTCTTTGCCTCTTCTAAGCCATAATGGATTGGGGTCCGTCCATATGACTTCATTTTCCCTTACTTACTTCCTTAAAGGCCATGTCTCAAAACACAGTCCGATTCTGAGGTACTAGGGATTAGGATTTCAGTACATGAATTCTGGAGGGACACAATTCATCCGCTAACAAGTTCTTATAAAAGAAATGAACACAGTGAGTGGAAGGAATGGGTCTGATAATAGCAACAGTCCATTAATGATATGATATGGAACTATCTGCAAATTTCCTAAAATATAGGTAGAGTTCCATCTCCCTCACTCCCTTCTAGCAGGGCACTGCTTAGCAAAGGTGGCCTCAGTGCGGGGAATCTCTTGTATATTAGCAAACCGTTCAGGTTGTCATGCCAGCTTTCAGCTGATAGTTCAATTTTAACAGCACCCCCACTTGTATCCATTAAAGAGAGATTGTTTATGCACTTATTTGAATATTTCACTGCATTTTGCCCTTATTATGTCAAGTAAGTGTGTAGAAAATGGGAAAATGACACGATGGAACTAGTGATTAGAAACGTACGTCTCATCACCTTACTACAATCAACACAGAAATGGGAACTATCATGTGGGCTGGAATCAGGGACTCTCTCAACTGAGAGTTCACTGAGCTTAAGCTGATGTGTATACATCTGTGAAGGAAAAAGAAAAAAAGCTAAAAAACGTAGACTAAATTCCAAAACCAAATGCTCAAAGACTGGACATAAGAGACAAGGTATAACTTGGGATTGGAAAGTGCGTGTTAGTGCTCAGAGAACAGAGTTGCCCAAGCAACACTTAAATATCTTCTGCAATCTTCACACATTGGACACCGGTACACTTTCCCAGGAACTGCCTATAGGGAACTTTCCATAGAAAAGAGGAGAATTCTGTACTGGAGCATGGGAACAAACGACTTTGGTGAGCATGATGTAGAAGTCCCTGGCCCCATCCTGGAAGCCTACTTTCAACACCAGTGTCCTGCGTCCTCGTCTCTCCTGCCCATCCCCAGACGTTTGTATTCCATAGATTCTGCTTTCATGTTTCGTGATATATTTCTTCCTTTCCAAGGAATATATTCCTACTTCCCTGGCCCAGGTATTTATTATCTCTGACCTAGAGAGACACCTGAATGGACTCCCTGACTCTGGTCTCCTAACCTGTACACCTCCCATACCCCACTGTCAAATAATTCACTTGTTCGATTGATACATACCTTTGGAGCCTCTATTATGGACTAGACATTATACTGAGCATTATACTCAATATATAATGTCAATAGACATTATACTCAAACAAAGAGGGCGCATACCCTAGCGCGAATAGTTTACTTGGAGAGAGAGCCCATCGCTGGAAACAAACCATTACAATCAGCTAACATTCTGAGTGCTTTCATAGTGAAAGAGCAGGTACTACAAAGGCAGGCAGCTGGGAGACCCAAACTAGAGAAGCAAAATGCAGGGGGGATGGTATTTAAAAACGTTCACTGCTATACATATTCTTTCTTAGGGGAGAATCAGCAAAGAAGAAGGGAGTGAAAAAAGAATGGGCAGAATTCTTTGAGGTAATCAATAGATGTGAGGCTACGATGTCTATTAGACATCAGAATGAGAACATGAAAATGGCAAATGGATGTGTGAACCTAAAGTCCAGGATCTGGGATGGAGAGAGAGAATGGAGCAGGCAGGGTGGCACTGTTTAAAGCCACAGGGCTGGATGAGATCACCCAGAGAAGAGAGGGGGCAAGAGACACGTACTGAGCCTGTGTAGATCAGAGGTCAGAAAGAAGAGGAACCAGCAATATGGATGGAAAAGGAAGAGTCTTTGAGGTAAGAGGCAAAGCAGGAGCATGAGGAGTCACAGAGCAATAGAAGAGAAAGGATTCAGAAAAGAGGGAGTGAAGCCTTTTCAACAAATGGCACTGGGAAAACTGACAAAACACACAAAAAACGTGAAGTTGGACGTCTTACACCACATAGCAAAATTAACTCAAAATGGATCAAAGAGCTAGACTATAACAACAAAGCTCTCAGAAGACAATACAGGAAAAGAGCTTCATGACGTTGGTTGTGGCAATGGTGTCTTGGATATGACATCCAAAGCATGGACAACAACAACAAAATAGATCAATTGTACTACATCAACATTTTAAACTTCCGTGCATGAAAGAAGACAATGAACTGAGTGAAAAGACAACCTAAAGAATGTGAGAAAATATTTGCAAATCATGTATCTGAAAAGAGGTTAATGTCCAGGATGTACAGGAGGAGGAGCAAAAAAAAAAAAAAAAAAAAAAAAGTCCAGCATACCTAAGGCAGTCATACAAGTCAACAACAATGGGTACAGAGTTTCAGTTTTGCAAGACAAAAAGAGCTCTGGAGATTGGTTGCACAATGTGAATTGTGCATTAACATGACTAAACTGTACATTTTAGAATGGTTAAGGTGACAAATTGTGTATTGTGTGTATTTCACCAACATTTAAAAATTTGGGAGAGAAGTTAAAAAAAAAAAAACATTTAAATTTTTTTGTACATTTTGCTGATAATTAAGTAACTGTGTGTAGTAAGACATGGGACTGGAGACTTGGTAAAGCCATTTCAGTAGAATGAGCTACAGAAGCCAGTGGAAATGTAGACAGGAGGGAGACTGCAGGGTAAGGAAATGGCACTAGGGAAGCCACCTAACCACTTCAAAGTTTAGCTTTGAATAGGACCATAGAGATGAGGTCACAGCTGGAGGAGGTTGTGGGGTCAAGGCTGGTAGAGAAGATGAGCAAGGTTGAAGAACGTTTGTAAGGAACCGTGGGACTTTCTAGGGGTATAGGGGGACTCTTTGGGGTCTGCAGTCTTCTAGGTGAAATGGGTCCCACTGGCATGGTTGTGACCCTTTCTCCAGCAGCAACGCAGCAGCTCAGAGGGGGGCAGGTGTGGGGTTACTGACTTTAACCTGGCTTTACCCACGTTGAGTTTGTTTTCTAGGCAATTTTGCTGTGAACGTAAAACAGCTTGATAAAATCAAGTCCTTTTATTTTATTTTTTTTTTAAATCACTCTGAAATAGGACAGGGACAACCCTGGAGAAAGGAGGCCCAGACAAGTTATTGCCACTTGCTGAGACAGGGACACAGAATAGGGGTCTGTTTGGGGATGGGGAGCAGTGCACAGTGAGTTTGGTTGGGGGGCCGGGATGGGAAGTCTGAGTTTCCCAGAGCTGAAGGGAGTCCTTGCCCAGGACTTTTCTCACAGAAGCACGAAGCACAGAGAAAGCCCCTGGGTGTGTAGCCTTGCAGCTCTGTAAGCACGCTCATTACAGCCAAGGCCAGCACAAATCTGTCTGCGCAAGTCACGTGGCATGATGGCTGACCTCATGGCCCCCAGGACAAAACTGCCCGGTTTGAATCTTAGCTCTGCCACTTACAGCTTGAACAAGTTATCTAACCTTCATGCCTCAGTTTCCTTATCTGTAAAATGAAGAGTATAATAGTAACTACCTCATGAGGTTGCTGTAGATAAGGCGAGTCGGTGTATAGGAAGTAGTTATGAGAGTCGTGAATCATAAACACTACAGGACCATTTGCTATCCGTATTGTGAATACTCGTTACCTTGCAAAAAGTTTGGCAGATATATTGATTCGTCCATTCCATTGTTCATTCATTCAACAAATGCAAACAGTCTCCACTACTAGCACTCGGAGATGAATCATACCCTAATTCTGCTCTCGAGAAGCTTAGACTAATAGAGATTAAGACATGCAGAATTTTTAATTATCAATCTCAATGTGAAGAGCGTTAAATAATTGATAACAAAAAATTGATAACAAATATTATTGGGAATATGTGCATCACTAGAAAAAAAAATCTACAAAATATTTTTCTTTTAAAGTCAAAGTCATGGGGCGCCTGGGTGGTGCAGTTGGTTAAGCACCTGACTCTTGGTTTCAGCTCAGGTTGTGACGTTGGGGCCATGAGGTCAAGCCTTGTGTTGGGCCCCATGCTCAGTGTGGAGTCAGCTTAGGATCCCCTCTCCCTCTGCCCTTCCCACTCACGCTTACATCTTTCTCTAACATAAATAAATAAATAAAATTTTTAAAAAGCTTATAATTAAAGTCAAAGTCATGTTTTTATCTAGGTTTGTATATATAATTCTCCCTTTTATGTATCTGTCTTTAGGTGATACATTTTGCTTCAAATATGTTTTATATATATATGAGTGTGCACACATACATATAATATGTATATATATACACAAAAATATATGTACAAATACATCATCTTGTTTTGCTTTTGAAAAGTTATTTAAAGGATGATAGTCAATGCTAGAGATCAAGGCATCACATAAAACCACTTGTATGCTCAGCCACATAAGCAATGATGTGGAGTAGTGGTTAGGAGCACAGGGTCTAGAACAAGACTTCCTGAGTTAAATCCCAGTTCTCCCACTCACTGAGCTGTGTGACTTTGTGAAAATGAGGCCTCCGTTTTCTCTTGTGTAAAATGAGAATACAATAGATCTCATAGAGTTGTTGTGTGGCTTAATGGGTTAATAAATATGAAGCACTTAGAATAGTAAGAGCCTAGGGGTACCTGGGTGGCTCCGACAGTTAACTGTCTGCCTTGGGCTCAGGTCATGACCCCAAGGTCCTAGGATCATGACCCCAAGTCCTGGGATCGAGACCTGTACTGGGCTCCTTCCTCAGTGGAGAGCCTGCTTCTTCCTCTCCCTCTGCTCCTCCTCCCTGCTCATGCTCGCTCTCGCTCTCTCTCTCTCTCTCCCCCCCAAATAAAATCTTAAAAAGTAGAAGTATAGTAAGAACCTAAAGTATTAGTTACTATTATCACGGAGAAATGTTCCAACAAAATTTTTATACTTAACCCATTTTGTGCTTATTTATTCTTAAGCCCAACTTATCATTTGAGTGATTTTACTAGACTCTGTAATATGCATCTTTAACAAAGAGAAATGTTAGATTTTACATGAGATAAGTTGATCCAGGCATTCCTCATCATATAAAGGCTGTCAGGGAATGTTAACCCCAGAGTGTTGCCAGTCACTAGTCTGCGGCTTGGTCCTGCCACGAGAGGGCGCCAACAACAGTTTCTAACGAAGCTGGGCAAAGGTGACCGTCAAGGAAGACAAAAACAGGTCAATTTGTACAGGAATTACTTCTGGGTCTACTCCAGTCGGATCAAAACAGGAATTTTCTTTACATTTAAAGATCCAGTTTTGGCAATTTAGGACCCTCGAGCTTGGAGACCATTCTGATTTAAATAACTGATAGTATCTGTTTGATTCAAACCACATACTCCACACGTTTTTGGAAGAGTCATGTTGCCTCCTGACTTAGAGCTTGTTGCCAAGTCTCTTCCTCTCTCATAGACCATGAGCTGGGTTCACAAGCCACCCAGGGTGGGCCCTGCCAGCATTGCAAGGAGAGTTAGCACGTTCATGCTGCACCTCCTTTCCCGCATGAGAAGACACTGTGTTTGAATTACCATCCACATTTCTCCATATTACTCGAGTATGTGTAAAAATATCTTCAAGCATGCATCTTATTTGTATCTAATAATTGCACTGCACTCCCTGTTGAGTTGCTCTTCAAATCTGTCCTCGTGGTAAGACAGTGGTTCTCTGTTTATAGCCTCCTTTGTAATAAATTATCTTTAGTAATTTCCCACAGTCTCTGTTTTTAATTAATCCATTTAAAACCCATTTCAAAGAAAATAGATGCATTTTTGTATTTCGGTTTTATTCATTTGTACATAGGCTGGTATTTTCTTCTTTTTGGCAGCTCTGTAATAACATTTTAGATCCATTTGTTCTATGTTATTATCCACACTGTACCATTTCGCATTTTAAGAAGTTAACTATTATTCAATGACACGCTGAATTCATTATATTGTTCGGGGAAATCACTTGAGGAAAATGTAACTATTATACCCCTGAGGAACAGAAATGTAAAAAATAGTAAATAGTTGCACAAAATTTTTTCTAGTTCACTCTCTGTAAGAGCTCAAGGTTGGCCAGTTTCTGAGGGCTCCATAACTGGTTCTGTTTCTCTCTGGCTTGCCTCCAGCTTGGTTGTTTCCACTCTTCCTTGCTCAGTCTACCTGACCTCTGTGTCAGGCCTTGAACATGAAGGGCATACCACCTCTTGGGGTCTCCTTTCTTGCTCTTTCCCCCAGATAGTACTCCCCACCTCAAATAGCAGTGCCTTCGCTGAGTTTTCCCCTCACCACCCTGTAGACATATGAAATGTCTCCAGATAGTAGGGGATGGGATCCCCCATCATTTTCCCACAACATTTATCACTTCTGTTACACTGTATCATTTTCCCTCCTTTTTATGTTTTCTCTGTCTCCTTCCTCCCAGAATATAAACTCCCCAAGAGCAAGGATTGTTGTCTGTTTTGTCCTGTTTAGGCATCTCTGGGGCCCAGAACAGTGCCTGGTATATGTGGTGTTCAGTAAGTATTTTTTAAGCTAACAGAAAGATATTAAGAATCTAACCATGTGGGGCGCCTGGGTGGCTCAGTGGGTTAAAGCCTCTGCCTTCGGCTCAGGTCATGATCCCAGAGTCCTGGGATCGAGCCCCACATCAGGCTCTCTGCTCTGCAGGGAGCCTGCTTCCTCCTCTCTCTCTGCCTGCCTCTCTGCCTAGTTGTGATTTCTCTCTGTCAAATAAATAAAAAATATTAAAAAAAAAAAAAAGAATCTAACAATGTCCCGAGTCATCTCTCAGTCATTTATATTACAAGGATTGCATCTACTATCCACGTGCATGTTTAGCTAGATGAGGTTGCGTCTGGTCATTAGCTTTGAATGGTGCTTAGATTTTGAAACAAAGAGTAACTAGAGCTTCCGCCTCAAACCATTCGCCTCCTAACACGATCATGCAGTCATAGATTCTGGGGGAAAAAATCCCTCATCCAGAACCTGAGGATCCCCTTATCCCTGAAATTCCCACGTTTTCCCTTTTTGTGTGCATAGAGTGTATCTGTCAGGCTGTGGCTCTTCTCCATCGCCCCTAAGCCTACCCCCAAGCCTCTCCCAAAGTACATGCAGCATGCCCACAAGGGGGAGGAGGACAGAGGATGGCCGCAAAGCCTCTGTTAATCTAAAAATTACATTCATTTTCTCTGTGCGTTTCTATAACATAATCAAGAGAAATCTCTCTTTCAGTGCCCCAAATCAAGTAAAAGAATGGTGACTGCCTGGCCCCCATTTTCTTCCTTGGAGAGTAATAAAAAATAATCAGATGACATCAAAAGTAAGAACCAGGGGCACCTGGGTGGCTCAGTGGGTTAAACCTCTGCCTTCAGCTCAGGTCATGATCTCAGGGTCCTGGGATCGAGCCCCACATCTGGCTCTCTGGTCATCGGAGAGCCTGCTTCCCCCCCTCCCCCACCTACTTGTGATCTCTCTGTCTCTCTCTGTTAAATAAATCAATAAAATATTTTTAAAAAAAAGTAAGAACCATAAAGGAAAAAAAATGATAATTTGGACTTCACTAAAATTAATAATTTTTGCTCTTCTAAAGACACCATTAAGAAAATAAAGACATGTCACAGGCCAGGAGAAAATTGTGAATCGTAGAGCTGAAATGACTTATATCCTGAGCATATCTTTTTTGAAGTCTGACAACTCAATAAGATGACAAACAACCCAATTTTAAAACAAATACGAGGGATGCCTGGGGGGCTCAGCTGGTTAAGCGTCTGACTCTTCGCTTCAGCTCAGGTGATAATCTCAGGTTCATAAGATGAAGCCCCGCACAGAGCCCCATACTCCGTGCACAGTCTGCTTGAGATTCTTTCTGCCCTTCCCCCACAAAAGAAATAAACAAATCTTTTTTAAAAACAAATGGGAAAAGATGTAAATAGATATTCCACCAGAGAAAATTTATGGATAGCAAACAAACACATGAAAAGATGTTCAGTATTACAGGTCATTAAGAAAATGGAAATCAAAATCATAATGAGATATCATCACACACACCCCCAGCAGAAAGGTTATAATAAAAAAAAAAAAGCAGATAGTATGTGTTGGTGAGGATGTGAAGAAACCCTCAGATAGTGTTAAAGGAAGTGTAAAATGGCACAGCCATGTAGGAAAACAATTTGACAGTTTCTTAAAAAGTTAAAAATATACTTAGCATATGACCCAGCAATTACACTCCCAGGTACCCACCAGAAGGAGAGAAAACATATGTCCACATGAAGACTTTCATAGGCAAATGCCCATATTGACCACAAACTAGAACCTTAAATGTCCATCATCTGGTGAATGGATAAGCAAAATGATAGAATACACAGTGGAATGAGGGCTAGCTTCATGGGAATGCAGCCCCGCACTTAGAAAGGCCCCACACTTACAGTTCAATGTTCTATGGTCGCTGTCTTGAAATTTTTAGTAAATCTATCCTTGAATTTTGTTCAGTCAGTGAAGTCCAATAGAACATGCTTCAGATCTAGGTACCTAGCACATCCTAGCAGAGAGGTAATGCAACCCTTGGGGGTCACCTGTCACCATAGGCTGAGGCAGTGGGCCCATGCAAAAGATAGATGCCTGCCTCAACTTGCTCCCCCAGCCAAGCCACAGCATGTTGGTCCTGTGGCTGATGGGAAAGGCAAACCAGCTGCTGGTGGGCCATGTGCACAGGGACACAATATCCCCATGCCTAAGGGAACACGGTACCAATAGTCAATAGCAAATAAAAAACACCACGACAGGCTGAGAAAGAGACTACAGAAGAGAGGAGAAAGTTGTGCACTTTAAAAACTATAATGGCTCTTTTTCCTGCTTTTTGGAATAAGGGATCTGCCATTTTCGTTTTGCACTGGGCCACAAATTATGTAGCCAGTCCTGGAAGGAATACTATGCAGTAATAAAGAGGAACAGATAACGGTTATGCAGCAAGGCGAACCACACAGACATTCTGCTTGATAAAAGAAACCAGGCACCAAAGACCACATAGTGCAGACTCCATCTCTATATTTTGGGGTGCGGGGGAGCAGAACTGTAGAGCCGAAGGCAGTTCGGCAGTGATCTGGACCTGGGGAGTAGGAGCAGAGACTGAAGGCAATTGGCCCAAGGGAACATTTATAGTAATGGAATTATTCTGAAACTGGCTTGTGGGGATGGTTTGAATGTATAAATGTACTAAAACCCATTGAACTGTGTGCTTAAAATGGATAAATTTTAATGGTATGCAAATTATATCTCAATAAAGTTTTTTAAAAGAGAATCTAAAGTCCTCACCCCATAACCCATTTCCCATAACCCACACTCACATCTTGTAATGGAGCCTGGTTAGGCCAGCAGAGACTCAGCTGCAGAGCACAAGAACCCCTTGGCCTATGACCAAGAAAACACTATTAGTCCTGAAGCTGAGAACACCTGGGCAACTGAACACCTTGGCAGCTTCTGCCAAGAGGTAGAACAATACAGGTGCTACCGGCTAGTGCTAGATATTGAATTTTTTTGAACAACTGAGGAAGAGTGGAACTCTATGGGCTAGTCTGTCTTTGTGGACTGGCAGTTTTCATGATATTGTAATAAGAAAGAATAAAGAACAATCTTATTACAGTAGGCAGAATTCTAAGACAGCCCCCATGGATCCCTACTCCCTCATAGTCATGCCTTGTATAATCTCCTTCGCTTGACTATAAGCAGAATCTGTGACTTTCTTCTAGCCAATAGAATATGACAAAGAAGAAGGTATTTTGCAGATGTAATTAGGGTTCCGTATCTGCTAATTTTGAGTTAATCAAAGGGGAGGTTATTGAGGGTGGGTCTGACTTAATCAGGTCAGAGCCCTACCTAAGGTTAAGGATCTGCCTTGTGGGTTTGATAAAGTAAGCTGCCATGTTGAGGAAATTCACATATCAAAGAACGGTAGGTAGCTTCTAGAATTTGAAGGCAGCCTTCAGCTGAAAGCCAGCAAAATGCTAGAGTCTTCAGAAAGCCATAAGAAAAGAAATTTTGCCAGCAACCTAGATGAGCTCAGAAGCAGACACTTCTCCAGCCCACACCTAGACTGTGGTCTCATGAGATCCTCAACAGTGGGACCTCCCAAACCACCAAAACTGGAAAATAATAAATGTATGTTGTTTTAAACTTCTGTTTATGTAATTGATTATAAAAAAGAAAACTATACACTTGACTATACACTTGAAAACTATACACTTTTTGTGATGCCACACAAAGGAAGCATCCGTAATTTTGTCCAACCCTAAATATAATAAAAACATCTGAGCTGCTCTGTTCATGGGAGTAGACTGCACACATGGCAACTGGGTTTACTGAACTGAAATCAGCATCCATAGTCTAAAGACTGCAAATGACCTTACAGGGAAATGGCCTGGGTCTGAAATCATTTTTATCCCAGGAACATCAGCATAGGTAGCTAAAGATGGGAAGATATGGGAAGGAGCCTAGAACAGTACCTGGCAGACAATAGGTACTCAATAAACGTTATTTTATTCTTTGCCCATATGAAGACTCCCTCTCTCTGCCTAACCCAAAAAGTGAGTGTGCATTTTAACAGTGGTCTTCTAAAGACAATGGATCGAGTTTCAGGTCCATATCTGGGGTAAGAGGACTCCGTAGGAGGCCAGAAAGGATGTATCCTAAACCAGTGACTCCCTGAAGTCCCTGACTCAACCAAGTGCACCATCAAATAGCCCTATCATATGCAGATGAGCTCACTTGTACTGTCCCCTCCCACATTAAACAGCACTAAGTGAGCAATGGCTGCTATTAGCGCAAACTTGTGACAAAGATGAATTCTAAATCCTTTTCTGCAGCACAACCAAAGGGTAAGACAGCTCTTCGAAGATGCTATTCTACCAGAGAACCACCAGGGGGAGTCATGCGATCAAAGAAACAACAAGTGAGCCCTCTGCTCCAAGGGGATTGCTGGCAAATTCACTTTCAAATGTCAAGGAACTTTCCAAGTCCCTCCAGGGAGGTAGTCTTCAAGGTGACCTGTGGCCTCCAGGGAGAACTCTAGATATGGCAGAAAGGTCATGGGCTGATCCAAAAAAACTGCACTTGCGGTTAATAAGGGGAGCTCTGAACTTTCTAACTAACATCCTAACTAACTAGGATGTAGAGGAGGTAAGACTCTAGGTGCACCTCCGTCCTGTGGCAAGCTAAGCCCCCCCTACCCCGCACCGCAGATCCACAGTTAAGTGGAAAACACGCACGACTTCCCAGGAGACGCGGGAAGGGGCAAGAGGGGTAGTCGTGCTCCAGGCACTCACTGCAGCACCTTGAGTCTGAAAGCATTTCTATTGAAAACGAGGAGATGGCATCTCCGTGTGCATTATCACAGTGCGTTCTCACTCCAGGCCCGTCCTCTTCCCCTGCTCCTGCTTCTTCGCCAAATCCCGACAGCTCCCGCTGGCGTGTCAGGATACTGCAAGTTCCAACATCTTTAGGGCTACCTCTCAGCTTTCCCTGACCACCCACACCTGGATGAACGAATGCGCCCTCATCTGAATTTCCTTCCCCCTTTGTTCCTCTTCCGAAGAATCTCACAGTATGCTGTATTATCGTCTGTTTATTCATCTGCCTTCCAGGTAGACCTGGGACAGGGACCATGACTTATTTCTCTTTGCAGTCTCCTGACTGATCCCAGGGCCTGGCAAAAACAAATGTCACCTGAATTAAAAATTAAACTTAATTACACCTTAAAGCTCATCACTGCAAATTTATGAGATAGATATTTCCTAAAGGAGTTTCAAGGTTTTATAAATACTAGAGATGGCTTTTCTTTTTCTTTTCTTTTTTTTTAAGATTTTATTTATTTGACAGAGATCACAAGTAGACAGAGACACAGAGAGAGAGGAAGGGAAGCAGGCTCCCCGCTGAGCAGAGAGCCCAATGCAGGGCTTGGTCCCAGGACCCTGAGATCATGACCTGAGCCAAAGGCAGAGGCTTTAACCCACTGAGCCACCCAGGCACCCCTAGAGATGGCTTTTCTTAAAGGTCCCACTAAGCTAAGACACCAATTTATTTCTGAAGTTCCTCCACGATACTCTTGATTTTATAGTGTAATCCACGCCATCATTTTTTATTTCACTGGGATATGTTCCTCATTGAAATGAATTCCCCCGATAAGATCTTGAAACATGACTGTATGATAAGATCTGGGACCCACGACGCACAGAAGGGACAACTGGGGGACCAAGATCAGATGGCGGAAAATGATCTGTTCCATCACAGAGTGGGTGGATGGTCTTGTCAGGGACATCGTGGAGGACAGGGATAGCATGTTAGAGCAAATGATCACCAGGGCTTCAGCCAGCCCTCCGACTTTGGAACTCCGGGAAATCAGAGGTATTCTCATCCAAGATACTGGTCAACTGCCAATGACCCCGAAATGTCTCCCTGGGAAACTTCCTGTTCCCCACACACTGCGAGAGCAAAATAAAAACGTTCTGCCCCTTGTTAATTACAATGATCTTGCCTTGATGACTTCAAGAGATAAGTGCCTGCTTAGTGAAATAAAACCTTGCTAACTAGGAAGCTGTTAAAAGAGGACACGGAGTGAGCACAAAGGCCAGAAGACACGGGCCCTGGGGGAACCAAAGTCCTTTGTACTTAACATAGGTGTTTTAAATTATCCGGAATCTTGTTTGGATGGACATGATCTAGGAGCATACTCACAAATTATCGTGGAAATTCTATAAATGTGACAGAAATCCACAACAGGAGTGCCATGCAGAGTTTGTTGAGAATCCTCCCCCTGTGAACTAGCTGATGGCTTGTTAATTATTCTACTTAATGTGTCATGGTTACCTAACCATCTACTTCTGTTATTCCAGCCTTGCTTTCTCAGATTTATACTGAATTAATTATACCTGCTATTTCAGAATAGAAAACTCATTTACTTTACAAATGAATGATGAATAAGTGTATTCTAGGCTCATTTCCATACCTAAGAGAGAGAATAATTCCTGCCTGGATTAGAATGGGAGAGGACAGGATGCTCACAGAACGGAGAGTCCTAGAGGGAACATCCTCCCTCCCAGGATGACACATCTTCTTTGTCAAGATCTACACAAACATCCTAATCTGCAAAAGTCTGTTTTCACTTTTTTTTTTTTTAATTTATTTATTTGGGAAAGAGAGAGAGCACAAGAAGAAGGCAGTGCTAGAGGGGGAAGCGGACTCCCCACTGAGAAAAGAGCCTGATGCAGGGCTCCATCCCAGGACCCTGAGATCATGACCTGAGCCAAAGGCAGTTGCCTAACCAACTGAGCCACCCAGAGGCCCCAGGCCAGTCTTCACTTTGGAGCATATCATTTGTGGATAAACAACTTAGGAGATGGTGATGTGGCTTAACAGTGTGTAATCCAGAGAAAATGTAAAATAAAACATATGCTTGTATTTAAATTTGACCCATATTTTTAAATACATATTATTTTCTTTCTGTCATTGATTCTGGGGACTGGCTTCAGAAAAGAAACATTGCAAGAGGAAACTCAACTTCGTGGACATTGAGGAGTTTAGGTGCTAGGAAAGGCTGGGATAGAAATGGGGTGTTCTAACAGAATTAGGTGGACCATTCCAAGATCAGCAGAAGCTTACTTCAAATTCACTTGAACCAGGTCCCACTTCCTTTTGCTTCCCTGGAAAGAACTTCAGTGCTTTAACTCCCACATCTCTTTATCGACCTGCCTTCATAGTCAGAACATAGAACTTTGGAGCCTGGACCTTCAGGGCTGCACTCCATGGGATTTAGGACTGATGCAATGTTAACATTTGTCTACACAGGCTTTTCATCCTGCTCACTGGGGAAGATACGCATCTTCATGCCCAAGAGGTCAGAAATGTCCAGCTCCGTCTAGGACCTCCAGTGATTATGAGTTTCTGTTTTGTCTCTAATTAGCAATTCTCAGGTTTTCAAATTTGCCCAAAGGCACTTACAGGGAACAGGCAGTGGCCCCACAAGGAGTCCACGGGCTTTGTGCCGTTGACCAGAGCCTTCCTCCGTCCCTAGGAGAACCTGCCTGACACAACTCCTGTCTTATTTTATCTTGTATTGTGTTTTGTTCTCTTTCTTCCTCCTTCACATCCCACTCAGTGTCTGCCCACCACCAAAGTATGTCTCTTTCAGAGGTCCCCAAACCAAATCAAGGGACTGCCAGCACTCTCCAGAACAAGCTAACCAAATACAGCAGCATCTTTTCTTCCACAATCCCAACAGGCATTTTTAGTTTTTGAAGTTTAATGTTAACTTCCAAGGCCAGAGAAAGTGGGGATCAAAAAGGAACTTTTTTTTTTTTTTTTTAAGTAGGCTCTATGCACAGCACAGAGCCCAGCACAGTGCTTGACCTCAGGACCCTGAGATCAAGACCTGAGCTGAGATCAAGAGTCTGAAACTCAGCGGACTGAGCCTCCCAGGCGCCCCAGAAAGGAGCAATTCTTATATGCTGAGTAGCAGCACAATATAACTGGAATCAAATCAGAGCCCCTACTCCTTCCCAGCTCGCTCTCTAGCACGTTTACCTGCTTACTCCAAGCTGCAGTGTTTCCAGTAGCAAGAGGAGCTGATAATATAGTTGGACCACGCCCCCTTCACAGGATCAAATCAGGACGTGCTGGGCTCTGTAAAAAGACTAGACTTGGGGGTGCTGGGGGGTTGTATGGGGAAGAGAGACCTGGATGACCCCTGCACCCCCCAGAGCCTAGAGGAGAGCTGAGCACATAGCACAGCCGACATTCGTAGAGCATCACCTGGTACAGGGCTCAGTGTGAACACATTAACTCACGGAAGCTTCACTTCTCTATGAGCAAAGACTATTATTATTCCCATTTTACAGATGATGAAACTGAGATACTGGAAAGTTACGTAATTTGCTCAAGATCATACAGTTCGTAAGTAGCAAAGTAGGGATTTAGATCCAGCACACCAGATCCCTCTTTCTTGCTTTATTACTCTCCATAGCATATTTCATTGTCTAATATTAGACATATGTGTGTGCACATGTGTATAACATACATGTTATCTATATGTATGTTGTATATATTATATACTTATTTACTTTTTTATCATCTGTCTCTCTCACTGGATGTAAATTCCATAACAGAAACTTATGGGCACCTGGGTAGTTCAATCAGCTAAGCGTCTGTCTTCAGCTTGGGTCATGATTCCAGGGTCCCGGGATTGAGCTCCACATCAGCCTCCCTGCTGAGCAGGGAGTCTGCTTCTCTCTCTCCTACTACCCGTGCTTGTGCGCTCGCTCTCTCTCTCAAATAATTAAATACATCTGTAAAAATAAAAATAAAATAATAAATTCCGTAACAGGAACATTTTCCTGTTTTGTTACATGTTTATCTCCAATACCTGTAACAGTGCCTAGCACGTAGTAAGGGTTCAGTTACCAGTTAAAGAATGAATGAAAGAATCTAGCTCCAAAGCTTATGCTCTTAACCACTGTGCCATACTACCTCTCTATGAATGGCCATTCTTTTTACATTATTTAAATGCAAACTGTACAAATGTAAAGGATTGTTACTGAATGTTTATTTTTGACCCAAACTATTGCGTTCTGCTCTGCTCCATTCGGATCCATTTCCTCACTCTCGTGGGCATAACTATGTCCTTCCCATTGCAGAACCCTTGCTCATGCAGTCCCTTCTACCTGGAATGCCTTCCTTCCTCCCCAGCACCCATCCAAATCCTACCCACCCATCCCTCAAAGTCAACTCAAACCCCATGCATGCCAGTCTTCTCCAATCCTCCGGCCCACACATGTCCATCTCACCTTTGAATTGTGTTATAATTACAGATGAAACTAATTTGGTATTTAATTTTTTTAATGAAATAGAGTTTCCTTATTTAATGGCAAATTCCTGGGGAGTGGGTGGGTGGGAACGAAGATGATGTCTTTCCTGACTCTAAACCCCACACAGAGTGCAGCAAGGACCAGGCACACATTAGGTCTGTGACCACCACTTACAGGGAAAGGACCAACCTCTCAGCTCACCTTCCTGGCCTGGCAGCACTAGAATACGGGCGCTGACCTACCTGGAATGAAGAGAAACAACTAGTGAGCCACTCCTGTTGTCCACTAAATGTTAATTTTAGTTGTGATCTATAAGGTGTCTGGGCACAGAATATGATTACTAAGATGAGTGATCCGAAACAAACCTATTTGTTGCTATGGTGAGCATTCCCAAAGGAGGTAAGGGCACAGATCCAGTGGGTTTGGAGAGGACAAAACACGACGACAAAGGCAGTATCAGTTTGCCCACCTCTTCCTCAAATGTTCGGGTTTTGTTTTGAAAACCAGTGTAATTTGACTTGGCTTCAAAGGGAAGCTGTGGGAGAAAATTCAGCACTGCTCTGATTCTTGTGCATTCGAATGCTGTGAGGTCAAAACTTTGTAGGCGAAGGAGAAACCCACGGTCGGCTTCTAGTGTGCAGCAGGTGCGGTCACACCAGACTCCGCCTTCAGAAAGCTGCCCTTCATCTAATGCTGGGGACCTTACTTCACGTCACCTTGCTCTGCTCCTTTCAGTCTCTGCTTCTTTGTTTACAATGCTTCCTCTGTCTCGCATACTATCCTCTACCCTATTTCTCCTTCCCCCCAAAAGTATCCCTTGCTTTCACCTACCACACTCCTATGCATGCTTTCAACCTCCACTCAAATATCACTTCCTCTGGGAAGTCTTCCCAGGTTCTCCAAGCCAGCTTAAACCTCCCTGTTATACAACCTCAAAGCAACCAAGAGTTTCCTTCATAGCCCTTTTCAGTTTGTGAATAACCACCATTTGAGTCATTATTTGACATGTGTCTGCTCTCCCCAGGCTTATATATTCAGGAAGTTATGTATCACGCCTGCTTTTGCTGCCCTTTGTATTCCCAGTGTTTAGTGGGATGCCTGACTACGGTACATACACAGTCAATACTCACTGAATGAATGGCATGGGTGGATGCTGCTAGGCCTGAAGGTCTTGTGTCCCCTGAAACTCGATGTGATGTCATAGGAGATGGGACCTTTGGGAGGTGCTCAGGTTGTGAAGGCAGAACCCTCATGAATGCAATTAATGGTCTCAGAAAAGAGACCTCAGAGCATTCCCTTGCTCCTTTGATCATCTGAGGATACAGCAAGAAGTTGGCCATCTATGAACCAGAAAGCAGCCCCTCACCGGGCACTGAGTGGGTAAAGAACTGGGGTGTATACACACAACGGAACAATATTCAGCCATGAGAAGGAATGAAGAGCAGACATATGCTACAACAGGGAGGAGCCCTGCAAACACGATGTTGTGAGAGAAGGCAGTCGCAGAAGACCGCATATTATATGATTCCATGTCTATAAGGGTCCAAAATAGACAAATCTATAAAGACAGAAAAGGAACTGGTGGTTACCTAGGGCAGAGGGAACAGGAATCCAGGAGGAAATGGGGAGTGACTGCTAATGGATAAGGGAATTCTTTCTGAGGTAAGGAAAATAGTCTCATATTGATTGTGGTGGCGATTGCACAACTCTTGAACACACTAAAAAACCCTGAATTGTACACTTGAAGCGGGTGAATGATTTAGTATGTGAATTATATCTCAGTAATGGCCACAAAACTCTTTGACACTCCTTCCATGGAAAAGTGAAATGTTCTCTCCCTTTGAATCTGAGTGGACTGGTGACCCCTTTGGCTAACAGAGTGTCCCAGTACTGAGGCTATGTGACTTTGGGGTGAGATCAAAGGTGACTGATTGTGGGCTGGAGCCTTCACATGTTGTGTTGGAACCACTGTGTAAGAAGTGCAGCCACATGGAAGCTGTCATGCTGGCGCCCATGCCACATGGAGAGGCAGTCTGTCTTCTAGTCGTTCCATGCATCAGACGTGTGAGCGAATGAGCCTCCAGATGATTCCAGCCCCCAGTCAAGAGTCACCCAGCTTTCATGTGTTCCCAGCTGAGACCCTCCCAGGACACAATGGAACAGAGACAGACCATGCCTTCTGTGTCTGTCTCAATTCCTGATCTACTGAATCATAAAATGGTTGTTTTAAACTACTAAGTTTTGGAGTGTTTTGTTATATACCAATAGTCACTAGAACAGATGCCATAAGGTAAACCCCATTGATCAAAGGTTTTGAGCAAGATAGAAAACATTCTGAATCCCTGACATCACATGAACTCAAATTTTTGGTAAATAAAGTCCCTTAATTTTCTTTTATTTTTATTCCAGTATCATTAACACACAGCATTATATTAGTTTCAGGTGTACAATATAGTTATTCAATAATTCCAGACATTACTCAGTCCTCACCACAATAAGTGCACTCTTTTTTTTTTTTTTTTTTGGAAATTATGGGTCTGTTTAGAAAGGGCACTTGCAAACTTTCTTTCCTTAATTTTTTTTTTTTCTCATTTTATTTATTTTTTCAGCGTAACAGTATTCATTCTTTTTGCACAACACCCAGTGCTCCATGCAAAACGTGCCCTCCCCATTACCCACCACCTGTTCCCCCAACCTCCCACCCCTGACCCTTCAAAACCCTCAGGTTGCCCCAACCTCCCACCCCTGACCCTTCAAAACCCTCAGGTTGTTTTTCAGAGTCCATAGTCTCTTATGGTTCGCTTCCCCTCCCCAATGTCCATAGCCCGCTCCCCCTCCCCCAATCCCACCTCCCCGCAGCAACCCCCAGTTTGTTTTGTGAGATTAAGAGTCATTTATGGTTTGTCTCCCTCCCAATCCCATCTTGTTTCATTTATTCTTCTCCTATCTCCTACCCCCCCATGTTGCTTCTCCATGTCCTCATATCAGGGAGATCATATGATAGTTGTCTTTCTCCGATTGACTTATTTCACTAAGCATGATACGCTCTAGTTCCATCCACGTCGTCGCAAATGGCAAGATTTCATTTCTTTTGATGGCTGCATAGTATTCCATTGTGTATATATACCACATCTTCTTTATCCATTCATCTGTTGATGGACATCTAGGTTCTTTCCATAGTCTGGCTATTGTAGACATTGCTGCTATAAACATTCGGGTACACGTGCCCCTTCGGATCACTATGTTTGTATCTTTAGGGTAAATACCCAATAGTGCAATTGCTGGGTCATAGGGTAGTTCTATTTTCAACATTTTGAGGAACCTCCATGCTGTTTTCCAGAGTGGTTGCACCAGCTTGCATTCCCACCAACAGTGGAGGAGGGTTCCCCTTTCTCCACATCCTCTCCAGCATCTGTCATTTCCTGACTTGTTCATTTTAGCCATTCTGACTGGTGTGAGGTGATATCTCATTGTGGTTTTGATTTGTATTTCCCTGATGGCGAGTGACGTGGAGCATTTTTTCATGTGTCTGTTGGCCATCTGGATGTCTTCTTTGCAGAAATGTCTGTTCATGTCCTCTGCCCATTTCTTGATTGGATTGTTTGTTCTTTGGGTGTTGAGTTTGCTAAGTTCCTTATAGATTTTGGATACTAGCCCTTTATCTGATATGTCGTTTGCAAATATCTTCTCCCATTCTGTCAGTTGTCTTTTGGTCTCTTGATCCCCATCACCTGTTTGACCCATCCCCTGTCCATCTCCCCACTGGTAACCCTGTTTGTTCTTTATAGTTAAGAGTCTGGTTTTTTGGTTTGTCTCTTTTTTCCTTTCTTCTTTTGTTTTATTTCTTAAATTCCACATATTCCACATATGAGTGAAATCATGTGGTTTTTGTTTTTCTCAGATTTATTTCACTTAGCAGTGTACTCTCTAGCTCTATCCGTGTTGTTGCAAATGGCATGATTTTATTCTTTTTTATGGCTAATATTCCATTGCATGAATATACCACCATCTTCACGTGAACTCAGGTTTACCCTGGCTCTCAGCCAATCCCACATCCACGACGCCCAGTTCCACTCAGGCCAAGGCAAAACCATGAGTTACACATCATCTCTGATAGTAGACAAGCACCACTGAGTTCCCAGGAACCAGGCTCATTATAAAAGTCCTTGTAACTCCTAAGTCCCTTGGGGAAATAGATGATAAAAAGGATAATTTGGGGGTCGCCTGGGTGGCTCAGTGGGTTAAAGCCTCTGCCTTCAGCTTGGGTCGTGATCCCAGGGTCCTGGTATCGAGCCCCGCATGGGGCTCTCTGCTTGGCGGGGAGACTGCTTCCTCCTCTCTATCTCTGCTTGCCTCTCTGTCTACTTGTGATCTCTGCCTGTCAAATAAATAAATAAAATTGTAAAAAAAAAATAAAATAAAAAAGGATAATTTGGGGAGGACTTAAAGGGATGGGAGAGGGTGAAGGAGAGAGGGGAAGGGGTCTCCATTCTACCAGCATCTAGTGGAAGCCAGAGATGTTGCCAAACATCCTGCAGTTCCCAGAACAGATCCCACAACAAAGAATCCAGCCCAAAACATCAAATAGTGCAGGCTGAGGAACCCGGCTATAGGCTGTCCTTGGAAAAGCCCTGGTATCGGGGTCACGCAACTTGGCTTCCAGTCCTTGCTCTGCTGCCAACAGCTTTATGTACTGCACCGGAGACGCAACTTCCCCGAGCCTAATGTCAAATTAGGACCTTGATAATATAGGACTTTGCTTTTTCATGCAAAGGAAGTAATCTTGAAGACCTGATGTGATTTAAATCTTGAATAATTCCAAACCAACCCTTACGCATAGTGGTGGGTAGTTCTGTTTACCAGCTGAAACCAGGCAGCCACAGGGCATTAGCATAAACACCACTGGTAATTCCATCTGCCAGCCAGCTTTGAAATTCTGGGATCCCTGAAAGATTTTTTAACACTTGAGAGAATCATGTTCATTTCATGAATAAAGTAAGATTTTCTTAATATTTTATATCATGCATTCTCAAATTCTCATAAAACACAGTGCCCCCTGCCTCTGCCTTCCCCTGCCCCCTGGGGTTGTTGGGAGGGAGGATCAGGTGAAGTCTTTAACCACAGAGCCCTGTACCCCTGGAAGGGGTGCTTGCTGCTCTTGGTAGACCCACCATACCAGAGAATTCTCTGCCCTTGCTCTCTTCCTAACCTTCAAGCCATCTCTTTTCCATGGGGCACCCTCTCTGGCAGCAAGTCTAATGGGCTAAATCAGCATTTGAGCTTCCTGAGCCCATGCCTCTTTGTAGAAATATAAAAATACGATGACTTCTTTTCAGTGATCCTATAGGGGCATCTGAGTGGCTCAGACGGTTATGCATCAACTCTTCATCTCAGCTCAGGTCTCAATCTCATGGTTATGAGTTTAAGCCCTGCATGGAGCTTACTTATTTAAAAAAAAAAAATTTATTTTAATAAAGAAAAAAGATCCCATAAGCATTCATGTAGTTTGGGCACCCCTTCATGGACCCAGATACAAGTTACTGTGTTCTTTGATACTGCCATCTCTCCCCCTACCTTCCCATTATCCAGTCAAACTAGAAAGTGAAATGGAAAGGCTTAGACAATGACCCCAGGACATTCAATAGCTGAGCAAAGTGGGAGCTGGCCAGAGGTGGTCCATCTAGTCACAAGTGTGTGAGGCAGGTCTCTGGGAAGGAGTGTGGGAATCTGATTAATCTCCTTGCCTGTTCCCAGCCCTCCCACCAGGAACAGCACTGATGTCTTCCTATTTTCCCAAAGCACTTTGTTCCTACCACTGTTATAACCACAGTGTACTGCAATATCCTGGTTAGCCTGTGATACTCGCCCCAGATTAATGTGCACTTTCTATTAGCTATTTTTAAATAGTCTGTGGGCCGTGCCCTGCCTCTTTGGTACCCCAGTGGGGAAGGACTATTTTGGTGGGTCTCTTTATAGTTACTTTGCCATTGAGAAGCATTTCATGCTTGCCTCCTGTCCTGAAATGTTTCAAGTCACCAATAATAATAGCTACGATGTATTAAATCCTAGCTTGCCAAGTCCTATTCTATTTTACAGGTATTATTTCATTTAATCTTCATGGTAATATCATAAAATAGGTTACAATTATTATCCTTCTTTTAGAGATGGAGAAATTGAGGCATAGGGAGGGTAGGTCACTCACCCAGAATCACTAATAAGTGGTGGGGCTGGGATTCAAAGCCAGGTAGTCTAGGTACAAAATTCATGCTCTCCAATGCCATATTCTACTGCCTCTCACCAAGCAAACAGCATGTGAATTTCCTCTTCCATTCTATCTCAACCTCCCATAGACTGGCGTCATGATTTCTGGTGCACGAGAGTCCACAAAGAAAGATAATCCCATCCCTCAATCTCTACAAAGAGAGAATATTTCTAGAAGGGAGAGGCAATATTTAAAGTCACACGGCTGCTCAGCCCATGTGACTGGGAGAGTAAGGGGTTTGTATGGGGACAGGAAGTAATTGGATTTGTGCAAGTTATTTCAGTGGCATCATGTCCTAAAGCCAAGTTGCGAGTCCTGCCAATGGAGTGCATTTACATTCCTTGATATCAGCCCCCACATCCCCTCTGCTACCTCCCTGGCTCAGGCAGAGGCAAAGATGAACAAAGCCTGCTCACCAGTCTTCCTGCCCCCTCCAATCCATACTCCTGGAGGCAGCGGAAGCCGGAGAGATTCTCGCATGCAAATCTCAAATGCAAATCTGACATGTCACTTGCTTTCTTAAAACTTCAGTGGCTCCCCACTGCCCTCAGCAAGGGGTCCAGATTCTGGCCTGCTTCCTCCCCAGCCCCAACTCCAGTGCTCTTCAGCCCAGCCCCATCCCAGGACTCGCAGATCCCTGAAAAAGCTCTCTCTCTCTCTGACTTCTCCCTGTGGCTGCTCTCCCTACTGTCCTGTGATCCCCCTGAGGGACTGTCCCAGTTATCTCTTGGTCCCTCTGTCAAGCAAAAGGCCTGGCCCACTGTAGCATTTCAATACAGGTAGGAGGCTGATCCAGACAGTCAGGTGGATCTCATCAGGCCTTAGGTGAGGCCTGGGGTACCATCCCTCTGCCAATTAGATTATAGGACTGGCAGCCAGAAACTCAGCAGCCATACTGAGTGAGGTGTGTAGGTAGGACACACAGAAGCCCGAGTCCAGTTGATAGGACACAGCTAAGAATACCACAGCTAGAGACCCCCTGAGTCAAAGACCCAAGGATCAGAGACACCAACCAAGACCATCACTAGGGCTGCAAACGAAAAGGACATAGAAGGGAGATCTGGCTTGCAATGAGAAAGAACAATGTCAGAAACACATAGAGCGGCATTCTCACCCACAGCAAAATCGCCAAATGTCCTGTTTGAGGACAATGACACCAGCTAACCCAGCTGGCCTACGAGGTTATTATAAGCCATAATTAGGGCTGGCAAACAGAGACTTCCTACAACTCAGGATTCCTGAAAAAAAGAAACTGCCTTCCTTCTAATTTAAAAAAAAAAAAAAAAAGCAAGACTTTTGTCCCTGAAGCTTCAGGAAGTAGTCTGTTATTTGAAGGGCCATCCTCTCAGATTGTCAATTCTCAGCAACGCTGAAATAAAGTGGCCCAAGATCCCACCCTTATAAGAGTTGCCTAGAATAACTGAAAATAAACCCAACAGTGGACTTTCATCTCATTCATTTTCCTGAGGGTTTCTCCCTGACCCTATTTAATGCAGACACAGCTGACGAACCCACGGCTGCCTGAGAGCGTTAATTGAGCTGTTGATGGACAACTGCATAATTTGGAAGCCAAGAATTTCCTGCAGCTGCTCTTAGTGGCTGCCCTCTCTGGTTTCCGGTAATAAGTGCATCAAATTCGCTGTACATCTAAGACCAGAAATCTGAGACTATAAAAAGAATTTAGCGTTGGAACGAGTCTTCCAACATTCTCTGCAGAACTCACTGTGTCACAGCAGTCTCTCCCCACTCAGGAAACACCCAGCCAACCCCAGGGGCTCCTTTGAGGGGTATGAGCTATCATCTAAGGCCAGCCCCTCCCCGGGGCACACAGGTCCATCTCTATTGTCTACTCAAGGACTTGGCTCCTGTCAATTGCCCCCCTCCCCTGCATTACCAGCATCCCTTCTTTACGGGATCATTCTCAGCAGCACACAAATTTGTTATTTGCTCTAGAATTTAAAAAAAAAAAAAAAAAAAAGATCATCTTGCTCAACTGCACACCATTCCAGATACTAGAATTCCAATTATCTGCTCCCTTTCATAATAAAACTCCTTGAAAAATGAATCTATAATTATTGCCGTCTCTCCTTTCCTCCCATCCTCCCTTGAGCCTGCCCTGACTGGGCTTTCATCCCCACTGCTCCACTGACGCACTCTTACCGAGTTCAACAATGACTCCAACCCCACATCAACAGTCAACCTCAGTTCTCACTCCACTGGGCCTCCTGTGACCCGTTTGATCTCTACTCCCCTCTGGAAACATGCACTCCGCTGGCTTCCAGACCCCTCACCCCTGGTCCCCCCCGCCACCTCACTGTCCATTCCTTCCCAGCCTCTTTTAAGGACTCTTTATCTTTCTGACCTCCCACTTTGGGGTACCCTTCGGCTGAGTCCCCGGAAATCTCTTTTCTCTCTCTTCTCACTTCCCAGGTGAACTTGCCCACATACTGCTGACAACGTCCCCATTCCACGCCTCCAGTTCCAGTCTCTCCCCTGAATAACCTTCCTGGCAAACTTCAATTAGATGTCTCAGAGACAGCTCAAATGTAACACATCCAAAGCAGAAGGGATGCTCTCCCCTCAGCCCCTTCTCCTCCCCCACTGCTCCACCTTCTTCAAATCCAGAGGGATATGGTAACTCCGTCTTTCCAGCTGCTCAGACCACAGGTGTTGGGGTCATCCTTGACTCTGCTCTCTTTCTCCATATCCGCTCTACCTCCAAATTACATGCAGAAAATGATTACTGTTCACCCACAACTGCTTTTCTCTCATCCAAGTCACCACTCTCTCTGCCTGTTCTACGGCAGTAGCGTTGAACTTTGCTCCACTGCTCCCCCGGTCACCAGTCTCCTGCCCACTCGGCCCCCCAGAGAGGTCGTTTGTCAGTACACCCCACATGAACCTGCACAGCTCTGCTTAACTGCCTGCCACCCACCGTGGCATGCCATCTCCCTTATAATAAGTCCAATGTCCTCACTGTGGCTCACCCTGAGTCTCTGTGTGACGTACTCCAACCCCTCCTCCAGCCTCATTCCCCACTATCCTGCTGGCTCCTTCCACTCCTGCCCCACTAGCCTTCCTAGTGCTCCTTCAATGCCCAAACATGCTCCCACCTCAGGGCGTCCCAGTTACTCTTTCTTTAGCCTACAGAACTAATGGGCACACAACTCTCTCAATTACCCATGCTTCTTTTCAAGCCTTCTAGCCAGAGGGGCTTTTCCTGACCACTTTACCTAAAATATCTCCCCTCTTCAACCCTCTTGCCCTGCTACCTGCCCTACAGATTATCCCTTAACAGTATAAATTCATTTGTATATTTGTTTATTGTCTGTCGGACCCCTCCTACCACCACCGCCACGGGGAGAACATCAGCTCCACAAGAGAAGGAACTTTATTTCGTCTTCTGCCATGTTCCTAGAGCCTAGAACAGTGCCTGGCACACAGAAGACCTTCTAAATCTTTACCAAACACCGCCATATGCCAAGCACAGATTTGAGGGCTTTACATAAATGAACTCATTCAATCCTCCAAAGAGACTGCAAGATAAGTGATATGATTATCACTCCCATTTCACAGAAGAAATTGAAGCACAGAGAGGTGGGGTATCTTGCCTAAAATCTCAAAGCTGGTAGACGGCAGAACCAGGATTTGAATGAAGGTAGTCTGGCCCAGCACCTGCTTTCTAACACACCTCCCTTAAGGAGCTCAGTGTCTAATCTGGAGGAGTTTTTGAGGACCCATCCTGCCTGGACTCACCATCCAGCACTAGCCTCTGATCTTGGCCCCAGTTCTGCTTGCATGACTCTGCCCTGCTGAGACCTGGGCCCAAATTCTGGTAGCTTTGTCTCTGTTTTACTCTTCGGTAAGGGTCCTAAGTCTCTGTCTTAGCCCACCTGCCCAGAATCCTTGTCCCCAGAAGTGGGTCCTGCCAGACCCCTTCCCAGAAACAAGAAGGCTTCTGAGTGTGCCACAGACCCAGAGGCCTTCGGGTGTTATCTGGACTTTCTGGACAAAGCCCATCCCAGGAGCAACAGGACAAGCTGCAGGCGGCTGACCCCTGGAAATGTGACTGGCAGCCTATGACTGCCTCCAAGGCTGGCCTTTGGGAAGAAGTCCCTCCACAAGCCCCTACCTACTGGGTAACATTACCAGTTCCTCCTCAATAGTTCATTAATCATTCCTGCGTCACTTAGAAGCTGCCAGACACTGTGTACAGAACTTCCCACACATTACCTTACGTAATCTTGTGAGACAGGCATTCTAAGACCCACTTTACAAATTCACAAAGTTGAGAAATTTGCCTGAGGTCAGGGTGGGAATATGAACACAGTCCATCTGACGCAAGCACCTGTGCTCTCTCTACTCCTCACCGCCACCAGGCAGACCTCTTCTAGCCTGAGGACATGTCTGCCTGCTCCTCATGCCCCTCAAAGACAACAGCAGATAGAAAATTCCCAAATACATTGCTCTGGCTGACTAAGTGCTACATTCAAACACACGCGTGCACATACACACACAACGAGCACACATGCGCGTGCACACACGCATGCACACACACAGTCATGAGGCAAGACCTCAGCCAGCTGATGTCTCCACTCAAAATTAATAGACAGCTACACTGGGGCATCTCAGGACTATCCACATTTATATTTAATAATAACTATCAAGTTATTATCTTTGACATTAATTGCAGGAATTTGAATGGATAATTACAGCTCAAGACATGAACGTCTCTTTTGCTTACTAAAACTCACAGGGGACTTGCCTGTGACTGAGGCTTGAGTCATTATATCCACCGCAGGAGCTGCCAGCACTGAGCAGCAACCACCAGACTATGACACGAGCACTATGACACGAACATTTGTGCCATACCTACTGCAAACTAAGTAGCAAAGTCCAGGGGGTAGAGCTTTGAATTAACTACTCAAAGGTCCAGGTTTGAACACCAGCTCTGTCACTCACTTGCTGTGTGACTTTGGGGAAATTACTCTGTGTCTCTGAGCCTTGGTGAACAGAGAATGGAATCAACTGGACTTTATAGAGGTCTCCTTTAGATCTGGCGTTCTATGGAGAGAAAAAGAGGCTTCAGATCCCACATGGCAGGGGCCAAAGGAAAGTCTGCTGTTAATGGGAAAGACCAGGGTTAGAGATGGATGACCTTCGAATGCAAAGTATCTGATCTAGTAAAATAACTATCAGAATGATGGAGTCACTCATTCATTCATTCATTCATTCACTCAGGACAGAATCAGCCAACCTGACCTTTACTCAAGTCCTGACTCGGAATAGTCCTTAGCTTTGGAGTCAGCCCCTCCTGGGAGGGAATCCCAGGTCTAACTCTTATAGCCAATAAAACCTTTAGCAAGTTTTTTAACCTCCCTGAACCTCAGTTTCTGCATCTTTAAAATAAGATAATAGCTCCCATTGCCTCCATTTACCAGTTTCCCAAAGACTGAGAAGACACACTCAAATCAAAGGAAATAAAAGTCTGTCACACACAAATCTGAAAAGGTTGGACCCACACAGACTGCTCAAAAGCCAAAATTAGCTTCTTAACTCACAGAATAGGTCTTTTAGATCCCATACTCATCATCAGTATAGTTGGAGCTCCCCATTCATTTAATAAGCTCTTATGGAGTATCCTTTCATGCCAGTTTCTGTGCTAGGTCTAAGTATTCAAAAGTGGATAAACATGGTTTCCATCTACACCAAGCCTTGGGTCTAGAGGGGAAGACATGCATAAAACAAGCATCTACAATCCAAGATATTCTCAGTGGTTTGCATCTCAGCACAATGCAGACAGGTGCTGTATAAATGTTATTTGAAAAAGAAAAAAAATTAATTAGCAAGATAAGGGAAATCCAGAGTACCATGGGACCACATAAAAGGGAAACCAAATTAGATATGGAAGGTCACAAGGGCTTCCTTGAGAAAGAAATGTTTCAAAGAAAGACTATTCCAGACAGAGAAAAATCACTTGCAAATACAGAGGAAAGGCACGGATTTCAGTCTACCAGAGAACTGACAGCAGTTCAATGACTGTTGCTCAGAGGTCACACGCAGCGAGAGAGAGACAAATCTGTGTAAGTACACAGGGACCAGCTCTTAAAGGGCATTATGGGGTCATTTAAGGAGGTGGGATTTTCCTGAGGGCAGTAGGGAGCCTTTAAGGGCTTTTAAAAGGCAGACACATCAGTAGATAGTCATTTTAGAGCTATGCTTCTCAAATCTTAATGTACTTAGGTATTACCTCAGGGTTTTGTTAAACGCAGATTCTAATTCAGTAGATCTGAGGTGGAGCCTGGGATTTTAGGATTCTAAGATCACGCATTTCTAATGAACTCCCAGGTGATGTCACTGGTGCTGGTCCTCGGACCACACTTTGAGCACCAAGATTTTAAAGTGGTGACTCTAGCTAGTTTTGGAAAAGAGATGAGAAGAGAGCAGGAGAAAGGAGGCAGGGGCACCAGTTGGATGAATGATAGTGGGGAAATGGGCTGGGGAAGTGGCTAATGAAACAGAAAAAAATGAGCAGAGATGGACTATTGCAGGATTTGTAGGGAGAAGAAGGCAAGGATGTTGCTCTGATCCCTGGCTTGGGCATCTGACTGAATCAAGGTAGCATTCACCAACACTGGAACCCAGAAGGAGAAGCCAAATTTAGGTGAGAAGATGAATTCATCTTTATACACATGATGGTTTTGAGCTTCCTCAGAAAATTCGAAGTACAGATACCAAGTAAGTAGTTAAATATGCCAGTCTGTAGTTCAGAAGACAATTCTAGACTAAAGACATATATCTGGGAGCCAGCAGGAGGTAAATTTTATTTTTGCTTCTCTATAATGCCAAAGAAACTAGAGCTACAGCTTCCTCTCTTCTGACAGCCTTCGAAAGACCTTCATTCAATGTGAGGAGCAGGGGGCAGGTGGCTCCATGGCACTTCCTTCTTGAGCATGACCATTGCTCTCCCATGGTCCCCCAAAAGCAAACATGAGTGGGGGTGTACTAGGAACATGAGTGCTTCCTGACAGAGTTCTGGTGGGAAGCTCATCTTAGTACTTTGTTTCTGTCCACTGAAATCCAAACACGATCTCCTTCAATGAGTGTTTGAGAAAATGAAATGAGAGAAGATTACAAAGGCTATCTGACACTATGCCTGGCAGAGACTGAAAAGAAGGAGCTAGCTTATAGTCACATGAAGTACTATACCCAGGGGGAACCAGCAAGAACTTGGCAGGATTTAAATCCCAGAAGGTCAGATAAGCTCCAGACAGGAGCAGGTATGGGAAACAAGAAATACAGGAGAAACCCCTGCATGTATGGCCAACTAACATTTTACAAAAGAGCCAAAAAAACACTCAACAGGGAAAGAACAGTCTCTTCAATAAATGTTGTTGAAAAAACTGGAAAAGCAAATGCAGAAAAATGAAATTGGGCCCCTATCTTACATGACTCAAAAAATTAATCTGAAAATTTTTAAAGACTTAAACATAAGATCTGACCACAAAATTCTGGGGGAGAAAACATAGGGAAGAAGCTCCTTGACATTGGTCTTGGTAATTTTTTTTTTTAATATAACACCTAAAGCACAGTAGTGAAAGCAAAAATCAAAAATAGGACTATACTAAACTAAGAAGCTTCTGTACAACAAAAGAAACAATCAACAAAATGAAAAGATAACATACAGAATGGGTGGAAGTTTTTGTAAATCACATATCAGATAAGGAGTTGATATCCAAAATATATTTAAAAAAACCAATACAACTCAGGACAACAGCAACCAGAAAAACCCAAAGTGATTAAAAAATGGGAAGAGGAACTACACAGACATTTTCCCAAAGAAGACATCCAAATGGCCAACAGGTACCTGAAAAGATGCTCAACATTACTAATCATTAGCAACATGCAAATCAAAAACACAATGACACATCACCTTATACCAGTTAGGATGGTTATCATCAAGAAGACAAGACATAACAAGTGTTGGCAAGAATGTGGATAAAAGGGAACCTTTGTGCACTATTGGTGGAAATGTAAAATAGTTCAATCACTACAGAAAACAGTAGGGAGTTTCCTCAAAAAATTAAAAATAGAACTGCCATATGATTCATCCATCTCACCTCTGGCTATATATCCAAATGAAGTGAAAACATCTCAAAGAGATATCAAAAATATTATCAGCACTCCCATTTTTATTGCACCAATATTCACAACAGGCAGGATATAAAAACAGTCCAAGTGTCCATCAGTGAATGAATGGATAAGGAAGATGTGGTGTATATGCATATACAATGGAATATCATTCAGCCATGAGAAAGGAAATCCTGCCATTTGCAATAACATGGATGGACTTTAAGGGTATTATGCTAAGTAAGGTACATGAGACAGAGAAAGACAAATACTGCCTGATATCACTTATATGTGGAATCTAAAAAAGCTGAACTTTTAAAGATAGAGAGTAGAATGGTAGGGCCTCAGGGTGGGTAGAGAAACTGGGGAGAGGTTGCTAAGGACACAGCCTGAGAACTACCAGATAAATAAGTCAAGAATTATCTAATGCACAGCATAGGGATTATAGTCAACAATACTGTATAATAAACTTCAAAGTTGCTAAGAGACCAGATTGCAATTTTTTCTCACCACATACACATACACAAAAATTCACATGACATATTAGAGGTGTTAGCTAATGCTACAGTAATAATCATGTTGCAATATAATCAAATCAACACTTATACACCTAAAATTTACACGATGTTATATGTCAAGTATATCTAAATTTTTTTTAAATTTAATTTTTTTAAAAATTTTATTTATTTATTAATTTTTAATTAATTAATTAATTTTTATATTAATCATTTATTTATTTAAATTAAAATTTAATTCTAATTTAAAATTAATTTTTTAATTTAATAAAATAATAATTAAAAACAAATACGGGAGGAAACTGGCATTGTGCATCAGACTAATTATGGAAATCAAGGCACAAAATCAATAGGACCAAGCATGAGGTTACTGCTTGCTGACACATCCTGGCCTGGAACTCCTTAACACCCAAAACCAGGCCTGAGACTTGTTCCAGAGACTGGAATGGCCAAGGAGCTCTGGATTTGGGATTGGAAAGATGATGTTTCACACCTCTATGCCTTTATTGACCCAGCTCCCTTCATTCTTTCCTTTGTCTCTCTACCCTCCTTTCAAAACCCAGCTCAAGTCAGCTTTTGTCAGATTTTCCTAGACCCTCCACTTCTGCCCTGGTGTCCCCCCTTACTCTTTATAGAGAACCATCATATCCTTTACATCAATTTATTATGTGTATATATTATGCCCCTTCAATAGATGGTGAGTCTCACACAGCTACTGCTTGGAGTGATACCAAGATCATTTCCACATGTAATAGCCAGATTATTCTACTGAATGAATAGACTGACTTTAATTTTCTGCAATAAGACTGATGTAGTTGTCAAGGAAAAAGACTCCTGGCACAGGACACCTAAAATGCTAGTAAAACATTTTTAAATCTCCTTCACTTACATGGCTGAGCTGGCAGAAAAGTAAAAGAAATTCTCAGAAGTTAGAAACAATGAGAAACCATAAATCCAGAGAGATATGCAAGTACTAAAAACTGGCATTCTCTCTGGAGGCATCTGTCCATCCCTGGTGGTTAGGGACTGATTTTAATGGGCCTCTTGAGCACAGGCATACAGGAAATAAAGCATGGAACTTGAATGAGGTGGAAGACTGAATTAGAGGTCTCACTGAAAACCAGGACCTCCAAAAAACACCATCCTCAATGGTATGAAGTAGATCTTTAAAAAAACAAAACAAACAAACAAACAAACAAACAACAAAAAAAAAAAACCTTCACCATAGCATGGGCAAACAGTGGAGATCGTCAATGTTTTGATCCTGACTCTGAGTAGAACATGAAAAAGGGGTGGCGGAGCAGGCGGGAATCACCCTAGAGAATTCTTAATCACAAGACTTTACTCATATGGATTCAGAACTGGAATCTATACTACCTGTGATGATAGAAAAACCCTAAGTCAAACATTAAGTTTAAAGTGGTTCCAGGTTGACCAGTAAATTTTAAGCAGAATGAACAGAAGGAAAATCATACCAAATGCATTGTAGTCAAGCTATAAAACACTAAACTTAAAGAGAAAAATCTTAAAAAGTAAATTTAGTTCTTAGTCCAGCTAGAAAAATCTTAGAGGAAAATTTCTTCTTCCCCTTCAACACAAATAAGTTGAAGGTAAGGAAAAAAAATAATAATAAAGAGGAAAAAGGATATACCTTGCAAATAGTAATCACAGAAAAAGCTGGAGTGGTTATACCAACATCAGACAAAAATAGACTTTAAGAAAAAACATTATTATAACCAAAAAGGACATTTTATAATGATAAAGAGACCAAGTCATCAAGAAGATATATTCACTAAAAACGAAGATATATTCACTTAAAAACAAAGCGCTAAAATACATGAAGGAAAAATTGACAGAACTGAAGAAACCAACAACTCAACAATAGTAGAAGGAGAATTCAATATCACTCCCAATAATGGTTAGAACATCTAGACATAAAATTTAAAAACGTAATCCTAATGCAACTTGATTTGGGAGGCCTCTTCAGATTTCCTGCCAAGAATTTTGCCTGAATTTGTGCCAACACTCAAATCATATATTTTGCTTTATTGTTGCCAGGAGATCGTTAACACTCACTCCGTTTTATGTCTTCCTTTAACCAATGTTTTATGAGCTACTTTCCCAATGCCACAAACAATTCAATACTTCTGGGAAATGTATACCTGTTAGGCTTTCCTTAATAATGATACCAAAAAAGATGCAGGTTACTAATTACTCAGAAATAACATCGTGTAGAGCTGACCTTGTACAAGGCTATTTGTGGAAAATTTAATTGTTGAGAAATAAGTAACAAAAAGCTTTTGGGTTATCTGGCCCTCCACTGGGACCCCTGGGTTTTGGTAATTAAGGTGTATTGTCTGCTAGTGATGCAAAGGTTGTGGAAAACTATGAAATGTCTCTCTGGTTCAATTTTTTTTTCAAACAATAGGAGATTATCCAGAATGTATATCATAAGGGAAATTTTTAAAAGAGCTGAGAACAGGGGTGCCTGGGTGCTGCAGTCATTAAGTGTCTGCCTTCCGCTCAGGTCATGATCTCAGAGTCTTGGGATTGAGCCCCTCATTGGGCTCCCTGCTCAGTGGGAAGCCTGCTTCTCCCTCTCCCACTCCCCCTGTTTGTGTCTCTCCCTCTCTCTCTGTCAAATAAATAAATAAAATCTTAAAAAAAAAAGAGAGAGACAGAGACCTGAGAAGAGGGAACTGAAGGAGAGGCATGATAGGGATCTCCAACTATTTGAAGAAAATGGAAAAGGTGATAAATTTGAGTATATACTATGTACCAGGAACTGTACTAGATGCTAGTAATAAAAGAATGGAGAGAAACTAGCATTAAGGAGGGCAAGACATGTATAGTACACATTACCTCACAATGTAATAAGTGCCAGTCAAAACAGGTCAAGGGAAGACTATGCTATGAAAGTCGATATATGATGGGAAATCAGGGAAGGTTTCTTACAGGAGGTGTCTGTTCAACAGAGAACTCAAAGTTTATCAAAAAGATGAAGAGGCAAGGACTACAGGAAGAGGCATAAGGAGAAGCACAGAGGCATGAAAAGGGAGGGGATATATGGGGAATTATGTGATTCCACACTGCCAGGGTGCAAAGTAAGGGGAGGAGGTAGAGGTAGAAAAGCTGAACAGGTACACAGAGGCCAATTAGGATAGGTCTGGAGCATCTGAGTTCCGAGCAAGGCTCTGCACTCAGCAGGGAGTCTGCTTGTTCCTCTGCTCCTCTCCTTGTTCATGCTCTCTCTCTGTCTCTCTCTCTCTCTTTCAAATAAATAAATAAAATCTTTTTTTAAAGATTTTATTTATTTATTTGACAGACAGAGATCACAAGTAGGCAGAGAGGCAGGCAGAGAGAGGAAGCAGGCTCCCTGAGCCGAAGGCAGAGGCTTTATTAACCCATTGAGCCACCTAGGTGCCCCAAATAAATAAAATCTTTAAAAAATGAGGGGCACCTGGGTGGCTCAGTGGGTTAAAGCCTCTGCCTTGGGCTCAGGTCATGATTCCAGAGTCCTGGGATCGAGTCCCGCATCGTGCTCTCTGCTCAGCAGGGAGCCTGCTTTCCCTTGTCTCTCTCTGCCTGCCTCTCTGCCTACTTGTGCTCTCTGTCTGTCAAATAAATAAAATCTTAAAAAAAAAAGAAAGCTGGGCTTAAACTCCTATTGGCAAGCTGAGAAGGGGAATTATAGTTCTCATATGTTATTCTAATTGAGCTAAAGTAAAAACTGTGGTGAAGTCATAAATTATAGGGAAAAAATATTGGGCCAATATAAGGAAAAGCATTTTAATTAGCTAGAACTGTTTCTGCAAAACAACAAGGAAGTTGTTTTGCAGAATATGATCAACACCAAGAACAGCCAGAGATATTTGAGATACAATAAAATTTGTAACAATAAAAATGGTTAGGTTATTGGAGCACCTGGATGGCTCAGTGGGTTAAAGCCTCTGCCTCCGGCTTGGGTCATGATCCCACTGTCCTGGGATCAAGCCCCACATTGGGTTCTCTGCTCAGCGAGGAGACTGCTTCCCCCTCTCTCTGCCTGCCTCTCCGCTTACTTGTGATCTCTATCTGATAAATAAATAAAATCTTTTATTAAAAAAAATTTGTTAGGGGGGTGCCTGGGTGGCTCACTGGGTTAAAGCATCTGCCTTCAGCTCAGGTCATGATCCCAGGGTCCTGGGATTGACCCCTGCCTCAAGCTCTCTGCTCAGCAGGGAGTCAGCTTCCTCCTCTCTCTCTCTCTCTCTCTCTCTCTCTCTCTGCCTGCCTCTCTGCCTACTTGTGATCTCTATCAAATAAATAAATAAAATCTTTTTTTAAACAATTGTTAGGGTGTAATAAGAAGGACTCCCAGGGGGGAAAAAAACCTCTAGAGGAACTGGAAAATCATCCTCAGATAAAACAAAAGAACATCGTTTAATGTGTCCTCTTGCCAGATACTTAGTTTATACCCACTTCGTAAGTATAATAAATAGTGAACATCTTTGTTCAGTGGCATGGGGGCAAATGTTTAACAACTGAGTGGGGGGGGCCTTGATTTCTAGTGTTTTCCATGGTGTAAATACTTTGGCATGACTGATTTTTAACCCCCACAGAAAGCCACAGAAGGAGGGACTGGGGACACAGGTACACAGTTAGTTTGCACAAACCCACTAGCCATCTCCAATACACCACTGCTTTTCCTTAAAGCCTTTTCCCCATTATATCCTTAAATTTGTGGATGTAGAATGATCGGAATAACAGACACAAGTACTTCATGGAATCCTTATACAAACTGAACAAGATACTCTTTTTTAAAAGTCCTGGAATCGTCTGATATCCTAGACAGAGCTCTAAACCTGGAGAGCTCACTGTTGCCTCCTCCGAGAAGCACAGCACACTGTGTATGTCTCTAAAATCACACCATATTACAACTGTGTCACCAACAAGAGTGGGAGCCCTCAACAGAAAAGGACTCTGCCTTACTCGGGTTTATACCACAGTACCTGGCACAGAAGCATCAGCCTTACTCAAGTCATGACCTTTGACAAATCAGTTTCTTTCTCTAAACCTGAATGTCCTCATTCATTTTCCCCCAGTGTTTCCTACAGAGATGCTCTATACCAAAAAAAAAAAAAAAAAAAAAGAGTGGGGGGAGCGTAGGTGGGTGCTCTATGATTGAGACAGTTGTAAAATAATGGGAAAATCAGGCTAGATTCTGCTCTTGGAGTCACAGAGCACATTTCTAGAACAATGCATCTGAGAAGCCCAGCAATGGGTAAACCAGTCTACCTTTGTCTTGCCAGCAATTCCAACAAGCATTTGGCCATGGAAACCTTCCTTTTTTCATGGAACTAGGAAGGTCAGAAACCACTGAACTAGAAAGGTGTTCAAAGCTCTTTCCTGCTGATATTTTATGTTGTCACAGAATAGCTCCAACTGGTTGGTTAACTCCAAGCAAGATAGTGAAAATCAAATCACAGATGTCAGTTGAGTGAGCTCATGAATGTGCTATTAGTTAGCATTTGTATTGGGAGGGCCAGAGTGCAGAAGGTCTGCTTCCAGGGTCACTCCTGAGCAGCTCCCACCCTCGCAGGCACCTTCCAAGCCAGAATCACCTACATCTCCTGGGTGATTCAGAACCCACCTTCACTTTGCCTAAGTAGTTCTTGGCTAAAATGTCATCAATTTTCCATCTGAGGTCCCAGTATACACGGATTTCCCAGTTGCTCACCCTTTGAAAATCGCCATAGATTTGACCTAATTTACGGTCATAACCTTGCTTGCACCATTATCTCAACAAGGAGCCTCCCCAAAGTTTTAATTGTACATCCCAACCTGTAAAAATATTTTGGAATGCACTCCCAAGATACCTTATTCATTTATTTGTAAATTATGGGTACTCTCTGTTGTCCTAACATAATACGATCTTCATAAAACTTGTAAGAATGGAAATGTAAATCAGATGAACAAAACAAAATAAACATAAGTAGAAGTTCTAATGTTTTCATACAACCCCCAGCATGTTGCTTGGGGCTCCCCTGGTGTGCATGGCCCTCTCTTTGGAGACCAGCCTTCAGGGTTTGAGCAAAAGCAAAAAAAAAAAAAAAGGGCAAAACACAAAAAAAAGCTCCCAAGCTGAGCAGACAGCTCTGCTTAAGGGGCCACTCCTGCTTCTGAGGGGGGTGACTAGACTTCATCAGAGAATCTGCAGCAGTTCAGCATTTCAGCACAGTGTGCTTCAGCTTGAAGGGGACCTGGGTTCCAGTTCTGATTTTATCATCTTGCTGGCATGTGACTTTAGCACATACTATTCCGTACTAATAGCGTCTCTCATTTATTAGAGATTTCCTAGGGGTCAGGTAGTCTGCTCAGCACTTTGATACACATGATCTATTTATCCTTATGTCTGTCATGCAATTGAGATATTATTATCCCCATTTAATAACTCAGGGAACCAAGACAGTAAAAGGCTGCATAATTTGCCTAAAGTGAACCCCTTATCTGACTCCAAATTCCAGACTCCTGAGCACCGCACTCTATTGCCTCCCACTCACCCTCTCTGAGCCTCTGTTGTTTTATCTATGAAAAGGAGATAAACGGCACTTGCAAAATGTAAGCACGGCACCTGGGTGCAGCTAATATCAGCAGTTATTGTCAAACTTCCAGTAAGTCCCCAAAAAGGTGTCAAAAGTGAGTCATCAGTTATGGACATTGGGGAAGGTATGTGCTATGGTGAGTGCTGTGAAGTGTGTAAACCTGGTGATTCACAGACCTGTACCCCTGGGACTAATAATACATTATTTGCTAATACAAATTTTTTTAAGAAGTGAGTCATCAGAATAAGGCTATAGAGAGAGTTAACCATGTTGGGCCCCGTCTAAGAAAAGCAGGTACTCAGAAAAGCTGGGAGCCTGTAGAAGACATGAATGTGTAGGTTGTGCCAGGCCCTGCCCCATGGCTTTGGGGGCAGGGGATTCAGAGCTGCCTGGAGGACCCACCCGAAGCAGAGGTGGGAGCCTAGAACCTCACGCAAATTTGGTCATCACGCAAATTTCTGAAAACATTTCAGCTCTCCGTGTAGGAGAGAATTCACTGACCATTAATGTCCTATAACATGGCAAGTAAATTAATAAACTGACACTTTTGAAACTCCAAAGGAAGATTGCAAACCTGCAGACCTGGGTCCCACGCTGCCTGGACGGCGGTGACCTGAAGGCCTCATTTCTACCCTTCTCCGCCATAGACTGCTACTTCCCCAAATCCATATGGTCCCTTTGCCCTCCTCTTCTGAGCTCTATCTACATCTGAGTTCTAAACCACTCACTCCCCTGCTTGGCCCCTTTCCCTCTTATGAAATAATCAACCTTGCTCCCTAGCAGTGAGACCCAGCAAGACGTACTCTAAGGCTTGGAGACACTCAGAAGGAAGAAGCCATATCATAAATGTAAACTAGCACTAAAACCACTCATCACTTTAATCATTCAAAGCAGCCTGAGGTGTGGAAACGTGAAGGTTGCAACAATGACACTCTTGACCTCCCTAAATTTGTAGGATTATTGGCTTGGTTTGCCCTTCACGGCTGTTGATTTGGTTCACAATCAATGGGAAACCACTCCATGATTCAATCTGATTCCATTCAATAAACACTTCTGCTACCCCTACACTTTGGCAGGGAACCCCCTAAGTCACCTTTTATATGGACAGATTCAATGATGCACACGGTAACTACTCTCACATAGTACCTCCCAGTCACTGTGTTAGGTACTGGGAGTGGAGGAGAGAGCTGTGAAAGATGACAGATGCCCTTTTTCCCATTTCTTCTTTATTTTTAAAGGTAGAAAGTTTAAGAAAAATTAAATTACAACAACAATAATTCAAAATGTACCCATGTTACCACCCTCGACACAAAAATCTTCACTGTCGGGGCACCTGGGTGGCTCAGTCATTGTGTGTCTGCCTTTGGCTTGGGTCATGATCTCAGAGTCCCGGAATCGAGCCCCATATCGGGCTCCCTGTTCTGCGGGGAGCCTGCTTCCCTCCCCATCTTCCCCTGCTTGTGTTCCCTCTCTCATTGTGTCTCTCTCTGTCAAATAAATAAATAAAAACTTGGAAAAAAAAAATCTTCACTATTGCATGCGGCCCTCCATACTCATACAGATTAGCCCAATGACCAAGCCCCTGCACAGGGCAGTGAGCTGTAGGGCCTGAATCCTGACGCCTCCAGTCAGGGAGGTGGTCCTGTGACCTTAGACACATTCTGTGGACTCTCTGCCTTTCCCTTTTCTCATGGTTGAAATACGACCAGGATGATCCCTATGTTATGAAGGCTGAAGGAGTTGTACATGCAAAGGATTTACAAAGTGCTAGCCACAGAGCAAGCAGTCCCTAAATGGGTACTGTTAATTACGGCATCCACACTAGTGTTCAACTTCACGTCCCATAACTTATTTATTTGTTCACAGGCATTGCTGACTCTACATATTCTTCGTGATGATACATATTCTTCGTGCCCATTTGCTCCATAGGCAAGGGGCCGGGGGTGCTCCTTGGATTTGTTTCATTTTTCTGGAAGCAGGGAAACACATTCTCCCATCAAAACCCTGCAGAGGGTTTTAGGGCATGGGTGGGAGGAAGAAGGCAAGAACCAGGATTGCGTAGACCTCTTTTCCATCTTTGCTTGCCCCTTGCCCCCCTTCCTGTCATATACCCACTCTAGATCACCCTTGCTGACAACCAATATGTTGCCTGTACTTTGTTTATGCTCAGTGAATCATATCCACACTTACAGGGAGGAGCTGTATATGAGTGCATACGGGATGAGAGACGAGAGAGGGTGTTCTCTTGAGAATGGGATCATATGATAATATATTTCTATCCGTCCTGCTTTACTCACTTGAAATATCTCAGCTGAAGATGGTTTGTGTACCTACAACTTTAAATAGAGCAGGACTTTATCTGTGGGAGCCCCGCAGGCCTGTGTTAAGCAAGGACTTACATTGCCTTTGCCTGGAGCCCAGGGCACTAGCAACCAAGTCTACTTTATTTTGCACATTAGCACATATTATAAAAATGTACACATTTTTATGATGTACACATTTTTATATTATACATGTTGAATGTTATAAATGTTGGGGCTGGACAGGAAGGGAAACTCTTCAAGATGGCGGATACCCCAAAATGGCCGAGGTTCCCGTCATCACCTCCTCTTGGGACGCCAATGGATCAATGACCTGCTGACAGCTCGACGCCGACCCCTACACCTCTCCTTTTGGACTTCCCCAACCGAACCCAATACCCCTCAAACCCCAGAAAAGGAAGTAATTCTGACTGGTCAGATTATGATCCTTCCTTTGCATAAGAGGAAGTAACTCTGACTGGTCGAATTACAATCCTTCCTTTGCATATGAGCCGACCAACAGGAAAGAGTTCTGCTTTTCAACTTTATGTAAACCCCTGCCACCTAGTCTTGCGCGGGACTTCCCCGATTCACTGCCCTCTTTTGAGTCGTGGAACCTCGCCGGAGGGTGCCCGCAATAAAGATCTGTTCTCGGACCCTCGCTTGTCTTGGCGGTCTCATTTCCATTTAGTTACCGAGAAACCTGACAATAAACACTATAGTGTCCCAGGGCACACAGATAGTGTGAACCAGGAACTCAAACGCAAACATCAGACCTTCAGAAATAAAGGCTTAAAAGAGATTTCTCTTTTCCTCCACCCAAGCCCAGGACAAAATATATAACATGCCGTTATTTTTTTTTTTTTTTCTTATTGCTGGTGGACAAAATTTCTTCTGGCACATTCAGTCACAAGGGTCCTTGCTTTATGCAAGGGTTTCAGTCCCAATTCCCAAATTAACCTGAGCCTGAGGTCTGGTCTCCTGCCACCCCCTCCCCCCAGAGGAGTTAAAGCCTGGTTACTGCGATCAGCAGCCCCATTGCACTTCTTTGGTTCCCCTAAGAGATTCTCTTAACTTCCCACAAGCTCAGCTCTGCATTTTAAGAAATGTTGGCTGTGCTTTATCAATTATTCTAGGAATTCATAAGATGAGTTTTCAGAATCCCTATTCCGCCGTAAAGCTCGGACGGAAGTCAGAAGCCTATTAGCATAGTTGTATACCCATTAGAGGCACGCCCATCTCCCATGCATTAAACCATTGAGTCATCACGCTTCTGCAGCTCAGTATACTTTCCAAAGTGCCTTTCATGTCCATTACATTCTTTGGTAAATGCAACAACCCCATGAGATAGATACTCCAGGTATTTTTATTTTCATTTTATAGAAAAGGAATAAAGGCCTAGAGAAGCTAAGTGTCTTACCCCCACAGGGGCTAAACTGCAAGTAGCATCCAGGCTCCACCCACTCATTGCCTTTCCAGATCTCCACCACCAAGCTCCTCTCACAGCCAAAGACTGATTCATCTCCCGGCGTTTTATGCATTCTTCCACCACACCTTTTGAGCTCCTACTGTGAGCCAGACCCAGGACCAGGCACTTGGATTGAAAAACTAAAGAAAAGAAAGCCCTTCCTTGGGGCTCCTAGGTCAGCAGAAGGAAAATAAAGTAAAATCCTCAAATACAATACATTCAGGTACAAACTGTAGAGAGAACAGTAAGGAGAAGAACATCAAGCATGCCCAGACGCACTGATGACCTCTATTTCTAGTGTATGTAGGAGGGGGGAGAAATGCTATTCAAAGCTGGCTGCAGACTTCCTCTTTTCAGCAAAATGTATTGATGTTTACAATAAACCCCACCATAATGGGAAAAAAAAATGGAATCCAGAAAATCCAATTGCATGAAATGCTAAAGTTGCATTATTGCAAGGTTAATGAAAAGCAATATTTTTCAGAGGGGTTTCCAGTTACCGTATAATGCGCATGCGTTTGGGACTGTAGAGGTACTCCTTAGAACTGTTTGGTTTTTCTTGACTGAGACAGGCAGAGAGAAACACCGTCCAGTCAAAACCCTGTGAGGGTGGGGGTAACCTGGCAGGGAAGAGGGCAGGAAGACCCAGACTCTGTACCTGACCAGCTAGTGCACATTGAACGGAGAACATCCAACATGGTCACAGAGGAGTCCCTTCCCCCTTCCCCCTCCCAACCCCCCATCACACTCTCCCACCCCAGGTAACTGGAATTTAAAATCCAGCTCCATAGAGGGAGGAAAATTGTTAGTTGTGTTATATCTGAAATTTTTCATCCCCGGGCACCATTATTGCTGGGTTCTGTTGTATTCAACTGCGAAAAAGATAAGCTCTACCATAAAAACTAGAGGAGAGAGACTAAAAGAACTAGAAAACCCACTCTAATAAGTAAGAAAATTTTGAGGGGCAGGGAAGATGATACTAGGCTGGAAAGAGAAAAGAGCAAAACAGCAAGAGGTAGGCCAAGAGATGATGTGAAGGAAAGAACAGAGGAGTTTAATATACAATTTTAAATTGTTTGCTGTGTTGAGATCAAGGTCGCTCATCTCCTCTCTAGGGTGCCTAGGTGTTTCAGTCGGTTAAGTGTCTGCCTTCCGTTTAGGTCACCATCCCAGGGTCCTGGGATGGTTCAGCAGGGAATCTGCTGCTCCCTCTCCCTCCGCCCCTCCCTTCTGCTCATGTTCTCTCATGCACACTCTCTTTCTTTCTCTCTCTCTCTCAAAATGAATTTTTAAAAAAATCTTTTTAAAAAAACTTTCTATAAACTGCTACATCCACAATTTTTGGTTAGTGGTACTTCAAGGAACCATGGAATCAGAGCTGTGTTCGTTGGGACCGCAGTGGGGGGATGTGCAGGCAACAGCATGCAGAGGGAAGAAACGCACAGGTCCACAGACCCTGGACACTAGAAATTTGGGGTGGCTGGGAGTAATGTGTGTGGCCCACTAATTAAACTGGTAGGGAAGCTCAAGCCCATACTGCTTAAGCATTCAGTAAAATTCAGAGAGACATAACGCACCACTCAAGCCTAAATAAGTACATTGAAAACCTGAATGAAATAGAGAATTCTCTAGGAAAATAAAATTTGCCTAAAGATTTCTCAGAAGAAACCAAAAATCTTCAGTGGTTTTTAGTTTCTAGAGAAGAAAGAGGAAGTTGTCAAAAAACAGCCCCCTCCACCAAGAAGCACCAGGACCAAGGTTTTTCTGGCAGAATTATACGAACTTTCAAAGACAGGTAATTCCAATGGTATTTAAATTTGTCTAGAGAAAGAAAGAAAAATTTCTAAATTATTTCTGTAAAGAGAGTATTACATTGATATCAAAACCTGCTCAATACTCCACACACAGTAAAAACTAAAGACAAATTTCACTTAATATCAATGCAAAAATCATAAATAAAATATTAACCAACAGAAGGCAAAGGCATATCAAAACAATAATATGCATTATCGAAGTAAAACTGATTCTAGGAAGCAGAGATGGTTTAATATCAGGAGATGTATTGATTATTCAAATTTATTGATCTAAGGAAAAAAGCCATACAGATTTCTTAGGAGCTAAAAGGGCATTTGACAAATATCTACCCCTATTCTTGATTTTTTTAAAAGCCAAATATCCTATAATCCAACAATTGTACTACTAAGTATTTACCCAAAAGATATTTTAAAAAACTGATTTGAAGAGATATAGGCACCCAGTTTATAGCACCAACAATAGCCAAATTATGGAAAGAGCCCAAATGTCTGTCAACTTATGAATGGATAAAAAAAATGTGGTGTCAGGGCACCTGGGTGGCTCAGTGGGTTAAAGCCTCTGCCTTCGGTTCAGGTCATGATCCCGGGGTCCTGGGATCAAGCCCCACATCGGGCTCTCTGCTCAGCAGGGAGCCTGCTTCCCTTCCTCTCTCTCTGCTTGCATCTCTGCCTACTTGTGATCTCTGTCTGTCAAATAAATAATAAATAAAATCTTTAAAAAAAAAAGATGTGGTGTGTGTGTATATATATATATATATATATATATATATATATATATAAAATGGAATATTCCTCAGCCATAAAAAGAATGAAATTTTGCCATTTGTGGAAAGAACCTAGATGTCCATCAACAGATGAATGGATAAAGAAGATGTGGTATATATACACAATGGAATACTATGCAGCCATCAAAAGAAATGAAATCTTGCCATTTGCGACAACGTCGATGGAACTAGAGCGTATCATGCTTAGTGAAATAAGTCAATCGGAGAAAGACAACTATCATATGATCTCCCTGATATGAGGACATGGAGAAGCAACATGGGGGGGTAGGGGGATAGGAGAAGAATAAATGAAACAAGATGGGATTGGGAGGGAGACAAACCATAAATGACTCTTAATCTCACAAAACAAACTGGGGGTTGCTGGGGGGAGGTGGGATTGGGAGAGGGGGAGCGGGCTATGGACATTGGGGAGGGGAGGCGAACCATAAGAGACTATGGACTCTGAAAAACAACCTGAGGGTTTTGAAGGGTCAGGGGTGGGAGGTTGGGGGGACAGGTGGTGGGTAATGGGGAGGGCACGTTTTGCATGGAGCACTGGGTGTTGTGCAAAAACAATGAATACTGTTACGCTGAAAAAATAAATAAAATAGAAAAAAAAATTTTGCCATTTGCAATGATGTGGATGGAGCTAGAGTGTATTATGCTAAGCAAAGTAAGTCAGTCAGACAAAGACAACTACCATATGATTTCACTCATGTGTGAAATTTAAGAAATAAAGAAAACGAAAATAGAGGCGGGAGAAGAGAGACAGATCAAAAAACAGACTCTTAAGTATAGAGAACATACTGATGGTTACTAGAAGGGAGGTGGGCAGGGGGAGGGGTGAAATGGCTGATGGGTATTAAGGAGGGTACTTGTTGTGATGGGCAGTGGGGGTTGTATGTGAATGATAAATCACTAAATTCTGCGCCAGAAACCAGTATTACACTGCATGTTAACTAACTGGAATTCAAATAAAAATGTGGAGAAAAAATATGTAAGTAAATAGCCCAATAAAATAGGAATCTTTGATAATTCCATAGGGGAGGTATTTATACATATATATATAGAGAGAGAGATGCATAAATATATATGCACACACATATATATCCTTAATATGATATTATATTCCTTAATATAACAAATATTCTTTTCCATATATGTGTGTATATTATACATATACACATATATATTATATATACACATATATGCACTTATTCTAAAGACAGCAATATAATAAAGTCAGAAATAAGAAGGCTCATTCTCACTACTATAATTTAACCTGGTCCCCAGGGTAATAAAAGTGTAATTATAAATATAACTACTGGGGATGCCTGGGGGCTCAGTGGGTTGAGCACCTGACTCTTGATCTCAGCTTAGGTCTTGACCTCAGGGTTATGAGTTCAAGCCCCATGCTGGACTCCAAATAAGTCAGTACAAATATAACTACACAAGAGAAAGAAATGAGAAGCATTGAAACTGGAAATAGCAACATCAAACTATTACTATGATATGGTTATATATCTGGAAACCCCAAGAGAATTGACCAAAAAAACTGCTATAAGCAACAGGAAAATTTAGCAAGATACAGGATTGTTGATGATAAAGAAAACCGGAAATAGTCTTCAAATCCATCAGATGGAGAGTAAAAGGTAAATTATACTATGTATACAGAAGGGCACCCAATTAAAATGATGATGTATGACTATAGCAATATAATAAATGATTACAAAATACTATTGAGTGGAAGGCATTACATTATAAAATAGCATGTATAAAATGGTTCCATTTAAGTAATATGATATGTATATATGTATGCATGCCTATGTGTGTTTTCTGTGTGTATGCCTAGAGAGATACTTGGAAGCATGTTTATCAAACTATTAGCAGTAGGTATCTTTGGCTTGTAGTTTACTTGTGCTGTAATTCTTTGTACTGTTCTCTATTGTTTGACCTTTTTGCCAAAAGCTTGCATTATTTTTATGAAAATAATAAAGCTATTTTCACTCATATTGAGATAGTAAAAGAAATCATTAGCCACTATCAGATGATGTTTTTGGTCCCAGCAGCTATAAATATTAATTAATGCTGTGAATGCCCTAATATTGAACAAGGATTTTGTTTGTGTGTGCACAAAATTAGCCCTCAAAAAAGGATTGACAGTTGAGTTCTCCAGTCTCTCCTTCCCAGTGGAATAGAACTCAGACTTCACAAAAAGGGGAAAGACATAAATCTGAGTGACTGAAACCTAAACTTCAGTCAGTGCCTGCCTTGTCAAATTTCTAGCGACAGCACGATTTACAGGTTCAAAGAGTTCTGTTGTACAAACTTAGACACAGGGGAGGATGATGTGCTGTGAAAAATGTCAGATGACCCCAAAATGGCTTTACAGAACACAATTATACTAATGATAAAAATGCATGTAAAAGATTAAGCACAATTGTTTTATGAAGTATAACAGTAGAAAAAGTAATATTCTAAATTTTCTACAACTTGAGATTTTTTTTTTTAGATTTATTTATTTGTCAGACAAATAAATGGTTTGTAGACAGGGGAAGCAGTAGACAGAAGGAAAAGCAGGCAGAAGGAGAAGCAGGCTCCCATGCTGAGCAAGAAGCCCAATGTGGGATTCGATCCCAGGACCCTGGGATCATGACCTGGGCTGAAGGCAGGCGCTTACCCGACTGAGCCACCCAGGCATCCCGAGATTTTTTAATAGATGTATCAAAAAAATATATTAATACTACACATGTTGCTTTTTTCCTAGGCCCTTCAAAGTCTGTATGTCCAAGGAAGCCACTTAAAAAATATATATATTTTTTGAGGAATTTTCTTAAAGGGGATAAAGAGGACTCTCCTGGGGCACCTGGGTAGCTCAGTCAGTTAAGTATCTGACTCTTGATTTCTGCTCATATCATGATCTCAGGGTCCAAGGACCGAGCCCCACCTGGGTCTCTGAGCTGGGCATGGAGCCTGCTTAGGATTCTCCCTCTCCCTCTCCTTCTATGGCCTCTGCCCCAAAAAGAAAAAAAAGAAAAAGGATTCACCTTATCATTTCTTTCCATTCCAAGACAGCTTGAGAAGCAGTGTGGGTCTGGAAACAGAGATCCGGGGCCCCTACTTAACTGGCCCTCTTTCCCTCTCCCTTTTCTGTACCCAGTGGAGCCTGAAACCCAGGACTAATGATAACAAAGCAAAAGGCAGGAGGCTGGGGAGGGGCAGGGGCACCAAGGACATGCCTCCTTTCCTTCTCCCTGGGGAGCCCACAATTAGTGTGGCTGTGGAAAAAGTGACAGAGCGGAAAGAGCAAAAAGTCTTGATGACTGATTTACAGGTTAGTCATCTCCAAGGTCATGTGAGAGGTGAAAATCCCAGCAGAACAGCTTTTTCCTGATTTAGGCAGGGACTGCTCTTAGGGAAAGGATCTGAGACTTCTAAAAGATGATGGTAGGGGCAAGGGGGTATGGCCAGTGAGTGGTGCTGGCCACACCCATCCCTGCCACATCCCTTACAGCCCTGTGTCCAACGGCTCCACTCCCACAGCCTTGGGTTGTGATGTGACCTGATGTACCAGGGATTGGAGCCTGGAGTCCTTCAGGGCGTGCACAGACAGACACACCGACAGGCGCTGATATGGACTCGGGGGCCTGGGCGTTGCTGGCAAGACACACTGAGTATCTTTGATCTAAATTCAAAAGGTTCCCCCCAGGAACCTCCTCCTTTCCTCCTTTTCTTTCTCCCTCCTGTTGGGATGCAGAGGCTCAGAGTGTGCTTGGGAATGACCTGGACATTTATATTCAGGGATAGGGGTGAGAAGAACCCCTGGGCATTCCCTGGAAATAGGGAGAGATGGCCTGGAAGGGAGAGACAGATGTGGAGACATCCCTGCCCTGCTCCTCCAGGAAACTCAAAATATAACCCTGGAGGGATATGGCCAAATGGTTACCCCCTCCTGAGAAACCAGGTGACATTTTGATGCGGCTGTATTGAAGTGAGCAGGTGTTTTTTAACTAAGCGTGACTAAGCAGTGTGAACAATTTAACCATCTAGCCTCATCCCTCAGCCCCCACCCATTCCTGACCCTCACCCAGCTTATATTTTCTTCAAACTGTAAAGGGAAAGTGGGTTTGGGATGACAGACAGGCTCAAGGACACTGTCAGGGACTAAGACGCATCAGGAACAAGGCAGGAGACGGGGTAAGGTTCAGGCTTAGGGTGGGGGTCTATACATATTCTTTGGAAAAGAAAATATTTGGGGGGTCAAGTCACATTATGATAGACTCAGAACATACGTCTGTAAATCAGGACAGGTGGAGTGAGGGAATGAGTGAGAAGGACCCGCCAACGATGAAGAGCTGCGGAAGGAGTGACCCCCCAGGTTGGTGGGGGGGTGGGGTGCGGAGGGTCAACTACTGACTTGTGAGAGTCTAGAGACTGATAGCAGAACCACAGATGGGAGCTAGCCTTAAACCCCCACCCATGCCTTACTCTCCTGGCCAACACACTTCGCCCAAGGGTCAGAAGGACAAGAATGTTTGAAAATGGTGCCGCCCCCTCTCAGGGCAGAATGACCTGGGTAGAAGCTCCAAAAGACCAATGCTCTGGGCCTCTAATGAGCTCAAGCACCTTAGGAGCAAAGCCTGACACCAGTCCCTCAGGCCCTGTGTTGTTCCACTCAGTCTAGAAGCTCTCACCATACCCACATCTAGGAGAAAAGCTGAGAGGCACCCAGAAAGGCTGATACAAAGCAGGAGTTAATCCTAGTTCTGACTGATTTCCTTTCAAAGGCACTGCTTTTTTCTTTTCTTAAGCACTGACTGCTGGTTAGTACTGATCTAAGGAAGTTATACTAAAAATGCCTCACTCCCACTAATAAAATCATACATTGTCGAAGACTTTCCTCTTGACTAAACTTTAGTTAAGCTTCTCTGAGTCTCTATCTCAATAAGGTCTCACCCTTGGCTTTCCCTGTTCCTCCTGTCCTTGCCAGGCCTGCCGAGTGCATTTTTAGCAAGAATCCCCCTGCCTTTGACAGCTGATCACTCTTGATATCTGATCAAGTTCTTATGCCTCTCTTTGATGTCCAGATCTCTCTCCTGCCTTTAGCAAGAATCCTGTTAGGTCAGTTCAACAAAAATCCTCTTACCCCTGATGTCTCCTTGTAGTAATTTGGTAAAAGTTAGTAATTTCTAGTCACTGACCCCTCACTCTGCTAGTTAAGCTCTAAATCCCCATTTATCAGGGCACCTGGGTGGGTCAGTGGGTTAAGCCTCTGCCTTCAACTCAGGTCATGATCCCAGGGTCCTGGGATGGAGCCCCACATCAGGCTCTCTGCTCAGCAGGGTGCCTGCTTCCTCCTCTCTCTCTCTCTCTCTCTCTCTCTCCCTGCCTGCCTCTCTGCCTACTTGTGATCTCTCTCAAATAAATAAATAAAATCTTTTTTTAAAAAATCCCCATTTATCTTTGCTGTACCCAGAGTTAGGAGTGAAATCTTTCTCTATTGTAATTGTAATATTCCTACTGCAATTATAATATTGTATTATTGTATTGTAATATTCTTATTGCAAGAGTCCTGAATAAAATCCTTCTTACTGTTTTAACAAGTAGCAGAATAATTTTTCATCAACATCTAATAATAAAAATAATAGCTAATGTCCACTGAGCAGTGACTCTGTGCCTTACACCATGGTAGGAGCTTTGCCTTAAACCCTTAAACCCACAGAACAACTCAGTAAAGCCAGTTGTTTGCCTCCCATTTTACAGATGAGGAATCTGACCTTCAAAGAGTATAAGTAACTTGCCAAGGACCACAGAGCTCATAAGGGGAGAACCAGGATTCTCACTCCCAACTGTCTCACTCTAGAGCCTGGTCTTTTAACAATTAAATAATATTAACTCCCCAGGAAAATTTTTATTAAAAAAAATACTATAATCACAACTAGGTAAATGTCATATTATGCCCATAAACAAAAAACAGGATGGCATACACAAATGCCAAAATAGCTGTTTCATTAAGGAGATGATACTTTAGGAGCTTTTTCTTTTAACTCAAATTTTTTCTGATATCATAAATTTATAATCTTATAATAAAAAATATATATATGACAGATTATATTCTTATTTTAATTTTAACCAGAGATAATCTGAGCCAAGATAGTAATTTGAACATTATCTATAGTCAACCTATCAATATATTCACCATTGTATTTAGCCCACAACATTACAATAATGAAACATAATGATAAATGTACTTCTGGAAACTTTTACAGCATTATTGTCTTCCTCACATACTATTTACTACTATGGCAGTAACAAATTGGTCAAATTTTTTCATCAGCCTCAAGCTGCTGATGCCTTGGTCTAAAAGTTTAGCACAGTGCTTAAGACCTGAGTTCAAATCCTATCCCCAGCACTCACTAGATGCATGATCTCATTAGATGTGTGAACTCACTAAATATGTGACCTTGGTTAATTATCCTAGCCTTAGTGCCTCATCTATAAAAAGGAGATAACACAGTACTCACCTTGTAGTGTAATGCTGGTACATAAAGAATGCATAGGACAGTTTCTTAGCACATAGTAAGTAATCAATAAATGTTAGTTTCTATTGTTCCAATATAATGTAATATAATATATTCTATATAATATATTATAATACATATTATAATATATAATCCAATATAATATAATGATTTAATTTTTTTCTCCACACATTGACAATCATTTACAAACAAAACAAAAAAAACCTTCATTGCTTGCTGTCCAAAGAGCACCATTGCATAACAAGATTCAGACACAGGAAGGTAAAGCAACACATATATTTTAAGACCAAGCTTCAGTTTTTCCTTCAGAATAGAGGCTTTATTCTGGTGGGGGTGCTCTCTGATTAGTAACACTTCTTGCCTCCATGACTGGAAGAAAATGCTCATTGTTAGGGTGTCAAAGTCCAGGAACGAATTCAACAAAAACAGCCAGATAGGTCTTAAGAAGTCAAGAAAACACTTTTCCAAACAGCCTTCCTATAAAGAGTTCTTAACAGCATGGAAATGAGGTCCACCCAATTTTTGGAGTATTTGGCCGATAGGCAAGATTTGCCATGATACCAAGAAGATTAAGTGAATAGGTTGTACATGTACTGATCTTTATGGTTCCTTTCTTCCGCACAGTTTTATTGAGGTTTATTAAGGTTTCCTTTCATTTTTAGTGAGGTCTATTAGGAAGATGTGACATCAGTAACAAGCCCAGCACTCTAAGTGGCAGGGAAAAAATGGCTATATGATGGAATCCTCCTGAAATCTATAACCTAGGGAATGGAAAGTGGTGGGAGTTAAGAGTCTGTCACTGAATTTGGACTTCTAATTCATATATTGTTCAAATTAGTAACTTTCTAGTATCCTCCAGAAAGTTGAGTAAGATATATCTTGCTAAAATGATATTCAAAAAATAGTAATGAGGGGCAGTGGGATGGCTCAGTCAGTTAAGCCCCCAACTCTTGATTTCCACTCAGATCATGATCTCATGGTCGTTGGATCAAGCCCTACATCAGGCTCCACACTGATGAGGAGCCTGCTTGAGATTCTCTCTCTTTCCTCTCCCTCTGCCGCTCCACCCCACTTAAATAAATAAACAAATCTTTAAAAAATAGTAAATGTGGAGAGAGATCATGACAGAGAGCAACTGAGCAAAGAGCAGCCTCTCTAAGAGCTCCCTTCCTGCTCAGGAAGACTCCTCTGGAGGTTAGCTTCCATTCCCTCAGCAGGCAATTTTCATTAAAAGAAAACAAAAAAACCTTTGTAAACTAAAATCAGTGACTTGCTAAAGATGATGTTATTTCTTCTACTCGGATTCAGGGATTTTGAAGTACAAGTGACATCAGAGAAGGGCAAGTTTGAACAAAGCCCACAGCAGTTTTCTTGTGATATTTGCTCCTTAGGTCCAGCTGCTGCCAGCTCTGGCCCAGTATGCACATTTATTTTCTTGGTCTGGACCCTTCCATGAAAATCAAATCAAAGTCTGATGTATGCACACTCTTTCAAAGCCCTCGAACACCCATGATCTCACTTGGTCCCAGTTAGGCCCGAATCTGTCTATGAGCAAGGTGCCTAGACTCTCCAAAGGGTGCTGTGAACACCAAAGGGGAACAGCTTTCAAAGTTAGTATAAAAAAGATTCCCCCGGTATGTGTGTAAAAATGCAGACTTCTGGGCTCCACTGTCAGATTCTGACTCAGTAGGCCTTGGAAGGGGCCCAGAAGAATGTGTTTTAACAAAAACCCCAAGTAACTCTGAGGCGGGTTTCTGAGCATACTTTGAGAAAGATTGCTATGTTCCATACCATGCAACTTAAATAACTGAAGTCCATCTGACACTGTTCACCTTTATTTCACCTAGATTTATCATCTCACCAACCAAATTTCAAGTTTAAATCCTAGCTTTGCTATTTAGTAGCTCTGTGATCTTGGGCAAGTCACCTGGCCTTCATGAGCCTATTTCCTCAGCTAAAACAAGGAAAAACAACTCCAAATGTGCTCATGTCCTCAGTGCTCACAACATTTATGGTTCTGCTCCTCATCCTGGACACACAGAAAACTGTTTCTGACCCACTGCACGTGGATGAGCCATATTTCAGGAGGACCAGATGGCAGTCCAAGCAAGAACAAACCCTAAATCTTCTGCCAAAGAGGAAAATACAGAACCAAATCAGAAACCTAGGAGTAGGGTGCCACTTGAGGTGGTACAGATCTGTGGACTCTCCATGTTCCTATACCTCATTCATGAAAGCACAGAAGTGTCTGACAATATTTCTTACCAACTGACATACTTTAAGCACTACCCATTTTGACCAATGAAAAATCACTTCTAATAACCTTTACACCAATTTTTAAATCCTTTAATGCAATTAGATATAACAGTTGGAGCAATTCAAGGAATGATTGAAGAATTTAGGAATATACTTATTATTTCTGATCACAGTATTAATGTTAACTGCTCACTCCTAGAAGGCAGATTAAAACTCACACACACACACACATACACGTGCACATGCACACACACACACACCACTGTCTGGGTTGAATAGTGAGTAAATTACACACAACATAACACCAAGGATAACAGAAGTATGTGGAAACTATGTCCTTATCCCAAAAATGGGAAAGCTAGGACCCCAACCCTCTAACATCAAATGAACTGCTTTGTGCTTTTTGGCTGGCTTCCCCTCTGCCCTCAATCTTTCTCTGGTTCTATATACTTCTCTTCCCTACCTTCCTCACCACGCTTAATTGTTCTATTTCCACAGAAGAATCAATATGGCATTGTGGAAAGAGAACTGGACTAGAAATCAAAAGATCTCTATCTTTGCTCTGCCTGTGCTATGGGAGTCCGTTTATCTGTAAAGATAGTCAATATTTACTAAAGGATTATCATGTCCCAAAGCGTGGGTTAAATGCCTTACATCAATTACCTTATACAAATGAGGTCAATACTATTTCTATTTCCATTTCCACATAAGGAAATGGGCTCTGAGAAAGTTCAATTTAGGTAGTCAGGAAGTGTCAGGGTCAGGGATTAAGATTCCAGAACCTCTTTCCCTGGCACCATGCTTCCTGGAAGAAACAATGGCCCACCAGAAAAATCTAACTAACTGCAAGTGATCCAGGATAAAGCATGTCATCAATAATGAATAAAAAGTTTATTTCAATTCCCTTTCTTTATTAAAGGGGAACAATAAGGCCATCTGTCCCATCGACCTCAGAAAACTGTCCTGAAGGTCAAATAATAAAGAGACTCTAGGGGTTTTCTAAGCTGTGAAGCATTCTTCCCCAAGTCTTCCACCCAACAGGAGTAAATACACTGGTAGGGGCTCAGGGATAAAGAGGTTACTCAACTCTGACCTTAGGTGAGAACTGCCTTTGAAAGCAATGCTTCCAGTAACTATTAGGAAAGAGAATGAAAGGAAAGTGGTTCGGAGAATTCTTAGACTTAATAGGACACTGGGTGTCCTACTGCCTCCCGAAGTAGAAGGCATTATGGCAGAGGAGAGTAGCTCCTGAAAATAATGCCAAATCCATGGGGGCCAGCACTCGCCCAGCACACCAGTATTCCTTGTCATTAAGCTAAGTTTTTAGAAGGCTGCTCGTATATGTTTAAATTAACTTGGATTTAAATTAACTTTAAATTAACGGTGTTAATGTTAACTGCTCACTCCTAGAAGGCAGCTTAAAACACACACACACACACACACACACACACACACACACACACACCCCTCACTGGGGTGAACGGTGAGTTGAACTGGAACAGGGACCTATCCTAGGAGATGCTGTTGAAGTGTTGAAGATTAAGACACTAGTTGCATCACCGCCCGCCCACTGATCTTTAAAATGATAAGAGTTTTGTTTTATTTTCACATTACTCAATTTGCAGGGGAGAAAATTTGACACCCAAAATGTGTCTCTTTAGAATGAGGATTAATTTAGGCTGATTATTCTTGAGAAATAGAAGACCCAAGAAGTACTTATTTCTTACCTCCCCTCCTAACTTTCCAAAATAATTTAGACAGACAACCTGCTGCAGGAATGGAGCTATCACCATAGATAATTACAGTATAATATGATCTAGGTATGGTAGACAGGGAGGATCCTGGCAAAGTCTGTTTGTTAGAATTCCTCTCTATGTCCCATTGTTTCTAGATGGCCCAGTAAACATTCGTTTATCAGACATTTACTGTGTTCATTTTCAATTGTCTTCCTTCCCTTTGTACCCTACCCCTTTCTCCTTAGTCTAGAATGACATATACACCTCATTTTGCCTGTTTTTGGAAACTTTTATGTTTACGTGGATTCCCTGTATCTAAATAATTAAATGTGATTTTCTCCTATTAATCTGTCTCATGTCAATCTAATTTTTAGACTAACCAGAAAAATCTTAAAAGGTAAAGAATATTGCTCCTCAACAAGTCTTTTTCATTCAGCTAAAAAATTCCAAAAACAAAAATCCAAATTAAACTGATAAAGAATCATAATTATCCTGATATTTTAGAAATTGACAAGACAGTGGCACTAAGGATCTAGGCAGGTAGAACAGAAAGATTAGGTAAATGAAAACTATCTTGCATCCAGTTTCTCTCTCCTCCATAGTATGCATCAAGGTGCAAAATCAAGAACTCAATTATGGCTAATACGATACACCTAAGAATAGTGACCCTTCTAGGTGGTTTCTATGCATTGACCAGTGGTTTTCAAAAATGTCCCTGACCAACAGCATTAGCCGCATCTGGGAACTTGTTAGAAATGGAAATTCTTATGTTGCCTACCAGACTTATTAATCAAAAACTCTGGAGATGGGGCCCAGGATTCTGTGTTTTACCAGCCTCCTGGTTAGTGTAATACACACTTTGGTGGTAACAGATTCACCTGGGAAGTTTGGTTAAAGTACAAAGAACCACCGCCTCCTTCCCAGCTCTATCCCATACCTATAAACCTGGGCCTCTCGAATTAGGTCTCCAGGTGATTATGATAAACACCAAAATTTGAAAACCTCTGGTTCTAACATATGAGGGTACTGAGTTCTAGGCAAATGCTGATGAAGAAATAAATAGCCCACCAAAATGATTTGAAATTTACTTTAAACTAAAAGCATCTGATCAGTGGCAATAGTAAGAATCATTGCCTAAACTTAAGCAGAGCCTCCTAAAAATACAGTTGCAATTGGCCCTCCTTTTCTGAGGGCATTTCCAGAGTCAGAAAAGACTGACACTTAACACTGGGAAGTGTGAAAATTCAGCTGCCCACTAGCACCCAAAAAGCACAGTAGAAACTTCCATACTTGCCCACTAAAGCCCTAAACTACCCCTCTTTTTTTGTTGCTGTTGTTAAGTTGGTGTATAAACATTTACCTCTGGCTACTTGAAAAGTTACTCATTACTAAATATTCCCTTAAGCAAATGTAAGTAAACCTTGTCTTTTTCCCTTGATTTTTAGAGATGATAAAACTGAGCATGATCTACAATTCCAGCTATCTAAACCTACCACACTTCAAAGATTTAAGCTCAAATACCATTTTTTAAAGAGCAAAATATAAAAATTGAATAACTTTGCATACATATCCTAGGTAATATAAAACTCAAAATGTCATTTTTAATTGGTGATATTCTTTATGAAATAAAATGGAAGGAATAGAAAAAATTAATTCTTATACAGAGTTAAAGTTAGTAGTATTTATAGGTTTATTCATCAAACCAGAGCAGAAATTAATTGAATGCAAATTCCTAGAAATTGGTCTGCAGGCATCATAAATGTGTGAATTAATTGTGATGCCCAAATAGTCTGTCCACATCATCAAAACTGTGAGGAAAAAATATGGTAATATTCTTCTGTGGAGATATATATTTGTAATTCAACTAATATCACACAAATTAATATTGAAGAGTTTCACAGCAGATTCCATATTCCATCCAATGTAACTATGATAGACCATAATAAGATTATAAAAAATTAAATTTGCATCCTATACATTAGAAAATACTAAGCTTCCAGAAACTTTGATAATACCTTACATTTGTATAGCACTTACAGTTTACAAATCATTTTTTCTCCATAATTTCCTTTGAGTTTCATGTCATAGGAGTTGGTACAACTCTACTTGTACTCTATTTTATTTTTTAAATATTTTATTTATTTATTTGACAGAAAAAGATAATGTGAATAGGGAACCCAATGTGGAGCTTGATCCCAGGACCCTGGGATCATGACCTGAACTGAAGGCAGGCACTTAACCAATGAAGCCACCCAAGAGCCCCTAATTGTACTCATTTTAAAAGAGCAGGTAATACAGGCTTAGACTACAGGTCTCCTGCCCTAGAATGCAGGGCTTAGCAGAACCCAGGTACCCTGACTCCAAATCTGGTTCTCCTTCCATTAATACCACAAAAATAGGTCCTATGAGTGGAAAAGACTAATATATTTAATTTTATTTTTTTAATATTTTATTTATTTATTTGACACAGAGAGAGAGAGAGAGAGAGAGATCACAAGTAGGCAGAGAGGCAGGCGGGGGAGGGGGGGAAGAAGGGTCCCTGCTGAGCAGAGAGCCGGATGTGGGGCTCAATCCCAGGACCCTGAGATCATGACCTGAGCCGAAGGCAGAGGCTTAACCCACTGAGCCACCCAGGCTCCCCAAGACTAGTATATTTTAAAATGATAAATCCATCCTTGCAAGGACAGTATGTATGTACCTTCTCATAATTTTTATTTAGGAACGTTGTTTGAATGACCCAAGAACAAATAAAAGTCAACGAATAAACTCACAATATTTTTTAGAAGAAAATTCACAAAGGTATAGGGATACACGTATCCTCTTATGAGTCAATGTATAAGCCAATCTACCTCTTCACCAACCGCATCTTTTTCTCTTTAGGGGAAGCAACATTGTCCACTGATTACACCGAATCCTTTTTGAAAACTCAACAAACAATAGCAGTGAGAATAATCACAACCTTGCCTGGGATAAAGTGGGAATTCATATGAAACAAAAGGCCAGCTGATGTATTTAGTAACTTCACTAGTGTGAGAGTTTTGTGTTTTTTTTTAAAAATTTTATTTATTTATTTATTTGACAGAGATCACAAATAGGCAGACAAGCAGGCAGAGAGAAAGGAGGAAGCAAGCTCCCCGCCGAGAAGAGAGCCCGATGTGGGCCTCGATCCCAGGACCCCGAGATCATGACCTGAAGCCAAAGGCAGAGGCTTTTAACCCACTGAGCCACCCAGGTGCCCGTGTGGTGTTTTTTTATTACATGTACCAACTAAAGACTTTTATACCCATTTACACAGAATAGCACCTGTCCTATGAAATGGAGCCTTTGAACATCTTAAACTAAAAATTGAAAAGTTTCACTAGTCCCTTCAGTTTCAGCTGAAGAGTTCAGAGATCAGTTTCCAGCAAAATACTGAATATTTGCATAGCATTTTTCAGTTTCAAAGTTCTACATGCACTGCGTCTTGGTTAGATTTTTCAGCTATCTAGTGAGATTCGAGTTATTATCATCCCTGTCATATATGACAAAATTGAGGCGAAAGGAGAGCATCCTGCCCAAGATCAAAATGAAAGCAGCAGCTGGAGACTCGGATCCACCTGACCCCAAATCTTGTGTGCTTTTTTCCCCTCTCCCTTGATTCCTACCTTAACAATGTCTTCCCCCAACCATGCACCACAAACCCTTCAGAAGACACTAGGTCAAATACTGGTTTCCTTCTTCACAGATGGAACCAAGGTCTTAAACAAACAGGGATCTTCTGTCCTTTTCCCAATTCTCCTGGAAGGAGATGGGAAGATGAGCCTCATTTATCCTTATCTTTCCAAGACAACAAGGATGACGTCTCTGCGTGATTCTGGTGCCAGTAGAAAGCTGGGTAAAGGGATCCTTACAGTGTAAACTGCCTTGCATGTATTGTTTAAATCCCTGTGAAAGATGGTCCATCCAAAATAACTCTCTGTTGAACCAGAAATGAATCTTAACTTGTTTAAAAAAAAAAAGTTATGGGCAGGAGAACAAGGAAAGCGAAGTACTGTTAAGAAACAGAGCCTTTATTTCTTCCCCTGGTGGTTAGAAGAACCCCACAGGTCTCCAGGCAGCAGCTCCCTGCGTTCTCTACATCCCTATACAAAATAGGACTTACCCGTGGCGCTACGGCTTCGGGGCGAGCCGGGGTGGGACATACTTTCTGCACGCTTCAGCACCGGGGACAGCTCCGGACTCGCTAACTTCGCGCACTCTTCCTGGCTGGGCGCGGCTGGCTGAGCCTCCCAAGCTGCCGGCGGATAGGGCGTCCCTGCCCGCCCGGGTCCTCGCCTCCGGGTCTTGAGAAAGGCGAATGTATCTCTCCGAGCAGCGGGAGCAGCCAGTGGCTCCTCGCGCTGCGGTGGCGACGAGCCCAAGTGCACCACAGAGCTTCGGGACCGAGCCAGCGCGGAGGAGAAGGAGCCCATCTCAGAGGGCCAGTCTGGGCCCAGGTGAGCGGCCACGTCTCCTCAAGGGACCCACACCCCTTCCCTGCCAAAGACCTACACCTTCCTCTCGCCGGAGCGCCCCCAGTCTCTGCTCCGCCTCTGACCCCGCGGGTTGCAGCCCCTTCTGGAGAAGGAGGAGAAGGCTGAAGGGAGAGCGTGCTCCAGGGTGGACCCAGGACAACCTGGGCGTTTCTGTGCTCTACAGTCTGGTAAATGAGGACACTTGGAGGGGTCGGCGTGCAGCTGCTGTCTAGAGAACTTACTGAAGGGTGGGGGAAGGAAGAGGTATGGCATTAAAGTGAGAGATACTTTTTTCTCTACTTTCTGTACTTGGTTCACCTGGGGCCAAGGGCCTGGTGTGTCCTTGCAGCTCCTTTCTGGGCCTTCTTTGTCCCCCAAAAGATTGGAGGGTTTAGTGAGGGTAGAGGAGGAGCCTACATTTGTTTTCTTCTCACTCTTCTTAGAGCCAATGTCACTACACTTCCAGACTGTGTTTTCTAGAGGAGCCCTGCTCCCAGCTGTCCCTGAAGATTTGGCAATCCCCCTCCCCAGCGTGCCTCCTCCCTTGGCCCTCACCTGGGCACCTTCCTCTGTGGAAACCAAGACTTTGGGGGCTGGGGGGTTTGAAGTCTCAGAGGATGGTGGAGGCGCAAGGGGGGACCACTCAGATAATTTCTTGCAGGGAAGCAGGGAGGCAGATGCCGACGGGCCCTGGAGGCTCTCAAGACGGGAAGCCAGAGCATCCAGGGGCCATATTAACAGGCCTACGCAGCTGGCCCCAGCTTTTCTCTGATTGCAGTGGAAAGGTGGTGAGACCTAATGTGGGACCAGAAGCAGAAAGGGAAGCCTGGTATTATGTTTCAGCTAAAATCCTGTTGCCCAGATAGGTTTTAGGTCTTACCCAAGGTTATGCAGCCAGTTGGTGGTTGGGTTGGGTTTTATGTCTGGGACCCCTTTATTATTTTTTATTTATTTGTTTATTTTTATTTGACAGAGAGAGACACGGGAGACAGGGAACACAAGCAGGGGGAGTGGGAGAGGGAGAAGCAGAACAGGGAGCCCGATCCGGGGCTCAATCCCAGGACCCAGGGATCATGACCTGAGCTGAAGCAGATGCTTAAAGACTGAGCCACCCAGGTGCCTCTGGGACTCCTTTCTCTAGATCCAGTCTCCTACCACACTGCTTCCCATTCCAAAGGTTTTCAGACATTGAACTGTGAAGTCAAACAACTGTGTGATACACAGAATAAGGTTGAAGTGTGTGAAAAGAAAGACTTTATCAGTGGTTCTACAACTGGCCTGGGACCCATCCTCCCTTCCTCCTCATTCAGTGCCCTTTCTGTGACAGCATGACACTTGACATTGTCATCTGTAAAATGGCATACAAATAAGTATGTGTAAGGTAGTATTAGCATAGAGATAGCTTCCAGATCAATGAATCCCAAGATGAAAAAAGAAAAAAACTTTTTAAAATCTTCAACTGTGGGGCACCTGGGTGGTTCAATCAGTTAAGCATCTGCCTTCAGCTCAGGTTATGATCCCAGGGGTCCTGGGATTGAGTCCCACATTGCACTCCTTGCCTAGCGGAGAGCCTACTTCTCCCTCTGCCTGCTGTTCCCCCTGCTTGTGCTCTCTCACTATTCTTGCACCTGGACTTGATTTTCTCGCAAACCTGACATAGGCATCATTAGCAATAATATAAAGATAGGTGTGGAAAGAGGTAAGATGTTCTGGACTTGGGCTAAGTGACATATTCCATTTGGCTGTGCCTGTTGTGAAAGTACCTAACATAGTATTTCTGAATGGGATGGTAAAGAACTGCTACCCTAAGCCTCCAGAGTTCTCTCTGCCATACCAGCTAACCCAGGCCTTTCCCAGGACACACACACTCATGCACACACACCTTTCTCCTGGAGGGAGATTCAGATCAACAGAGTTTGATTGATGTTGCTGCTCCTGATAACCAGAATCTCCCAGTTCTCTTGTCAGTGAGAAGAGATGAGCCTGGAAAACTAAAACACTCCTATTTTTTCCATGAGCATTTCAAAAAGGGGGGCTTTGTATGGTTAAAGGAAACTGTGAGAGAACGTGCAAGGTATAGGTGATATTCTCATGGCCCTTGTCTTTCCTATTCCAGGCCTCTGACCTGATCCATGAAAGACAGGAGGTCTCCCTCCAGATTTCCACTGGTGGATGCTCTGCAGAGTACGCATTGAGGAGCATTGGAAAGACCTTCTGACTTACCCATCAAAATCCTGCAAAGATGACACCAACTAGGTGCCTTTGGATCCTGAAGGTTTTAGCAGTGGCAGTGTTGAATTTTACCTGAGCCCTGTGCTCCTGGAAAATAATTAAAGCCGAGAAGACCCCTGCCCTACCATGTTCGGAAAAATGGCTTACTACAAAATCACCCTTCCTCAAATGACTTAGATAAGACCCAAGGTTGCCTCTTCATTTACCAATGACAAAGCTAGGACACTGACCCCCCAAATTTCCATTGTTTGCCTCATAAATGATTAGCTGAACTATTTTATCCCCACTGATCAACTGGACAAAATGCTTCTTAACCAAACTTTAGTTAAGCTTCTCTCCTTTCTCTGAACTTTTTTCAGACCTCTGAACTTTGGCCTGCTCTCATCCTGAGCCAGCACACAACCCTCCTGAGAAAAGGCTGGGCTCAGGGTAAAATATTCCCTGATCTACTATCCGATACTCTCACCCCTTCATCCCACTACACTATATCCAGTTCTTTCTGGCTTTGTTTACTCCTCTCTATTAAAAAACAAAAATGAAGGGCACCTGGGTGGCTCAGTGGGTTAAGCCTCTGCCTTCAGCTCAGGTCATGATCTCAGGGTCCTGGGATCAAGGCCCACATTGGGCCCTCTGCTCAGCAGGGAGCTGTTTCCCTCTCTCTCTCTGCTGGCCTCTCTGCCTACTTGTGATCTGTCTGTCAAATAAATAAATAAAATCTTAAAAAAAAAAAAAAAAACGAAAACAAAAAGCCCTTTTGCCTAACTCTTTAGACATTTGCAGATCTCATGGTCAGGGCATTCTCCCAATCACAATAATCCCTCCCCCCTTGCAGGGCAGGAGAGTAAAGCCTCTCCTTACTAAGTTCAGATTTGTTTTCTTTGACATCATCTTTTAGGAATCTCTTGTAGCGGGGCGCTGGGTGGCTCAGTGGGTTAAAGCCTCTGCCTTCGGCTCAGGTCATGGTCCCAGGGTTCTGGGATAGAGCCCCACATCGGGCTCTCTGCTCAGCAGGGAGCCTGCTTCCTCCCCTCTCTCTCTGCCTGCCTCTCTGCCTACTTGTGATCTCTCTCTCTCTGTGTCAAATAAATAAATAAATAAATAAAATATTAAAAAAATATTTAAAATATTAAAAAAAAAAAAAGAATCTCTTGTGGAGGACTGCCTGGGTGGCACAGTCATTTAAGTGCCCAACTTTTGGTTTTGGCTCAGGGTCGTGATCTCAGGGTTGTGATCTCAGGGTCAAGGGATCTAGCCCCGTGTGAGCCCTGTGTGGAACTCTGGGTGAAGCCTGGCTCCAAGTCCCTCATCAACCCCTGTAATGAGCTCAGAATCTGCTTAAGATTCTCTCTCCCCTCTCCCATGCCCCTCCCCCCAACCGTGAGAGTTCTTTCTCTCTCTCTCTCTCTGATAAGTAAATAAAATCTTTAAAAAATAATAAAAATGAAAAAAGAACCTCTTGTAGACTATAAGTATCCCTATGAGAGAGTACTTTAAGCCTTAGTTAGCTAATTCTTTTTATGGAGATTAGTTTATCCCTGTCTGAGTAAAGAAGGAAAGAGGGGGGGCGCCTGGGTGGCTCAGTGGGTTAAAGCTTCTGCCTTCGGTTCAGGTCATGGTCCCAGGGTCCTGGGATCGAGCCCCACATCGGGCTCTCTGTTCCGCAAGGAGCCTGCTTCCTCCTCTCTCTCTCTGCCTGCCTCTCTGCCTACATGTGATCTCTGTCTGTCAAATAAATAAATAAAATCTTTTTTTTTAAGGTTTTATTTATTTATTTGACAGAGAGAGAGATCACAAGTAGGCAGAGAGGCAGGCAGAGAGAGAGAGAGGGAAGCAGGCTCCCTGCAGAGCAGAGAGCCCGATGCGGGGCCCGATCCCAGGACCCAGAGATCACAACCCGAGCCAAAGGCAGCGGCTTAATCCACTGAGCCACCCAGGCGCCCCAATAAATAAAATCTTTAAAAAAAAAAAAAGAAGAAGAAGGAAAGAGGGTAGGAAAGAATACTTTGAGAACCCACCGGGTAGTTTGTCTCATTTAATCCTTACAACAATCTTATGATATAAATAATATTATCCTCATTTTGCAGATGAGAACACTGAGGCTCAGAAATGTGAAAATGATTTCCCAAGACCCTACGAAGGCCAGATGGAACCCAGGTCATAAATGAAATCATAGGCTCTAGACAGACAACAGCCCCCAGCCTCCTCCTTGGTCATGTTGGGGTGACTAGAGCTAGCAGCATGTTAGGGGCCGCAGAGCCCAAGGTAGAACCCAAATCTTACACCCCAGCCACCGTTTCATCCCAACACAACAGTTAACATTTTCACCAGCTTCACTCACAGAAGTTGTGTTTCAGCCTTATTTTCACTGCTCTCTGCTGAGGAAGCCTAAACAATTCCCAAGAAAGTTCAGAGCACTCTAGAGAAGACCCCAAACTCATGAAACTGAATGATTTCAAGTCAAGTCAGAACACACGGGAGCAAAGAAGCAATTCAGCCAGGCTCCTTTCACACTGATGGGGTGCCAACAGCATTTTATGGTCAGCCAAACATAGGATTAGACATGGTTCCTGCCCAGGGTGGGAGGGGGGCCTATAGGAATATAATACAATGCTGGAAGGCTGAGCGGTAACCACACGCATTGGCAAATAAAAGGAAAAATTCACCTTGAAAGGTCAGAGGATGATCTGCTCCAGGGAAATCTGAGAGGCGGAAAAGGGCTGGGACACAGAGCGCTGGCACTGTGACGGCATTGCTAAGCCTCTGGGTACAATACAGGAATAAACATCACAAGTATTGTTCTTCAAAACAGTGACACACAGGATGTTTTCCCACTAGATATTCCATTGTTACATTTGTCATGGTAGGATCCTAGTAAATTAGAAAGGCTAAAGATATTATCTACCCTATTCTAGATCCAAACAATATAAAAATTGAAAAGCTGAAATGGATGGCCCAAACTTAACTGGTGGTAAGAAAAGACACAAGTCTAGCTCTGACTCTCAGGTCTCTGACTCCAACAATTGTTCTGTCTATTGTAAAAATCAGAAACAAAATTTAAGTTGGATCTTCCTATCTATTCCATCTGTCTGTTCCCATTTACTATCCAGTGACGGATTTCCTTCTATAGGGCTCCAAGAAAAAAAAGTAAAATTAAAACTAATGGTCCCTGGGGTGCCTGGGTTGCTCAGTCGTTAAGTGTCTGCCTTCGGCTCAGGTCATGGTCCCAGGGTCCTGGGATCGAGCCCCCCAACCCTGCATTGCTCAGCGGGAGACCTGCTTCTCCCTCTCCCCTTTCCCTGCTTGTATTCCCTCTCTCACTTGCTCTCTCTCTCTCTGTCAAATAAATAAATAAAAATCTTAAAAAAAAACAACAATCACAACTTATGGCCCCTAATTAATGTCTCAGTAATGGAGGGTTCATTATTTTTTTCATTACTTTTTATAATATATTCTTTCACTGATCATTAAAGTGATATACTTTCATGGGATAAAATTTAGAAACTACAGAAAAGCATAAAATAAAAAAAATAAAGAATAAAATTTAACCCCACCACACTTTATCTTACTCACCATTAAAACATAAACGAAGTATATGTTCATTATTTTAGTGGTATTACATAGGATAATACCTAAGATATGACTTATATTATTTTTGGGAGAGTGTCTCCCAATCATATATACTCATCCAATCATAGATATCCAGTCCAATATATCCAGATTTTATGAAGTGAGGATCAGATTATTATATACTACCTTGAGACCAGATTTTCTCCCTTAATATATCATCTTCATACTTAATTATATTTTTCATAAAACACAACTTAAAATGTCTGTAATATGTTCATTTCTTGACACACAATAACATACTTAACCTCTACCTTAATGTTGGTCATTTAAGTTATTGCCATTTTTCACTTTTATAAAAATAACATGGGACAAATATTAATCTACTATCCTGCTCCTGTGAACAGTTTATTTACTGCAACTTAATAATGTTTTAATAACTTTCTAAAATCTCCTTGGATTTTCTTATACTATTTTTTTTCTAGATTTACCTTTTTATCACATTCCCCTGAAAAGATGAGATGTTATTTGAAATGCAGTCAATGTTACAGATTAGCCTAAGGAGAATTGGTTAACTGACTCTTGTTGTTTTCAGAGGCAGTCTGCTTACCAATTAGCACAAATGTTTTAAAAAGCTGTTATTAATGTTCTAGGCAATAATCTGCAGTGGCCCCTAAGAGTACAAGAGAAACAAGACCAACAAACAGTATATGCCTCCTGATGTCAGTTCACAGCACCCCCTAGGAAGCTGTCTTGCCAAAAATATCAAACCCAAAACTAACGAGAGCTCTAGATCTACACCAATTTATTGGAAATATAAGGGATAGAGGATCATGATAAATGGCAACATAGAATTACAAAAAGCAAAAGTCCAAACTCTGAAATTTTATAGGATAAGCAACTGATTTCTTCAACAAATAAATTACAGGTGAAGGTAGGGCAGAATCTTATACATAAAAGATATTTTTTATTTTTATTCTTTAAAGATTTTATTTATTTATTTGGCAGAGAGAGATCACAAGTAGGCAGAGAGGCAGGCAGAGAGAGAGAGAGAGGAGGAAGTAGGCTCCCTGCTGAGCAGAGAGCCCCATGCGGGACTCAATCCCAGGACCCTGAGATCATGACCTGAGCCGAAGGCAGAGGCTTAACCCACTGAGCCACCCAGGTGCCCCCATAAAAGCTATTTTTAAAACATATTAAACAGGGGCGCCTGGGTGGCTCAGTGGGTTAAGCCGCTGCCTTCGGCTCAGGTCATGATCTCAGGGTCCTGGGATCGAGTCCCGCATCGGGCTCTCTGCTCGGCAGGGAGCCTGCTTCCCTCTCTCTCTCTCTGCCTGCCTCTCTGCCAACTTGTGATCTCTCTCTGCCAAATAAATAAATAAAATCTTTTTAAAAAAAAAAAACATATTAAACAGTTGTAATTTATTTGGATCTTGATTCAAATAAACTATTATTAAAACACTTCTGTGAGAATTGGGAAAATATGAAACTATCTGGATATTTGATGGTATTAAGGAATTATTGTAAATGTTTTAGATTACATGAATTTTATGCTTAAGTTTCCATGAACAACCCTTATCTTTTAAGGATACCTTCTGAAATATTCACGGATGAAATGATAGGTCTGGGATTTGCTTCAGAATAACCCAGGTGAAGGCATGAAGGGAATAGACATTAAACAAGATTGGCTGTGAATGGGTAATTATTGAAGCAGGGTAATAGGCTCATGAGAGTTACTAATCCCATTCTCCCTATTTTTGTATATTTTTAAATTTTCCATAACAAAAAAGTTTTTTAAGCTGGTCTTGATACTGTGCTGAAATCAGTCTCATTTCATTTTGTCCTTGGTTCTGTTATCTACAGCAGAATTGTTCGAGCAGTTGTAATCCGCCATTGGGTCATGAAATGAATTTAGTGGGTTTCCACTGGGCTTTGTTTCATATGGGATGGGATGGGATGGAATGGAATGGAATAGAATAGAATTAGAATGTATCACAATAAATAAAGTCAGGAACTGTTTCATGAATCTTTTGATTCATTCTGTGTGTAAGGATGGTGTGTGTCCATGTCCCAGATCACAACATAAATTACATTTATATTACTCCAGAGTAGAGCACAAATTCTTTTTTTTTTTTTAATATTTTATTTATCTGACAGAGAGAAATCACAACTAGGCAGAGAAGCAGGCAGAGAGAGAGGAGGAAGCAGGCTCCCTGCAGAGCAGAGAGCCCGATGCGGGGCTTGATCCCAGGACCCTGGGATCATGACCTGAGCCGAAGGCAGAGGCTTTAACCCACTGAGCCACCCAGGTGCCCCTAGAGCACAAATTCTTTAGAAAACATTCTTCTAGGGCAGAGGTTGGCAAACTTTTCTATAAGGAGCCAAATAGCAAATATTTTTGGCTTTATAAGCCATAGAATTGCTGTCACACTATTCACCTCTGCAATTGGATCATAAAAGTGGTCACACACAATACATCAATTCATATGTATGACTATGTTCTAACAAAACTTTATTTATGGATACTAAAATTTGAATTTCATACAATTTTCACTTGTCACAAAATCTTCTTCTGATTCTTTTTTCCTAACCATTGAAAAATGTAAATATCAGGGGCGCCTGTGTGGCTCAGTTGGTTGAGTCTCTTGGTTTCAGTTCAAGTTGCAATCTTGGGGTCATGGGATTGAACCAGGCTTCCAACTCCGTGCTCAGCAGGAATCTTCACAAAGATTCTCTCCCTCTTCCTCTACCCCTCCTCCTGCTCATTCTCTTTCTCTCTCTCAAATAAAGAAAAAATAAAAATGTAAAAAATGATTTTTAGCTCTAGAACTGTACAAAAGCAGTAGACAAGCTAGATTTGGTCTGTGAGCTATAGTTTGCCAAACCCTGCTCTAGCTTTTCTACTGGAGAGGTTTATTGTGGGAAGGAGGAAGGTCACCCTGGTGGGGTTTAAAAGTCTGTGTGATTGGGAAAAGCACATTAAAACTGACCATTGCTTGGATTTGTTTTGGGACTAGATATTCCATTTATTTTGAAATTTCAAGTAACATTTTAAAGGGCTTGAGATTTTTATTTTCCTTCAAAAGAAGCATGAGTTCCATGCGTTAAGAAACACTCCCCATCACAACTGGGATATCACCTCACTCCTATTAGGAGGGATGCTATTTTTAAAAAAAGAAAGAAAACAAAAAAACAAAACTGACAGAAAATGACAAGTACGAATGAGAATGTAGAGAAATTGGAACCCTGTGCACTGTTGGTAAGAATGTAAAATGAGATAGCTGCTATAAAAAACAGGATTGTGGCTCCTCAAAAAAGTTAACCACTTTTTTCACTTCAGCAAAACCACTTCTGGGGGTATACCCACAAGAATTGAAAGGAGGGGGGCTCCTGGGTGGCTCAGTGGGTTAAGCTTCTGCCTTTGGCTCAGGTCATGATCCCAGAGTCCTAGGATCGATCCGCGAATCGGGCTCTCTGCTCAGCAGGGAGCCTGTTTTCCCCCTCTCTCTGCCTACTTGAGATTTATGTCTGTGAAATAAATAAAGAAAATCTTAAAAAAAAAAAAAAAAGAATTGAAAGGAGGGGCTCCAAGTGATATTTGTACACCCGCGTTCATAGCAGCATTAATCACAAGAGCCAAACGTGGAAGCATCCAAAATGTCCATCAAGAGATGAAGAGATTTAAAAATATGTGCTATATACACACAATGGACTTTTTTTTTTTAAGAAATGTTTTTTGTTTGGTTGGGTTCTTTTAAGAGTTTTATTTATTTATTTATTTATTTATTTATTTGACAAACAGAGGCAGAGAGTGAAAGGGAAGCAGGCTCCCCGCTGAGCGGAGAGCTGGGCACGGGGCTCTATTCCAGGACCCCGGAATGATGACCTGAGCCGAAGGCAGAGGCTTTAACCCACTGAGCCACTCAGGCGCCCCCAGACAATGGACTATTATTCAGCCTTAAAAAGGAAGGCAATTCTTACATATGCTACAACAGGGATGAACCTTGAGGACACTATGCTAAATCAAACAGGTCAGTTACAAAAAGATAAATACTGTGTAATATCACTTATATGAGAAACCTAAAAAAGTCAAACTCACAGAGCAGAAAGTAGAATGGCAGTTGCCGAGGCCTGGGAGGAACGCGGCCTGGGGAGTTGTTTGATGAGAACAGTTTCAGTTTTACTAGAAGAAAAGCTCTGGAGATTGTACAATGATGTGAATATATTTAGTACCACTGAATTGCACACTTACGAATGATTTAAGATGGTAAGTTTTATGTGTATTTTATAATTTTTATTAAATGCAATTATTTAGAAAAAAGAAGCAAAGGACGACTTCCCAGAGCAATACAAAGTCGACCTGTGCCTTCTTCTAGGTGGTAAAATTATAAGTAGATGAAGACAGCAGCTGTGCTCCATCAGCCTTCTCTCACTCAAGTGAACTGTTTTCTACTTCATCAGCTCTTCCCCATACTAGAGGCTGTTCAGAGCCTTTGTTTTCCTCCGTTGTGCTCCTTTCAATACTTTCTAGTTGTTGTTATTGTTTTCTTGTTTAATGTTTTTCTTAAAATTGAATTCCCAGACTGAAGACCATGATTTGGAGGTGGTCTAATCGAGGTAGAAAACTTTGGAACTGCTCCTTCCTATAATCTAGCAGACCCCGGACATCCAACAATGTCTTCTGAGATCGTTATGTACTAATACCCTAAGCCCGTTTTCTGGAAGCTGCTTCCCTCCCTTGGTACATGGACCTTTGAACCTAAATGCAGAATTTTTAATCTATTCTTACTCTATTTAAGTTCATATGTTTTGCCTCAGTTGTGTTAAATTACATTAAATCGAACCACTTCCAAGGATAATAAATTTTTAAAAGTACCCCCCAAAAAAACAAACAAAATACACTAGATTTCATGATCTGAAATAAAAAAGACCAAATCTATAAGTCACAGGAGCCTTCCTTCCCAGAGTCTTCAACCATTCACAGGATAAAATTTTAACAACAGAGCTTTTGTTAGATCAAGACTGAGACAAAAGTAAAGCAGACATGGCCAATCAGTTTCATTCGTTATGCCTGCTTTTGGTTGGCAGTGGCTGCCTGCAGCACGGTGTTTAGCAGGAATCTGGAGCCACATCCATGCAGAGCAGGAAAGAGCACAGTGATAGATTAAAGGTATCTGTCAAAGACAGAGGGAAGGAGAGAGAGAGGCCAGTATGCCACCAATTTGCCAGCAAGGACCCATGGGTTTTACTGTGGTTGAATTTTTTTTTGCCCGAGGTCTTATGATTGAAATCTAAAGGCTATTAGCAGGAGTGTTTCAGTTTCCTCTTCCCTACCCTGTAGTCTGTATGTCTAATGTCTGTAATTCCCTCAGACTTTAAAGGACATCTGCATGTGCTGGGCTGATGGTTCTGTTTCATCCCCACCCACCCAATTGTGAGCCAGAGTCTAAATCAGAAAGAGGAAACGTAATTCTAAAGAACACCAGCGGATAGAGGGAAACATTACAATAATGTTTTTTAATGGTACGTATTATATTGATACATATATATATGATATAATGATACATATACATATTATATGAAGTATATGTATGTGAAAATATTTTTTTATTTTATATGAAATGTGCATGTGTGTATAAATCAATCCCTCCTAAGATAGATAGATTCCTTTACCATATATCATATAGAAAGATATATAAAATCAGAAATTCATAGGAAAAGCAGAAATATGTAGGAAAAGCAATGGTTAATCTCAATATCATCTGTATCCTATTAAGTTAAAAGAAATTCAGTGTATTTCTATGTTACATGGCAAATAATGACCCAGAGCCAAATCTGGCCTGTCATCTGTTTTTATGTGGCTTATGAGCTAAGAATTTTTTTTTAATATTTTTTAAATGTTTGGGAAAAAATAAAAAGAGGAAGAACATTTCATACATGTGAAAAGTATATGAAATTCAAATTTCAGGGTCCATAAATAAAGTTTTATTGGAATAAAACAACATTCATTTCCATATTATCTATAGTTGCAACAGTAGAGTTGAGCCATTTAGACAAGAGATTATATGGCCCACAAAGCCAAAAAATATTCACTATCTAGCCATTTACAGAAATAGTTTACTAAGGGATAGTGGCCATGATCATACCAGGATATAGTTTCTTTCATAGATTTAGCATTGCAACTTATATTTTGGATCCAAAAGCCAATAAAATTTCAAGTGACTTGGGGTTTGTTCCTACCCATGCACTTCTATTATAATAGATCTTAATATAAAATAATTTAATAAATAATAAATCAGTCTACGTTTTTATAAAGTCACAAAATACAGTGATTATTATACTAAAATTGTTAAATATTTAAGTTTTAATTATTATTTTTTAAATTTTAAATTTTAGAAATTAAAATTATTACAGTAACCATTTTCTTTTTAAAGAGGAAAATGCCTAGCACATGACATAATACTGGGCATGCAATAAATGTTTGTTACTTTTAATTAAAATAGTTTAAATCTCCCTATTTCAATTCATTACATGAAGCAGCTACTCCAAATATCTGAAAATAAATGAAGGGCACCCATATGAGAATAAGCAGAGGCTATTAATTCAGGGTTCACTATAGCAAGGGCATCAGCTACCATCACTTACCCTTGGAGAGACGAAAAATAGGCAGAGGAGTGGAGAAGCCTTTTGGTAGAAAAAGGGGAAGGCTGTGGCTGTGCCCAACTAGAGGCTATTGCAAGCTCAGACTGTAGGCAGGCTAATGAGAAATGGGGTGTCCTATGTGACTGGCTAGGGGAGCATATCTGGCCATCTCCAGTTGGTCCTGAATTAGAAGCAGGGGTAAAAAGTAGAGAAGCTGTCGGTTATTAACCAAGTCGTGGTCGTTTGGGGCCAGTTGCTATAAGAGTTGTCACTTGGTTTCCTGGACCAGTTGCTGTACACAACTGGTCCAAGTTGTATTTTTTAAAATAGTCTCACCATTGTCTGTTTGTATATTAATCTCTCAAATGCAAAAGACTACAATTCACTTTAATGCCACAGACATCAGACAACCTCTACATGCCAGGAACTACATCAGATGCTGAGAATAAAAGATAAAGATGGCGTGGCCACTGTGGGGGAGACAGGTACATACGAAGCTTACAAGGAGGGCAGTCTGTCCCTTATCTCTTGTAGAGATGGAATTAGAGCTTCCTACAAAGAGCTGTTGACACATGACCTTCCAGAAGAGATTTCACTGCCCTCATAGGCAGTGCAAGGCTCTTGGACTGAGGAAATGTTTTTTTTTATCTGTTCTGCTGACAGTTAAGACAAAGTTCTCAACGTCTACCCAGCAAAATGATAAATCCAAGAAATTTCTTACTTTTTTTTAAATTTAAGGATTTCTTTGATTCACTGTTGCTTGCGCTCTTACAAACCAGAAAAGTGAAAACTATAAAAAAGAGACTAAACTAAGATGCAACATCTTCCCACAACCAGTTTGTTGACTTTTTAGAAAAATGTTCATGAATATTGAATGGTACCAGCAAAACAGCAATTATCAATAATCATACCCCAGGCAATGGGAAGACCTCTGTGCCAATCTGATTAGCCAGAACCTCCAATTTTCCACCTGGAGACTGGTTCTCACTCCCTACTCTACTTCAGGTTACTCCACTCATATGTCCTTCTTGAATCTTACAAGTTCTGTGGGTTCATTGAGTGTTATCACTGGCGTCCATCACTTCTGACTCATTCCATGGGCCAAAGCAAGTCATATGGTCAAACCCAAGTCAAGAAGGCAGGAAAGTAGGGCCCCCAGCATAGGGAGGAGAGAAGTATCAGGGCATCAGGGCCAAGGGTATAGGGACCTCACGGCATCTGTCTCTGATTTTGCATACTAGTATAAAAGCATAAACAATAAAGCTCATGTAACCTGTCCCATAGCTCCAGCCTTGAGTCACATCAAGCTCATTAATAAAGCAAGCATAGCAGCAAACTGAGCTTTGGAAAAGACAAATTTAGGTTTGTTACCTAGTTTTCACCATTTATAGCACTGAAACCCTGGGCAAGTTACTTAACCTTTCTCTGAACCTCATTGCTTTCATCTGCAAAATAGAATTAATAACAGTATCTTCTTTAGATGTAAAATATTACATCAGTTGGGGTACAGCAGGAAGCAGATGGCACTCTCAAACTGGACAATTAACAAGAGTTGAATAAAGGCTCTCATCTACAAAGGTGTGAGCTGTATAGGGAAACCAACAAGGGATAGTGCAATATCCCAGTGTGAGAAAGACCAGGGGATCCTACGTCTAAAAGGGAACCTCAGGGGCGCCTGGGTGGCTCAGTGGGTTAAAGCCTCTGCCTTCGGCTCAGGTCATGTTCCCAGGGTCCTGGGATCGAGCCCCATATCGGGCTCTCTGCTCAGCAGGGAGCCTGCTTCCCTTCCTCTCTCTGCCTGCCTCTCTGCCTACTTGTGATCTCTGTCAAATAAACAAAATCTTAAAAAAATAATAATAATAAAATAAAATAAAAGGGAACCTCAGAGCTGTGGCTTCATTGGAGGGAGACAGTCAATCTGCGGTAAGCCAGAAGAGAATAATACCCCAACTCCTTCCTTCTCCTCTTGTCCCCCCTCTCTTGCCAGTGCTTCCCATTGATCAAACCCAATGGGAAGCCAGAGAACAGAAGTCTGTCAATGCAGCAAAGACAGAACAGCCTCCCAAGTATGATTGCCAGATTTAGCAAATACAATTACATGTGCCCAGACAAATTTAAATTTCAGATAAATAGGGGTGCCTGAGTGGTTCAGTAAGCTAGATATCAACTATTGGTTTCAGCTCAGGTCACGATTTCATGGGTCATGAGTTGGAGCCCTGCATCAGTCTCCACGCTCAGCAGGAAGTCTGCTTGAAGATTCTCTCCCTCTTCCCCTTCCTCTACTCTCTCTCTCTCTCTCTCCATCTCTCTCTGTCTCAAATAAATAATCTTTAAAAACTTTTCAGATAAATAACAAATAATTTTTTTTAGTATAAGTATGTTCCAAATAATGCAAGAGAAATACTTCCATTCAAAACAGATTTGTTCACTGAAATTCAAATTTAACAGAGCCTCCTATATTTCATCCAGCAACCTGATATCCCAGGGCATAGAGCAGGGTAAAAAAGAGAGAAGAGTGGATCTGGAAGGGCAAAGTGAGACTATTTTTGTCTCAGCACAGTGCCCAAATTCCCTTTGCCAATAATTCTATTCTACCGTTTTCCTGAGCTCATTATAGGCTCTAAGCTTCTCAGGCCAGCCTTTATTTCTCTCAGTACTGACTAATGAAAAATACCAGGCATGGCTGTGGAAAAGAAATGCCCTCAACAGCTGGTGAAAGAAATCTCCACAAGACTGGTCTCCTTTCCAGCTGCAGAAAAGCAATGAAGAGTCTACATCACAAAATTGCCTTTGCAAATGGTTTTTCTAACAAAGGAGTCTTCTAAGACAGCCAGATGGTGAAAGTAAGCTTTCAGCTCGTAAAGTCTGTAATTTTACTTGGCCTTTTTTCTTAATAATGTATTGCCTTGGTAATGATATTTAAATTGATAGCTTTGTTTTCTGGGAGGTACAAATATTTGTAAATTTTCTTTAAGCTAGGAAAAAAAAATAATGGCACTTTGCTTTTCTCCCACATGTACAAGCTATTTTAAAACCTATGATTCTAGCTAGATTTTTTTTATTTTAAACAAAGAGTTTGAAGGTCTATATTAAGATTAGAATTAATAAGAGTATCTATCTCATTGTGCAAATTAAATGGGCTACTGCCTAGGAAGTAGTTAGCAATTACACCTAATAAACTCACTTATTCGAGAATGGCTATCAAAATCATAAACTAAGATTTATGAATGTGCGTTAGAACAGAAACTTAAAAGTGGAACCAATGAAACCAGGTGGGGTCTTACATGCGTCCGGTAGGGGGCAGGCCCAGCCAGTGACCAGCCCAGGGAGAGAGCTGCCCGGAGGGAAACGGTCTATCACCCAGGGCCTATCTACCAGGCTCCATCATGGGCATGAGTGGGGCCTAGCAGGAAGGCAGAAACAGTGACATGGTGATTGAGAGCCTAGGAGAAAGTGATATACGCAAGAACAAGCAGGCAGGCCACATCTGACCATAGGGTCTTGGGACTCTCTTCAGTACGTCTGCAATTATTTGCAAATGATTACAAATTAAGTTTTAAGCTAAAACTAATTTTTAACATTTTTTTCAGTGTCCTCGCATCTACTAGCTTGTATTATTCTTATTGTACCATCTTTGGAGTATTTTAAAGAATTCTGAACAAATTCATCTAATGACACTTCAGACTTAATGAGCATTTATAAATAATAATAATAAGAGGTAGTCTTTCTTTTTATTTCTTAAAGATTTTATTTATTTGACAGCAAGAGAGAGCACAAGCAGGCGGAGCAGCAGGCAGAGGGAGAGGGAGAAGCAGGCTCTCTGTTGAGCCAGGAGCCCAATGTGGGGCTCAATCCCAGGACCCTGGGATCATGACCTGAGTCAGAGGCAGATGTTTAACTGCCTAAGTCACCCAGGTGCCCCCAGACATAGTCTTTCGTGGGCACTTCCTATGTGCTGGGAGATACTAATACAGCACTTGACTTACAGTTTACAGCATTAACTTACAGCATTGACTTACAGTTTACAGCATCTGCCTCTGGTGACAGATATCCTAGATTCAAAGCCCAGTCCCGTGACTTACCAGCTGCATGATGTTGGGGGATTATCTCACCTCTACACTTCAGGTCTTTCATCTGTACAATGCCGGCTGTATGTACAGCGCTGGCCCATAGAAAACATTAACATGTCAGCATACATCATCTCAGGTCATCACTACAATATGGCAAGGTCAGTTTGGTACTAATCCCATTTTATGGTCAAGGAAACAGGCTCAGGGAGGTTCAGCTACCTGTCCAAGTTTATGCAAGTTCAAATCTAGGTCTTTCTGACTCAGACCCACGCATGTTCTTAACCACTGTGCTGTGCCAAACTCCCACCATTTATCAAATCTGCAGCATTTTCAAAATGACAGAATTGTTTTGTATCTCTGTGCATTTATTCTATTTTTTAACTTCTAAAGAACTTTTTTTGCCAGTTTATCTAAAAAGCTCTTTATTCAGAATAGAACTAGGGTCACCACAGACTATCAAGCCCTGGCCTGAAAAACAAAGGATGAGTCACCAGGTCAAGGGTGTGATGAGAGGGCTGGGTCACAGCCATCAGCAGGGAGTCCGGGGACCACCAAACCTGTACAGGAGGCCAAAATAGGAGGAAGGGCAATGCCCCACTGAGACGGGGAATTTCCACTCCCCTCCATCTCCACAATAACAATTAAATAGAGGTCTAATTAGCCAGCTGTGTGGAAACTGTGACGGAAAGAGGTTAAATGACTTGCCCTTTAAGTGATGCTATAGCCAGAGCTCGCATTAGAGCTTCAGGTACCTGGCAGGGAGTGGAAGAAGGGGCCAGACAACAACACCATGGGGCATTCCTCAGAGAGGATCTGAGGAGGTTGTGAGTGATGCACTGCCCCTACACCCATGAGCCAAGGGGGCTTCACGGAACCTTGTCTAGGTTGAAAAGATCCTAGGCAAAGTGGGACACACTCCAGTGAATTGGAGCACGAGCTGCTTCGGGGTTCTCTCTGGAGGCTACTGCCCCCGCAGGCGTATGTGGTTCCTGGAGGAAGAACTGAGAGAGTGTAGATGAAGGTAAAGGAAGCAGAGAGAGAGAAGGAACAAGCGGGTGCCGAGTGCTGGCATGAGCTCTGTAGGGACTAGACGGCGGCTTGCTGCCTAGCAAAGAGAGCAAACCCTTCACAGCCCCAGACACTGCCTCCCTTCTGCAGCTGCCTCTGGCTGCAACTTGGAAATTCCCAACTCTGCATGCAAGGAGAGGACACCAAAGCACCCAACTTCATCTCGCCCATGACAAAAGGTAGGGGTGAGGGTTACCTGGGTTCTGTATCTGCTGCACGTAACAGAAAACCTGACCAGCAGTAGCTTAACCACAAGCATATTTGTTCATCTCACCTAACAAAATGTCTGGAAGGGGGTAGTTCCAAGGTTGTTCAGCCTCTCTGTGATTGTGTTGACCTTCTTCTTGGGGTTACAAGATGGCTGTCAAATCTCCAAGGATTGCAGCCTCACACAATAACAATCCAAGCAGAAAGGAAGAGGATTAGTGGGAAGGGGCCCTCTCTTAGTACAGATCTCTCTTTTATATTAGGGAGGAAATTTGCACCCTAGAATTCACCCAGCAAATGTCCCCCTTTACATCTCACTGGCTGGAACCAGGTCCTGTGTCCAGTTCCCTAAACAGCATCACTAGCAAAAAAAAAAAAAAAAAAAAAGTGGGGGGAAATTCCATGAATCCCATGATTACCTGTGATCAGCTTAAGCCAACCTTGAGGCTGTGGTTGCCTCCCAAACAAAATCAGTTTCTTTTAACAAGATTACACAAGCAACAGTGGCTCCATCTCGTGTTCCCAACCTACCCATTACCCCTCCCTCTCCCCAAGACCTTGGTCCTTAATGAATCAAATCCTCTTGGCCTGCTCACAGAAGAGGAGTGTTCTTCTCAAAGCGTGGGTAGGCACACTGTGTGAGCACCAGTTTCTACTATTTACGCCACTGGCGTTCTTGCCACAAACATTACCCTTGGCACCCAGATGGTGTGTATTTCCATGGACAGTCTCTGCTATACCCCACACCCAAGGACTCAGCACTTCAATAAATATCAAAACAGACTGATTCCACAACAAATTTACTATCCAAGGGTATTTTACTGAAGAGTCCATAGAAAGGGAAACAGATTTGTGGAGAGGCTCAGCACACAGACTTCACCCCCAACGACTCTCCCTTGGTTAACACTTCCAGACCTACTCTGGGAGCTCACTATTTCACTCCTTTGCCCTTCCTTCACAGATCCTCTACAAAAACTGCCCTGAGTAGTCTGCTTTTGCTTCGGCCAGGGTTATCCACCAGGCCAAAGGCTCCACAGCCATTCATGGACCTATAACCAAATATTACTCTTCAAGCAAAGCAACTAAAGTTATCATTCAATATTATAGATGTTGATAAGTAGAGTGAGTAGGAGAACAAGGAATAAAAGGTAGAAATTAAAGTGAGTAATTCCTAATAGGCAATGTTGGAAAGAGAGAGTTGATTTTTTTTTTAAAGATTTCATTTATTTATTTGACAGAGAGAAATCACAAGAGAGGCAGGCAGAGAGAGAGGAGGAAGCAGGCTCCCCGCAGAGCAGGGAGCCCAATGCGGGGCTCGATCCCAGGACCCTGAGATCATGACCTGAGCTGAAGGCAGCGGTTTAACCCACTGAGCCACCCAGGCGCCCCCGAGAGAGTTGATTTTTATATCTTTGGACACATAGTCACATTTTAGGTTACCCAAGAGTAGCTAACTTTTGCAATTAAAATTCCTATCAGGGCGCCTGTGTGGCTCAGTCGGTTAAGTGTCTGACTCTTGATTTTGGCTCAGGTCATGATCTTGGGGTCATGAGATCGAGTCCCATGTTGGGCTCTGCACTCAGTGTGGAGTTTGCTTGAGACTTTCTCTCCTTCTGCCCCTCCCCCTGCTCTCTCTCTCTCTAATCCAAACAATAAAATCATTTAAAAAAAATCCCACCTCTGTAAGATGAATATGTATTCAAAGCAAGAACAAGACAAATCATTTCAGGCTGTCATACCTTATTTTCATTAGTTCTAATTTTGCGTTCCAAATTTCTGTGTGTGTGTGTGTGTGTGTGTGTGTGTGTGTGTGTGTTAGAGAGAGAATGAGAGAGAAATATCAAGAATAATTAGCCAAATGGACCCAATTCCCCCAAGCCCCTTGAGAGCTTGCTATGGTGAAACCAGTTTTACCGGCGTCTGTCTGACATAGCCAATTATTGGGATCCCTCTAGAATCTGCTGTATCTCAGGGCTTGCCATGCTACTTTTCCCTCCAGAGGGACCCAGGCTGAACAAGGCAGGCGACAAAGTAAATGAGGTGCTGAAAGACCCTCTGACCTCAACCACCTGAGTGCTGAAGCTGAAAGAGCTCACGAACTTGTTACTTTCCTGGAGATCGGAACTGTGGTTGAACAGAATCACTGAGGCCTCTGACTGAGAATATTTCAAACAGTGAACTTCATTCAGATGTACTCTTCCTGGTTGCCCTCTAGGCAAACTGCTGTCACCTGGTTTCAGTTTTCTATCACTACATGAAACACACACACACACACACACACACACACACACACACACACTCCAAAACATACTGGCTTAAAGCTATAACAATTTATCATTTCTCTTAAGTTTGTGGGAGACTGTAGCTGGGGTCACTCATGCAGCTTGCATTTAGTGGGGAACTCAGCTAGGGACCCTGGTTCTCCTTCATATGGTCTTTCTTTCCATGTGACATCTCCAAATCTAGCTCCTCCCCATGCAGTTTCTAACAGAGCAGCCTCACGTTCATTACAGCATGGTATACGGTTGCCAGAGTGGTCCAGAGGACAAGCCCCAAGGTACTGCTGTGTATCTAGCCTCTGCCTTTCTTATGCCTACTAATACCCTATTGGCCAAAAAAGCCGCAGGGAAGGGCCCCTGGCTGGCTCAGTCTGTAGAACATGTGACTCTATCTCAAGGTTGTGAGTTTGAGCCCCACATTAGGGTAGAGATTACTTAAAAAGAAAATCTTTTTTAAAATCAAAAAGAAAGAAAAAAAGCCACAAGGCCAATGTGGGAGGAGAGTCCACAAGTGGTTCACCGGGTTCACTGGGGACTCACTGTCTACCACGATGTCAAAGTGCCAATTTCTTCATTTACCTCTCTGAAGAGCATAATACTCTTCATGGAGGACAACTGAGGTACCCTATGGCCTAAAGACTCTCAGAGTCACCAGAAACCACCTGGTAACAGTGAATATAGAATTGAGGTAAAGAGGGTCAGAATATGTCTTAAGAAGCTTTTTTAATTGGTGCTACCTTAAAAAAATCATATTAATAAGGGTCAGTGAAAATATAACCCAAAGAATTTAATCAGAAGGTTTAAATTATTGAGTCTGGAAGGTAATGGGTATGTCTAATTAAACTTATTTTCAGAAATGCTTCTCTGTCTGTCTCTTTTCTAAACTTAGTACTTAATTTATCCATTGCTTTATTCCTTCATTAAGTGCTTACAAAGCAGCATGCATGATTCTGCATGCTAAGGTTTTGTGCTCAGTCCTCTTCCATCTCTCACCATCTCCTACTTGGACTCTGGCAATCACCCAGGAGCTGGTCTCTCCATCCCAACCACATGTGCTCCAAAGCCCAAAAACACAAAATGAAACCCATTTTGTTTTAGCTTTAAGAGGCTCTGACACTGGGGGCTCAGTCAGTTGGACATCTGACTCTTGATTTTGGCTTGGGTCATGATCTCAGGGTCATGAGATAGAGCCCTGCATCAGGCTCTGTGCTCAGCGGGGAGTCTACTTGAGATTCTCTCTACCTCTGCCCCTCCCCCTGATCTCTCTCTTTCAAATAAATAAATCTTTTTTTTTTAAAGCCTCTAACACTATATAAAATCTAAACCCTCTAGAATGTCTTTCAAGACCCTTCAGAATTTAACTCCCATCTACTTTTACCAAAATTACTTTTTTATGAAGGGTAAAATCATGACTTCATACAAATATGAAATGAACACCTGTCAAAGATTTTATTTAGCCCACTAATTAATAAGGAACTGGTAAGGTGTTAAAATCCAGTCCAGGGGCGCCTAGGTGGCTCAGTTGTTAAGTATCTGCCTTCGGCTCAGGTCATGATTCCAGGGTTCTGGGATCAAGCCCCACATCAGGTTCCCTGCTCAGTAGGACGCCTGCTCCTCCCTCTCTCACTTCTCCTGCTTGCGTTCCCTCTCTTGCTGTGTCTCTGTCAAATAAATAAATAAAATCTTTTAAAAAACAAAATAAAATAAAATCCAGTCCAAAGGCGTATCCATAGAGCAGATACATATATAGGCACTCAGAAAAGCTGAAATGAATTTGTTAACAGAAGCAAAACTGGATGCTTCCTTCCACCTGTATCCTTTGGGATTGAAGGAGATGGGCATTCAACTGCATCTCCACCTGACAAAATTCATTTTCATTTCTATAGACAAGAATCATGTGCCTTACTCTTTAAGTTGCTTAACTTACAAGGTTGGAAATAACTCAAAGAGAGTGAGAGGCATAGACCATTACAGAACCACATAATATGGAAGAGTGCACTAGACAATGCCCAGCATTCTATAAGATACTCAGTGATCTTTTCTTTTGTTTTCTTTCCCCTTTCAAAGTCTGACCTTTTTTTTTATACTTTCCAGCCTCATCATCCACAGTTTCTTCAGCACTTCCCCCTATGTTATTGCCACACTGTGCTCCTCACAGTTGCCTAGGAAAGCCCCACGTACTTCTGGCCACATTCACAGGCACCTTCTGCACCCTCTACATGGAATGGACCCACTCTCTGTTTGTTGATATATCCATTGTTAGGTCCGTAATCAAAGGAGCGAGACTGATACAAAGCGAAGGTCAAGCAAAGCTTTATTTCGCGCCAAGCATCGAGAATCAAACCGACCAGCCGGGGCCGTCCTTACAAAGAGGTGACCCCTCTCTGCCTTACAGACTAGCTTTTAAGGGCAAAGGCCATGTGGTTGGGCCTGGCCACGCACAGGTGGCCAATGAGATTGTAACACACAGAGAAAGCTGCACAGTCATGCTAGGTCACACATAAGTGACCAAATGAATTACAATCTACCCTATAGTAGATATTTGAACTAGCCTATCACCTTGGTCAGAATTGGTGCCCAAAAGGCGCCCAAAAGGTGGGGCCCATACTCCTTGGTAGCTAGGGAGACAGTATGCACGCCCCACTGATTAGATGTCTCCATCTGGCCTGACCCGCCCTTGTATTTGGGCTTTGTTACCTGGGACTGGTTTCCCAGACTTGCTTTTAAGTAAGTCCCCTAGGGGGGTGGGGAGACAGGGTCAGTTTAAGTTGTACTGCATAAACAACAAAATCACCGTTTAACCAGATGGAATCGCTCTGGCTAAATAGACCCTTATGCCCATCATTCTATTTATTCAGCATATATTCCTTTCTATACCAATAATAGGCCAAGCAGTGATGATTCAGAAGCGAAGAAGACAAGGTCTCAGCCTAACCTGGGAATTGTCCTGTATGTGTGCTAGCTACCTTGAATCATCCAGACTTTGGGAAATGCACTGATATCCAACCATTGTGTAACTGTGAGTGGCAACAGGGCTTCCCTCAGAGTGCCAGGATATTTCCACTGTGGATCATTCTTTTAATGAAAGAGGAGCCCTCAAAGGAGACTGAGGAAGAACATTCAGAGAGCAAAGAAGCCAGAAAAGACCAAGACCAGACAACCAGAGGAGGAGGAAGAAGTGGCCAACAAAGCAATCACCATGGAGAGGTCCAGCAAGAATAGGAATTAAATATGCCCATGTGTTTTGGAAACGCTCTTTTGCAGTGTTACACTGGAAAGAAAGAGGCAGAAGTCATATTACTATGGGCTATAAAAATGGAATCGGAGGTATAGAACTATAGAGACTGGATGTGTGGGGTTTTTTTCTTTTAAAGGAATCGGAATTCTATTTTAGAACTAGAAAGGGGAGAAGGGTGGGAAGAGAAAGTGTAAATACAGCAGCTCAGTCATTTCCCAAAGCAAAGCCAGCTATATTGTGATGTAGAAAGAGAACTAGACTTAGAGTAAAAAAAAAAAAAAAAAAAAAAAAAAAATTACATTCAAATACTGATTTTGAGATTTCAGGTTGTTGTGCAATTTCTTTGGACCTTAGTTCTGTAAAGTAGGTATGGTAATACCTCAAAATATCATTCAATGACATACTCTTTATAAAACATAGCACAAAGCCTAGGACACACTATGTGTTCAATATGTACTATTTTAAGCCTCAGAGAAAGACTCATTGAGGTTTGGTTTGGTTTTTACATCCTGTCAGACTGGGATTTCAGAAGTGAAGAGTAAAAGTTCCCATTGTCCAAGTGCTTTGAATTCCTTGTTAGTAAGAATTTGCATTTCGGGATCTGGTTCTAAATAAGAACCTGGGAGATTATCTTGTTTTGCTTTGTTTTGTTTTGCTTTACTGAAGGGCAAGGCCTGAAAAAGGGATCCCAGAACAAATCCTACAAACCAGGTCTTTTGAGAATGATTCCCTGCCCTTTCCTCCTTACCAACGAGACTAAGAAAGACTCTGAAGTCTGTCTTCCAGAAGGTGGGAAGCAAGTGGGAAATGGGAACAGCTCCTCTTTATTGCCACAGAGACAAAGCAACAAAGAACTGAAGCAGCTTGCGGTAGAATTGACACAAACCCGAAGTCTCCTACAACGAAACCACCACCAAACGCCATCAAGCCCCCAAACCTGCCACTCCCACCCCCTGAAGAATTAACTACTTGAACAGATGACTTTAAGTTTCCTTTCTTTCCTCAAGAGGGGAAAACACTTTCTTTCTTCTAGACAGCATCCTAATTTGTCTCCACTTAGCCACATAGCTCAGGACAAGAGCTTTTAAAATTAATGATGCTTTTCTAAGAGTAATTGCTTCTGCTCTAATCACATGCTGTTTCTTGCTACCCACAGAGCTCAGCATTAAGAGTGCCTAAAGGAATCAGCAAATTGCCCGAAATGCACTGCTCTCAAGCCTCCAGGTTGCTTAACAAATGATGATGAGTCACCCTAAGCCAGGTAGTCACCTCACGTTGCTTACAACATGAGCTTGGACGTCAATATGCTCCCTAGGAGCCAAATCACAGTGTGGGGCTGGGAAAGGTCAAGGCTCAGACTTTTTGAACACCTTCCCAGCTGTTTTGGTTTTTTTTTTTCCTTAAATGAGGTAAATTCACATAACATACAGTTAGCTATTTTAAAGTGTTCAACCAGTTTTGAGGCACCTGGGTGTCTCAGTCAATTATGCATCTGACTTCGGCTCAGGTCAGGATGTCAGGGTCTTGGGATCAAGCCCTGCCTTGGGTTCCCTGCTCAGCGGGAAGTCTGCTTCTCCTTCTCTCTTTGCCCCTTCTCCAGTTAGTGCTCTCTCTCTCTCTTTCAAATAAATAAGTAAAATCTTTTTTTTTAAAGCACTATTGGTTTAAAGTATATAATCAGTTGTAGTCAGTGTATTCACAACGTTGTGCAACCACCAGCTCTCTCTGGTTTCTAAACTTTTCCATCCCGCATTAAAACACCCTGGACCCATTTAAGAAGTCATTCCTCAGTCACTCCTACTCGAATCCCCTGATAACCTCTGATCTGCTTTCTGTCTCTGGATTTGTCTATTCTGGATATACCATATAAAAGGAATCACACGTGACTTTTTGTGTTTGGCTTTTTTCTCTTAGTGCAATGTTTTCTTTTTCTTTTTTTTTTTTTTTATCTTAGTGCAATGTTTTCAAGGTTCATCCGTGTGGTACCATGTATCAGCACTTCATTCCTTTCCATGGCTCAGTAGCATCCCACTGTGTGGATATACCACTATTTGTTATCCATTCATCTGTTGGTGGGCATCTGGGCTGTTTCACTTTTTGATTATTAGGAATAATGCCACTATGAACATTCTTGTACAGATTTCTGTGTGGATCCCAAATAGTTCTGGCATGCCTCTTCACTCCTTCAACTTACAAAGAACATTTGACTGGAATAACTTCCAAGACACCCTCAGTAAGAAGGAATAAGATAGCCTTAAGGAAAAAGGGATGTTCTTTTTTGTCACTTGTTTTAGTTTGTTACATGATTTTATTAAAAACCTTTAGCATGGTACTGGAGAAGCATCATATTCCATACAGACACTACGGAGTCACTATTCCTGGACATTACCATCATATAATATGGTTTAATAAGAATGTCTATAAATTTTTTATATAATTTGAGTTTGGGGTTCAATGAGTTTTGCATGTTCATATTTCCCATCCCTAGATGGAGGCTGAGCCTCTCCTAATTCAACAAAGTTAGACATGACCAGAAAATGTGGCTGGTCTTCTGGACCAGTGAGGAACAAGAGTTGGGGAAGTCCTGGGATCAGCTGTTTACAGAGGATCTTTATCAACCTGGCTGGATTACAATCCCTAAGTCTTAAAATTTGGCCTGAGTATGGCCAAATCCATACTAATTAATTCACAAATGTATATAATATAAAATACTCAGAATACAAAAGTAATGTTAAGTAATGATAGAACAATAAATTCTCAAACCAGGGAAAGACAGTGCAGATTTTTTAAAAATATATTTTATTTATTTGAGAGAGTGAGAGAGAACATGGCCGGGGTGGGGGTGGGGTGTGGATCAGAGGGAGAAGCAGACTCCCACTGAGCAGGGATCCTGATGTGGGACTCGATTCTGAGACTCCAGGATCATGACCTGAGCCGAAGGCAGTCACTTAACTGATTGAGCCACCCAGGCACTTGACAATGCAGATTTTTAGGTCAGATTTTCTGTCTGAGAATCATTATTGTAAAACTAGTTCAGTATATTCTTAGACTCAAAGCCAAATGTTTATCTTTAAATCAACTGGTGATAGCCATGTCAACATGTCTATATTTGCATGTCAAGATGTCTTCATAAACAAATCAAAAACTACATTTCCATTTCTCCAAGGAAAGATATTCAAATGCAGAGTTCATAGATTTCTCAAAAATAACAGAAAGTACACGGCTTCAAACCATCGTCCTTTCATCATGCTAAACCAGTTCTTTCCAGAGATGCACTGTTACACCGTAATGCTTGTCAGATTTAAAAGAAATTCTCCCTTGAAAGCTCTACACTGGTTCTTCAGTAATAACGAAATGCTACTTGCTAGCTTTAAATTTTGACCTTACTCTGTCAGAGATTAAAACTGGAAATGTTATTCAAATTTGTTTGATAAATAGCTTTGATTTTTAAATTCAGAATTTAGATCAGAGGGTATATTCTCTCCCTTTATTAAAATATAGCAGAATGCAGGTTCCCAAGCTCTGTCTAGCCAGGCAAATCCCCACCTTTATTTTTGATCTGAATTATTCAGATTGGATATTCCACCCAATGTTTATCTAAAGTTCAACTCTTCTCTTTAGCTATCTAGGTGGCAGGAGACCTCACTTAGGGAACTGTAGTAAACTATCAGCCTGTGGGTAATATAATCCTCAGTGAGGTTTTCCTCATCATCACTTTTGAAAATCTTTGAACATTATCCTAATGAAACAATTAAGATTTACTTATCAATACCTTTTTCTTGACATTCTCTTATCTATATTTTTCAGATTAAAAACTGCAGTTAAAATAATCATTGTCTGACAGATTTGCTGCTTCAGAATACAAAAAGCAAAAGTATATTTGATATGAATGAAATAAATACAGAAAGAAGATAGTGTTTAAATATGCATTTAGAAGCACTCATAGCAGATTTACCCATTTCTTCTATCAAAAAGCAAAAAAAAAAAAAAAAAAGAGGATCAAACTGAATAAGTGCTAATGGATTTAAGGTAGTCTTTATTTTGAGGGAAATCCACAACATAAGATTATTGAGGGGAAAATGAAGGATAGGGGGTCAAATACAATGCAAAACGAAAACAAAACAAAACAGAAGGATATATTACAGTGTACCTCAAAGAATTGGCAGTTCTGTGCGTCTTCCAACTTTAATTTGCAACCCACTAAGGCCATCAGAAATTGTTCATCGATATGATGGTAAGTTTGAAGAGACTAGTTCTGTTGCTGGACTTGACTTTGGAATTTTAAGACTCAGAAGTACAAGTAAGTGTGGGCAGTTACCACATGTCTTTAGAAGTGGTAGTTTAAAAGTTGTGGTGATAGTCCCAATTGCATTAGAGGCAATTAATAAAACTGCATTTAGTTATGATTAAATTGCCTCTGATTTGTCTAGTAGAAAATAAAAGACTCATTGGAATTTTTAGCTAAATAAAATTCTTTAAATTAAGCAAAATTGCTAACTAGTTTACTTGAACTCAAAAAGTCAATATTCAGGGTATCTCATGATTTTCTAATGTACACTCAAAAAGAAAGAGCTAATATCATTTTTATCCAAATAATATTATAATTACACATAAACTAATGCACAAAGTGCTTTAATAGGACGTTATCTTTGACAACCTCAGAAATATGTAAACTATGAATTTCCACAAAGGGATTATATAAGAAAATTACATAATTCTATGACTGTGGCTTCAGAGTATCATAAGAACAAAGGTAAAAGTTCCCCTTTACCACAAGGCAAAACGACACCAAAGCTTCTCATTCAAGACAAGTTCAATTAAAAGGAAAACAAACATTCCTCTAGCGCTAACCACTGTTTCCTAAAACCACAGAGATGTGCTCCAAAGTTTAAAACAGAAATCTGATGCTTTAATAGTCATCGTTCTGTATTTTACTGAATTCTAAAGTAAAAAAAAACTTTAATTCAGAATATCATGGATGAAATCATAATATTCTGGAGATATGAAGGACCATGACTAAGAGACATGTACTGTTGTCCACTCTTCAGAATGCGTCAGCCAGAATCACTGAAATACCCATAACTTGAATCTTAGAGCAGTGTTTCGTTTTGTCCTCTTCTTCTAGAATGGTGTGTGTGATGTCAACAGCTTCAGAGGCAGCATTACTAATTCTGCAAATAGCTGCCCCCAAGAAGAGTCCATGAGTAAAAACACCATAAACTTTAGTGGCTTTCTTGCCTGCATTTTGTGCTGATCATGTCATCCACGAGGATGGCCACCTGATCTTTAATTAATCACCAACCAGAATCATCTTACCCATCTCCATGACTCTCCTTCCTTCTCTGTGTTGCAAGGCAAATGCCACATTCAGTCTATCTGTGAATGATACAGCCTCTTGCTTTGTGGGCAAGGATGACACAGTTCCTCTGGTCTGCAATATTCTCTTGGTTCTATATGTGAGTCACTCACAGGGATAACACAGAAGCCCTGGATCTGAGCAGCATGTAGGCCCACGGTAATGATGTGATCTGCCCCAGCTAGTAGAAGCACAGAATGATTTGCATACAAGTACTTCTGGAGGTCATCCCAGGAAGCAAGTGGGGGAGCAGAGAAGTGTGTTACCTGGTGTGACAGGATGTGTTAATGCTGTTATGACAACTGGGGCTCCATCCCACTGGGGACCCTCCAAAAGACTGCACAGAACAACTGTCCCTACCTAGAAGCAAGAGAGCTTGGATTTTTATCCATCAACTCCCATCCCCATTAATTGAGAGCCACTCCTGGGGACAGTAATTCCCCAGCACTTCCAGGCATAGCATGCTCATTAGGCTGGAGAAAACCTTCAAACAGAATCATGTGATTGACTGGGTCATTGGCGTGACATGGGAACCGTCCACCCAAGTTACAAATGACCTCCATGGTGGGCCTCAGGGCTATCGCAGGGGGCATTGACAGCATCCTTTACAGTTCCCAGAATCCAATCCACAGGCAGACTCCTTAACCTCCACGTCTCAAACACAATGTCCTCTCTCAGATGTTCCTAGTGTCCATTTTAACTAGATTTATCTGGATTCAAACAGTAACTGGGTGGGGAATGGTTTCCCCACAGTGTGCATTAGCCCAGCCCCTAGCAATAGTTCAGGAAAGGACAAGACCTAACATGTACTAAGTATGCATAATAGGCCAGGTTCCATATATACATGGACTCAGGATAATGCTCAAAACAGCCCTATGTCATACATAATATCCTCCCAATTCTACATACATATACATATACATATACACATACACATACCTATGAGAACTGAGATCTAGAGAGAGAATAAACTCACTCCATCTCAAAAGGCTAGAAAGTGACACAGCCAAGAGCAAAACCAATGGTGGTTAACTCCAAAACCTCCTGGAGAAACCAGAGCCTCTTCACCTCTCAGGAAAAAGATTTCCCTTAGATCAAGGGACCCATGTTTAAAAAAAATTCCTGGAAACTTCAGAAAGCTCCAGTCCTCCTAGAGCTTTGGGTGAAGTGAATCTGACCGTCCCAAGACATCTTATCCTGAAATCATACCTGAACCTGAACCATGTAAACCACTCCTTAATACACACCCACTCAACACAAACCTTTTACATATCCAGCTATTTTTGCTGCTTTGAGTTTATGAGGAGGGACTGATGTGGAACAAGCCACAGGGCAGAAACTTAACATGTTACCTCCCTCTCGGGGCGGGGGACATTTTTCAGAGATAGGGATTACAGAAATTCAGCACCTATTAAGTGGAGAGATTCTGCCCACAGGTGGAATAAGTTTTAGAGTCTGGGTGATATAAGTGGCCGTCCATCATATGAGTTTTAAAACACTGATGCATCAGATCTTTGTGGCATTTTAATTTTTTTTTAAGATTTTATTTATTTATTTGACAGAGAGAGAGAGATCACAAGTAGGCAGAGAGGCAGGCAGAGAGAGGGGAGGAAGCAGGCTCCCCACTGAGCAGAGAGCCCAATGCGGGGCTCGATCCCAGGACCCTGGGATCATGACCTGAGCCGAAAGCAGAGGCTTTAACCCACTGAGCCGCCCAGGTGCCCCTCTTTGTGGCATTTTAGAAAGCTTCAGTGCTGGCTTCCCTGGGTGGCTCAGTTGGTTAAGTGTCTGCCATTGGCTAAATGTCTGCCTTTGGCTCAGGTCATGATCTGAGGGTCCTGGGATTGAGCCCCATATCGGGCTCCTTGCTCAGTGGGGAGTCTGCTTCTCCCTCTCCCTCTTCCTGCTACTTCCCTTTCTCTCCATCAAATAAATAAATAAAATCTTAAAAGAAAGAAAGAGAGAGAAAGAGAAAAAGGAACGAAGGAAAGAATAAAGGAAGAAAAGAAGAAAAGAAAGCTTCAGTGCCTTGGCATAGTCTATTCCCACTACCTAGAATGTTTTTCCCCTTTAGCAGGCAAACAAACATTGAAACTCAGCTCAATGATTATCTTTTCTGGAGAGCCTTTCCAGACTACTTGTAGTGGAGGTGATCACTCTCCCCTTCACTTTGTGTACCCACAGCCCCTCTTCCCACTCCATTTCTAGGAGTCCATTTCTAGCTCATTTGTGGTTCCCATCACTATGGAAAAGTCCTTAAGCTTCTACAATCTCCACCTGTGGCAATATGAACATCCAGTCTGGACCTACATGAAAACCTGGGCCAAACTGTCCCATTGAGCATATCACTTCTTCCCCATCCTTTTCTCACCCCCTTGCTGGCACAGGCTGCCTCTTGCCTGACTCAATTTTCTCCACTAATTAAATGTCACACTTCCAGCTGCAATCACCAAGAGATGCTCTCCAGACAATTCAGTAAAGGGAAAAATAAGGTCCTTCCCATTTCGTACTACCCTCATGAGATGTTGACCCATGAAGCTGGCTGAAACTAATGACAAATAACAGGGTTACTATGAGGACATGTTAATGTGACCCATGTCTCAAGGAGCAGCAATTATGAGACAAAAGGCCTTTCTTGCTTCCCACTCCCACACAAGCAAAATCCACCCTGCCCTCTCCACATGCTCCAACTCCAAAAGCTAATGCATCCCTCACACTGTACCACACTATGGAGATCTCTCCTAGCTTTCTGGCCAAGATGTGAGTTTCTGAAAGGCAGGCACAAAGTAAGTGCTTGATAAATGATTGCTTTATTAATGAATTAATGATAACCATGGACAAAATTTAAAATCTCCCTGCCTCTTTTATTCCCTCTAAAACTCAAAGCTAATTGCTTTGGAAGTTCGGCCATTTTCTGATTAATAAAGGCCACTTTCTCAATCTCAATCTTTAAAAAAAAAAAAAAAAGCTTCCTACTCTGATGTCTCTTCTTAATTCGACAAGTAGCACTTGAGCCCCTTTGCCCAAGCACTGTGCTTTGTGATAAAAGATTCAAAGATAACTAAAGGCTCAATTCTCAGAGAGAATGTTATAGACTAAGAGGCAAATGGACTGAATTGTTGAAATGGAAATGCTGTGATGGAAAACGATAAAAATAAGTTGATCCAGAAGCTCTTTAAACAATAGTGATACTGCCATTTATTGAGCACTTACTATATGGTTGAAACTATACTGGATACTTTACATATATTATCTTAATTTTTACAATTCTAAGAGGTCATAATCCCAATTTACAAATGAGGTAACTGAGGCCAAAGACATTAAGTAGTCACCTAAACTCACACAACTAATAAAGGATTAATTGGGATTAGGGTCCAGGTAAGTCTGATTCTGGAGCCCATGTTTTTATCCACAACACTATACTTAAAGATAATTTTTTTATAGGGGTACCTGGATGGTTCAGTTGGTTAAGCATCCAACTCTTGATTTTGGCTCAGGTCATGATTCAGGATCATGAGATCAAGCTCTCACATGAGGCTCCAAGCTCAGTGGAGTCTGCTTGTCCCTCTCCCTCCACCCCGCCCTTACTCGTGCACACACTCTCAAATAAGTATTTTTTTAAAAGATAAATTTTATAGTAAAAAAGACACTCATATAGAAAATATGAATGAAAAGATTCTTCTTTGTCAAAAATAAGTGCAAAATATTAAGGATTCAACCCTTTACCTGCCCTTGAGGTATGATCCAATAGTAAGTACAACAGAGTGTAAGACCAGAAATCTGAATCCAAAAGCAGGATCTGGGGAAAGGGCAAAAGCCTGGAAGCATGGACTTCAGCAACTCGCTGCCTGGTCCACAGTGCCCTCTACTGGTCAGTTTATGTCATTCATGATCTTTCTTAAATTTAAAAATAAAATGGGCACCAACCAGAGTCAGGGTCAGTCTTAGATAAAGTAGATTGTCTGTCAAAATGTTTTAATATTTAGTCCTTATTCTATTTGTGATACTTAGAAACAACCGCCTTCAAGTAGTTTCTTGTCTTATCCCTGTGAGTCTGACTGCTACCTTGCCTTCTAATACATTATCTACTTATTAAGTAATAATTAATAACTAATTAATTTCAGTAAGAAACATTGATGAATACAAAAACTGGTGGGTTAAAGTGGGATGACTAACAGGATATTTGCAAGGTCTTGGATAATCACCACACAAAACATTTAGTAAAAATGGGGGAAATTGTAACTTTACAATGGAGAAACCTGGCAATCATCAAAACTCAAGGTTATGAGATGCATGGGGAAGAACAGCATTACTCCTGCCTATGGACAAATTCCTCCTTGGTCCAGACCAAAGTCTGGCATTGGAGGCTGCAGATGAATAATTGCCTACGAAGGCTTGGCACTAACGATGTAAACTAGAACTCCACTAGTACTCCATAGTACACAAGGAACTTGGCTGCCTTGCAGTTTAAATGCAGCAAAAACTGTTCCATTCACTAACATATACAAGATTTTCATCTCTATCATCAAACCATGTTTCAATCACACCCACTTTAAAAACTATCCCTGCAACAGTCTCTACTCTAAGACGGTGGGGTTCAAGCTTTGGTGAGGATTCTAATTATCAGGGGAACTTGGGAACACTATAAAAATACAAAGGCCCAAGGCCCCACCCCACTTCAACAAGCCTGGACCACAGTGTTCTTTGCTAGTTTCTGAGTGATTCTGATAGTTTTTCAAACCAAAATTTGAGGGAAAACTCACAACAGTCATCGGTGCCAGCAAACCTTCTGCCTTTGCTGCTCTCATTTTTGCTAAGGCCTCACCACCACTTTAGGGCCCAGCACATGCAGCCCTGCCTCCAGAGAGGAAACAATACCGGTGGGAAAACAGCCACTCCCCAGCAACGTGCCAAAGTGAAAATCCTATATGGTCAGCACCTAATACAAGATCATTTCAGCTTCAAACCACCCATTTTATCCCACTGGAATATTCAATCACAGCATTTTCTTCCCAATTTTTATTTATTGTCTAGATACAGTACACTTCACCCATGCACCAAACATTTGGGAATTTTGAATCCAGTAACTACTATCCCTATCCAATAACTACTATCCCTATCGTTTAGAACAGTGATTTTCAACCATGGGTGATTATTTTGCCTTCAGAAGACATTTGGTAACATCTGGAGCCATGGTTGTCACAACTGGGGAAGAAGAGAAAGGATGCTCTTGGCATCTAGTGGGTAAAGGCCAGGGATGCTGCTAAATATCCTTCAATGCACAGGATGGTCCACATGACAAAGCATTATCCAGACAAAAATGTCAATAGTGTCAAGGTCAAGAGACCCTTATTTACAGTAGTACCCATTCTAAACAAATTGCAGCATAAGACAAAAGCAGAAGCAGATGGGAGTCATACTATCATCTTTATTACTGTTAAAGACTAGATTAAGAGATACCACTTATCTGTAGGTAAGAACCCCAGCAGACTCATCCACCTTGCAACAGGTAATTGCATGCCTCCCTAAGTGAAGTCAGCCTTCTCTAAAACTCCTAGCATGTTGAAGTTAAGAAAATGAGCTCCTTGTAGCTAACTCCTAGGGAAAAAATTAAGAGCTGAATATGACTGCCCATTTCCCATTGGGTGATAAGTAAAAAGGTAAAAAGAGGGCACTATTATATTTGATCCCCTTCCAAAGAGAAAGAAATAACAGGAGGAAAATATTCTCTAGCAAGAGTCAGAAGTTGGGGGAGCAAGGAACAAAATAGGCTCCTAGTAGCTCCTGAGAACCAACCCTTATATCTTTGGGGAAGCTTGCAAGCTAGCTGTTAAACCATTGGCAGCTTGAAATCAGCCACAGTAGGAGTATTTATACCATGAAACAAAACAAAACAAAACCAAACCACAAAGCAGTGCTTTGTTTTTTAGAAAAACAATAAATAAAGATGGATTAAAAAATAAAGAAAAAAGAAAGCTGGATCCTTTTTTGTTATGGAAACCCTAAAATTGAAGATGGATGCAAGATTTAAAAGATACAAGTGTGTATATATATATATATATATGTGTGTATATATCACCAAAAAATATAATCATACCAAAGAAGGCCTTTCTAATCCATGTGTACCAATAACAAAAATTCTAAGGGATGAGACTAACATATGACTACATAAAAATACATTATTTATGTCCAAAAAAGTACCAATAAAAGGCAAACTATAAATTGGGAAAATTATCTGCAAAATACATGACTAAGAGTAACCTCTTAACAATTCTTACAAATTTGCAAGAAAAAGACAAGCATCTCAATGGCAAAGCCTCATATAAGTAATCCATAAAATACAAATGAGTACAAAAGAAAACTTTAAACATACCAGGTTTTGCCTATCACAGTAGCAAGGCGAGGAGAAGACAGAACATAGCCAATGCTGGGAAGTGTGTAAAGAGCACTATGGAAAAAGAAGAAGAAGAAGAAGAAGAATACCATGAAAAACTGCTGAAAAAGTGCAGGATGATAGAAACTATTTGTTGGCAACATTACTGTACCCTTTAACCTCACATTATCAATTTCTTCCAAGAAAAATAAAAACATATAAAGAGTTAGACTACTGTGGCCAGTAGTAAAAATAGGCTAAATTATGGCATACCATTTAATGAAATATGATGCAAACACAAATATTATTGAAATATTTGACATGGAAAGATGTGCACCAATTAAATTTTTTTAAGGTCTTAAATGGGGCTAGAAAACAGTATATTCTGGATGAGCAAGTTTTTGTAAAAATAACGTGTATTATTGTACTGAGAAAGTCTAAGAGGCTATACAGCAGAAATGTAATGAATATTTCCTTTTTTACTTATCTCCATTTCTACAATCTATGTATATTACCCATATACTTTGCCTTTTTTTATTATTGAAGTACAGTCAATATATGTTATTAGTTTCAGGTGTATAACTTAGTGGTTCAAAAATGTTATATATTACACTGTGCTCACCATGACATGTGTAGTTACCATCTGTCACTGTATGTCATGACAATATTATATGCTATATTCCCTATGCTGTACTATTCATCTTCAAGACTTATTTATAACTGGAAGTTTGCTTGTTTTTAATTGGAGTTAATAGAACTTGAATTCAGTAGAAAAATCTTCATTTCAAGGCACCAGAGTTTAAACTGAATTTTGTAAGGAGCAAGATGGTGGAGGAGTAGGAGACCTAATATCATCAGGTCCCAGGAGTTCAGCTAGATAGTTATCAAACCATTCCGAACACCTACAAACTCAACAGGAGATAGAAGAGAAGAGCAGCAATTCTAGAACAGAAAAGTGACCACACTCTGGAAGGTAGGACGTGCGGAGAAATGAATCTGAGGCGACATATGGGAAGTTAGATGCGGGGGAGGGGCACAAAATCAGAACTTTTAGAAGTCTGCTCCGCTGAGGGATGTGGGTCCGGAAGCTAAGCAGGGGGGTGGAGCCCTTGCAGGGACAGTGTTATCTCAGGACCTGTGGGGTCACAGAAAGACCAGGGGTGTCTGAGTGTGGCAGAGCCCCCAGGTGTCAGAGCGGGGAAGCCGGCTGCAGAGATGGAGCCGAGAAGGGGCTCTCAGCTCGAAGTTACCTTAAACCATGATCTGAGACACAATCAGGCCACTGCTCTTTGAGCAGGGACTCCACAAATGGCAGGGAGATCCCCTCCTTCCTCCTCCGGGAATCTGCAAGGTTTGGAGACTCCAAACAGGCCACACGCCAGAGACAGAAATGCTCAGTCACAGGCTGGGTGAGCACAGCATGCAGCAGGAAACCAGGGAGAAAGGAGTGATTGACTGCTTTTCTCTGAGGGCACACTGAGGATTGGGGCCCCAAGCTCTCGGCTCCTACCAGCTGGAAATCAGGAGGCCGCCATCTTCATTCCCCGTCCTCCAGAGCTCCACAGCTCTACAGAAAGTGTTCACGGAACAAAAGCTTCTAAGAGCAAAGCCAAACAGATTACTTAGCCTGGCCCCTAGCAAGGTCGGTGTAATTCTGCCTTGGGCAAAGACATTTCAGAATCTCTACAACAGGCCTTTTCCCTTAGGAAATAGGCAAGAACATCCAGCCAAGACCAAGTTCACTGATCAATGAGAACTGTAAAACGTCAGAAATATGGGAATACACTATATGGAATTCATAGCTTTTTTCCAATGATTCTTTAGTCTTTCAAAGTAAAATTTTTTAAATTTTATTTTTTCTTATTCTATTTTAAAAATTTTTTCCACTTTCCTATTTTAACATTTTTTAACTATTTTATCTTTTCAGTACCTTTTAAAAAATCTTTAATTTTCATTGTTAAAGTCATATTCTATCCCTTCATTCTATTTAACCTTATTTCTTGTATACATATAGGTTTTTCTTTCTTTAAAATTTTGGGATACAGTTTCTCCTAACAGATCAAAGTATATCCTAAATCTAGCACATGGTTTTGTTCTAGTCACCAGCCTGATCACACTCTTTACCATATATATTTATCTATATCTATATATCTATATAGATAATATATATTTTTCCCCTCTCCTTTATTCTCCCAGTTTTGGGTCTCTTCAGATTTGGTTAGGGTATATTTTTCTGTATTTTAGTATTTTAGTATTTTGCTCTCTCATTCCTCTATTCTTATCTGGATAAAACGACAAGGGGGAAAAACTCACCTCAAAAAAAAAAAAAAAAGAACAAGAGGGAGTACCGACAGATAGGGACTTAATCAATACGGACATTAGTAAGATATCAGATCTAGAGTTCAGAATGATGATTATCAAGGTGCTAGCTGGGCTTGAAAAAAGTATGGAAGATACTAGAGAATCTCTTTCTGGAGAAATAAAATCAGTTGCATTTCTATATACCAACAGCAAGACAGAAGAGAAACTAAGTAGTCAATCCCATTTACAATTGCACCCAAAACAGTAAGATATCTAGGAATAAACCTAATCAGAGGCAAAGAATCTGTACTCAGAAAACTACGATGTACTCATGAAACAAATTGAGGAAGACACAAAGAAATGGAAAAATGTTCCATGCTCATGGATACCTAAAGCAATCTACACGTTTAATGCAATCCCTATCAAAATACCATCAGTTAAAAAAAAAAAAAATACCATCAGTTGTTTGTTTTTTTTTTCCAAAGAAATGGAACAAATAATCCTAAAGTTTATATGGAATCATAAAAGACCCCAAAAAGCCAGAGGAATGTTGAAAAAGAAAACCAAAGTTGGCAGCATCACAATTCCGGACTTCAAGCTCTATTACAAAGCTGTCATCATCAAGACAGCATGGTACTGGCACAAAAACAGACACATAGATCAATGGAACAGAATAGAGAGCCCAGAAATAGACCCTCAACTCTATGGTCAACTAATCGTCGACAAAGCAGGAAAGAATGTCCAATGGAAAAAAAGACAGTTTCTTCAACAAATGGTGTTGGGAAAATTAGACACATGCAGAAGAATAAAACTGGACCATTGCCTTACACCACACACAAAAATAGACTCAAAATGGATCAAAGAGCTCAATGTGAGACAGGAATCCATCAAAATCCTTGAGGAGAAAACAGGCAGCAAGCTCTTTGATCTCAGCCACAGCGACTTCTTCCTAAAAACATCACCAGAGGCAAGGGAAGCAAGGGCAAAATGAACTATTGGGACTTCATCAAGATCAAAAGCTTTTGCACAGCAAAGGAAACAGTCAACGAAACCAAGAGACAACCAATAGAATGGGAGAAGGTATTTGCAAAGGGTTAGTATCCAAAATCTATAAAAAACTTATCAAACTCAACACCCAAAGAACAAATAACCCGATCAAGAAATGGGCAGGGGGCGCTGGGTGGCTCAGTTGTGAAGCGTCTGCCTTCAGCTCAGGTCATGATCCCGGGTCCTGTGATCAAGCCCCACATCAGGCTCCCTGCTCTGTGGGAAGCCTGTTCTCCCTCTACCACTCCCCCTGCTTGTGTTCCCTCTCTCACTGTGTCTCTCTGTCAAATAATTAATTAAAATCTAAAAAAAAAAAAAAAATGAGCAGAAGACATGAACAGACATTTCAGCAAAGAGGACATTGAAATGGCCAACAGACACATGAAAAAGTGCTCTACATCACTCGCCATCAGGGAAATACAAATCAAAATGACTGTGAGATACCACCTCACACCAGTTAGAATGGCTAAAATTAGCCAGTCAGGAAACAACAGATGTTGGTGAGGATGCAGAGAAAGGGGAACCCTCCAACATTATTGGTGGGAATGGAAGCTGGTGCAGCCACTCTGGAAAACAGTATGGAGGTTCCTCAAAGTGTTAAAAATCGATCTACCCTACGATCCAGACAACTGCAATACTGGGTATTTACCCTAAAGATACAAATGTAGTGATCTGAAGAGGCACGTGCACCCGAATATTTATAGCAATGTCCACAATAGCCAAACTACGGAAAGAGCCTAGATGTCCATCAACAGATGAATGGATAAAGAAGATGTGATACACACACACACACACACACACACAAATGGAATACTATGCAGCCGTCAAAAACCCAGAATCCCGCCATTTGCAATGATGTGGATGGAACTAGAGGGTATTATGCTAAGTGAAATAAGTCAGTCACAGAAAGACAATTATCATATGATCTCTCTGACATGAGGAATTTGAGAGGCAGGGCAGGTTGTAGGGGAAAGGAAAAAAAAAATGAAACAAGATGGGATGGGGAGGGAGACAAACCATAAGAGACTCTTAATCTCAGGAAACAGCCTGAGGGTTGCTGGAGGGGAGGGGAATGGGAAGGATAGGGTGGCTGGGTGATAGGCATTGGGGAGGGTATGTGCTATGGTGAGTGCTGTGAATTGTTTAAGACTGATGATTCACAGACCTGCACTCCTGAAACAAATAATATATTGTATGTTAAAAAAAAAAATAACTATAATCTTTGTTACACTGGTTATTGCAGTACAAAAAATAAAATGACAGTTAACCAAAAACGCTTTTATTTTAGTATTCAAAGAACAAACTGTTCTTCTTTTTCCAAGATAATAATGATTAATTTACAAAAATGGGCATTTACAATGCATCTTCAAAACATTTCCCTTTAACGGGAAACTCAGCTTTACAGAATCCAAACATTAAAAGGTTAAAAAAAAATGTCTATCTTGTTGTCATTATAACACAAAACAGTTAAGTCAAGGAAATCCATTCATACTTCAGGACCTTCTCCTCCAGGAACCAGCTGCATAGAAGGAAAAAGAGTATTAGTAACACCACCACCCACACCATCTAAAAAGCCCTCCTCATCCATCAAAGCCACTGTGCCTCTCTGCTCCTCCCTCACACTCCCATTTTCTCTAGGTCATTGCTTCTGTTTACAATTCACAATATCATCAATTAATATTGAGAGTCTAAATAATTCTTGGCAAACAAAAAGATTTAAAAGCCCAAGCAAACTAATCTCCAAGCCTACTGTCATTTTCAGCTCAGCTTTAGAGCCTTGATCACAAGAGCATCTCCTTCCCAACTTAAACGCCACTGGGCCATGAACACTTATTTAGTCGAGGTAGGTAATCTGTAATACCTGCCTCACAAAAAATGGGCTAGTGTCTGAAACAACAACAACGAAAACAGCTTCACTGTCTTACCATTGTTATATTATTTCCATTTAGCAAAATTTGATCTAATTTAGTGATCCTTCTTCCTTCTGGTGTGATTTCACTAAAAGGAGAAATAAAATATAATCAAGATAAACAATGAAAGTCAAAGTCAACATTCTAATCCCTAAAAAGTTATTCTTGAATATAAATGAATGTGAGGTCAAGCAATTCTATCTGTGGTTTTAGGGGACATAGGTCATCCACTGGATGACCAAAAGCAACATAGTGAACTGACTGGCCTAAGATCCATATGCACTAGGGCCGATCTTCATAAAAGAAGCTGAAACTTGCCAAGAATATCAAACATGAAATGGAATGTTTACTATTAAACCAATCTGTAATCATCCCAATTTTGAAAGCAGACAATGGTTGTGATCTTTATAACTAATATAATAGAGCCATCATTTATATTTTATGTTATAGTTAAATGCTCCCACTATCAGTACCTTGATTTGCCTGAGCCCAAACATTCTCGCCTGTTTTTAGTTTCTTTTGTGTTAAAGCTCTGTCTCCATTAACTTCCTAACAATTCATTAATAATTACATGGTAACTGCAGGATCCAATTTTACCAGAGTCAGGAGAAAAAATTTCTATCTCTAAGGTATTTCGAACAGGCAATGTTTTCTCATAAATCATTTTAAATTCACTAATACTAAAATTGACTTAAAGAGAGATCCCCCCCCCCAGCCATTTCTTTAATTTTTAATACTACTCACAATTCAGTGACATCCTCCAGTACCATATCTGAAATTTGCTGTCAAGGTTAAATTTACTCTGGCTTCTACCTTTATTCAGTTTTAATTACAATGTTTAATGCAATGGCTCAAATACTTGTAAGTGGCAGGAACTTTTTCTTCTTTCAGTACACACACCTCTTAGAACACTATCATGCTGAGAATAAATTTTTATTATAATAATCAGCAAGTACTAACTGTCGATATTCTTACTTCTGTTCTTACTCAAGGAAAACCCACACCACCACTTTTCAAAAGGATACTGACAAAGTCATCAAATCCCAAAAGTGTGCCAACAATTTCTTTATCACTCTTCATCACAATGTGAATTCTTGATCCTATACATTTGTCCACAAGCTCTATATATTTAAAAAAAAAAGAAAAGGGGGGGAAGAAAAAGATTATTTTACCTATTCATTATTTCAACAAATACTTGTGTGCTACTGGCACTTGTTACTTGCATATGGTGAAAGATAAACCAGGAATTCATTCAAAAACCTTAGATCTTATAGCACATATCCCTGTTGCATAATTAACGAAAATTTTCTTTTTACCACTTACCTCTCCTTTGTTGAAGTTTATCACAGTTTATGATTTTATGTTAGTTTAGGTTATCTAATTAACACATGAATGCCCAACATCAGAGTCTGAGTCCCATGAGAGCAGAGACTGTGGTTGTTTTCCCCTAACTATATCCTCAATGGTCAATGCCTGGCATACACCAAGCATTCAAAAAGTTTGTGGAATGAAGGAATGAAAACTTCTAAGTTACAGCCACCTCTAATAAATCAACTCTTCATCGACAAAAATTTGCGAGGCACAGTCGTCTTCACCAGAGATTTCTTCCTGTCACTATTTCTGTGCTCTGAAAGCAGTCTGAACATCTCTTTAGCAGGCTTAGCATTACTTAGCATGACGTTTACTTGTCCAGTGTTCTAGCTCCTCCAATGGTTTGTGTGCTATTTGAAGGCAATGGGTGTGATTTAAATTTGTCGAATAGTGACCAGCCATTGTGTCTAGTGCATAGAGGCTCATTAACTGCTGAGTAACAAAACCAGTTTCCAGATATCTCTTTTAAGCTCATCCCAGGAGCCAGTGCTTCTCTCAAAAACCAGCCATACAACAGGGTCTTATCTGGGGTGCTTAAATGCCAGGGGAGGAGTGCGTGTGCTACCCATGACTGTAGAGGCAAGCCCACAACAGAGACGACTGACGACGCATTACTAAGTGTGGACCTTTCCGGTGACGTTTGGTTGGGGAGTCACAAGTCCCCGCCTCAAGGACCCCACCACGCTGAAAACGCCTGGGCGGCCGGAGGCCACAGAGACTTGGGAGCCCAGGGACGAGGAGCGGAGGGTAAAGCACTTCCTCGACACATTTCCCCCAAAACTCGGCTAAAGGCTACTTCAGCCTCAGCCCCTTGGCCCCAAAAACTTAACTTGAACACCCCGGTCCCCAACCCCACGATTACCTAGTGGCAGCAACTGCGACGGGTTAGTGGTAGCGTTAGCCGCCATGGCTACGCCGGAAGTGGCCTGCCCGCAACGACGTTCGCACGGCGAGTTTGAAAGAGCGCGCTTCCGCTCCACGCCCCCGCCCCACCTCTCCCGCAGCCCGGGCAGGCTCGACCAATCTGAGACCGAACGTGTGATCCAACCAGTCCGCGGAGTCGCGCCCAGCCGCTTCTTTCCCGGGAAGAGTTTCTGTCCACTGAACAATGTGTAGTCTCGGCAGTTACCCGTTTCCCCAGGCTCCGACAGACGTTAAAGGTATCTTGCCTTGTGAATAAAGTCTTCCTGTAACCCAGGTTTTGCAAACCACAGCAACCTTTGAGTCGTCTTATTGCCCCTATGAAGATGCATCTCACCTCAAGCCAGGATCTTTCTGCAGACCAAACCAATTCATTTTTTCCGCGACCAATTCACTGTGTTGCAGTGTTTGTAAAAACCATTTTTGAAAGAATGTACTCCTGGGGAGCCTGGGTGGCTCAGTAGCTTAAGCCTTCAACTCTTGATATCAGCTTAGGTCTTGATAGCAGGTTGTGGATTCAAGTCCCTGGTTGGGCTCCACGCTGGGTGTGCAGCCTACTTAAAGAAGGAGAGACAAAGAATCTATGGCTTCTTTTAAAAGTCCAGTGCGTTAAAAACCCACAACCAGCATTTTTTTAACTTTTCTAAGGTGGAAATTTAAAATTCATTTTCTTTTTATTTCTACTACCTTATCATTCTTGTCATATCTAGGAGTCTAATTTATTACAGACTACGTGTTCACTTTCAACACTCACTGTCTTGTCTAACAAGCAACCAGCAGATGTCACTCTCTGTTAAAGTCATTGCACTTAGGAAACCATGCTTTTGCACTTGTTCTTTTTAAGATTTTTTTTTTTTTTTTTTTTTTTTTTTTTTTGACAGAGACACAGTGAGAGAGGAAATACAAGCAGGTGGAGTGGGAGAAGGAAAAGCAGGCGTCCCGCTGAGCGGGGAGCCGGATTTGGGGCTGCATCCCAGGACTCTGGGATCATGACTTGAGCCGAAGGCAGAGGCTTAAGCACTGAGCCACACAGGCACCCTTGCACTTCTCTTTTTAAAAGAATAGAAAGCAAATTCTTTGCATTAAGTATGTTTTATATTTGTATCCCAGGAACATAAAGCTGAAGAGTCTAAACAGGAGTCCAGAAAGAGCATCATTCGTTCATACAACAGATAGTTGTAATGCCTCCATCATTCTTTCATTGAACAAATATGCATTTAGTTACACACTACTTGGCATTTTTGCTGAGTATAAAACAGTGTACAAAACAACTACAACGTCTTCTGCCCTTGTAGGAGCTTAAGGATGAATGCGGGGAGAAAGATTACTAACAAACATTATGTACAAGGCATATGAAATTTAGCATATAAAGCAAAAAGACCTCTTAGTTTCAGGGACCCCAGAGAACTAGAGATCCTTGGTGTGATTTAAGGAAATGTCGGTAAGAAGATTCAGAAGTCCTAACAGATGACTCCTTCAGTTCTAAACTTCCTAGGGTTCAGACTTCTAAACACCAAACCAATTCTGGTTTTTTGGGTTTTATGGGGTGGGTTTTGTTTTTCTTTTTGTTTTTTGCATTTCACACCTACTGAGCACCTACTGTGTGCCTGAAAACTTAGATACACTTAATTAAAATTTTTATGACTATCGTGTGAGACAGGTGTTCAAATGGAATTCCTCATGCTCAGAGAGGTTAGATAACTTGCCCGCATAGGCAGTTTGGGAAATTTCACAGAGAAATTGATAGAAGTCTAGCCTTGAAGGGTTATAAGAACTGGATAGGCAGAAAGGGGGCAGGAGCTGCCTTTCAAGCAGAGGGAACACCATGTGCAGTTGGCATGTGCCCACCACCAAACCTATTTGCTGCACTTTTATTTCAATTTTACATACTTCTAACTTTGGCATAAAACTCTTCCCTCCCCAAATGTTTTCCTTTAACTCCAGTCCTTAATGATCTTACTTTATTACATTTCAGATGGTCTAGCCACAAGTTCTGGTAAAATCCTGCTCATCCTTCAAGACCTGCTCAAATGTGACCATGTCTGTGAAGTTTCTCTGACCTGCAGATTTGGTAGGCTCTCTCGTTGTTTCACAATGTTAACAGTTCTTAAAATTCTCTCAATGTATTCTCCTATAATTATCCTTATGGGGGGTTACCTCCCTCCCCAAAGACCGTGATTTCCTCAATGTCAAGAATTTTGGTAAGCAGTAGAGTACAGAAATTACATTCATTTGTTCTGAAGTTAAGTGACTTTGGTTCAGATCCTATCCCTACTTCAATTCCTTCTAGTCATTTGACCTTCAGCAAGCTATTTAACCTTTCTAAGTGTCCATTTACCCACTGGAAAAAATGAGAATAATAGTATCTACTTTAGGATTGTTATGAAGATTTTTTTTTAAAGATTTTATTTATTTATTTGACAGACAGAGATCACAAGTAGGCAGAGAGGCAGGCAGAGAGAGAGAGGAGGAAGCAGGCTCTCCACTGAGCAGAGAGCCCGACGCGGGGCTCGATCCCAGGACCCTGGGATCATGACCTGAGCCGAAGGCAGAGGCTTTAACCCACTGAGCCACCCAGGCGTCCCTAGGATTGTTATGAAGATTAAATGAAATAATCCATGAAAAATGGCCAGCAGACTGACACACAGTGCCTATCCGTTAAATGTAAGCTATTATTGCTTATCTTTATTTCCTAATACTTATTAACATGATGGTTGGCTTAGAGTAGGTGCTACAAAAGCTAGCATTGCTAGCTGGTTTCACATTTATCTTGTTTCATAACCAGACATAGATGAGGCAAAAAAAAATTTTTTTTAAGATTTTATTTATTTGTGTGAAGAAAGAGAGAGCACACAAGCAGGGCAAGCAGGGGGAGCAGCAGGCAGAGGGAGAAACAGGCTCCCCACTGAGCAAGGACCCTGTGATCATGACCTGAGTCAAAGGCGGATGCTTAACCAACTGAGCAACGCATCCCTTTAATTTCTTTTGATGCACTGTGCCTACCACACTTCCAGGTATATTGTAGGGTCTAATAAATGTTCTTTAAATTGATTCTCACTATTTATTCATCCTCATCAATATTCTGCTTAATCTTCATAAGATTCTAAAGACTAAGTAATGCCAAATTTGTTTGTAAAGCCCTTTTCTTTTCCTGGTTTTCTTTTCTATTTCTATTCTTGTTTTATTTTCACCACACCATAATGAGAGTAGGGACCAAATTCAAAGCACTCTCGCTACTTAATAGACTTTAAAATTCAGGAAAAATATAATTTCAGAAAGTCAATACTTTGTTTTCCATTAGCAATTTTCAATACTATCGATAAAGAAGTAAGTCTCTCTATACTCTGAAAAAAGAGATATAGTTCATTTACACAGTAGAGTTAATGGGGATTGCACGGAGTGGTTTTATTTTATCACGTTCTCTCCTGAGGCAAGATACAAAAAGAAACAACAGTCCAATTCCAGATGGAGAATTTTTAATGAACTTGAAAACATGTCATTGCTCTGTATCTCTAGGGTTTTTCTCCCCTTAGCTCTTACTTACAGAGCTGACATAAGATAGAATCCATAATTCATCATAAAATATAAGTAACTTGAAGAGGCTCTTCAATTTATTTTTTTTTTAAGATTTATTTATTTGACAGAGAGAGAGACCACAAGTAGGCAGAGAGGCAGGCAAAGACAGAGAGAGAGGGAAGCAGGCTCCCTGCTGAGCAGAGAGCCCGATGTGGGACTCGATCCCAGGACCCTGAGATCATGACCTGAGCCGAAGGCAGCGGCTTAACCCACTGAGCCAGCCAGGCACCCCGAGGCTCTTCAATTTATTATGTGTTCAGAGAAGCACTTCTAATTTTTTCCCTGGTGGTAAATGTCATCATAAAAATACATGCAAAAGCTTCCTTTCAATATAATGTTCAGAAAATATTCTGTTATCTCAAATTATTTACAATCTTGGTCATCTTCCAACATTTAAAATAAGTAGAAATTTCTATTTTTTTCCCTCAACAGCTATTTGTCCTTAAAGACAATATCTTGTTCGTGAATTTATTCTATATTAATACAGCTCATTTAAAAAACAATGTAAGGTCACCTGGGTGGCTCAGTCAACTAAACGTCTTTTTTCAGCTCAGGCCATGATCCCAGGGTCCTGGGATTAAGCCCCATGTCAGGCTCCCTGCTCAGTGGGGAGTCTGCTTCTCCCTCTCCCCACCTCTTGCGTGTGCTCTCTTTTGCTATCTCTTTCTCAAATAAATAAATAAATAAAATCTTTTAAAAACAAACACAGTGGGGGCGCCTGGGTGGCTCAGTGGATTAAGCCGCTGCCTTCGGCTCAGGTCATGATCTCAGGGTCCTGGGATCGAGCCCCGCATTGGGCTCCCTGCTCTGCGGGGAGACTGCTTCCTCCTCTCTCTCTGCCTGCCTCTCTGCCTACTTGTGATCTCTCTCTCTGTCAAACAAATAAATAAAATCTTAAAAAAAAAAAAACAAACCACAATGTAAAGGTTGTCATTCTAGACTGTTAAGTGACCAGCCTATATATTTAGAGATGGAAAATTTTCTGGAAATTCCCTTGTTTACTTTCTCTCCCAGTTTTCCTAATAACATACTTCTTAAGCATTTGGGCAACATAATAGTTATGAATAAATGATTTAATCTTAGTTGGAAGGTCTAGGATGCAAAGTGTTACAGATTTTTATAAAGCTGTAACTGAGGGGCGCCTGGGTGGCTCAGTGGGTTAAAGCCTCTGCCTTCTGCTCAGGTCATGATCTCAGGGTCCTGGAATCGAGCCCCGCATCGGGCTCTCTGCACAGCAGGGACCCTGCTTCCCTTCCTCTCTCTGCCTGCCTCTCTGCCTGCTTGTGATCTCTGTCAAATGAAAAAAAAAAAAAAGCTTTAACTGAGTCTCCTGCACAGTGAATTAAGTAATTGGTGTTCACTATAGATATAAAGTTCTTTTAAAGAGATTTTTACTTTACAGTGAAAGAGAGAGCACAAGCAGGGGGAGCAGCAGAGGGAGAGGGAGAAGCAAGCTCCCCGCTGAGCAGGGAGGGAGGGGTGCTGGGCTAGATCCCAGGATTTTGGGATCAAGACCTGAGCAGAAGGCAGATACCTAACTGACTGAGCCACCCCAATGCCCTACCCTTAAATCTTTTTAAAAAGACTGTTCTATTAGACTTTAATTTGGGGTATGCCAATTGTGGAAAATATTGAGGCAGGTGGAAAAAAAAACTGTAAGATATTCTGCATGCAGGGAATACTATAATTTCACACACCGTTCTGAACCAACACCAAGAATTTTCTAATATAGTAAAGAAATGGGAGAAACACCTTGAAAGATTTCTACAGTATTTTTATTAGCATTAACACACTCCTGCTGAATCATAGAAGCTAAATTCATTTATAGGAAGCCTACTGGTTTTCTCAGCTACTTCAATTAGAAGGCAAGTCCTTAAATTACAAGGCCAGGAGTGTAAAATAACACCTGCTAAGGCTGTCTAAACTAAGAGGCAACTGGTAATGGTAAACTTCACAGCCAATTATTGCAGTAATCTCGAATTCTATTTGAAGGAGGTACCTATCCTTTAGTCTTTAAAAATAAAATTGTAGTACAATCAGTTAGGACATTAGATATACTGGTGACAACAGACCACGTATATTTTGTACTGACCAGAGTACTAAAGGCAGAAAAAAAGAAAGAATGAAAATAATATATATATATATGTATATATTTAAACATCGGAATCAGAATAATCATTTACAGGTCTCCTTGTAAACTTCCTTTATTGTCGAGGATATTTTACTGCAGGCCTTGAGGCGCTTCCAATCTCCTATACATAATACTTAAATAAGAAAGAAAGAAAGAAAAAAAAAACCTAGAACGAAGCAAAAGAAAAAAACCTGGAGAAGCAAGTAATTTAAAGGTTGAATACACAGTTACAGAGCCCCACCAATATGACTCCCTGTTACCGAAGCCAGAGAGGAGAAGGAAATGAATGAAGAAATTGGATAATAGAGAGTGAACAAGAAAAGACGTTAAAAAAGGAGGAAAGCTAAAGAAAGAGGACGGAAGGGGCGGAGATTTTAAGAAGGAAAAAGAGAGGGCAAAGGGAAAAAAAGCGTGTTAAGGTCGCACCGAAAAGGCAGGAGACAGAGGAGCCTTGTGGCCCCGCAGGCCCAGCCCCCGACCTGTGCCCTCTCCTCTGGGGCCCAGCTCCACACCCAGGCCCCGCCCCGTCAGGTTCCCTCCCGGTCCTGCCCCGCCCCTCGTCGCCGGCGGCGGCCGCCGCATCAGGTGACAGCCCGGAAGCAGCGGAAGCGGATGAGGGTAGCGCGGCCGCGGCCCTGGGGGGCGGCACGGAGCTGCGGGAGCCTCGGCCTCCTCCGGGCCGCCTGCGCGGCCCTCATGCGGCGCCCTCGCTGACACCTGAAACCCCCCGCTCGCCGTCCTCCTGGGGACCGCGGGGTTCTCCGGGCCCGCCGCCCTTGGCGGTTGAAGTCGGCGGCTTGCCGGCCCGCGGCGGCCGCCCATGGAGAAGGCCGGGCGGGGAGGCGATGGCGCCCCCCGGGGGCCCGTTCTGCACATCGTGGTGGTCGGCTTTCATCACAAGAAGGGCTGCCAGGTGAGAGGGAGTTCGAACCCGCCCCCGGCAGTTCGTGCGGTCGCGAGCAGCTGGTGCCCACTCCCCTCAGCTCGGCTCGGTGCTTCTGAACTTCACACCTGCTCCTCGCACTCGGCGCACCCGAGGCGCGTTCCCCACACTCCCTTCTTTCTCCTGCCCCCGAAATTGTTTTGAGCAGCGGAGGAGTTCTGTGTTGGTATGTTGGGGTTGGTAGGTGTTCAGGCTCCTTGGTGGAGTGGGAGGATGAATCGAAGGTCAGCCCCACTCAGTTCCTCATTCATCTGAGCCTCTATTGACTTTCTGGGTGTCCACCTATAATGGGAACCTTTAGAAGAATTCAGCACTTGGGCTGCGTTTTCAAGGTAATGAGCTCAGTGGGCTTCCACACAAATTAGGGTTGGTTGAAGCCCAGGCGTCGTCGTGGGAAAATCAACTTCCTTTGTTTATCTGTGGAAGCCCTAGAATGCATCCTGTTTGGGTGGTGTATTGACTCCTCCCCCCCTTCCCACTGGGCCCTTGGTTTTGCTATTTGATCTTGTCCAAATCTTGCCTTTTGGTGAGAAATTGACCTTTCCAGTTCAGTTGCGGTAAGAGATGGTATATTTACCGGGCAGAGGAGTGTGCAAATACAAAGTCATTTCTATCACGCTTCTTCACTGAAATAGTGAACGGGAACAATGGAACGTTTGCAGTATATACATTGGAGGTAGGGGAACAAAACAGAAAGAATTATTTCAGGAGCCCAAACGCTGGAAGGCAATGATGTCATAATGTGCTAGTGAGCAGGAAATTGAAATGTGTTAAAGATTCTGACTGCCACTACTAGGTAATGTAGCATTTCATTTCTTGCGTTTAACAGAAAATATAACATTTTAGAAGACTTTTGCTGGCAAAATTTAAATTCATTAGAGGATGGTAACAGGAAAGTGGAGTGAATAGATGGTTGTGATTGTATGTATTCTAACCATTGCTTAACTTTGTAGTATGGTATTTTGTTCCTTGTCTCTCAGGGGAAAATGGCATAGAAAGACACGGAGGAGAAACTGGCATTATTTAGTGTGGTATTAAAAAAAATTCCAAGTAGCAGCAGTAGAGTATAAGTTTTTAAAACATGGCCTTATATTTAGAAGAGGGTGGATATTTGAGATTGTATCTTGGCATGCAAACACCGTGTACATTAGATTTTTAATACTTTTAAAATTTTTAATTTGATTAATGTAGTGTTATATTAGTTTCAGGTGTCCAATACAGTGATTTCCACAATTCTCTAATAAGAGTCTGGACTTTTGTTTTTTGTTTTTTGGGTTTTGTTTTTTTTTCCTTTTTGGTTTGATTCTTTTTTTCCTTATTTCTTTTTGTTTCTTAAAGATTTTTTGTACTTTAAAACTTAACATCTTTGATCTTAATTATCATTTTACAACTCACTTTGGCTATGGGTGAAGTAACTGAAACTTGGAGGAAGTAAATTGATCTTGCTGAGGTCACACTGCAGAACAGTCCTGGAGTCAAATGTAGAATTGCTTCTGCCATCAGTGTGTTCATTCTGCTGAGCCGTATGGCATTTAGGAGTCTTTTAGGATAAAGAAGTAGGGGCCCACTTCCAAACCAAACTGGGACTTTTAAAAACGAGAAGAAAGGGGCACTTGGGTGGCTGAGTTGGTTAAGCGACTGCCTTCGGCTCAGGTCATGATCCTGGAGTCCGAGGATCCAGTCCCAGAATCGAGTCCCAAATGGGCTCGCTGAAGTTCCCTGCTCAGCAGGGAGCTGTCTTCTCCCTCTGACCCTCCCGCCCCATGCTCTCTCTCTCTTTCTCATATAAATAAAATCTCAAAAACAGGAAGGAAATATTGGTAAGAGAGAGAATAAAATCTTTTAATCTTTGCTGTCATCTAAATTCAGGATTATGTTTTATGCCAGTTTTATTGTCAAAAGGAATATTGCTTATATTCCCAGAAAGAAAAAAAATTATTTATTTTAGGAAACAAATGTGGTGTTGCTTAGAGATTAAAGAAAACTGAACAACAGATTGTAAAATGAAGGAGGCACTTTCAGCTAAAGTAGCACTGCTGGATGCCATGGCATTTCATTGGATTTGTTAGGCTTTTGGTTTCAGCATTGAGGTAAAGACAGCTGATTTTGTTAAATGAACACTGTTCTGGGAATCGGGAGACCTGGAGGATGGTTCTGGCCTCACAGCTCCCATGACCTCGAGCAAATCCAGATCGCTTAGTTGTTCTGTCCTCATTTTCCTCTACCAGGTTTCTTCATGAGAATTTTAGACCTGGCATGGGTCCCTAGAGTTCATTCTACTCTCATCTCCCTTCAATTTACAGATGAGTAAACTGAAACCCAAAAACGTTAAGCAACTTAAGAACACTTAGCTGGTTTGGTGCTGTCAGAAAAACCAGAACTGGACAATAGTTAAAGAAATAAAAACATTTTATTCAGGAGAGCTATTTTAATAGGGGAAAAGAGACCTCAGTATAGAACTAGGACACCTGGATGGCTCAGTCGGCTAAGTGTCTGCTTTCTACTCAGGTCATGATCCTAGGACCCCAGAGATGGAGTCCCACACTGGGCTTTTGAGCAGGAGAGAGCCTGCTTCTGCCTGCTGCTCCCCCTGTTGTGTGTGTAAGCGTTCTCTCTCTGTCCCTGACAAAATAATTTTTAAAAATCTTAAAAAAAAAAAAAAAAAGAACTGGGCTCAACTATGTATGTGCTTCTGAAGCGAGCACATGGGCTCAACTCTGAATATGAGGAAAAGGAGACATTTATGGCCAAAGAGTAGAGTTGGAGGGTCAGTGGATGGAAAATTGCTACATCAGGAGTAAAGGGGGTTTCTAGCTATACCTAGCTAAAAGGAGTCATGCTAAAATTAGATAATGCAGAGAATAAGGAAGCCCAACAAGCAAGGCCCTAATTAAGAAGAGAGTTCTGAGGAGCCTAAGGAAATTTTGGTTAAGAAGAGACTCTCAGCCATAACACGGAAACCCAGATGTCCCTAGTCGTTGTAATCAATTTTATCTCTTCTAATAGCACTTTTAGGTTGTAAGCGCTTAGTAGAAAGGAAAAAGGAAAAATACATGCCTTGTATTTTTTTTGTAATGCACATGATACTTCACAAAGACCAGGGCAATTATTTTTTAATAAATATACTTGTTGAGTAGTGTCTGTTCATCTGGGATGCTGATAGAGTGGAAGAAAATATAAGGGAGTCTGCCACAGTGCATTGAAAGATGAGAAATCTAGCATAGGTTCTTCTATTTAAAGTTTTAAATTTTAACTGCAGTATAATTAATATACAGTGTTACATTGGTTTCGGATTTACAATATAGCGAAATCCCCGTCACCTATTTTATCCACCCACCCACCTCCACTTTGGAAACCATCAAGTTTGTTCTCTACCGTGAAGAGTCTCTTTCTTGGTTTGTCTTTTTTTCCCCTTTGTTTGTTTTGTTTCTTAAATTCCACATGTGAGTAAAATCGTATGGTATTTGTCTTTCTCAGCCTGATTTCACTTATTATCATTATATACTTAGCTCCATCCATTTTTGCAAATGGCACAATTTCATTTTTTATTGCTAAATAATATTCCATTATATATGTACCACATTTTCTTACCCGTTCATCTATGAGTATTGCTTCCATAATTTGGTTGTTGTAATGCTGCAATTAACGTAAGTGTACAAATACTTTTCAAATTAGTGTTTTTGTGTTCTTTGGGTAAATACCCAGTAATGTGATTAGTAAACCATATGGTAGTTCTATTTTTAATTTTTTGAGGAAGCTCTATACTGTTTTCAGTGACCATGCCAGTTTGCATTCCCAATAGGTTATTTTCTTACTGCTGACTGAAAGAATGCAGCTCTTAAAAATTAAACTTATCTCTCTTATAGCAGAAAATAGAAGACTTAAGAATCTCATTTTGCAAATCAAATAAGAATTTGCTATATCTAGTCAAAGTCAAAATGCACAGTGAGTAAAAAGGTGATTTTTAGATTTATATTGAGTATTCTCTAGCTTTTACAAGAGTCACACATTTTAGTAGAACTTTTACTGTTTCTCAGGAAAATTTTGGTTACTAGTAATCTTCTGTTAATTTTCTTTTATTCCTCTAATGAAGATTTGTTGGATAGGTGACAAGATGATTTCTGAACTCTAAAGAGAGTTAAGGGTGGATGAATGTATAATCTAAAAAACCTTCATTGGAAACCCTCTGTGGTAAAGCCAGGTTGGGTGTAGGGAATGGTAAAACAGTCATTCCACTCAAGACAGCAGAACTGACTGGTCAGTTCAGTCAAAAACAATGAAACTTTTGCCAGAGACCTAATTTGTCCAATGGATGAGTAATAGTATTGGAAAAGATAGGAAAATAGTTCAGCTATAATTTTTCATTTTTTGATTGCCCTTCCTCTTGTCTTATTTTTATAAAATATTGAGAACATTGTTGATTTTGCCAGATGGAAAAGTATTATTTTAAAAAAGTGTACTAAAATTTCCAGTATATGTTATATTTGCTCTTGAGGATTTTCCTCACTTCTGCAAATCAGTGTCTTTTATTTTTTAAGGTTTTTTGATTTTGTTTTGTAATCTCCGTATTCAACATGGAGTTTGAACTTACAACCCGGAGATCAAGAGTCAAATGCTGGGGTGCCTGGGTGGCTCAGTGGGTTAATAAGCCTCTGCCTTTGGCTCAGGTCATCATCTCAGGGTCCTGGGATCTAGCCCCACATTGGACTCCCTGCTCAGCAGGGAGCCTGCTTCCCCCCCTCTCTCTGCCTGTCTCTCTGCCTACATGTGATGTCTCTCTCTCTGTCAAATAAATAAAATCTAAAAAACAAACAAAAGAGTCAAATGCTCTTCTGACTGAGCCAGCCAGGCACCCCTCAGTGTCATTTTAGATGTCCTAGAGCGGGGCGCCTGGGTAGCTCAGTGGGTTAAAGCCTCTTCCTTTGGCTCAGGTCACGATCCCAGGATGCTGGGATCGGGCCCCACATCGGGCTCTCTGCCTGGCAGGGAGCCTGCTGCCTCTTCTCTCTCTGCCTACCTCTCTGCCTACTTGTGATTTGTGTCTGTCAAATAAATTAATAAAATCTTAAAAAAAAAAAAAGATTAGATGTCCTACAACTCTGCTTTCTTAATCCTTCAAAATCGAATTGTTTTGGAAAGTGAGTGCTTACATGCATTCTTAGAATGTCCTAGAGACTGCTGTTTCTTTAATCAACATACCAAGTGTTTCAGAGGCTCTAATAATGTAAGATTTCTCCCAGGATGGGTTAATCAACCACTTTATTCTCCAGTTTAAGATTTTACTACAGGTATAAAGGATTTAAAGTGCATAGCTCATTGAATTGTGATTCTGACTTCAGATTATTTTAGGCTGTGTAAGTGTGCTTTCTTAAACTACTCTTCCAAGTATTCAGAATGCTGTTGGTCTTGTTGATCACTTCTTTCCATGCCCTGAGATTCAAAGCATGCCAGGCCATATGTTCATTTATCAGGCTGCCAGGTTCAGGGACTAAAGAACCTAATAAAGCTCCATCTCCATGCCCTGAGATTATTCATGGTGAAAATTCCCATACTCATTTGTGGATAGTAATTTTTACATTGAAGTGCACCGAAGTAAAACTTTTGTTTAAAAATAATGCCTTTCAGCAGTCTGCTGGGTTAATAAGCATGATAATTTAACATGGGAGGATGTACTAAATCTTTGTAGACTCTTCTGTTATACAGGTGCTCAGTAGTGATATGATAAGGGAGTCGGGTAGTTTCACGTGAACCACAAGGTTAAAGGCATCTTCTAATACAGTTGTGTTGAAGATCCCCAAACTAGACATAGAAGATGATTATTCATCTTGTTTCCTGCATTTTTCCACCTTTCAGGCCTTCAGATGTATCTTCTTTTTTTTTTTTAAGATTTCATTTATTTATTTGACAGAAAGAGGGAGAGAGAGAGCACAAGCAGGGGAGCAGCAGGGAGAGGGAGAACCAGACTCTCTGTTGAGTGGACAGCCCAATATGGGCTTGAACCCAGGACCCTGGGATCATGACCTGAGCCTAAGGCAGGTGCTTAAACAACTGAGCCATCCAGGCTCCCCTGTTCAGATGTATCCTAACGAAAAATTCTTTCTTTTAAATTAAATGAACATCTAAGTTTATCACTTGATCATTTTTTCACCTAGATTTGTGGGAGTGAATTCTTCTCTAGGTTAACAGGTTGGTTTCTAGTGATGATTTTTCTTGTTTATTGATATACTTAGCATTTAGATCATTTTAAGTGAAAGTACTAACCTGACATTTAAAATAGTTTTGAACTATTTATCCATTCCAACTCTTTTGCTGAACTTTTTTTTTATTTTTAATTTATCATTTGGCAAAGGACTCTTCTTCCCCGCCTCCTTTTTTGTTTTTTGGTTTTTTTTTAAGGACTCGTCTTCCTTAAAAGCTCACCTGCAATACCTTGGGGGGGATAATAAGAAAACAAAAACTTTTTTTTTTTTCCATTTTATTTATTTTTTCAGCGTAACAGTATTCATTCTTTTTGCACAACACCCAGTGCTCCATGCAAAACGTGCCCTCCCCATTACCCACCACCTGTTCCCCCAACCTCCCACCCCTGACCCTTCAAAACCCTCAGGTTGCCCCAACCTCCCACCCCTGACCCTTCAAAACCCTCAGGTTGTTTTTCAGAGTCCATAGTCTCTTATGGTTCGCCTCGCCTCCCCAATGTCAAAACAAAAACTTTTGATGTGGTGTAATTTATAGACACCTTATCTGTAGTAGTTTGTTACAGATTATGTGTTCCAGATTTTTGTTCCTTATTTGTGGTGGTAAATATGAAAAATGTATTTGTCAGATTAGCATGACTTTTGGCAAAATCATCAAATAAATATCAAACTTTTAGGTTCTTTCAAAAATAAATTAGACCTTTTTTAAGAGAGGGAAGGCGGAGGCCTGAGGGAGGAGAAAGAGAATCTCAAGCAGACTCCATGCCAAACACAGAGTCTGACTCAGGGCTTGATCGTACAACCCTGAGATCATGTTCTGAGCCGAAATCAAGAGTTGGATACTTAATGGACTGAGCCAGCCAGGCTCCCCAGATTGGAACTTTTTTAAACACCAAAATTAATAGGGAACCGTTATTTTTCAAAGTGATACCATAAAAAGTTGGAATTATTACTTGATTTTTTTACCACTGTTCTGATAGAGTTCATAGTTTTGTATACATGGCTAGCTGTTTTAAATTCTTGAATAAACTGGTTTACCAGGCTATACTTCCTTAAAAAATATACTTCTTTAAAAAATTATGAAAGAACTAAAACTCATGTTTATACTAGTTCCAAGGTGAATAAAGCAACTGAAGAAGGGAAGAGAAAAGGACACTTTCCTCTTGGTCTGGGTGGGCTGACCATGGGAAAATCTCCATGAGTAGCAGAATGTTACATTGCAGATTCAGGGCTGGATTGAGGAAATTGGGGGAGGGGGGTTGGTTTATGTTAGGGTGATAGCGCCAAGCCCTGACCCATTGAGGTTTTGGTGACAAATGGATGCCCAACAAGCATGCGGTTTTGGCACCTGCTATCGATGGAATCCTGTGGTGACCATGCTGAAATATTGGAGTATTGTTTGTGATTTCTTGTTGGAATAGAAGCCCTTTGGAACAGAAAGAACAAACTTTTGGGGAGTTAGAGGTTAGGGAAGGAATAATATCTAAAGATTCTTTTTAGTTACTCAGAGAAACTGTCCTGAAACAAGATTTCATTTTCTAGCCTCTTCTGGCATTTTCATTTCTTGGACTTGATTAGTTTAGTAGAGGTTTTTGTCTGATTTTAGTCATGCTTTTATATACCAAAATTATGAAAATCTATGACTTTGCAAGGCTGGAACCTTAGCAGTGGAGTAGTTTCTTTTTTTTTTTTTTAATATTTTATTAATTTGACAGAGAGAAATCACAAATAGGCAGAGAGGCAGGCAGAGAGAGAGGAGGAAGCAGGCTCCCTGCGGAGCAGAGAGCCCGATGCGGGGCTCGATCCCAGGATCCTGGGATCATGACCTGAGCCGAAGGCAGCAGCTTTAACCCAGTGGAATAGTTTCTTTTAGGCCTTGGCATCATAGCTATCCTAGGTGTCAACCTGTGTCATGGAAGTTTAGAAATAAGTGGAAATTCTTTTGTTTTCTTATAATTCTTATATATATTATATATCTTATAATTCTTATAAATCCTCTTAGGTAACTAGAAAGTGCCTAATAGGGCCTAAATTTCTTCGGCTTAAGTCTTTGATTCCCTAGTAAAATGCTTGGGTTTTGTAAATAACCTTCTTCCTTATGGTATAATGTGATTCACATCCTTTGAGGAGCATGGATTTTTGCTAGATGAGGGAAGTCTACAGAAGGGCTCTGATCTACTGGGGGTTGGGCACTACAAGAGGAAGATGAAGTCATAGAGAAAGAGGAGTCTTAATAATTTTGAGAAAGACCGGCCCTATTATGTTCTTTGGTTAAGATACCATCAGGTTAAAACCGTGGTTTGTTCTTGGGATATTTTTTGAGGATGTTATTTAAATTGATACTTTGGGCAATTTTTAAATCATTCCAGTTGTTTAAAAAAAAAAACACACAACATTTCTTATGATTAGAAATAATATGTACTCACCAATAAAGAAGTGAGAAAACAGAGGAAAAAAAGAAAAGAAAACTAACACTTAAAGTCCTGTATCCTAAAGAAATCTGCTCTTAAGACCTTGATGACTATCCCTCCTTTTTTTCCTTACAAATGTACATAACTTTTTCTAAAAACATTATACTGTAATCAAGTTCTATGACTTGCCTTGTTATGTAACTGTGCCATTAGTATCTTCCATATTAGTAAATATTGAATTACAGCATTTTAAAGTAGCTAAATAGTATTTTTTGGAAATTTTAAATTTTTCTCCTTTTTAGAAACTCAGGTGGTACTCCACATTTTTTGCTATTTTGAATAATGCTACAAAGGACATCCTTCTGGTAGAATCATTGCTCCTTTTTGCCTGAATATGGAGATTTCATTTTTTTTTTTAAGATTTTATTTATTTATTTGACAGAGAGAGATCACAAGCAGACAGAGAGGCAGGCAGAGAGAGAGAGAGGGAAGCAGGCTCGCCGCCGAGCAGAGAGTCCGATGCGGGACTTGATCCCAGGACCCTGAGATCATGACCTGAGCCGAAGGCAGCGGCTTAAAAAAAAAAAAGACCGGTTTCTGTCACTCTACCATGTTTTATACAAATCCTTGTCCTATCTTTTCCATTGTAGAGGAACTTTGTATATAATATTTCTAATATTCCTTTGTACTTTCAGCTCTGATAGATTCTCTTTTACCACTCTCTGTTTGAATAATAGAAAAGTGCATCTGGTAATTAAGATTCCCGAGTTTTAGCTTGACCCTAATGGTTATTAGATGTGTAACCTAGGGCAAGTTGCCCGATGTTTATGGACTTCAGTTTCTTTGTCTATAAAATGAGGGTTCTAAATAGGTTATTGCTAAGATTCCCCTTCATTTACATTATTATAAAATGAAATAAAACATTTGCTAAATACCCATCATCAGAACCTACATGCAGAAACATATGCTTCAGTTCAAGAGGCAGAACTAGTGTTTGTTGATAGCCATCTGAACAGAGGAACTTTCTGAGATAATGATAATTCTGTGTCTTGATGGAATAGTTGCCTGTTGCTGTATAAATTATCAAAATCAATGAAATCTGTACACTTAAGATCTTAGCCTTTTATACTTTTTAATAACAACTCAAATCTAAATACTTAAAAGTTATTTTTTAGGGCCGGCTCAGTCTACCGAGCATACAGCTCTTGATCTTGGGGTTGTGAGTTCGAGCCCCATGCTGGTGTAGAGATTACTTAAAAATAAATCTGTAAAAATAAAACGGTTTTTTTTTAACTTTTCTTTTTATAAAAAAAAACACAAAATTCTGCATTTTTTTTTAAAGATTTTATTTATTTGACAGAGATCACAAGTAGGCAGGGAGGCAGGGAGGCAGGCAGAGAGAGGCGGGAAGCAGGCTCCCCACAGAGCCTGATGTGGGGCTCAATCCCAGGTCTCTGGGATCATGACCTGAGCTGAAGGCAGACGCTTTAAACCCACTGAGCCACCCAGGTGCCCCATTCTGCATCCTTCAATACTTTTGAAAGGGCGATTTCGCCTGGGTGGCTCAGTGGGTTAAACGTCTGCCTTCAGCTCAGGTTATGGTCTGCCTTCAGCTCAGGTTATGATCTCCGTCCTGGGATCAAGTCCCTCACCAGGCTCCCTGATTAGCAGGGTGTGTCTTTCTCCCTCCCTTTCTGCCCCTCCCCGTGCTTGTGCTCTCTTTTTCTCTCTCTCAAATGATTAAAATCTTTAAAAAAGCTATTTCAAAAACTACTATTCATATGATTTTCTTCATTTAAACTCCTACTTGTGCAGAGCTAGGACTTAGTAAAAATTCTCCATTTGCAGTCTTTGAATTTTGAGCATTAAAAGTGTATAATTGAGAAAAAGAATAACTCAAAGAAACAATGGTTCATTTTTTATGTCCTCTATGTATTGTGTTAAATAAACATGGTATCTTCAGAGATATAAAAGCTATAGTTTTTTTTTTAAGATTTTATTTATTTATTTGACAGAGATCACAAGTAGGCAGAGAGGCAGACAGAGAGAGAGGGAAGCAGGCTCCCCGCTGAGCAGAGAGCCCGATGCGGGACTCGATCCCAGAACCCTGAGATCATGACCTGAACCGAAGGCAGCGGCTTAACCCACTGAGCCACCCAGGCGCCCCTAAAAGCTATAGCTTAATACAAAAACACAGACATCTCTTGGATGCTAGTATAACTGAAAGCATAAATTTCCATTAAGTACAGTGATTTTCTCCACTCTTTGTAGTCAAGTTGTAGCAACAATTCTAATGTGCCCTAAATATAATTCCTGCCTTCGTGAATGACTTAAAAAACTAATAAGAATTTATAGCAATACAAGGTTTAGTCACCATGCAATTTATTATTGCTCTTCTATGAAAATATTATTAGCGATAGTATTAGCTGCCATTTATGGAATGTTTGCTGTATACTGAGTACTGTTAGATGTTTATTATCCCATTTATTCCTCTCAATGCACCAAGGTTTCATTAGCCTTCTTTTATAGATAAGGAAATTGAGGTTTAGCAGTATTTGATTTTCTTAAGGCATAATTTATCAACAATAAAGTACACACAACTTCTGGGTGTAGTGTGATTGGTTTTTACATACACACATGTGTGTCATCACCCTCCACATCAAGAGACAATCAGTTCCAGCACTTCAGAAATTCCATGCAGACGCCTCCTCCTGGTCATGACTTGCCTGAAGGTTACCACTCTTCTGACTTACGTCACCATAGATTTGTGTCTCTTGTGTCTGATTTGTTTCACTCAGTGTTATGTCTAAGATTGATCCATGTTGATTTTGTCAGCAGTTTCTGTATAATATATATTTGTATGCCATCCTTGACCCTTTCTCCTATTAAAGGACATGTGAGTTGTTGTTCCCAGTTTGGGGATGTTACAAATAAAACAACATTTTACTTTAAAATTTAAGTGCTTGTTTGTTTTTGTTTTTTCTTAATTATCAGGTTTAAGTTTATGAAAGTTGGGGTTTTTTTCCATGTAGTTATACACATTTGTGCTATATGACCAAAGTGTTTATTTTATTTGGAACCTAGATTAATATAGGAGTTCTAGATTTCTGTAACGTAAAAGGATCCTAGAGAGTAAAATACATTTCAGATTCTTCAAAACTATTTTTTACTTTTGAGTAAGACCTCATAATTAGTAAATACATTTGAAGCTGTCTTTACCAAGTTTTACATAAAGTAGCACTACAAAAGTAATCTGGTATTACTGGAAATAAATGGTACTTTATTTTTCTGAAACACAAATTCATTGATTCCATATCTGATGGCATTTCTGATTTGTGAGTTGTAGATCTGCAAATAATGGTATTTCAAAGAATGCCAAATCCTTATAATAAGGCTATATATTCTCAAATATATTTGAGGTGAATGGAGATGAATACTTACTAGTAGAGTTTCTCAATTTCACTCTTCATATATAGTTAAAGATTTTTCCTTTCTGGAAGAAATAATTTTTAAAAGAGCATGGCTTTGTAAAGTCTTCTATAGACTTTTAATGGCTGTGTATACAGTTTCATGTTAATGAACGTGTATGTTTATGTAAAGTTTCAGTAGTTTTAAAGTAGAAAAACAGGATAATGTAATATTGATACCAGCAAAATATCTTGTTCTTCCATATAATAGTCTTTTGTTGTTGGTTTTTTTTTTTTTAATTTATTTGAGATACAGAGAGAAACTCAAGAACCTGAGATTGAGTCACATGCTTTGCTAACTAAGCCAGCAAGGCACCCCTAAAAAAACTCTCTATTTAAATTAAAGTACACATCATCTGTTTGTTTTTTTAGTAATCCAAGTACCTCAACTGTCTTTTTTGTTTTTTGTCTTGTTTACAGTCTTGAGGTCTTTTAATTTTTTTACACTTATCCTGCCATGAATTTGTAGGGAATGGGTTCCAGCAGCTCAGGCTCCTTTCCATTGGTTCTCACAGAGTGTGCTTCTCTGGGTGGAGCAGACTAGCACTTCAGCTGAATTAAAGTACCTTTCTCTTTGGCTTCCTTTTTCTGATAATTTTCCTTCACATGCTTTAGGAAGCTATCTCAGCACTTTGAGTGCTTAATATGTTTGGTACATAGGGGCGCCTGGTGGCTCCCTCAGTTAAGCATCTGACTCTTGATTTTGGCTCCTATCCAGATCTCTGGGTCTTGAGTTCAAGCCCTGTATTGGGCTCCATGCTGAGCATGGAGCCTACCTAGAAAGAAAAAATATATATCCAATACTTAAATTAATTTTCTTGGCAAGAATCTTGCCTTGTTTGTCTACAATGCCAGCAGCATGCTGGGTAACACTGTAGACTCTTCCAGTGTTGCTGTGGTAACGTTTGTGGGGCATTTTGTTTTGAACAGTGGCAGTTCCCTTCATGTCCACAATATAACCTTTCTTGTAGATTTGCATGTATGTGGCTGAAGGAACAACTCTGTGTTTTTGAAAGGCCTAGAGGATAGAGCTGGTGCCTCTCTTCTTTCCCTTTGTGTCGGTCATTTTGGTGAATTACTGGAAGTGACCATTCCAATTGAAAAGCCCAAGTAGGGGCGCCTGGGTGGCTCAGTGGATTAAGCCGCTGCCTTCGGCTCAGGTCATGATCTCAGGGTCCTGGGATCGAGCCCCGCATGGGGCTCTCTGCTCCGCAGGGAGCCTGCTTCCTCCTCTCTCTCTGCCTACCTCTCTGCCTACTTGTGATCTCTCTCTCTGTCAAATAAATAAATAAAATCTTTAAAAAAAAAAAAAAAAGGCCCAAGTATCTCATCTCAAATAAAGGAATGTGGAATAGTATAATAGTTCTTTAATTCTAGGAAAAATAGAACTGGCAGCCATTATTCACTTAAAGATAAAAAAGCACATGTTTTAAACTAAGATACTTGTTTCATTTAGTTTTTGTTTTGTTTCCATTTAATTTTAAAAACGGTAAAACTTGGTTTTAATTGTTAAGGCTCAATAGTACCATTGCATTTTTACAGTACACACTTTATTTTTCTAGGCATCCAGAGCGCTCATGAAACTATAAAATAATGTATCATGCTGAGGTAGAAGAGTGCTAAGCACAGTCTGTTTCAGAAATAAACAGATGACAAGTATAGTCATTTGCCAACTTTTTAAGAGACTAAAAGAGGTAAAGTGTCAGTTCTCTTGTAATGTTGACTCTTCTAGAGATTTGGCAAAGTAAATAACTTCGAGAAGACATGTCTTCTAGTAGAAGGCAGTTTGTCTTTAACCCACTGAGCCACCCAGGTGCCCCCTGACAGTTTGTCTTTAAAGACAAAAACATGACAAGGCCTTGACTTTGGTGCCTAAATGTTTTAACTGTTAAGAAAACAAACACCCATGCTTCTGAGTGAAGGGTAGGTGGAATCCTTGAGGTGCCTAGAAAGGGAGTAGAGGCAGAGCACTGACTCAGCATTTCTAGGAAGCATACCTCTTGGGCCGGCAGTATCTGCGAGTACTATAAATGTGTTTGATTTGTATGCTCTTTGGCATGGTGGCTTCTATTAGTTGTATGGTTCCCTGATGTTTCATTGTTAGAAAGCAAACAGAGGATACTTTTGAAGTACTTGGAGTTCACACCAGGGTACTATGTTACTGTTTTGTTGTTTTCTCAGTCTTTTGTATACTGAGAACCACATAAATGCAGTCTTTTTTTTTTTCTTTTTTTCTTTTTTTTTTAAGTAGGCTCCATGCCCATTGTGGGGCTAGAACCCATGACCCTGAGATAAAGAGTCACATGTTCTACTGACTGAGCCAGTCAGGTGTCCTAAGGGGACATCTTTACAGTTTGCTTTATAAACTCTGAAAATGGGTGGTACTTTTTTTTTTACAATTTTATTTATTTTACAGAGATCACAAGGAGGCAGAGAGAGGAAGAAGCAGGCTCCCCGCTGAGCAGAGAGCCCAGTGCGGTGTTAGAACCCAGTGCGTTGTTCGATCCCAGGACCCTGGGATCATGACCCAGGCCGAAGGCAGAGGCTTAACCCTCTGAGCCACCCAGGCACCCCTAGGTGGTAATTTTTTACCATTCATGGTGTGAACAAACATTACCATTTCTTACACGGTTCATTTAGCCTTTAGAAAAATTGCCTTTTTATTCCTTGAGATTAGAGCATCTTTTTTTTTTCTTTTTTTAAAGGATTTTATTTATTTGTTTGACGGAGAGTGAGTTAGAGAGGGAACACAAGCATGGGGAATGGGAGGGAGAGAAGCAGGCTCTCTGCTGAACAGGGAGCCTGATGTGGTGCTCAATCCCAGGACCCTGGGATCATGACCGGAGCCTACGGCAACCACTTAACAACTGAGCCACCCAGGCGCCCTGTGATTAGAGCATCTTTATTCCGATTTCACGTTTTAGAAATTAGCTGTTGTCTCTTTCCCCCTCTTCTGTTACAGCCATGGAAGTATGTAAACAACTACTACTACTGCTAATTGGGATAAAAATAGATTCAGTCATGTGAACATGAGTTGACAAAAAAAGAGATACTTGAAATATGCAGGATTTAATAACATTACCTTTTGGGGAGACATTGGTATATCTGTCACATATTGTATGTTCTGATGTCCTACTAGATCTTTTTTTTTTTTTTTTAAAGGTGGGGAAGGGGCAGAGAGAGAAGGAAAGAGAGAATCTTAAGCAGGCTCTATGCCCAGTTCCACCAGAGGCAGGGCTAGATCTCACAACCTTGAGATCATCACCTGAGCCGAAATCAGGAGTCAGACACTTAATCAGCTGAGCCACGTAGGCGCCCCCAGATACTTTTTTTTGGATCCTGAAATTTAACTTAAAAGTTTGGACTGTAAATTGTCATTATTTAATAGTAAAACCCTACTGGATAATAATCATTCTGTTTTTTTTTTGTTTTGTTTTGTTTTTAGTCTTTGGAAATTTACTTTGGTTTTGTCAATGATTTTTCACATAGACTTAGGGCTGTCATGTACATCTGTACAGACTGCACAGCATAGCTGCAGAGAGAGCCCTTCATGTAAACTATTGTTGGTCGTTCCCACCAGGGTTGTGCAGTGAGACAGCTTACTATAACTACCTTTACTTTTTATGGTATTGCTTAGTTTAATTAGCATTATTGTCTAAATTACATTTTGATTCAACTGAGTATTTGAGAATCTCAGGTAACTTCCAGGAGAATTTCTCTTAAGCCTCTGTGCCATGAACTGTGTCTGTCTGGATTATTTTGCACATATCCAAAGGGGAACATATAGAGTGGTCAGTATTCAAAATATGAAGTTATACGACTTAAGATTTTACAGCCCTGTTGATTGGGAAATAAAAGTCTTTTTTTGTTTTCTTTTTCCCCAGACACCAACTGGGTATCCTACAATTCAGTCCTATTCTGCACTAACTACCCAGAGTTAGTGTCAAACTCCACAAGTTTAAGGACTCAGTCCCCCAAAATACCCTCACTTGAGATGCCAGTCCTGGGTCCCCAGGCTGCCTGTGCCTCTCTCCAGTTTAGCTACAAATTCAAGGGTTCTCATACCCCCATCTCAGGTTCTGTAATTTGCTGGTACAACTAGAACTAAGGAAAACTGCTTACCTTTACTGGTTTATTATAAAATTACTACACAATTCTGGAGTAGCCAGATGAAAGAGATGCATAGGACCAGGTGTGGTGGTTGGGGTACAGAGCTTCCATGACCTCACTGGAAATGCTACCCTCCTGGCACCTCATTGTCTTCACTAGGCCAGAATCTCCCCGAATCCCATTGTTTAGAGGATTTTATTGAAGTTTCATTACATAAGCATGATTGATTTAGTCATTAGTTATTGGTGACTATACTTAATCTCCAGCCCCTCTGTCCTTCCTGGAAGTCTGGCTTTCTGGTGACCAGGCCCCATCCTAAGGCTTTTTAGTAGACCCACCACCACCAAGTCCCCTCGTTAGATAAACCCCGATACAGTTGAAATTGTCTTGTAAATAACAAAAGGTGCTCCCTTCACCCATGAAATACCAGGGTTTTAAGAGTTGTAGGCCCAGAACCAAGGACAGGACCCAGTATATATTTTTTATTATGCCTCACTTGAATACTACTAAACAGTTTATAAAGATGTAAGAAAAAAAAGAAAACCCTGAAAAAAGTGTTCAGCAGTAGAGGATTGATTAAATCATGAAACATTACTAAATCACCCTGAAAATTTTGTGTATGTGTAGACAGAGAACAGAGTTTGTGTGAATTGTTTTGAACTTGATTAGTATCTTCAGCAGTTTCCGGATGCAAGAATTTGTTGGTAGCAAATAACACAGCCGAAGAAAGAATTCAAGAGAGCTGACAACACAGTACAGGCAGTATACAATTTATGGAAAAGTTGTGTCCCAAAAGTTAGCTGTTTGAAATTTTTAATACGGTGCTTGCTTCGGCAGCACATACACTAAAATTGAAATTTTGAATACATTCTTCCTGTCAAGGAACAAAAACTCAACAGAGTAAATGTGAAGATCTAATTAGCTTTATTAAGCGATTTGTTGACTGGGATAGCATCCTGTCTAGTAAGTAGTGGGGAACTCCAAAGAGTTGTACAAAATGGAAGGATTTTATAGAAGGCGGGTAGGGCAAGGAAGTTATTCACAAAAGAAAAGGAAGGATTATTCCAGGGCACAGTCACTTTCCCTTGGGAGAAAGGCAGGGTGTTCTGTTAAGCGAATTCCTCATCTTCCTTTGCAGGATAGAGAGGGCCTATATGACAGATTACGTCAAAGAGTGCTGATCAGAAAGTTCCAGACTCTCTGGTTAAGACTGCATTTTTCAGGGAGGTTGAAATTTATGGTTAGATTAGGTATTAAGCCTGGTTTGGGGACTTGGCCTAAGTGGCTTGGGCCTGGGGGTTTCCTTTTAACACCTCAAAGAAACAATATTGTAAGTACTCTGGGCCCAAGTCAGCCTAAAGTCAACCTAATTTTAGTCATGGAATTCTTAGAGTATATGTAGTATCAACACTTAACAACAATTTTATGAGTTGATTTCATTTTAAGTTCCAGCTAGAGTCATACAAAACATCTTCATTCAGTAGAATGAGGAGTTGGAAGAATATATTGAACATAGCAAAGCATCAGATATTAAACTCCAGCTGTTGGTAACTTGTTAACTAAATCTTCAGAAAAGAAGACAGATTTCTGTATCTCTGTATATGTACCTTTGTGTCCCAAGAGTCTAGGATGGAAATAAGATTTCTTCAAAAGCTAGAAGCTGTTTGTGGTTTTCTTTCTTTCTTTCTTTCTTTTTTAAATTCTAAAAGCAATGCATATCCATTTAAAAATAAATACTAGTTTACTTAAAAGTAAATTATAATCTCAGTTTATTGCCAAGTGATGCAGAAAAAGTGTGTGTATGCACATGCAACACAGGTAAAGCACATGTGGCCAAAATATTAACAGTTTGTGAATATAGATGAAGTTTATAAGGTTGTTTATATTCTTTCAACTTCTTTGTAAATTGAAATTTTTCTAAAAAAGAAGATGGACATTAAAAACAAAAATCAGGAATATTCCTTTATCTCCAGTCCCCAACCCTATTCACCCTCCAGAGGTAAACTGTTAGCAGTTAAGCTTGCATCTTTTCAAGCAAGTTTTTAAAAAATTGATTTGGAAAGATAGAGTATTATAGTTTTTTGCATAAATGGAATCATCGTATATGTAGGATTGTACTATATTTACTGATACTGTGCTTGCCTTTTAAACTTAACAGTATGTATTAGTTTTCTGTTGCTCTCTAATAAATTACCACAAACTTAGCAACTTAAAATAACACAAATATAGAATTCAGGAGGTTAGAAATCAGAAATGGGTTTCTCTGGGCTAAAATCAAGCAGGGCTGTGTTTCTTCAGGCCACTTAGGGAAAATCGATTTTCTTGTTTTTTTCCTACTTTTTAGAGTCTCCTTCAATCCTTGGTTAATGGTTCCCTCTTCAGTCTTCCAAACATCTTGAAGCTTAGCATCTTCAGATGTCTTTGACACCTCTCTCTTAAAAAGACCCTTGTGAAATCAGTGGCCCACCTCAATAACCCCCATCTTAAGATCTTTAATTGTGTCTGCAAAGTCCCTTTTGCTTTGTAAGGTAACATACAGACAGATTTCAGGGATAAGACATGGATGTTTCTTGAGGGCTTTTATTTTACCTACCACACTATATACCATACCTAGCTTGCTTTATCAGTATATGTGAATCTAACATTCTTTTTAACTGTATAGAACGGATATAAAATTTATGTAATCACTCTTATGAATATTTAGGTTTCCAATTTTAATGTGATGATAAGTCCTGCTAGGAACATTTTTGTACATATCTGTATGAATATATCCTTGTATCTGTGGGATGAATTCTTAAAACTGAAATTGCTGAATCAAATGGTGTATGTGTTACTGATTTGATAGTATTGCCAAATTGCCTTCTAAACTGTTCTACCAATTCACATTCCCATAGCCAAGCCTATTTATTTACCCATACTCTTGTAAACACAAAATAATAATCTTTTTCATGTTTTTCAATATATGAGTAAAAATTTTATTATTCCAAATTGCATTTCCATCATTAAAAGTTAAGGTTGAGCATTGGTGTACTACTTTCTTTTGGAATTTCATGTTAAACATTTGGACATAAAGAGCAACGTACTTCATGACGAACTTGTGAGAATTTGGGTCCAGAATGTTTGTATTTACTTAAAAGCATATTTACACTATACTAAACATTTTTTAAATAAATAGCTATACATTAAGGTTTGTGGCTTCCCAAAAGGAAACATGTTGTAATAATTACCCGGACTTCTTAATAATAAGTGTATATTAGGCTTTGTTGTTGATTACATAAAATATAATGATTTATTTCCTTATTTCTAGGTTTTGTTTTGGCTTTTTGGTGTTGAAGTAATTCTGAATTGGGATTTTTGTTTTTAACTCTGTAACTACCAGCTTCATAGTATCAACTTTGAATATGTCTCCATTACTTCTTTTTCATATTGCACCTTCTTCCACACAATATGTGAAACCTCTGTGATACATAGAAAAAATGCAGAGAAACATGAAATATAATTTGAGATTATCTATACTCAGCCTTCAGCCAATTAATCTTAAATGACTGATCTCTGAGAGAAGTTAGTCCGTCCATAACCCAAATCTTTAAAAAATCCTTTCAAACTGAAAACAGTGATTTCTTCTGCAAGTGGGGGCAAGAAGATGACTAGATGGCTAGAGTGGTAGTGTCAGGGGTCGGAGAGAGTCTTCTTAGTGAAAGAAGTATCTTTAAGGATTTTGGATTAAGGATTTTGAGTATCTTTAAGGATTGTAAATATGGAACTAGGTCACCTATTTAAAAATCATTTGGGGGCACCTGGGTGGCTCAGTGGGTTAAGCCTCTGCCTTTGGCTCAGGTTATGATCTCAGAGTCCTGGGTGGCTCAGTGGGTTAAGCCTCTGCCTTTGGCTCAGGTCATGATCTCAGAGTCCTGGGATCAAGCCCCGCATCATGCTCTCTGCTCAGGAGGGAGCCTGCTTCGCTTCCTCTCTCTCTCTGCCTGCCTCTCTGCCTACTTGTGTTCTCTGTCAAATAAATTAAATCTTTTTTTTTTTTTTAAGATTTTGTTTATTTATTTGACAGACAGAGATCACAAGTAGACAGAGAGGTAGGCAAGAGAGAGGGGGAAGCAGGCTCTCTGCTGAGCAGAGAACTGGATGCGGGACTCAATCCCAGGACCCTGAGACCATGACCTGAGCTGAAGGCAGAGGCTTTAACCCACTGAGCCACCCAGGTGCCCCAAATAAATTAAATATATATATATATATATATATATATATATATATATCTCAGAGCTACAAGTATTATGAGCAAGGGAGCCAATTGATGAGAAGCAAACCTAGATCTTGGCTCAAACTTCTCATTCGTCTTTGTTGGACCTCTTCTACTCAGTTCAGTAGGATGTTGGTTTTTCTCAGGGCTTCATGGCTATTTGATGATAATTCACAAATGTAAATCTCCAGTCTTGTCACTACCACTTTACCTGCTATCCTCCTATGCATATTAAAATCTGAACACCTTTAAATAGGGGGAAAAGACTTACAAATCTTTCCTCCTTTTACTCCTTTTTTCTTCTTCTTATGTATAGTAGGTTTGCTGAAAATGCCAAATGGCATCAGTAAGTGTAGCTGATCCTTACATCTGTCATTCACAGTTTAAAAGTATTTTTGCCAGGGGACGTCTGGATAGCTCAGTTAGTTGAGCATTGAACTCTTGATTTTGGCTCATATCGTAATCTTAGGGTCATAAGATCCAGCCCTGTGTTGGCTCTGAGCTAAATGTGGAGTCCACTTGGGATTTTCTCTCTTTCCCTCTGCCCTCCTCCCCATGTGCACTCTCTTGCTCTCTCTAAAGTAATCTTTTTTTTTTTTTTTTAAGATTTTGTTTATTTGCTAGAGAGACCAGAGAGAGTGAGTACAAGCAGGGTAGGCAAAAGGATAAGCAGGCTCCCTGTTGAGCGAGGAACCTGATGTGGGCCTCAATCCCAGGACCCTAGGATCTTGAGCTGAGCCGAAGGCAGACGCTTAACCAACTGAATCACCCAGGCATCCCTAAAGTAAATAAATCTTTTTTTTTTTTAAGATTTTATTTATTTATTTGACAGAGAGAGATCACAAGTAGGCAGAGAGGCAGGCAGAGAGAGAGGGGGGAAGCAGCTCCCTGCTGAGCAGAGAGCCCGATGCGGGGCTCGATCCCAGGACCCTGAAATCATGACCTGAGCCGAAGGCAGAGGTTTAACCCGCTGAGCCACCCAGGTGCCCCTAAAGTAAATAAATCTTAAAAAAAAATTGTTGCTGCCAGGGCACCTGAGTGGCTCAGTCAGTTAAGCTGTGGGCTTGAGATACTCAGGTCATGATTGCATGGGTCATGAGATAGGGCCCTATGTTGCACTCCACACAGCGGGAAGTCTGCTTGAGAGTTTTTTCCCTCTCAAATTAAACAATCTTTCTTAAAGTATTTTTGCCTATCAGGATAAAATGCTCCCTTGATCATGATTAAACCTTTTGGCCAATATTCCTTACTATTTTAGGTTGAATTCTCTTACCCGCCCCTGATTCCAGGAGATGGTCATGACAGCCACACTTTACCTGAAGAATGGAAGTATTTGCCCTTCCTTGCCTTACCAGATGGCGCACACAACTACCAGGAAGGTATGTAAACAATGGAGCAATTAGTAGGTGCCTTTTTTTTTTCTAATTTACCAAGACATTTTAGAGTCTAAGTATTTTGGTAAATGAAAGGCCTTTGGCTTCTTGTGACTACTCATAAAATATTTAAATGCTTGTTTGGAGATGACTAGTCATGCACTAGAAGATTTCCAGAGGAGTGCTGGGTTTATGTTAGTAATGTTAATGAGCGTTAGCTATTCTTTTGCCAGGAGAGCAAAGTAAGTGGCCAGATTAGGACATGTGCTACTGGTAGCACTTTCTGCATTTATCCTCGGACTCCTCTCAGAGGCAAACTAAAGGGCTTAGCTGTACTAGCTACCAATTGACTAGGGCTCTAGCTGCAGACATACTGATTAGTACTCCAGTGTCCATCTGGGATTACCTCCCCTGGATTACCTACCCCTGGAACCACTGCTATTACAGTGCTCTGCTTAAAAGTTTACATGTAAGGGATGGCTGGCTGGCTTAATTGGTAGAGCATGCAACTGTTGATCTTGGGTAAGTTCAAGCCCCATGTTGGGTATAGGGATTACTTAAAAATAAAATCTTTTTTTATTTTTTTAAAAGATTTTAATTATTTATTTATTTGACAGACAGAGATCACAAGTGGGCAGAGAGGCAGGCAGGGGGAGGGGGAGAGCAGGCTCCCCGCTGAGCTGAGAGCCCAATGCAGGGCTCGATCCCAGGACCCTGAGGTCACGATCTGAGCGGAAGGCAGAGGCTGAACCCACTGAGCCACCCAGGTGCTCCAACCTGCAGAAAAATGGAAAGAATAGTATAGTGGATACCCCACAAATTATATTTATGTGTGTGTACAGTTTTGCCTCTCCTATTTGAAAGTCTAACACCATGTTGCAGACATTAGAGTTTAACCTCTAAATACTTCATCATGCACTCTTACGAATAATAAGATCATTCCTCAGGATAATTTCCAGTACCATTATGACAGCTAAGAGATTTAACAGTAATTCAGTAATATTGTCTTAATTATCTAATCTGTGTTCAAATTTCTTCAGTTATTCCAAGAATTTCTTAGTTCTATTCAAGATTCATGTGTTACCTTTGTTTGTATGATTCTCTACCTCTTCCAATCTGAAATAAAGTATATTCTTTTTTGTTAAAATTTTTTAAATTTAAATTCTGTTAACATAATGTATTATTAGTTTCAGAGGTAGCAGTCAGTGATTCATCAGTCTTATATAATACCCAGTATTCCTTAGATCCCATGTGCTTCTTAATGTCCATCACCCAGTTACTTCATTCCCTACCACCCCCTTCCCTCCAGTAACTCTCAGTTTGTTTCCTATGATTAAGAATCTCTTATGGTTTGATAAAGTATTTTCTGAGATAAATAATTATAGTTTCAGTTTTAACCTGTTATAATTCAGCCCTGTGGGCTTTTTGAGAATGTGCATAATTGAATGTACATAGTAAAGCAATAAGATGGGTTCTAAGAAGACATTGGTTTCGTGATGCTAGAAGTAGGTATGACCTGGGTTCCTTGTTACATCATCATTTTGGTTATAATTAACTGTATTATAATACTTCAGTTTACATTATTTATTAATAAGGATAATTCACTTTGGTATTTACATTTTTCTGTGTATCTCTTAGATACTGTCTTTTTTCACTTGCCACCCAGAAATGGAAATGGAGCCACAGTATATGGTATCTCCTGCTATCGACAAATTGAAGCCAAGGTATGATAGTTACAATGAACAACAACAACAAAACACTGATACTATTTTAGATTTTTATAAACAATTTGAAGCTGTTTCCCCTGTAGTACCAGTTTATTCACATGACTGTTTTTGTAAGTTGACATGGGTAACTATAATTACCATAAAATATTTTGCCCATTGTTTTTATATAGCTATACCTAAATTATCCATTTGTCTTCAAAATACTGTATTTAAACTTTTTTTTTGTATTTAAACTTTTATAATGTTCTTGAATTTTCTTTTTCTAGTGTTTGTTATATAATTTTAGAAAAATGAAGTGATAATGTATGTTGTTCTTTAAGCAGCTGTTTAGAATTAGTGGAAGGTACTTTAGTAGCTTTGAAATATGTGCATTTTGTCTTAATTATCTACAACTAAGGTTTTGTTGATTCTTAAATTACCTGCCAGCCAATTCCTGAATACTGTAATAACTCTAAGTAATAAATTAAGCCAAGATGGGTAGCTTTCCCTTTCATGCTGGTTTGCTTCTGAGCAGCACTAGTTTTTTGTGGTGAAAATACCCTGAGTAAAAATCTCTTGCCTAACATGACATCATTAATACTCTAAAGTAGTGAGTGTTTCTCAACATCACTGTACATTGGAGTCACCTGGAAAGCTTCAACTGCTAGAGCTGACTGGGTCCCAGCTCCAGAAACTCTGATTTAATGTTCTGGTTATCAGGAGTTTTTAAAAGCTCCTCAGGTGATTGCATTATGTAGCCAAGATTGCAAACCACTGCTCTAAAAGAGTGATTTTTAACCAGAATTACCTGGAGACTTTTTAAATACACACCTGGCCTTTCCTTCTGCTGTGACTAAATCAGAATCTCTGGGAGTAGAGCTTAGGCAATTATAAGTTTTAAAAGCTTCCTCAGGTTAATAATTAACTTCATCTTTTAAAAAATTTATGTTAGCGTTTTATAATGACCACTTCAATCATGCAAATAAATTAAAAGAATTGTATGATGAACACCTGTATGCCCACCGTCTAAATTCAACAGATGTCAGCATTCTAGCACACGCACTTTGAGAATGTGTCTGTATTTTTCCCTAAATCATTTCAAAATAAATGGCAGGTGTAAATTCCATCTTACTCAAAGTAGTTAACTACTGTGAAATTGCCCTTCATGCACAGGGCCTGGAACATCGGACATACTTAGTAAAATATTTATGGAATAACTGGATTTAAAGATAAGGATAAACCTAAGAGTAAGAGTTAGTCTGATAGCTTTGTACATTTGATTGCTTCATATACTGTTAACTTTAATGTTTCTCTGAGATGAACTGAATTGCGCCCCCCCCCCCCCCGGTTATCTTGGATATCTGTTCCTTTTACCATCATCTCCTATAGGTTGTGTAAGCACTAGTAAATTTCTCCAAAGCTGTCAACATTAGTAACAGTTGTCATGCTCTGCATAGCCTTTAAATGGCATTTCATACTGCCTGTCTTCCTAACCCCCTGGGTCTGACCCACTCGCAGTATATGGAGGTTGCCGTTTTCTCCAAATTTTTCTATCCTTACCCGATAACCAGAAGGATTAGACAGGTACCGGAAGGACCTAGAGTGTAGGAGAAAGACTGATTCCCTTTGAGTGAAAGTGAGACCTGATAGATGAGTCCAATCAAGGCAGAGAGGTAGAAAACAGATTGAGGGAAAGCTCTCTGTTCTTGACTTAGTTTAATGAAGAGTCGTCAGTCATCAGCCAGTTGAAGACACTGAGGCCCCTTTGTCCTTAGGACAGGTCCAAGGAGGTGTCAGGCAGTAGTATACTACAGAGGGGAAGAATAGTTCTTACTTCCTTCACAGAATTATCTGAGGTTGATCAAATGAAGGCTTGTTCCTTACTAGCAGAGAACTATAGACATCTCATGTGGTCATCCTCAGAATCCTCAAGGCTCAGGGCTGGGCTGCAATACCAGTTTGCCAGGATAACGTCCAGGAAGCATTGAACAACCACCTTATGTTCTCCATACTCTGTATGGTCTGGCTGAGCAGGTGGGGAAAAGTCAGTCTAATTAAAGATTGTGCAGTTCCTAGTGACAGGTGCCAAGAGGTTATGATATAGGTTTCTTGGGTCTGATGTACAGTGTGAATAAATGCTTGCAGCTCTTAGCCCTTTTCGATCAATGAAGCACTTTTTTATTAATATTTTTCTTTGTATGTAAAGGAGGAACTGTACTCTCTGTAGCTGTACATATTATCCTTTTCTCCTAAAGAGGAGTCAGTCAGTGCTCCTATATTTTTCATTTTTTGTCAAAGCAGGAAGTAAATACTTTAGGACTGTTAAATATATAAATAAAGTGAATAAAGTTTAGTGTTCCGCATGGTAGCATTTGCTAACACACACACAAAAAAGAACAACCACCTTAACAAAACTGTTGCCAGTTCTTCCATCTTGGGAGTTTTTGTCATGTCTTAAACTAACCTCTTCTCACCAGGAACAGTAGTCTCTGAAAGGGTGCCCATTTCAAACCAGAATGAAGGACGTTTGATTTGCATTATGGGTGTGGCAACTTACACATAAAGTATTCTCCATCATACAGTAAGTTCCTTGAGAGTAGGGATTATCTCTCGCAGTTACATTCCTAGTGCCTACCAGATTCTAGCACAAAGTTTCCTGGCTGACTCAGTCAATAAATATTTTCTGAGATTCTCAATATATGGAGTTTAATTAAAGTTAAGAAATTTTTTCTATCTTCCTGCTATTTTTATGTTGAAAGATGATGATTTTAAAATATCTCTATGGAATATTTCTAATAATGACTGTTCACACAGGCATTGAAAGTACGGCAAGCAGATATCACCAGAGAGACCGTTCAGAAAAGTGTCTGTGTTCTAAGCAAGTTGGTAAGAGACCAAATAACTTGTTAATGTGTTTGTTAAGAATTCATGGCAGATTTTTACTTGAGAATAAGGCACTATTAGAATAAGGAAAGATTTATGGAAACAGTAATAGATTAAAATTCATTAGGGGCTCTTATTTATTGTCGTGCATCTCCTCTTTCTCTTTACCTTTCAGCAGTGTTATTCTCATTTGCCCCTCTATCCACAACTAGATAAGACAAAGGAAATCTCCTAGCTAGGTATTCGGAAAATAGGTTGACACTTGACCAAAATGAGGTAGCTGATATATTTCATTTATCCATTTTTATTTTGTTTTTAAGACTTCGGGTAAATAATATATTACTAAAACTCAAAATATCATAAGCGCTCAGATTATTTCTTGCTTTGAAAAATTGTAACCTTAACTTGCTCTCTAAAAACTTAAAATTTGGGGGACACCTGGGATGGCTCAGTGGGTTAAGCGTCTGACTCTTATTTCAGCTCAGGTCATGATTTCAGATTTACTTGAGGTTGAGCTCAGGGTGGGGCTCTGCACTCAGCAGGAAGTCAGCTTGGGATTCTCTCTCCCTCTGTCCCACCCCATGCTCCTGTGGGCATGCTCTGGCCTCTTTAAAAATTAAATAAAATCTTTAAAAAAACTTAAAATTTTTGAGGAACAGGAATGACATAATGAATTGTACAATAATCTACTTTAAAATTGTTTCATCTGTGTACAGGTTGATCAGATGCAAGTGTATATTTTAACTTTTATTTTTTGAAGAAAATATATAACATCTAATTTTTCATAGCTCTTCATTAAATCATTTGTAATGTTCCTTTTTTTTTAAACTAATGGGATAATAGCACCTTTATAAATAACATCGAATGACTAATTCTACATATAAATATAATCTCCCAAATCTCCTTTCTGGGGAGAAAATCTAGATCTCAATCATATTAATTATCTTATAGCTATATGATTATTGAATACAGATGTTTCTGCATTTAACCTAAATCAAAATGGAGACTATTTCATTTGCCTAGTCACCAAATGTATGTAGGTTTTGTTTAGTTATTTCTTCTGCATTTCCCAGTTTCTTTTTTTTTTTTTTTTTTTTTTAAGATTTTATCCATTTGAGAGACAGCATGGCGGGGCCAGGTGCAGAAGGAAAAGGGGAGGGAGAAACAGACTCCCCACTGAGCAGGGAACCCGAGACAGGGCTCAGTGCCAGGACCCTGAGATCATGACCCGAGCTGAAGGCATTTGCTTAACAGACTGAGCCACCTAGGTGCCCCTGTCTGGTCCAATTTCTTATATCCACAGACAGTTTAAATGTAGTTTGCTTAATATATGTTGAATTTTGCAAAATGGGATTTCTTTGGACTTTTACTACTAAGCTTAAAAAAACCCTAAATAATAGTTTATACTGTGGGACTTAATAAGATTTTGAGGATCAGATATTGCTTCCAAGATCATAATTTTAAATAGAGGACAAGAATAGACTCCTTAAAAAAAATGGTTGTAAAAGACCCCACTATCAGAACATTGGCAGATTGCACCTAGATAGTTTCCACAAGGATACTAAAAAGTAGACATCAGTGAATTCTTTTTTTATACTGGGCCAGATGATCAAGGTATAGGAGTACCAGATATTAAAGCAAGTGTGACATGCTGAAAGACATCCTGTGTAATCTTTCTTCAAAGAAGAATTACAATAACAATAAATACCATTCTGTAAAATGCCTGTAGGTCAGGCATTAATCCTATACCAGATACTTTTTAGATGTAATTGTCATTTGAATCCTCATATAAAAGCAGTGAGATCTAAGTATTTATTGCTCTCATTTTACAAATAAAGATGAGAGAAAATATATGAGATGAGAGAAAAACTCTCATCAACTTATATGATAAAATTGGGGTGAAAATCTGATTTTAACTGTCTTTAAACAGCATAAGGGATGGGGGAGCTAGCTCAAGCAAAAGCGTTTGGTGGCTCATAGTGATTATAGTCTTTATATATAAAAACATGAAATAGATATAAAATATCTATTTAAAATATATAAAATGTGACTATACTTAGATACTTTATTTTTTTTTTAAGATTTTATTTATTTATTTGACAGAGATAACAAGTAGACAGAGAGGCAGGCAGAGAGAGGAGGGGAAGCAGGCTCCCTGCCAAGCAGAGAGCTCGATGCAGGCTTGATCCCAGGACTCTCATGCCCTGAGCCGAAGGCAGAGGCTTAACACGCTGAGCCACCCACGCACCCTGTATTAAATAATTTAGATGGTAATAGTGTGTTAACAGGGATATTGGTAGGGGAGGAGCTCTTCTGGTACTGTTTTAATTAATTAGAGTATATATACAACATGGTCTCTGCATTCTAAGAAGAACACAAATCAGGAAACATCTAGGAAAGAACATTGAAAATAAAAAGGATGGAAATAGCGAAGAGGGTCTTAAATAAAAATAAGAATTAAGGAATAATTTTGTTGAAGGATGAAAAAGAATATTTTCATAAAGGACACAGACTAGTTGTTCCAAGCCTCTGTAGAATGCAAAAAAGGGAAATGAACCTAAGTTTAATTATGAATGTTGAACTAGATAATAAGAACTGGCCATTATAAGGATGATTAAGTGTCACCACACACCAGCAAAACAGTGCAGAATTAAAATGTTTGAAATTTTGTAATAGCCAGCGTTTAAATGCTTTCCAAGTGCCAGACACTCTGAGTGCTTTTACCTGTGGTATTTAATTCTGGAAACAACCCCATGAGATGTACTATCTTTTCATATGCCAGTGTTCACATCAGTAAACAAATGTGGAGAGGTTCTGTGCCCAGGTTATGTCGCTGAGTGATAAGAGCAGAAGTGTGTCAGGCACTTTTGGCAGGAGCCATAGAGCTGGAACAGGTGATTTAACAGCTTTTAGCTGTGAATAATAAAGATACTAAAATTGAAGTGAGTTTTTCCTCCCTATTCTTTCAATTACAAAGTTGTAAGATGTTTGTTTGTTTGTTATTATTACCAAACTAATAGTATTTTTTTTTTCTCTAAGCCTCTCTATGGCTTACTTCAAGCAAAACTTCAGCTGATTACACATGCATATTTTGAAGAGAAGGATTTTTCCCAAATTTCCATTCTAAAGGTAACTATATCCCTCTATAGATATATTTGGCTGAAGACAGATTAATGAATCAGTTATTCTCATCAGTAATACTGTGAAGATAATCTTGTTAGCTTAAGAAAGACATTCTTCTTTGAAAGTAACATTGACCCTAATATGATCCAGCAATTGCACTACTAGTTATTTATCCAAAGGATACATAAATACAGATCAGAAGGGGTATGTATACCCCAAGTGTATTTATAGCATCATTATCAACAATAGCCAAACTATGGAAAGAGCCCAGGTGTCCATTGATTGATGAATGGATAAAGAAGATGTGGTATGAAATCTTTTCATTTGCAATGACATGCATGGAGCTAGAGTGTATTATGTTAAGCGAAAGAAGTCAGAGAAAAATACTATATGATTTCACTCATGGTGGAATTTAAGAAGCAAAAACAAATGAACATATGGAAAGGGGAGGGGGAAAAAGGGAGAGAGGGAAACAAACCATAAGAGACTCTTAAGGATTGAGAACAAACTGCTGAGGGTTGATGAGGGAGGTGCGTGGGGGATGGGCTAAATGGGTACCCAGTATTTAGGAGGGCATTTGTTGTGATGAGCACTGGCTATTGTATGTAAATGATGAATCACTGAAATCTTCTAAAACCAATATTGCACTGTATATTAACTAACTAGAATTTAAATAAAAATTTAAAAAGAAAAAAAATTCCACAGAGATTTGCAAATTGAGAAAAGAAAAGGAAATAACATTGAAAAGCAAGGATCTGCCCAAAATGTACAGTTGAGATTTATTAAGTTTAACCAAACTGCCTTTAATTAGGAAATAATGACCACAAGTGACTAAAATTAACATAAGTGTTTCTATTAGTGGATAGTACCTCTTTTGCTATGGCATTGCTTCTCTAAGCTTGCTTGTCTTATTAATATACTGCACAATATGTTTATCAGTTTTCTGGTTCCAATCTCCCAAAGCAAAAAACAAACAAAAAAAACCAGACTACATGACTGGTTGCAATGAATGTACAGAACACGGATCTCACCTGGATTTTAGTGAGTATAGGACAATAAGGTGTAAGGTGTTTAGCAGGAAAAGTAGAGGGAACTTAGCCTAGAATCCATACCATCATGTGAGTGAACTAATAAGCCGTAAAATGAAGAGGAAGAGAAGGAGGGAGTGCTAGAAACTGGTAAGGTTTCAGAGAGAGACTTCCATTGTTAGTGTCAAAACAAACAGCCTCAGTTAAAGAACCAGTTTTTTCCTGGTCATCATACTTCTAATTTAGTGTCTGAAATGATTATAAAATGTTCTAAGTTGAATCTGTATTTTATAGGAGCTTTATGAGCATATGAATAGTTCTTTGGGAGGAACTTCATTAGAAGGATCCCAAGTATATCTTGGTAAGTCGCTTTTTTACAAATCAGAAGAAACGCCTTTGTTTCTTTACATTTGGTAAACCGAGTTGCGTGTACAACTTCATAATCAAAGTTAAATTTCTTATGGGATCTAAATTTAAATTCTTCAATGTTTGATGTTGCTGATACCTTAAATATCTTCTTAACCAGTATTTATTTCTACTGAGAAAGGTTATAACATAATTGTAGCAATATTTAGAACTATTATCCTATAAAGCAAATTTCTGCTTCTCAGAATAATAACGGAAGTTTTTTCTTTTTCTTATGGTAATGCTGGCCAAGTCAGTTCCCTGTTATAACTGCTCAGCTCTTTTTATGCTAAGATTGTTCAAGTTGGGAGTTTTGTTTGATTTATACTGTTTTGATAATCCACAATATTCATTGGTATCCAAGGTGCTCAATAGTCACTTGGTAAATATCTTTTGCATGATGAAAAACTAATAAAGTAGCCATTAGCCTCATGTGGCTATTTACATTTAGATTAGAATCAATAAAAGTTAAAGTTAAAAAGTCCTTTTGTCAGTACACCTGCTACATTTCAAATGTTCATTGGTCATATGTAGCTGCTGTATTGAGCAATGCAGATTAGAACATTTCTATTATTGTAGGAAGTTCTACTGAATTTGCTGTGTTTGACTGTTAACAGTTATTTGATAAATTCCAAGCATATATGTTACATAATCAGATATTATGTAAATATTTTAATATTCCCATATTCTTACTGTTCCTACTTTTACCTACCTTTCCTTTGGTGGGAGGAAACTTTCTTTGACAAAACCCATAGGTTGTCATCACAGATTAGCTTTTTTGGTAACATTGCAGGTCTGTCTCCTCGAGATCTTGTGCTTCATTTTCGACACAAGGTATGATACCTTTTATTTAATTTATAATGTCCTAAACCTGTGTTCATTTAACTGAGCATATTCTCTTGCTGCAAGGTTGAATACAGATTGTAGCATACCATATTTTATTTCTTCTAAGACAGTTCTCATAATGATAAAAGTCGAAAATGTTGGTTGAGCTGATAGACATTTTTAAAAATATAGGAATACTGTCTATTTCTGTACAGAAGAGGATTATTTTTTCTCTTGTCTTTGTAATTTCAGATGTCATGAAATTAGAGTGGAAAGGAACATGTTTTAATTTTACAGAGTAGTTTATATGTTGCTCTGAGAGTGAAACATTTTCTAATAAAATATCTATACTTACGTCTTGTGATCTTTATTATTAAAGATATGTTGACTGGGATATACACACATTGATCATTCATTTACATACATTTATTGAGTATCTGCTGTGTGAGGACATCCAATGAATAGTCCCTTCCCTCGAAGGAGCTTGCAGATATTTCAAGCAAAAATAACATAACTCCTTCCAAAAAGCATAATTTGTTAGAGATTTAAGTGGTTCTTAGTAAATACATAATTTTAAAATTTTCAGTGTAAGTTCATAATTTTCAATGTGGTTTTGAGCACTGTAGTTAATATTATTGATTAAATGATATTTGGTTGTGTTTGAGGAAGGGAAAAGGCAAATGAGTAATAGGCTTGAGTTTCTTTTTTTTTTTTTGAGTTTCTTATTTTAATACAATATTTTTTCTTTAGGTCTTAATCCTGTTTAAACTAATTCTTCTTGAAAAAAAGGTGAGATTTGAAGGAACGGAATATTTAACATTTGTTGACATTCCTTAAATACTACATAGAATTAAAACTAATGGTAAAGTATAAATTAAGGCTTTTTTGCCTATCATATTTTGGTGGACTGAAGCACATATTCTTGTTCACTACCACAGAAGTATAAATTTGTTTAGTCTTCTCTAGGGGCAGTTTGACATTAACCAATTTAAACAGACTTAAATAGTAGTGAAATGATGTATTGGATTACTGCAGACTTCATGGCTAATTAATTGAATTCTTCTACCGTATAATTAACTATTGAGATTTTTTTCCATCTCTTTGCTCCACAGTCTGCAGTGCTAGCTTTATCTTGCTCCTGGTGTCCCTTGGAGTGTAGGTTAACTGCCAACAGTAATTGGTCTGTATGCTCTCTCACTTATAACTAGTGGTATAGGGGTGTCTGGGTGGCTCAGTCAGTTGAGTCTTAGACTCTTGGTTTGGCTCAGGTCATGATCTCAGGATTGTGAGATCCAGCCCTGGGTCAGGCTCCTTGCTGAGTGGGGAGTCTGCTTGAGAGCCTCTTCCATTGCCCCTCCCCCCACTAGTGCACGTGCACTCTCCCTCTCTCAAATAAATAAATAAATTGGGATGCCTGGGTGGGCTAAGTCAGTTAAACAGCCGACTCTTGATTTCAGTTAAGTGGTCAACTTTTGATTTCGGTTCAGGTTGTAATTGCAAGGTTGGGGGACGCAGTGCCTCTATTGGGCTCTGTGCTTTGCACGGAGGGTCTGCTTGTCCCTCTCTCTCCCCCTCTCCCTTTGTACCTCCCCCTGCGTGCTAGCATGCTCCCTTGCTCTTCTCTCTCCAAAGTAAATGAATAAAACCTTCAATCAATCAATGAAATCTAAAACAACAATAATAATTGGCGTTGGTGGTAGAAATAATACCTATTCCCAAATCATATAATAATCTTCCTTTGCTATTTGTTTAGACTCGTGAACCCATGTACCTGAAGTGAACAAATAATTGTTGCCAAAGAAGTATATACTTTAAAAAAAAAAAAAAAAAGTACATATACTAGTTGGTTTAAACTAGTTCCAGACCATTCTCTAGTACAAAGAGATTGGATTGTCATGATTTTAGACCAAGGGTTTATAAACTAGGCCCCAGGGCCAAATCTGGCCCACCATCTATTTTTATTTTGGAACACAGTTATTCCCATTCTTTTCCTTCCTGCTTATGGCTACTTTTGCCCTATAGTGGCAAAGTTGAGTAGTTGTGACAGAGACCATATATATCGCCTGCAAAGGAAGAATTCTTAGTGTTTGATCCTTTATAGAAAAAGTTTGCTGACCTCTGGTTTAGACTACAGGAGCTGCCCTTGGATCTGGGGCCAGTTTTGTATCGCATATTACTGTGCTAAGTGGAGTAGGGGCAGAATGGATGTTGGAAAGTCAGCCATTTATAATGTCCAGTGTGGTTTGTTACCTTAAAAATGTTCATTCCTTTGATCCAGTAGTTCTTCTCTTAGAGATTTATTTTCCAGAATTAATGTGAGTTGGACACAAAGCTTCATCTAAGACATTCTGTCACAGAATAATTTATAATAATGAGTAATCAGTGAATAAGTACTGGTTCATCTTGTATATTGTATATGATTCCAAATGACTAAAGAGATTCTGAGAATTTTTTTATTATAAAGATGTTTCATTGAATGTTATGTGGTTTGTCCAAGTACGTATCAAGCCCATGATCCCAATTTTATAAGTTAATATATATTCATTAAAAAGAGACTGAAGGGTGCCTGGGTGGCTCAGCTGGTGAAGTGACTGCTTTCAGCTCAGGTCATGATCCTGGAGTCCGGGATTGAGTCCCACATAGGGCTCCCTGCTCGGCAGGGAGTCTGCTTCTCCTGCTGACCTTTCTCTTATGCTCTCTCTCTCTCATTCTCTCTCTCTCTCAAATAAGTTTAAAAAGTCTTTCAAAAAAAATAAAAAGAGACTGGAAGGAACAACATGAGCATTTTGGTGAGAATGTAGGTAATATTTTTATTTATTCAAGATTTATTTATTTATTTACTTATTAAAGTATGAGCAGGGGAGAAGGGCAGAAGGAGAGGGGGAGAGGAGAGAAAGAATCTCAAGCAGACTCCACCCTGAGCTCAGAGCCCGACAAAGGGCTCGATCTCAGGACCCCGAGATTTCTGAGCAGAAATCAAGAGTTATACTTAACTGATTGAGCCACCCAAGTGAGAAGGAAATGCTTTGCTGGTTTTCTCTAATGAGTATGTATTTCTTCTTCAAAGAGAAAAAAGGTAATTTTTTAAATGATGAATCTAACGTACTATATGTGCAATGTTTTAACTTTTTAAAAATGTTTTTAATTGTTGTAAAATACATGAAACACATAATTTATCATCTTAACCAGTTTTTAGTATATAGTTGAGTGGCATTAAGTACATTCACTGTGTTGTTCTGTCATCACCATCCATTCACAAACTTCGTTATGCAAAACTAGAACTGCACTCATTAAACAGTAACTTCCCATTTTTCCCTCTCCACTGACAGTGACCCTTCTACTTACTGTTTCTATGAATTTGGCTAGTCTGAGTTCCTTATAAAAGTGAAATCATGCTGTTTTTGTCTTTTTGTGACTGGCTTCTTCACTAAGCATAGTGTCCTCAGGGCTCATCCATGTATAACATGTGTCAGAATTCCCTTCCTTTTAAAAAAGGGCTGAGCAAGGGCAGCTGGGTGGCTCAGTGGGTTAAAGCCTCTGCCTTTGGCTCAGGTCATGATCCCGGGGTCCGGGGATCGAGCCCCGCATTGGGCTCTCTTCTCAGCTGGGAGCCTGCTTCTCTTCCTCTCCCTCTCTGCCTGCCTCTCTGCCTACTGTGATCTCTGTCTGTCAAATAAGTAAAATCTTCTAAAAAAAAAAAATAAAAAGGGCTGAATAATATCCATTGTATGTACGTTCCATATTTTGTTTATCTGTTTGTCCTCTGATGGACACTTGGGTTGCTTTCACCTTTTGGCTTTCATGAAAAATGTTACTATGAATGTTGGTATGCATACATTTCTTCAAAACCCTGCTTCCAGTTCTTTTGGGTGTAGACCTGGAAGTGGTATTGCTGGGTCAGATGGTAATTCTATTTTCATTTTTTTTTTGCGTAACCACCGTACTGTTTTCCATAATGGCTGCACCATTTCATCTTCCCGTCAGCAGCGTGCAAGGATTCCAGTGTCTCTACATCCTTACCAACACTTGTTATTTTTTAGTTTTTTTATCATAACCATCTTGATAGGTGTGAGGTGGTATCTCCTGTTTTGATTTGCATTTCCCTAATGGTTAGTAATGTTGAGCACCTTTTCATATGCTTATTGGTCATTTGTGTATTTTCCTTGAAGAAATGTCTGTTCAAGTCCTTTGCCCATTTTAATCAGGTTTTTTGGTGTTTTTTGTTTATTTCTTTACTTGTTGAGTTGTAGGTTTCAAACTTTGTTATTGCAGTTCATAATAAAAAGTATTTTGCATTGCAACCCAGGGCACACATGGGTATATGTATCTAAAACAAAAATCTTCCAAAATAGTACTTAGCTTAGCTACATGTAGTGACATTTATGATCATATAACTTTATCTAATGTGCAAATCACAGATACACTCTTTTTATATTGAATTGTTGAAATAAGGATGTCCTTTAATGCAGCATTTTGTTTCTCTGTACTTAGCACTCCTTAAATAAGATCATCTATAAGGAAAGCATAGACAATTGTGGGTCCTCTCCTCTCTCAAGTAGCACTTCTGTGTCACTGAATGATTTAATTGTTCAAAAAAAACCCAAAAAACTCGCCTAAGCAAATCTTTGCTTGTTTTTTTTTCAACTAATTTAATGATTACCCAGTGTTGCTTTTAAACATCTAATTTTGTTTCTGATTTTTTTCTCAAGTTTTACTCTGAAAAATGTCAAACCTACAGAAAAGTTGAAAAAAACACCCTAATGAATTTTTACACTCTTGATCTGTATTGATGATTAACATTTTGCTACTTATGCATTATATTGCTTTGTATATGTTCATTCCCACCCTGCCACCAATCCTAATAATTTTAAAGTCATGGTACTTTACCCCTAAAAACTTTAAGCTATGTTTCTTTTTTTTTCCTTTTTCTTTTAAAGATTTGATTGATTCATTTGAGAGTGAAAGACCAGAACAACTGAGGAGAGGCAGGCTCCCTACTGAGCAGGGAGTCTGACAAGGGGTTCCATCCCAGGACCCCAGGATCAAGACCTGAGCTAAAGGCAGATGCTTAACCAACTGAGCCACTCAGGCACCCCAGGATGTATTTCTTAAGAATAGAGTATATTTGGGCGCCTGGGTGGCTCAGTGGGTTAAAGCCTCTGCCTTCGGCTCAGGTCATGATCCCAGGGTTCTGGGATCGAGCCCCCCCATCGGGCTCTCTGCTCAGCGGGGAACCTGCTTCCTCCTCTTTCTCTGCCTGCCTCTTTGCCTGCTTGTGATCTCTCTCAGCCAAATGGATAAATAAAATCTTAAAAAAAAAAAAAAAGAATAGAGTATATTTCCATATAACCAAAATACCATTTTCACATTCAAGAAATGCAGTCCATTTTCAAATTTCCTCAGATGTTATAATAATGTCCTATAAACTGTTTGTTTCTAGGGGGCCAAGCATCATGTATTGCCTTATAATTCTCTTTAATCCTTTAATCTCAAACAGCTTTACCACCTTGCTCTTTTTTTAGTTTCTTTTTATTTTTCATGGCACTGGCTTTTTTTTTTTTTTTTTTTTTTTTTTTAAGAATCCTATTAGATTTGTCTGGTTATTTTCTTTTGACTAGTTTCAGAGTAAACTTGTGTGGCAAGCATACTATACAGGTGTGTCCTTCTCAGAGTTATCACACCAGGAGGTCCATAACTATTTGTAGTATTATTGGTAATGGAAAACTTGATCATTGATTAAAGTGGTAATCCCCAGATTTCTTCATAATGAGGTACTTGTGTTTCCCTTTGCCATTAATAGCTAATCTGTGGGTTGATAAATTTGAAGCTATGTGAATACCTTTCACAGTAGTTTTAGCTTCCATTGGTAATTTTCAACTGAATCATTAATTTTCATTAATGCTGTATTAGCTGTTATCCTTCTATAAAGAAGAATTTTTCCTTCTCTATCTCCCCCCCCCTCTTTTTTATGTTGTAGATTCGTGGATTTTCTAATTTAATCTTGACTTAATTCATTTCAGGTTCTCTTTTATATTTCTCCAGTGAATAAATTGGTGGGTGCCCTGATGACTGTGTTATCCCTTTTTCCAGGTAAGAGGGTAACGGTATCTACTCTTTATTTAGCTTAACTTTTACTTGAACTTTCAATGCTAAAATTTTTAAGAATAAACTTGCTAGGGATAACATTTTTATTTTGACATGGTTTTCTTTTGACATTGGGTTTCTCTTGTATGAGATTTTTCTTTTTTTCTTTTTAATTAAAATGTGAGTAAGCATAACTTACTAAAATTTTTATAGGAGAGTTCGTTCTACTATTTAGAATGGAATATGCAACTCTTATCTTTTCCCACTTGATTGTAAGCCAAGCTGTTCTCCAATATTGTATGTTGTAGGCATGATTGAACATGGTCTCAGTGACTGTTCTCAGTACAGACCCCGAAAGAGTATGTCTGAAGATGCTGGGTTTCACGAAAGTAATCACCCTGCAGATGATTTTGTATCTATGTCTGCTCCTGCCATTTCAAATACCAACTCAGGAACTGTTAAGAAAATGATGACAGGAAACCACGGAGGAGATGCTGTCATCAAGACCGAAGAACCGTTGCTCCAAGTAGAAGATGACAACAGCAAAGGACAGGAACCCAATGAAACCAGTCAATATTTGAAACCTCCTTCTCGCCCATCTCCAGAGTCTTCAGAAAGTGACTGGGAGACCTTGGATCCTAGTATCTTAGAGGACCCTACCTTGAAAGAAAGGGAACAGGGGTCAGAACAGACAAACTCATTTCCAAAGGAGTCTGTGCCCTCAGACAGTCATCCAATTACTGTACAACCTCAAGCTAACACAGGCCAGGTGGTACTGATACCAGGGCTAATTTCCGGTTTGGAAGAAGACCAATATGGCATGCCCCTGGCCATCTTCACAAAGGTAAAGTTTAGTGTGTGTGTGTTTGTTTGTGTAAGATTTATTTATTAGAGAGTGCACACAGAAATGGAGAGATGGCTAGAGAGAGAGTGGAAGAGAGAATCTCAAGCAGGTTCTCCACTGAGCCAGGAGCCCAGTGTAGGCACAATCTCATGACCCTGAGATCAGGACCAGAGCTGAAATCAAGAATCAGACACTTAACCAACTGAGCCACCCAGATGCCCCTAGTGTTCCTTATTAAGGCCCTTAAAGAATCTGACCACCTTTTTTTTTTTCTTTTTTTTTTTTTTTTTTATTTTAAAATTTACTTGTTTGTCTGAGAGAGAAAGAGGGGAGGGGGAGATAATGTTCAGGTAGACTCCTGCTGAGTGTTGAGCCCGAGGTCATGGCCTGAGTCAACCAAGACTTGGACGCTTAACTGACTGAGCCACCCAGGTGTCCCCAACAACCCTTTTAGAATTTAACTTACAGTATTGAACACATTTTCAGGTCTGAAAATTTTCCTTCAAACTGTAAAATATATAATGCTGTGGTTGTCTATGAGCTTAGTGTCACATATGCCAGGTGCCATGCTAAGTTCTAAATTCTATTTCTATGATCTATTTCTATGATCTTGCAGTCTACCATGAAAGACAGATACATCTTTTTGGTAACTAGAGCAAAGTTCTATGGTTTTCTCTAAATACTGTCCTTCGTGCATGAATTAAGACTGTGTGGAAAAGAAAGATGGGTAGTGTTGACTGGAATATGTATTCGTTCCTCTATAATAAATTCTTCCTGTGTTTATCTAGCTTTACAAATAAGTTTTTGCCCCAAGTCAGTATTGCTGAATGGTTAACAGAGAATGCTTTGTTCATTTTACGGCCTGCTGGGGGATTCTGAAATTATCTTAATTTGCTTTATGATTGAAATAATGAAGTTTCTTTTCTTTCATTCTTTCTTTCAAGATTTTATTTATTTGAGAGAGAGAGACACACACACACAGCAAGAGAGGGAACACAAGCAGGGGGAGTGGGAGAGGGAGAAGCAGGCTTCTTGCTGAGCAGGGAGCCTAACGTGGGGCTCGATCCCATGACCCTGGGATCATGACCTGAGCCAAAGGCAGAGGCTTTAACCCACTGAGCCACCCAGGCGCCCCCTAATTTAGAAATCTTAATATCAGTTTGTAACTTTTTTAGTAAAACAATAAATTTATGAAAAAATTAAAAATATATGTAGTTAGAAACCAGATTTTTTTAATCTACCACATGTATTAATCTCCTTTAAGTATTGCTTCTGAGTTTATATTTAGTTTGCTTGCTTACAGCTTTTCATTTTCAAATTTAGGTTATCAAAGATACCTTGATTGGCTAGCCAAAAATTATGAATCTTATTTAAGTGGAACCACAGGGGCGCGCCTTGGTGGCTCAGTCATTAAATGTCTGCTTTTGGCTCAGGTCACGATCCCAGGGTCCTGGAATCAAGCCCCACATCAAGCTCCCTGCTCAGTGGGAAACCTGTTTCTCCCTCTCCCATTCCCCCTGCTTGGGTGCCCTCTCTCACTGTGTCCCTGTCAAATAAATAAAATTTTATATTTATATATTTATATATATATATATATATACATACATACATATACACACACATATATATATGTTTATATTTATATATATATACTTTTTTTTCTCTTGGCATTATTTTTAGTTTCATACATGTTTTTGCATTACACTGAGTTTTGTTATTCCTATATAGTTTTCCATTTCAGCTGTTGTGAAGCTTGTCAATTGTATGAATAGACATCTGCATTGTTGCCAATTTCTAGCTATACAAATAATGCTGCTATGAAATTTTTTTTTTCTTTTTTAACTTTTTCAGTGTTCCAAGATTCACTGGTTATGCCCCATACCCAGTGCTCCATGCAGTACGCGACCTCCTTAATACCCACCACCAGTGTCACCCATCCTCCCACCCCCTCCCTTCCAAAGCCCTCAGTTTGTTTCTCAGAGTCTACAGTCTTTCATGATTCATCTCCCCCTCTGATTTCTCCCTAATTCACTTTCCTCTTCTTTTTCCTAATGTCCTTCATGTTACTCCTTATACTTCCGAAGTAAGTGAAACCATATGATAATTGACTTTCTCTGCTTGACTTATTTCAGTTAGCATAATCTCCTCCAGTCCCATCCATGTACAGAAGTTAGGCATTCATCCTTTCTGATGGTGGCATATTATTCCATTGTATATTCCATTGTATGGACCATATCTTCTTTATCCATTCATCTAAAGAAGGCTCTGAAATTCTTTTTCAGGAATCTTGCTAGACACATGCCAGAGTTTGTAGAGCATTCAGTTACCTAAAAGCAAGAATACTGGATCATGTGGAATGGTTGCTTTCAGCTTAACTAGAATTCCCAGTTGTTTACTGAAGTGATTCTGAGAATTTCCACCATTCCCACAACAGGGTATGAGTTCCCAATTGCTCTGCATTATTACCAACACTTGATATTGTCAGATTTTTTTTTTAATTCTTTTTTTTTTTTAAGATTTTATTTATTTATTTGACAGAGAGAGAGATCACAAGTAGGCAGAGGGAGAGGAGGAAACAGGCTCCCTGCCGAGCAGAGAACCCGATGCAGGGCTCGATCCCAAGACCCTGAGATCATGACCTGAGCTGAAGGCAGCGGCTTAATCCACTGAGCCACCCAGGCGCCCCTGTCAGATTTTTAATATTTAGCCAATCTGACAGTATTTTTGTGGTTCTTGGTTTGCATTTTTTTTTTTCAATAATTATTGTTGAGGAGTGCCTGGGTGTCTCGGTTGGCGTCTGCCTTTGGTTTAGATCATGATATCAGGGTCCTGGGCTTGAGCCCCACATTGGGCTCTCTGCTCTGCTGAGAGCTTCTCCCTGTCCCCCTGCCTACCACTCTGCCTACTTGTGCTCTCTGTCAAATGAATAAAAATCTTTAGGGGCACCTGGGTGACTCAGTGGGTTAAGCCTCTGCCTTCGGCTCAGGTCGTGATCCCAGAGTCCTGGGATCTGGCCCCACATCAGGCTCTCTGCTCGACAGGGAGCCTGCTTCCTCCTCTCTTTCTACCTACCTGTGATCTCTCTCTCTCTGTCAAATAAATTTAAAAAAAAAAATCTTAAAAAAATTATTATTGTTAAGATTGAACATCTTTCCTATTCTTGTTAACCATTTGGATTCCCCCTTGTGTGGTATTTTTTCAAAACTACTGGATTGTTCTCGTCACTGATTTGAGGGACTTCATATATTCTAAATACCCTTTTGTTTATCATTTTTTATCTTATAGTTAGTGCCTTGGAGGTCTTATTTAAGCAGTCCCCTCTACCTTGGTGTACTAGGTTATCTTTTAAAGCTATATAGCTTTGACTTTCACAGTTTGGTTTTTATTAACTGGAACTAATCTCTGTATGTTTGAGGAAGGAATCTTTCTGGACTTTTTCTTGTTGTTTCATTGGTACTATAGATTTATTTGTCCATCCCTGGGGCAGTTCCCCCCATAGGCATATTCTGTCAGGCAGAAAAAAGGCTTTGCCGCTTATTATTGATTTTTAAGCATTTCTTAGCCCTTTTCATTTCCACATCAATTTTGGGATCAACTTAAGTTCTCGAACAGGTTGAGATTTTGGTAGGGACTACCTTTAAACTCTGGATAACTTGTGGAGAGAAGGGACATCCCTGTAACAGGGAGGCTTCCAGTTCATGAGCATGTTTATCATCCCTGACCAGAGGAAAGCTGAGAAAATGGCATCCAGTCCTTATCACACAGTAGCCACTTCCAGGTCACAAGAGAGAAGGCCCACTGTGTGCTTTTGCAGCTCTTTAGCAAATTAGCTCATGACAGTTTTGCTAGGTTTACCAAGCTGAGGTGCGGGGTTTTTGTTTTTTAGTTGTGGTTTAAAAAAATCCGTGTGTGTGTATGTGTGTGTATAAAATTTGCTCTGTTTATCTTTTTTAAAGGGGGGAGGGGCAGAAGGCGAGGGGGACAGAGAATTTCAAGCAGGCTCCACATGCAGTCTGTAGCCAGACGCAGAGCTGTGTCTCCTGACCCTGAGATCATGACCTGAACCTAAAGTAAGAGTCAGCCATTTAACTGACTGAGTCAGCCAGGCACCCCGCCGTGTACCATATTTAAGTGTACAATTTAGTAGTGTTAAGTTAAATTCACATCGGTGTGCTGTAGATCTCCAGAAGTTCCTCATCTTGAACTGAAACTATACCCATTAAATAATAACTCCCCATTCCCCCAACCCCTGGCCACCACCCTTTTTGTTTCTATGAATTTAACTACTCTAACACCTTTTTTTTAAAAAAATATTTTTATTTATTTATTTCACAGAGAGAGAGAGATCACAAGTAGGCAGAGAGACAGGCAGAAAGGGAGGTAGGGGGAAGCAGGCTCCCCACTGAGCAGAGAGCCTGATGCGAGGCTCGATCCCAGGACCCTGAGACCATGACCTGAGCTGAAGGCAGAGGCTTAACCCACTGAGCCACCCAGGCACCCCTACTCTAACACCTTTTTAAGTGGAGTCATACATTATTAATCTTTTTGTGACTGGCCTGTTTAACTTAACATAATGTTCTCAGGCTTCATCCATGCTATAACATATGTCATCATTCCCATGCTTTTCAAGGCTGAATAATAATCTGGTGTACATACATATCACACTTTGTTTATCCATTCATCTGTCAGTGGACATTTGGGTTGCTTCCACGCTTTGGCTATTGCAAATGCTGCTGCTTTGAACATGGGTGTGCAGATACTGTTTCAGGCCTTTTTTGGTGGGTATTTTTGTTGTTGTTTTCTTTGTTTATTTGGGTTTTTTGGTAGTTTTTTTTACTCTTATATATTACAGCTCCAAACATGGAAATTAAAGTACCCTAGAAAAGTGAAAAGTCAGAAGTGAGCTTGGGTATGGAGGCTGTTTTATGTGAAAGGACCTGAACTCTTGCTGCTACAATACATAGGGAACTTTAAAAGATTTAGGAAAAATAGATCATCATTAAAAGTATGACACAGGGCGCCTGGGTGGCTGTCAGTTGGGTGTCTGCCTTTGGCTCAGATCATGATCCTGGGGTCCTGGGATCAAGCCCCACATTGGGGTCTCTGCTCAGTGGGGATTCTGCTTCTCCCTCTCCCCCTACCTCTACCCCTGGCTCATGCTTTCTCTCTCTCTCTCTCTCTCTCTCTCTCTCTCAGGTGAATAAATAGAAATCTTTTATATATCTACAATTTTTTTTGAAGTAATTGACATAATTTTAAGGCCATTTTGAACTCTTAATTTTATAAATGTGTAATACTTTCACATGGCTCAATATTCAAAAGATTCTAAACCATCTATAAAAAAGTCTCCCTCTCATTCCATCCCCTACTATTCAGGTGCCCTCTCCTCCAGTGGTCACCAGCGTTATCAGTGTCTTTCTCTGGGGGTATTTTATACATATATAAATGTGTAGATATTTCCCCCTCTTTTTATATACAAAATAGCAGACTATTCCTCACTTTTTTAAAAAAAAAAAGATTTTATTTATTTATCTGCCCAAAAGAGCATAAGCAGTGAGGGAAGAAGGCTTCCCACTGAGCAGGGAGCTGGATTTGGGACTCAGTCCCAGCACGCTGGGATCATGACCTGAGCTGAAGGCAGGCGCTTAACCAACTGAGCCACCCAGACATCCCTCCCCACTTTTATACCTTTAATCTTTCTTACCAAATATTCCTTGGAAGTGAATTTCTCCCTCTTTATAGCTGTCAGATGTTCCATTGTGCAGATGAGCGATTTATTCAGTTTCCCACTTATGAGTAGTTAGGGTTCCAGTCTTTCGCTATAATAAACAATGCTGCAATAATTAACTCTTTACAGATCTCACATGTGAGCAGGTATACCTGGATAAATTATAAGTAGAATGCTGGTCAAAGAGCATATGTATAGTGTTTTAGGGAATGCACTTTTGTATATTTTTTTAAAAAGTGTTTATTGATGTTAAAAAACAAACTTCTGGGGCGCCTGGGTGGCTCAGTTGGTTGGGTGACTGCCTTCAGCTCAGGTCATGATCCTGGAGTCTTGGGATCAAGTCCTGCATCAGGCTCCCTGCTCAGCAGGGAGTCTGCTTCTCCCACTGACCTTTCTCCTCTCACGCTCATGCTCTTGCTCGCTCTCTCTCTCACACACACACAAATAAATTAAAATCTTTAAAAAAAGATTCTTTGTTTTCGTGCTATTATATAAAGAGACTTCACCATTATAATATTTATGTTTAGAAATAGGTACCTGGGGGCAAGGGGAGTCTGTTGTGTTTTTTTGTTTGTTTTGTTTTGTTTTAAAGATTCCATTTATCTACTTGACAGAGTAAGATCACAAGTAGGCAGAGAGGCAGGCAGAGAGAGAGGAGGAAGCAGGCTCCCCGCTAAGCAGAGAGCCCGACGCGGGACTCGATCCCAGGACCCTGAGACCATGACCCGAGCCGAAGGCAGAGGCCTTAACCCACTGAGCCGCCCAGGCGCCCGAGTCTGTTGTTTTTAATACATAGCTCACAAAGTAAAGCATGAACCCTGAGCCTTAAAGCCGCTGAGTGACGTTAAATGAGGAGCCCAGGTCCTTTCAGCCTTTAATCCCAAGAGGGGCGTCGATTGAGAAGCACGGTACTGAGTATCTCTAATGCATACACATGGGTTTATTTTTGCTGCCTCTATTAGTTAGCATTTTATTGAACAGAGAAAGATACTGTCAAGAAAAAGAATAAAACCAGGTTACTAGACCTGTCTTCAAACTTTTGGAAGTCTCCTCTCCCATAATAAGTATTTATTTAACAACCACCTGTTAGGTACAATGCATGTTCTAGGATACAGTAAAGAACATGAAGTAGCAAAAGAGATGTCTCCTCCTACAGTCACAGAGATTTGTCTCATAATATTAGTAACACATCATCCAGAGAAAGCTCTCTAGCTCAGTGCCTTTGGTTCTCTTCTTTCTTTATTTATTTTTACAGTGAGAAGAAGTGATATTGTCACAGGACTTGAGATTGAAAACAAGTTCAGGGTGTAACAAGTGTGCCCTCCTGGCTGCATATACAAGTTGTGCCACTTACTGGAAATTTGTCTTGATTTAGAATCTTCCAGCAGAAGTGCCATATCTTCCTTCATTGCATCTTTGAAGTGTTAACACCTTTATTCTCAGGAAATATGCTGCTTTTTGTCCACTTAATTGCCAACTGTGGTTTGGCAGTCCAACTATAATTTTCAGGGCAGTATTTTTAAATACAGTTCAAATAGAAGTTAATTAAATATACAGCTGTTGCTAGTGTCTTTTTTTTTTTTTTTGCCTTAAACATGTAATAGCAAATATCTTGAAATATTTGTGCATGATTTTTAACAATAGGGCAATAAAACAAATGCCATTCAGTGCTTTGGTATTCTCATAACAGTATATTGGTGATTATGTGTTTTCAAATTTTTCTGGAAGAACTAACAGCTTTCTGCTAGATAGCATACTATTTCATGGGCTTAAAATGTCATTTCGCAAATGAAAAAGTCCAGTTCCTTAGTTACTGTGGAAGCTTTTAAGCTGACCTGAGAATAAAATAATAAAGTAAGACAATTTTCATGTTGACCACCACTCATGGAAGAGGGAAGCAATTAACTGGCGTAGTCAAGGCGTGCAGTTCCCCTGGAATAGTACTGAAGTGAGTCAGAGATGGGCTGTATTAGAGATGGTATGGCAGTGGGCAGGGTTCAGAAGTTTCCTTTCCTACTTAGCTCTTCTAGGCTTGAAGAGAGAGCCACGTGGCTGTCCATTACTTTCCTGATGTTGTCTCTCACTCTTGTGATTCTTAGGGATATCTGTGTTTGCCTTACATGGCATTGCAGCAGCATCATCTTCTCTCTGATGTCACCGTCCGTGGATTCGTTGCTGGGGCTACTAACATCCTTTTCCGCCAGCAGAAGCACCTCAGTGATGCCATTGTGGAGGTGGGCTTATGTATGAGCATGTGTCCTTGACACTGCTGGTCCCTGTTTTTTTTTTCTTAACTAGAATTCTGACAGCATAGGAGTAACACTAATAAAGGTAAAAATTCCTGTGCCAGGCATTCTGTGCACCTTAGGTATAGTAACTGATGTAATTCTAACAGCCTGTGAGATAGGCATTATTGCTTTTCCTATCTTACACGTGTGGAAGCTAAGGAGCAGAGAATTCAAACGGCTAGTAATTGGGTGAGCCAGGTTGCAAGCCAGACAGTCTGGTCCTACTAAGATCTCATACTTAAAATGTGTTTATTGTTTAAATACTTTTAGCCCCTTTAATATGTTCCTGGTATCAGGAGGAAGGCGCTACAGATAAATATTTGACATCAACCGATAAAAATTTAGATCGTGTTTAGTTTTACAATAGATTTAATTAAAAAAAGGAAATTTCACCCATCCCAGGCTTTTGTAGTTTCTAATCAAAAGTACCAAAACATGCTTTGTCAGAAAATGTTTCTAGTATCATAAATGAAAAATCTGGAATCCCAATTTTGAGGAATTAAAATAGGTTGATACCTTCCAAGGCAGAGGATACAGATGGAGGGACCACACAGTTGTCTCAACATTATTGGTTAGGTCCTAGTTCTAAAGTTGTTTGGGTATGTGTGTATTACTTCAAAACTAACCTGTATGTTACATACTTCTCTTTGTATATCAAATATTATATAATAATATTCCAAAGTATCTGTATACTCAAGAATTTTTAGGAATTGCACTTATTAATTGTATTCATTTCTGGTTGTGTGACAAAGGTGATTTTTACTCTACATTTCTATTTTCCAAGATATTTACAATCAATGAAAGTTACTTTTATAATTCAAAATAAAATGTGCATATATTTTCTAAAAAGAAAATGAGGATTTCTTAAATAGAGAAAGAAAAAAACTTCAGTGTAAAAACCTGTCTCTTTCTTAGCCTCACTTTTTGAGAATGCTGTTATTCATATTTTTTATTTCCAGCTTCAACTTCCCAGTAGTTACTCTTTAAAGTATGGCATGGATGTCCGCGTGAATGCCCAGACTCTGACTTGTACCTGGGTACCCTCTAGGTAGAAGAAGCTCTGATCCAGATCCATGATCCAGAACTCAGGAAGCTGCTTAACCCAACCACTGCAGACCTCAGGTTCGCAGATTACCTAGTGAGGCACGTGACAGAGAACCGGGATGATGTCTTCCTGGATGGCACAGGCTGGGAGGGAGGTGACGAGTGGATCCGAGCCCAGTTTGCAGTCTACATCCACGCACTCCTGGCTGCCACACTGCAGTTAGGTAAGGAGCACAGCTCCTTTTCCTTTCATAATCTTTATGAGGTTTTGAATTACATAAGGAAGACAATTTCATTATAAAATTATCTGTTACTCCTTCATACAGAGATAACTGCTATTAGCATTTTGAGTACTTTATAACCTTCCAGACCTTCTTCTATGCATATGTGTTGGATTTTAGTTTTGTGGTGTTTGTGGTGATCCTTTTACAAAAATGGATCCCATTCCAAATATTTTTTGAAACTTATGTTTATGTTTCTGTTACAAAGAAAAACTATCAAGACAGTAAATGCAGGTCACTTTTACATGGCTGCTTAGTGTTCCCAAGGACCATGTGGAAGGAAGGATGTGTCAGTATCTGGGGGCTGTTTATAAACATTGCTTACATGTTTTTAAGATATGTAAAGGGAGAAAAGAAATATGAAAGAAATTGCTGGAAATCACATTCCGAGTGATTAAACCTTCAGATTTTCCATTCTAAGAAATCCTATTCCTATTAAATAGTTAAAATAGAGCAGGTAAAGATAGACCTACTCCTGTATTAAAACCATTTCATTTCCATAGGGAAAGAAATCTATACTAAAAAGAGAAAATGAAGCTCTACAGTGAGCTTTTGCACATGGTTGCCTACCACTGTGGACATGTAGCAAATACTTAGGTGATGGTTGTTGTTGTTGTTAAATTGTTGAGCTTTTGGTTTTCCTTTTTTTTCAATTAACCACTATTTGGAGGAAGTTATTAAAAATGTGATGAAATACGCATAACCTAAAATTTACCATTGTAGCCGTCTATAAGCACGTAATTCGACAGTAGCAGTGTGTTCACACTGTCCCATCAGTGCTGTGCCCTCCCAGGTTAGTTCTTCATGAAGTGTGTGTGGCATTTGAAATCAAGGCTTTGGGTGTGTGCTTCATCTGTAAAGGAAAGCTCTGGAGCAACTCCTTATTTGTTAATAGGATATTTTTAAATATCTGCCTCTTCTACAGATGTAACAGCTGAGATACCAAGATTAAATGCTCTAGTTCAGAATCATTCAGTAATCTAAGAAGGAAACCCCAGTCTCCACCAGTCATGTTAGCTTCATGAGTAATTTACTTTTTTAAACATAATTGCCTAGGTAGCTCTAAATGCTGAGTAATAACAGTAACTAGGCTTTTTTTTTTTTTTTTTTCCTTTTTGGCATATGTGCAGGGACCTGTTTTGTTTTGAGCACTTTATTTCTACTAACTCATTTCATCTTTAGCAACAATTCTGGAAGTAGAGAGGTAGAGACCATGTCCTCTTCATTTTACAGGAGAGGCATTGAGGCACAGTAAGGTTAAGTAGCTTACTCATCCCTCTGGTGGAGGCTGAGCTGTAAATCAAACTCATATAATCTGGCTCAGGCCCATGCTGCTGTTCTAAAGGAGATTCAGCCCAGGGAGCTCTTTGAGGAATATGTTCTTAAAAGTAGTTCCTTAATGTTGCATTTGGAATCCTGTGTATCCTCTTCCTTTCCCAGCAACAAAAGTCCTGTTTCACCTTCAAAGCAAGCAACTTACAGTTAGTATATGAAGCAAAAGCCATTTGAATCTGTTCTCCAAACCTTTTCTACTCTTCCAAGCAGAAGTGCTCTGCATTAAAGCTTCCCCATGATAATGAAAAAAGCCGAAAAGTTTTCAACATTAAATATGAAAATTCCTTTGTTTCTTAAGTATTTTGACAGTGAAATGCATGGAGATTAAAGGGTGAGTTTCACCAAATAGTAAGAAAAAATTCAAGGAAGAAAAAAGAGTGACTCAAAGAACCAGTTAATGTATGCATTCTGATTTTTTTTTTTTTAATTTGTTGAATACATACTCTTTTTTTTTTTTTTAAAGATTTTATTTATTTATTTGACAGAGAGAGAGATCACAAGTTGTCAGAGAGGCAGGCAGAGAGAGAGGAGGAAGCAGGCTCCCTGAGGAGCGGAGAACCCGATGCGGGGCTCGATCCCAGGACCCTGAGATCATGACCTGAGCCGAAGGCAGCGGCTTAATCCACTGAGCCACCCAGGCGCCCCCATTCTGATTTTTTTTTAAAGAAATATAACATTTGTGGAAAGATAGAAAGGTGCTCTTATTGCCTACTCCATATGTGTATACATCAATACATTTACTCACTGCCCAGTCTGCAGTTTTCATTTGATAAATAATACTATGCCTCCAAACCTCGGTAAGGAGAACATGGAAATATTTTGGAATTGTAAGGAACCTTAGAATATATCTGGCTCAACCCTCTTATTTTCTGGTTAGGAAAATGAAGTTCTGAGTGATTAAGTGACTTGCCAAAGGCCACATAGCTTCTTAACAGGATTTCTGGAACTAGACCCAAGTTTCCTGATATCTGGTAGGCTATCTCCCCCAAAAAGCATGGGGGTGGGGGGCATAAAACCATTCCTTTACCCATTTTGGTTATGAGTCTTCATATCCCTGACTGGCTACAGACTGGCTGAACTTTCAAATATTTACTTGACAGATAATGAAAAGATAATATCGGACTATGGGACAACCTTTGTTACAGCTTGGAAGAATACTCACAACTACAGGGTGTGGAACAGCAACAAGCATCCGGCACTTACAGAAATAAATCCGAAGTAAGCACATCCTCTGAGGATTGATAGTACATAACATAGTTGATTTACGAAGTATGCCCCAGTATAAAGATCATATCTTAACTTTGATGACAACGTGAATATCTCCAAAAATCTCCTTAAGTAGATTATAAAATCCCAAATACAGAGAAGCAGCTGAAAACTGCTTCCCTATTCTTACTTCTTACACAAAAAGCTCAAGACATTTTTGGAAGGATTAACATTTCTCCCAGCTCTTGGCATAATTCAGAAGAGGAAGTCTGGCACATGGTGATGCTCAGTACATGATAGTTCTCTCCCTTTCCCTGGATCTGTGCTTTAGCAGAATGGTCAAACAAGATAGAACCCTTGAAGGAAATACCATTGGTTGAGACTGAGAGGTTATTTTATTTTATTATTTTTTTTTTTTTTTTAAGATTTTATTTATTTGTCAGAGAGAGAGTACACACAAGCAGGCAGAGAGGCAGGCAGAGAGAGAGGAGGAAGCAGGCTCCCCGCCGAGCAAGGAGCCCGATGCGGGACTCGATCCCAGGACCCCAGGATCATGACCTGAGCCGAAGGCAGTGGCTTAACCAACTGAGCCACCCAGGTGTCCCTGAGAGGTTATTTTAAAACATGAAGTGTGAAAAGACTAAAGTTGATACTTGAATTCCTAGATGCGTGGTCAAACTTAGTTTCCAACTCAGATTCTAAAACCAGCAAAATTTAATACCTGTCAGAATAATGAATGTTGACAGACTTTTATCCATATAGGCATAAAAGACATTTAAACATGCTGTGAAGTGGGGCTATTATGAAGCAATGTTACCTTGTTTGAATGGAACAGAGTAGAATCTAAGGAGATCTCTCCATTGATAGAATGTGTACGTAGTATCCCTTCCCTTCTTCATGGTTTCAGTTGCTCGGGGTCAACCACAATCCTGAAGCAAATGATCCTTTTTGTGACGTGTCATTAGAAGGTTGGTAGTAACCTAACGCTACATCACAGTAAATGCCCTTCACCTCCCTTCATCTCATCACTAGGCATTTTACCATCCCACATCATCACAAGAAGAGGAAGGGTGAGTACAGTGCAGTAAGAACTATTTTCCGAGAGAGAGAAAAAGACTACGTTCACATAACTTATTATAGAGTATTGCTGTTATTGTTGTATGTTATCATTCATTACTGTTGTTAATCTCTTGCTTTGCCTAATTTATAAATTAAACTTTACTGTAGGTATGTATATATAGGAAAAAACATATAGGGTTCAGTACTGTCTGTGGTTTCAGACATTCATTGGGGTCTCAGAATGTGTCCTCTGCAGTTAAGGGGGAACTACTGTACATCCCAGGGACTTATTTTCTAAATTACATGATTAAAATGATTTTTTTTAGTGATATAAGTATACACTGAATGTTTTCCTTTGTATTTTAAACTTATACCTCTTGGTAAGAGTTGGACAAAAATCAGCTTTGTCCTGATTATTATTTAGGAGCTGGGGTTAACTTAGCTAGACTGGGGATATGATTTAAGTGGTTCTATAAAGACTGTTCCCTCTCCCCACACAGAATCCAGATATTTATGTCATAAGTAACTTAGGGAAGCATCTGCAGGGATGAAATATAGCCGGGTTTTAAAGAACGTGTCTGTTAAACTTTATATCATCTATCAAGAAAAATGACCGGGTTCAGCAACAATTTTGGTGAATTTAATCCTCACACTGGGCTATAACAGAAACCTCTCTTGGCATTTGAATGTCGTAAAAACAGAGAGGATTAAAAGGCAAAAAAAATCTTAATAGTATTAAATGAAAGAGCTTAGAGTTCAAAGTATTCTCCCTCACTAACCACAAGGTTTGTGTTTTAAAGAATGATGAAGAAAAGCAGATGTGAGTTTGTTTGCCTGGTGGCCCTCACTGTGATGGGGCAGGAGGGGGAGGCAGGGCGGGGAGTAGCGACTGACGGTCCACCTCTATCGTTCACAGTGCAGCCTGGAAGGTCTCTTTCCCCAATGTTCTGTACTGATAACCTGGTCACATTTTAATGCCGATCTGTAAGAGGCTTAGCTGGAATGGGTTTTAAAGGACATAAAACTGTACTTTTAAACATGTGTAAATAAATTGGGGTTATTTAGATTGAAGAAAAAGCTGAAGAAAGACCTGATATATATAGGTAAGGAAATTATGCAGATACAAGAGCAGTTTTTCATTATTTTTACCAAATTAAAAACAAGAAATGCTAGTCTTCAGTTGTTGTCAGGGGATATAACTTGGACGTATTCCAAAGTAATTGTAAGATTTGAGATCTATGAAACCCTTTGTCCAGCTTCAGAAGAGGAGAGAGGCAGTCCTCTAACTTAGTGAACAACCCGTATGCTTCATCCTTGAGGCAGGGCTTCCCAGGAATATGAAGAAATGCTGATTAAGTCCTCTCAGTTCTGTCAGCCTGTGAGTCAGGAATCCAGAAAAAATAATTGTATCCCATATGCTTAATATGGCCAATAAGGAAATTTATTGTCTTTTGAAAAGCCATGAATAGCATTTTGGTGTTTTTGTAAGTGTAGCTATAGATTTCATTAGGGTCATTGTCTTTGTTAGACATTGAGAGAGACCTCTCAGGGTGAAATAAGAATGTGGATATTTATTGACTCCTTTTCCAGTACAGCTTTGGTCAAGTTGCCTGATTTTTTATACACACACACAAACACACACATATACATATATATGTGTGTGTGTATATGTATATATATGCACACATACACTTCTTCCTTTCTTCCCTTTTGTACTTCTTTTTTTTTTTTTTTTTTTAAGATTTATTTGACAGAGCAGAGAGCACAAGCAGGGGGAACAGTAAAGGGTGAGGGAGAAGTGGGCTCCCTGAGGGCTTGATCCCAGGACACTGGGATCATGATCTGAGCCAGAGGCAGACGCTGAAATATCTGAGCTACCCAGGCGCCACCCACCTCTTTTGTGCATTTTTTTTTTTAAGAGATTTTATTTATTCATTTGACAGATCACAAGTAAGTGGAGATGTAGGCAGAGAGAGGAGGAAGCAGGATCCCTGCTGAGCAGAGAGCCTGATGCGGGGCTCTATCTCAGGACCCTGGGATAATGACCTGAGCCGAAGGCAGAGACTTTAACCCACTGAGCCACCCAGGTGCCCCTCTTTTGTACATTTTTAAGACCTAAATTTTTAGTTGCTTTCCAGATAGGAAGTACATATTTTTTTTTTAAGATTTTATTTATTTATTTGACAGATTACAAGCAGACAGGCAGGCAGAAAGGGAGGTAGGGGGAAGCAGGCTCCCTGCTGAGCAGAGAGCCCGATGCGGGGCTCGATCCCAGAACCCTGAGATCATGACCCTAGCCGAAGGCAGAGGCTTAACCCACTGAGCCACCCAGGCACCCCAGAAAGTACAGATTTTACTGATGTACATAAATCTCCAGATGACCAATAGCAAGCATTTATAAGACGGCCAGAATCAAGGTACAGTCCATGGTTGTGGCCTAAGGTAGTGACTAACCCTGACTATCCTGGGGAGCTTTTTAAAAACACTGATGCTTAAGTCCAGCCCCAGACCAAATAAATCGGAACATTAGTGTAGCATTAACACAAACCTCTTTCTCACCCCCCCACTCCAAAAAAAAAAAATACCCACCTATATTACAAGGGAGGAAATAAGCTCAAAGAGGCTCCCAGGACTGTGAGTAATGATCTGTGCTCAAAGCCCCATTTCCTGCTGTCATGTGCAGAACACCCCCACCCAGCTGAGTCACCCCTGCAAGGTTTACTGATGCTTCCTTGTGACAGCATTGTTTGCAGCTTTATTCGTAAAATTCATAGTCTAATAGTCTCAAACTTTGTTTTACAGCCATCCTTTTCAAGGCCAGTACTCCGTGTCAGACATGAAGTTAAGATTCTCACAGTGAGTATTTAGGAAAAAAAACTAGGAAAATTTTTATGTCTGAGTTTATGCCATGTGTTTCATTGCTAATTAGGAATTGTTTTTCTCCACTTGATAGACTTGTGCTTCAAATAGTAACCAAATATGTGCATAACATTCTCTAGCTCAGCAGTGTGTATGTTTCAGAGTGAAAACACTGCTGTTTCATAGAGAATGGTGTGAACTAATAACAGAATTTGCCATTTTTATTCCGGTGAAGTAACTTTAGCAAGTCATAACTGTAGGGAGAATTAACCATGCATCCTTATGGCCTTTTTTTGGTTTGTCTGCATGTTATTTTAGTATTTTCTGGAAGTTTACGTCCCTAAGGTTACTAAATTAATTGATACATGATAAGTAATTTAGCTTCTTTTCTCAATAATCCAGTTTTGGGGGTGGTTATAGGGTGTGGTATTTGTAAATTTTTGTAATACACCTAAAACTTCTTTGCTTTACTTAGTTCTGTTCAAAACAGTGAACGCGGCAAAAAAATTGGAAACGTCATGGTCACAACCAGCCGAAATGTTGTACAAACGGGAAAAGCTGTTGGTAAGATATGCCTTTAGACAGAAACAGATTAGAATTGTAAGACATCTCTTCTCTGTACTCAGCGTGTCATTGATAAAATCATAAAGTTGTAGAGATCTTTGTATCATATAATAATACAAGATGGTTGAATACAAAGGTTTCGTTTTCACCTTATTCCTGAAAATTCTTATGACATCAGATAATATCAGAGTTCAGCAAATTTTGCCACACCTGATGGAGATACCAATTTTCTGATGTGTTCTGATGTGTTTACAAGGATTCAACATTTCCTGCAATTTTTTTTTTTTTTAAAGATTTTATTTATTTATTTGACAGAGAGAGATCACAAGTAGGCAGAGAGGCAGGCAGAGAGAGAGGAGGAAGCAGGCTCCCCACGGAGTAGAGAGCCTGATGCGGGGCTCGATCCCAGGACCCTGAGATCATGACCTGAGCCGAAGGCAGCGGCTTAATCCACTGAGCCACCCAGGCGCCCCTCCTGCAATTTTTTATAAGTAGTAGAGCACCATAATAATGTAGGCATTAGGAATGCTCTCTTCTAAGGTATTACCATAAAATAAAGGAAATCAGTGAACTAACAGGTCATTTTTAAAAACATTAACAGTATTAATAAAACCTTTATAGACTAATAAGAAAAGATACAAATTACCAGTGTTGGGAGTGAAAAAGGGGACATCACTATATATCTTACAGAAATTAAAAGGATTATAGGGAATACTGTGAACAATTTTTGACAATTTAGATGAAATATGCAAGTTCTTTGAAAGACTCAAATTGCCAAAACTGATTCAATAAGTAATCAAAAATTTAAATAGCCCTATATCTCTTAAATAAATCGAATTAAAAATCATGCCACAGGTTTTTTAATTTAATCCAGGCAAAGATGTCGTCACTTATGAATTTTATCAAATATTAAAGGAATACTACCAATTTTACACAGTTCATTTATTTATTTATTTATTTTAATCAAAATTTATTTAATGTGTGCGCATGCATACAAGCATGGGGAGTGGCAGGCAGATGGAGAAGCAGGCTCCCCAGTAAGCAAGGATCAATGTAGGACTCGATCCCAGGACATTAGGATCATGACCTGAGCCAAAGGCAGCCACTTAAACTGGCTGAGCCACCCAGGCATCCCTCCCAGTTCTTTTAATGCGGCCGGTATTACCCTGACAACCGAAGCCAGACAAATGGTATCCTGCTATTATTGTATGCATTCTTCTGCATCTAGCTTTCTTCAGTTAAAATAATTTAAAGTTTGTTCCATATCCGTTCTAAAAAAAAAGTCTTACTCCTTTTCTATATTTTTAACTTTTTTTTTTTACATAATTTCAAACTTATATGGTGCAGCAGTGTATAAGGAGCTCCCAGTTATCTCAGATTTGCCAGTTATTTACATTTTGCCACATTTGCTTTGTCATATCAATATGTAAAAATAGGAGCCATCTCCTTCCTTAGCTTCTGGGAGAGGTTGACTAACCCTTACTGATCACAGTTCAAAAGCCTTGGACCTCGGGGATCTCTGTGCAGGCCTCCTAGCTCTAACATTCTGCGTATCTGGAGATAGACAGGGTGAGTGAATTACATATGTACTCAATAGACCCGTCCCTTTAAATGACACACAGCACATAGCTCCATCAGTGGGTTCGTTTCATTAAAGGGAATGGAATCTAATATGTAAGCATTTATTTCCATACAATATTATGCGTTTAATTTCTGATTTCTTATTTTTTTAAAGGAAAAATTCTCCTTCGTTTTAAGTGTCTTAAAACTTCGTTTTAAGATGTCAGTCATTACTTTATTTTTAGTGATGCTCCTGCTGTTTACGTTCTAAGGCCAGTTCTCTTCCACACTCCCTCTCTCTAAGAATAGTGGGAATATGTGATTCAACTTAAATAATTAAAGCATCAGCTTTGGAGATAAGGTGTTTTTTGTTTTTGTTTTTGTTTTTAATATTTTATTTATTTATTTGACAGAGAGATAACATGAGTAGGCAGAGTGGCAGGCAGAGGGAGAAGGAGATGCAGGCTCACCACTGAGCAGGGAACCCGATGCGGGGCTCGATCACAGGACCCTGGGATCATGACCTGAGCCAAAGGCAGAGGCTTAACCCACTGAGCCACCCAGGCGCCCCTGGAGATAAGGTTTTTTTTTTTTTTTTTAAGATTTTATTTATTTATTTGACAGAGAGAGATCACAGGTAGACAGAGAGGCAGGCAGAGAGAGAGGGAAGCAGACTCCCTGCCGAGCAGAGAGCCCGATGCGGGACTCGATCCCAGGACCCGAGATCATGACCTGAGCTGAAGGCAGCGGCTTAACCCACTGAACCACCCAGGCGCCCCTGGAGATAAGGTTTTTTAAAACAAAACCAACCTGAGGCAGATAGAGCAGTTGACATCTTCATTTATTGCAGTATCGTTTCAGATGACAAAAGCACAGTTCCTTTAAGTAGCATATAACCACTGTTCCCTGTGTAGGTGGTTATTAGTTATCAACTTGGATTTATGCTACTGAGAGCACATAGTTCTTTCTCGGCTCTCCCAACTGGTTCTGATGCACAGCCAGGGTTGAGAACCACTGGCCTAGCATGGGAGGTATTAAGGGAAGAGTCGGCTGACCACCTTCAGAATGGTTAGGGGAGGAGGCTCTTTTCCCGAAGTTACCCAGTTTCCTTCTAGACCATCATAGACAGGGATTGTTTTGAAACTAGTAATTTAAATGGTATTTTAGCAACTATTAACATATTGATGTTACAGTAAATTAACATTCGTTGATTAGCATTGATCTTTCACTGTCTATTAACAAAAGTGAAGACTTTTTTCCTTTTGTTTTTCCCCTCTTCTCCATCCAGGCCAGTCAGTTGGAGGAGCTTTTTCCAGTGCGAAGACAGCTATGTCTTCGTGGCTTTCTACTTTCACCAGTCCCGCCCCCCAGAGTCTCACTGAGCCCCCCGACGGGAAGCCCTGAGCACGGCGTCCAGAGGCTGCTGTTGCTTCCTTAGGTTTAAATGTCTTCCGTCTGTCTGCTGCTCCCAGACTGTTCTCTTCATCGGCCACAGGTCCATAGCAGGGGACCAGGACGTCGAACTGTTTACAGGGACGGTTGTCCTCTGTCTAATTGACTGTCGCAGGATGCTGGAAAGATGAAATCGCAGCCATAGCAGGGATGGCTTTCCAGGTTGGGGTTTAAATTGACTACTTTTGTTTCAGTCTGAGCCTGATTAAAACACAGTGAAACTTCTAATGAATTTTCAGTTCTGATAGTATACGTTTGTTTACTTTAGACAAGTTTTTACTTTGTAAATTTTGTTCTCTTTTCCTGTTTGAATATCCAGATGGCCACTGTCATTTATATGTGCTAAAATTAAGTTATATTACTATTCTGATTTCTCTCAAGTTGGCCCTAAAATGTGCTTATAAAGTTAAGGGGCCATACAATCCAGCCCTTTGTTATTACTTTGCTGAGTTATATGATGATTTTTTGTTTGTTGGTTGGTTTTCTGCCCACAAAATATATTTATCAGTTCACTTCCTCCCAGAAACACAAAAACCAGAGGTGGTAGTTCTGAGGATGGAGTGTTTTGTTTCATGTTTTTAATTTATTCTTTCCCAGTCCTAAACACTTGCTCTGAAGCGTCAAGGAGTGTCACTGTGCTTTCTTCCTCTTCCCAACTGTGCAGGTGGGTGTGCAGAGAAAGAGCATGGTGCCGGTTGCAATGGTGTTCAAGCAGGTTAACATGAGTGTATTTACAGCGAGACTCTGGAAGACCTTGGTGTTAGTTCTGTCAACCCTAGTTATGTTGCAGTCTTCTACAAGCATTTTTTAACCCACAGTTTGTGCCTTCTGTTTCTTCTTTTGAACCGTTTTCCATGGGTGTTTACAGATGTACAGGTTTTTTTCTTAGTCTTATTCTTCATACAGCTTTTCAAGGCATTTGGCCTTCCCACTCCCTGATGGAAAATCCTTCTGTAATCAATCCTACCCCCTTATAAAAGTATTTATAAAAGAAAAACAAGATGATCCATAAATACTGAGTAGAAATCTCATCTGTGCTCACATTTAGAAAACCAAGAGGCAAGAGAAGAAAAACACAGCCCCGGTTTTTACAAAGGACCTCTGGTCTCACTTTAGATACATGCGCATGTGTGCTGTCTACTGAAGATTTTTACACAACTGGACGTCCTGTATCTGCTGTGCTCAGCTCTCATTTGCTTTTCAAGGGGACTTTGGATGGGTGTTCTCAGGGAGTACTTAACAGGGGACAAACTGCTTGTTCAGTAACAAAGGACACTTGGAAAATACATTGTGAGTATGAGCTACATATGATAGAGTATTGGGAAAACATTTAATTAAGGAGAACACTTGATTATATTTGATTTATCCCTTAAGAATGGGGCGCCTGGCTGGCTCAGTTGATCATGTGACTCTTCATCTCAGGGTCATGAGTTCAAGCCCACATTGGATGTGTAGCCTACTTAGAAAAATAAAATCTTTTTAAAAAATTAAGTGTTTACTTAAGAAGTAAATTTTTCTAGGGCATGTGGAATGGACATAGGGACATAATTCTAAATATCTCTAAATTTTCCAATTTGTGTTTTAATGCAAGTCCAGCAAACCTGAAAGTGTATTTCAATTTGAGACAACTCAAATTCAGTGATCATCAATGAAAAGGCTTATGGTGAGAACTCTCTTAATTCCACTTCTGCTGGGAAACAGCCTTCTCAGGAAATATTATTTGAAGAGAAGAAAGTAATACCAAACAAAACCTTAAAAGGTACTTTAATCAGTGTTGCACTTAAAGAATTCATTCTAACATCTTGTTTCATGTGGCCACATCATTATTTGGAGTGTCATAGTGTGGTTGTGTAGTTGGTGTTGGTGTGCAGTTGTTACCTCTCACCTGCCCAAAGTTCACAGAACTGAGAGCACCGTGACAGGTAAGCCAGCACATTACTGGTCCATCCTCCAGTTTGGATGGTGTGAGGGCTTAGGGCAAACTCCCATTTCTCACTGTTCAGAAGCAGGCCAGTCCACATTTTGATACCCCACTGAAATAAAAGTAGTTTAACTTTACTTTAGGATCACTTGTTCGCCATTTTTATATATACTTTTAATGAACTTTCTGTTAATGTTTCTGGTTAAGAGTTCAACTCTTTAAGGTGGTTATTTAACTGGCTTTCAACATAAATTGAATATCTCAAAAGATAGAACTTTTGTTGGAGAAGTAGTCAAAAGACTGAACCATATTTCCTTCAGGTTCTAGGAGGCATTGGAGTTTTCAGGGAGCATAAGCTAATATGTTGTTGGCAGGGACCTGGGGGCAGCCAGCACACTTGATGTTAGGAAGCCTGGCCCTTTGTCGCATGAGCCTTTGTGCTTGTCCCTTGGATTCCAGGTGTCAGCTAAGTGGCCAGCCCCAGAGGCTCTAGCCTCCTTGGCTCTTTGAGCGATGGGAGCCAACCTTGGGCCGTCTTTGGACATCTCAGTAGTAAAGGTGGATGTTTTGTTGGGCCATACTTGCTCCAGTGCTTTTCTGTCGAAGAATTGAGCATTTGTAAGTAGGCCTGAGGGAGTTAGGGTCAGCCAGGCTTTTCCAGGGTGTGCCAGGCACAGGGACTGCATCTATAGCTTGCTGGTGGCCTCACTGCCATCTAGGTAAATTAAAGGAGTGCTGGCAATAAGTCCCTGGCATTATTTAGTTCCTACTAAGGCATTGTAATGATAGTTTACATAGGGAAGGAGAAGAGTTAAGGCTACCAGCCGCCTGTCGTGGGCTAAATGAATAGAAAAATTTGCATGTCAGAGTGAGGCATAGTTATCTTGAGTATGCATTTGACTCTCGTAACCAGGGTGAATAGCCTGTCCCCAGATCCACCGGTGATGTGCTAGCACCCAGGCTCTAAAACAATCCTCATCTACTTTTTGCTCTAAGAAACAGCAGAAATATACACGGGCAGCGAACCAGAGCATATGACGTGATTTCCTCAACCTTATCTTGCTTTCTGAGTTCTATATTAAGCATTGCTTTTTTTTTTTTCTTTTAAGAATAATTTACTTTAGAAAGGCAAGGAGAAAGCATATTAGAAGGGAGACAAGTTAGAAGTTGCAAGGCTAAGAAACAAGTTCCTTAAAATCTGAATGAAGGTATTTTGAAAGTAGTATTTAATGTGCTAAAGGTTATAAGAATTCTTTTACAAAGAAGTTAGAATTTTAATCTACTAACTACAGGTTTTAAAATGAAGCTATAACATTATCTACCTGACAGTCAGGTTTTATTCTTTCTTTGTTTTGTGGAAGTTACAGCCAGCCAGTGTTCCCCCCCCCCCCCCCCCCCGGGCCTCATGATGATTTGGGAAGCAGTCAGCTCTGTGAGGGGCAGTGAGCTGATCTTGAACCGCATGAACTTTTATCTGTGTCAGCAGTTTGGGGAAGTAGCCTTTTAGAAAGGTAGCTGCTAAATATCACCCACGTTTCATTGGGCAGTTTGTTGGGACTCTTGAAATGACATCAGCATTTGCATGCTCTGATTCTTTGACCAGAGGTGGCACAGCATTTGCGGCCTTTCCATCCAAATCAGTGGTAGCCTCTGAGGCTGACAGGGAACGCAGTCCCAGCTTCTAGAAGATGATTGTCCTTCCACGCGACACAGCATGCCACTAGGAGTTTTTCATTCCAGGTCTTTGGACTTCATGACATTGGAATTGTTTTGTCATAATTTCTAACATTCCATAAATATTTGTCAAGGACAAAGAAAAGGAATGTGGATCTTTATTCTTTTCATATAAATAACTTTGTACACATGACTTCCTGCTTTCCTACGAAGGGGAAGAAATTAGCTCCTCCCTTGTGTGATAACTCCAGAATTAAACGATTGTGCACGTAGAGGGGTTGAGTATATTTTGTAAAACTCTAATGATTTGTATTTCTGTGCTGTTCTGAAGTTTACCTTTTTACTTATATTAATTAAAGATATAGAAACTATATATTTAAATCATGTAAATGGGATACAATTTAGGGGGTTTTTTCCAGTCTTATTTTTCATCAGCTTCTCACATACACATAGTATGCTGCTCAAATTTTTTCGTGTGCAATATAAACATCTGAACATTTCAGTCAGGTACTGAGCCAGAAAAGGTAATTGAAGTTTTTTTTAGAAAGCTTCTGTGCTTAGAAAATATTTGTTTTCTTGAAATACTAATAATTTATAGCTGGAAAAAACGGGAGCAAGATTTATGTGTTTCAGGCCACTTGGTCATTGGTTCCTAAGTTTAGGAAGCCTTTGATTAACAAGTTGGTGAAGGCATTTAGTGGTCACAAAAACAGTTAAACATTTGAGATTAAAGGCTTCCCACAAACCCTCTCTAAGAAAGTTTAGCTAAGAAATCTTAGAAAGTTTTCTGAGGAGGTTTAGCTGTGGCACATGTTTTGATCGGAAAAATAGTTCCTCTTTGCTCCAGTAGTTTTATAATTTGTACTAGTTCTTTGTTTCTGTTGTCATTTGTTTAAAAAAAATGTTAAAATTATAAATCACGTCTAATCATAGTGAATTGTAAAACTTCTACTGTATCTTTATTTTAAGGAAAAATAAGAATAAAATTATCCTGTTTGTCCTGCATACAGTCGGACTTGGCCTGTCTTTCTAGAAGTGCACTTCATATTGTCAGTGTGGTCTCTGGCCTGCTTCTCGGGTGGCCAGCAGTGCCAGCTTTATGTAAGAAACCAGCACACAGACTGAACCAGAGGACTCGTTGCTCATTTAAAATAGCTCATTTTAATACTGCTTATGGTGGTGCCTCTGTTTTTAAGGTGATGGCCCCTGTGGGAAGAACCCCTTAGTTTCTCTGGAATGCTAAGTGCACAAAGTATGCTTTTTATTATTGCATGATTGGTCACGTGATAATACCTCATCCCACGCTCATGACAGAAACCCCCAGGGGGAATAGAACATTGTCAAGAGCAGCTTGTTTTCCCACCTGGACTGGTAAGCTTCAGAATAGCCCTTGGCATTTCTGCTGAGGGCTCCTGGCATATTTTCATATTTATTTCCATGTACTGTGATTTTCCTACAGCTGTTCTACAAAGGAGGAGCTTTGTGACACACTTCACAGAAGCAGACAATTTTCTTTGCCCCCGGGGAAAGGTGCACTTCCTTGAGTGTGGGGTTAAGTTTAAGGTCCCAGTATTCTCTGACATGGACCATTAGCACCCCAGAGATGATGAGGTATTTGGGGACAGTGGAGCTGGGCACTGCCGACATCTCCCCTTTTCCAAGGACCTCTGTCACCTGGCGTCAGGCTCTGCGGTGCTGAGGCGGACAGTTCCCCCTCACCTCCGAGGTCACAACTGCCTGTTCTTTACTCTGATAGGATGGGAGTGGCAGTTATTTAATCTGGTAACATCTAGAACAACTATGTCGTGGAGCCAGTTTTTTTTTTTTTTTTTTTTTCCGAGGAACAACCCTTCACGGACGTCTTCTCTGCTTGGGCTTCATCTCCACAAGGTTAGGGAATCGCAGGTAAACACACTTTGTGTGATTCTGGAGTCTGAAGCTAGGGAATAGCTGGCACCAGAGATCAGAATGGTCATGCTCTTTGCTCTTCTGGCGAACACCCGCATCTGGAACTGCAGAGGTCCCCACACAACACAAGAACCAAGATTCAGATCATTTCAATGTATGTGTTTTATCTTTCACTGGACCCAGCCACACTCCTGGAGCACACAGATGTGGACTGGAACTGTGGGAGAATGACGAAAGCCACATGATGAAATACTGATCATTGTTGAAGCCAGGTGATGATTATGTTGGGGTTCGTTAGACTGCTCGTTCTGGTTTGGGTTATGACTGCCGTCCTGTCCTTTTCTTGCTGCTTCCTGCCCAGGCATTTCTCTTCAGTAGTTGTAGGGAATTTAAAGACTAAGGTCAGGCCCTCGGCATCAAGGATGTCTGCTAGTCCTCCTCTTACCTTCCATGATTCAGCTATTTGTCCTTGTGCAGCATCTATCTTGAGTTCCTCTTTGTACCCCTCGAGTTAGCTTAGAATAGAAAAGGACAGAAGAGCAGTTTTTGGAAAAGTCAGTTACTCTCTCACTAAGTTCTCACTGTTCTTCCAGAGTCCTATGTCTCAGTCCCATCTCCTCCCAACTCTGCTTCCACATTCCCAGTGTGTTGTGTCTGACCCTTAACTGGTTTCCCTGTTGCCAGTCCTCCCTCCATACCCAGAGACCTAAAACATGATGGAATTTTTAATTGTTCCATGGTAACCTTCAGTGTCTACTTACTGTCTATGGAATGAAGGCCAGATTCCTAAGTGAGGCACGCAGAGCCTAGAACATGGTAACCCGTCCTCTGTTAGCTTCTCCACTGCTCCCCTAGCCTCCGCAAGCCCCCCAGCCAACTGAAACCTTCACTGTGTATCACTTTCCCACCCCCCTATTTGTCAGAGAAGCATTATTGAGAGAACCCACAGTTGAAGGCCCAGCTCCAGCCTCTCTCCCTTAAAGTCTCCCTGGGGCTACTCTGAGTCCTTTCCGAAACACTAGGAGTCGGCATATATCGAGTACTACCTGAATAGGTGCTCCCAGGCTTGGAGATTTGCTATTAGTAAAACACTTTTTTTAAAAAAGAGAAAGGCAACTCAAGTGAAATACACGTACAGAAAAGATTAAAGGACATACAGTAAAATAAAACTAAAGCGACCATTCATGTAACCATGAGCCACATAAGAAACCGTGTATTAGCACCTAAAAAAAATCCCAGTCCATGTCTCCCCAGTAATGATTCTTCCTCCTCCAGAAGTGTTTTGAACTCTCGAGATAATCATTTCTTTATAATTTTACCCCCTCCTTCCTATGTATGTATCCCAAACAGCATAGTTTATTTTTTGTTTATTTTTGAACTTGCATAAATAGAATCAACCCTTTGTATTAGGTCTTTCTTTGTTAATTTTGTTTTTTGAGGGATTTTTCTCTTTCAGTGTTTTATAATACCATGCCATTGTGCCACTGTCCCACAGTTCATCAAGTCTGCCATAGGTAGACTTGACTGTTTCCTGTTCAGGCCTGATGGGAGCAGCGGTGCTACTCTGTTCTGGCTTGCATGTCCCAGGGCACTTGCACCTGTCTCTCCAGGGTATAAATGTGAGAGTGAAACTGCTGAATATTTTTTCAGTGTCTCCAGTGCTTTGGTATCACAAGAAATTTAAATTTTAGCCGATCTGGTGGGTGTGAAATGCTATTTCATTGTAGTTTTTAATTTGCATTTTCCTGAGTACTAATAAGGTTGAGTACTTTTTCATCTATTTATTAACCATATATATTTCTACTTTTGTGAAATGCCTGTTCCCGTCTCTTACCCATTTATCTATGAGGTTGTCTGTTTCTTACTTGCTTAAATGTTTTGCAAGTTTTTGTATGTATATATATGTATGTATTCTGGATATTACTTCTCTGTCAATTATGTATGTTACAAATACCTCATTCTGTCTTGTCTTCATTCTTTATGATATGTTTTGATGACTAGAATTCTTAATATAGTTAAATCTATCTTTCCTCTTACGATTAGAGGAAATTATATGTTCTTGTGTCTTATTTAAGAAACCCTACTCTACCTCAAGGTCATGATATTCTATATAATCTTCTAGCAGCTTTTAAAATTTGCCTTTCATATTTATTCACCTGAACACCTGGAATTTCTTTTTTAGAGTGATCTCTAGTAGAAGTCCAATACCTCCCACCACCCCGACTTCCCAATGTGGCCAGAAAGTTTTGGCATTTCTTCTTTTGCCAAGTAAGGACTACTAAATTATCTTACCATTATCACCTTATACAGAGACATTTTAATACCAAAACATGGGAAGAGCATAGGGTCAGAGGAAAGGAGAACCCTTTAAATCAAATAATTAACTGTTTGAGTTGTACTAATTTAATTCGTCTTAATTTTTCTCATTTTGTTACAGGTTCTATGCACCGGTTTATGGAGATGGATGAAGGAACTTCATTTTTTTCCTCCGAAGGGCTGACATTCCCCAAGTCTAACAATCACATAGAGGTCCAGTGTTTTCCCGAGCTGTCCTGGGCAGCCACAGACCCTAAGAACTTTTAACACTGCATCAGAGGCACACTGGCCTCCAGAGACCCAAGATTTTGTACATCTTTGGCTACTTACCCTGGGAAGCCACTCTTAAGATGAACCAAAGTCCCTCATACTGCATTTTATTTTATTTTATTTTATTTTATTTTATTTTATTTTATTTTATAAGATTTTTTTTATTTATTTAACAGAGGGATCACAAGTAGGCAGAGAGGCAGGCAGAAAGAGGCGGGAAGCAGGCTCCCTGCTGAGGAGAGAGCCTGATGTGGGGCTCGATCCCAGGACCCTGAGATGATGACCTGAGACAAAGGCAGAGGCCCAACCCACTGAGCCACCCAGGCGCCCCCATACTGCATTTTAAACCCTATCTTCTCCCTATCCAGTATTTGAGTGCCCACTATGCACGCACATAGCATGTGCCACACACGTGGTTCCTGGCCCTCTTGGAGCTTGGTGTTCAGCAGGGCAGGTGAGCAGTTACCACGGGGCAAAGAGGGCCAGGTCAGGCATAAGCAAAGGTTATGTTCAAGCACATCACATGGCCAGTTGCATCTGACAGGTACAAGTAGAAGTCTCCTCCCCTGGGAGCCTAAGCTGAGACCTGTAGCCTGGGTGATAGTTGTGGGAGCGAGGTGGGGATGGGAGAAAAGGTGGTAAGCTATAGAGGGCTCTGGGGCTGGGAAGACAGCATAGGCATACTTGGAAGAAGTGAATGTTCTTTGGTGTGCCTGGGACCTTAATGGCCAGGTCAGGATGGGGAGAACCCTGTGAGCCAGGAGAAGGGGTATAGACTGGTTTGAGAAGGCAGGGGGAAAACCTGGAACCGCTTCTTTGCTGACCAGAGGCAGGTTGGGTGTGCATTTTAGAAAGTTGGTTGAGGAGGGGATACCACTACCATTACACTGCCCTTGGCCATAAATTCATTGATGTTCTCTGAACCAACAGCACCCTTTCCTTTCTGCAGTAGTCCAGCCTCACCCCTTTCTGCTGACTTCAGATCACATGTGCCTTGAACAATAGGCCCAGGAACAGAACCCCTGTGATGCTACCCTCCATCAAAAAGCAATCACTGTGAGAACATGTGTTTTTCTTTGATTTAGCCAAAGTTTAGTAGGGCTTGTTAGGAAAAAGCAAGTCTGAGTGATTTCAGGGTGTGCAGGGGACACTCCAGCATCTAATTCACTCTTCTTGGTTACCAGGAGACCCAGAGACCTGCCTCACCAGCTCTGTGTGGATAGGTTTAGACTTGGGTAAAACTCACTTTTCCTCCACACAGTTTACAAGCAGGGAGAGAGTGCTTTGTATATTTGAAAAGTCCATTTGCATCATGAATTCTCATTCATATTCACTTCAATCCATGAATTTTTTTTTTTCTGATTGACTTCCCAGATGAACCACATGCTTTGCTCTGTAGGATAATTAGGTCAAAGTAGGAGAGCAGAGAATTTGAAAAGCAGCCTTTCCACCTGCTCCTCCTGGCTGTGCCCTAGAAGATGGTCCCTCGGCCGTACTTCCTAGAATCCACTGAGACCGAAGTTAAACCACACCATCCTCAGCTGCAGTGACCCTGTGCTGGCCCTGGCCCCGGCCCCCTGTGCAAGGTCATTCATGAGACACCAGTGCCGCCTCAGTGGCCTCCGTCAATCATTCATGCCCACTAGATGCCTTTGGAGTGGAAATTCCCAGGTAAAGTTGTAACAGATAAAGATGAAAGCATTTCTTTGTATCACCCACTTTATTTAAAATCACGGGGACAGGAGGACTATAATTCTTAAGTCTTAAATTCTTAAAAGGTGGTTTTCCCACCTTTGAAGCATGTTTTTCTATTGGTGACAGCTCCCTCATTTTGAGACTCCCAGAGTTTAAAACATTTTTGTCCTGAGTGCTGTTAATTCCTCTGCTGTGAGTATCTGGGCTTAATGAATCCGTAGACTTTTCCTTTTGGGTCTTTGTTACAAATGAAGGATACTAGTCACTACTGCTCTGGCTGGGAAACATGTTTTTTGTTTCCTTTTAAGTTACCAGATTAAATCCTGCAACTCTTCTCCCTTAAGAGCAGGCTGTGCTTCCAAAGTTTCTAACACAATTCCTAGGGTATGCGGATGGATTTCCTGTATTGAAAATGTCCTTCATGGGGGCTTTGTCTCAGTTCGTAGAAACCTACATGTCAGAGAGCCAGTGTATATATGAAAACATAGTATAAAGGCGCTAGAGAACTGAAATGCTCTGTATAAGAGTCCAAAAAAATGTTAACTTATAACCTGACAGCTAAAAACTTAGCTCCCCTCTGCTACAGCCCTAGCAGCAGCAAGTAAAGATTCAAAACCACTTAGTATAATCCTGTCTAGAGTTCAGAAGACAAGAGGAGACCTGCTCAAAAATTTGGTATAAAGTGTTGAGTGTCTTAAGAAGTCCAGTAAAGTGCCATGGTGTTCCTTTCTGCTGGGACAATCAGAGAAGACTTCCTGGAGGAAGTGGCATTCTCTCTATTCTTGAGTGAGTGAAGAAGGTAAGATTCTGAATAGAGGCAGTAAAGGTAAGAGCAGATTTTTAGCCCACCCTCAGGGAGGCCCATGGCCTATGATGCAGAAAAGGAACAGATAAGAGTGAGTAAAGAAAGGGGTAAGAGGTGATAATAAGGAGAGCACATTAGAGAGTAAGGAGGGGGAAATCCCCTAAGTGGCAAATACAGGAAGTAAAAGAAGTAGAGTTGACCCTTGAACAAATCAGGGATTGGGGCACCGACCCCTCCACCGTGCAGTCAAAAATCTGTGTTAACTTTCAGCTCCCCTAAAACTTTACTTATTGCCTACTGTTCACCTCTAGCCTTACTGATAACGTAAGCAGTCGGTCAATGTATATTTTGTTTGTTATATGTATTGTATGCTGTATGCTTAGAGTAAAGTAAGCTAAGGAAAGGAAAACATTATTAAGAAAATCATAAGGAAGAGATAATACATTACAGTTCTGTGCTATATCAAAATACTCCATGTATGAATGGACCCACACAATTCAAACTCATGTTATTCAAGGGCCAACTTACTTTCTCCACTGGAAAGTTGCTTGAGTCTTGGAGGAGTGGTGAGTAAGGCCACTCTGACTGAAGTGGACACCTCTCCTCAGCACTTGACCATTCCTTCCTCCCTTAGGTGTCCACGCTTCCTGTAGAAGATCAGGCTCCCACACTCCAAAAGAGTGCTTTTTTGAGTGTGTTTGAATGTTAAGCTAATACTTGTTTCATTGCTTTGAAAGAGATGCCCTTGCACCTGGGTGGCTCGGTCGGTTAATGTCCGACTCTTTTGATCTAAGGGTTGTGAGTTCAAACCCCACACTGGGTTCCATGCTGGGCATGGAGGCTACTTAAGGAAAAGAAAAATGCTCTTCTAAGAAGCAGGATCAAGCATTAAAGCTGGAGTGAACATTTTTATGGCTCTGTACCTTAATTAAGTGAGTATCTAACTCATTTTAAATGGACTTAATCTTATCCTAAGATTGGTCAATATTCCATTCCTAAATTTATATCAAAGAAATCCAGAAGGAGGAAAAAGGTATGTGTATGGAGTTCTGTGTCATTATAACGAATAATGGAAACTTGGAAACAACCAAAAGGACTGCCATGATACTTAAGTGTGATACTAATAAGTGTGGTGCTCACTGTCACATTAGATGGCTGTTAATCACTGAAAAGTGGGGTAATGCAGAGATGAAAATACAGAGGGGCGAAAAAATTTATCCAAAGACAGGTGGTTCATAGTGGGCAGGAATCTGACTTGCTTCTCTCTGCATTTTTTCTTCCTCCTTCCCGTACCTTTTCTCCGTTTTCCCCATACTGCTGTGAGAAGCTGGCTACAGCATTGGAGGGAGGGGACGATCCAAGCACATATGGAGGTAGAGAAGACACTGCCTGTGAGTAGAAGCCTCTCCGGCCTTGGATGCGTCTCCATCACCATGCCTACTATTCTGGGGGCTAACTAGCTAGTGCTCTAATGGCCGGGGGAGGTGGGGGGCGGGTCCTGGCACACAGGAGGCAGTGGATGACTGTTGTGACACGAGCAAAACCTTCCTTCGCAGTGCGGGGCTCTGTGGTTACAGCTTACCAAGCGCAGTGTAACTGAGTACTGAAAGAGCAAAAGGAGCTCAGGAAACAAAATAAAGCAGTGCTTTCAACTGTTTCTATTTTACAGAGTGCTGGGTGAAACTGTAAAAGGATATTTAGTACCACAGAAAGTGGGCCAAGGGTAAGAAAAACTCTCCATACCCAAGAGACTTCAGCTGACCAAATTAAGTCCGATCCAGAATAAACACTTCTCATCTGGAAATCTAGCAGTTCCAGAAAATACCGTCCAAGTGGAAAAGGGCCCACGATGCTGGTCCATGCAATTGTGTAGCCCTTGAGGCGAGTGGGAAGAAGTGCCACCATCCTGGGGTACACGGGGAGAATAGTTCTCGGGCCTCAAAGGAGAGAACTGTGCGGCTAAAGAGAAACCAGGCCCACGTGCCCTTTCTCATGAACTTGACCAGCCTTGGTCATTTTACCCTGTTCTTACACAGTGTCCAAAACCTACAACAAGGTTTCTATTATCAAATCCAACAGAAACAACTTTCAAGCAGTCATGTGAATAGCACTGCACGTGAAGGAACTCACTGCAAATGAAGCCAAAGCTCAGCTTCAGTGGTCAAGACTGTGTTGCTGTTTTATCAGGAAAAGCATTATCACTGCCCCTTTAAAGATCACTTAAGAACATCAGACTAAATCATAGATGGCAAGAGGAATTTAAAATATAACTTTCTTTCTCTAACAATTTGTAAAAATCCAGGCTTAAAATTGGAAAGTGGGGATTCCAAGAGGTACACATGCACCATGTTCAGGGCAGCATTTTCCACGATAGTCCCAAGGGGTGGAAGCGAGCAGCATCCAGCCACTGAGGAACGGATAAGCAAGATGTGCGGTATACACACAATGGAATATTATTCTGCCTCTAAAAGGAAGGAAATTCTGCCTGTGCTGCTACGTGGATGAACCTTGGAGACATGATGCTAAGTGAAATAAGCCAGTCACAAAAGGGCAAATACTGTATCATCCCGCTTGTGTAACATACTTAGAGTAGTCCCAGTCCCAGAGACAGAAAGCAGAAGGGTGCTTGCCAGAAGCAGTGCGGCAGGGGGGAGTGGGGAGTTACTGCTGACTGGGTACAGAGATTCAGTTCTGCAAGATAAAAAGTTCTGGAGATGGATGGTGCTGATGGTTACACCCTGTGAATGTGCTTTAAAAAAAAAATTATTTATTTATTTATTTATTTATTTATTTATTTATTTAATGCCCTTAGACCATGGAACCACTGGAAGAGACACTTGGGATCTTCCCAGTTCAATTCTCTTCCCGTTCACCTTTTCCTGTGGCAGATTTCAAACACAGAAGTAGTCAGAAGAGTATAATAAACCTCCTTTTACAGTATACAACTCAGCTTCAATAGCTGTCAGTTTATAGCCAATCTAAATTCATCTTTACCCTCACTTTTTCCCTCCATCCCACAGAATTATTTTTAAAACGTTTTATTTGGAAGTAATTTCAAGGATATAAGTAAGTAATGAAAATGAAAACAGTAAAGCAAAACCAAACACCTACTATCCTTTACTCAGGTTCATCTGTTACTATCGTTTTATTTCATTTGCTTTTCTTTATATGTTCTTTCTCAGCCTCTCTCACATACGCACCTCTCCCCCAAACACTTTTTTTCCCGCCCGTTGGGGGTTAAGTTACATATATCCTGGCCCTTTACCTTGAACTACTTCATTGTGTATTTCCTTAAAATAAGGATAGTCTCTTACATACCATTGAGTATAGTTACCACTTTCAGTAAATTTAACACTGAGTCGATTTTATCTCCACACCATTTGTATCCCAGGTTTTTGTTTTGTTTAGTTTTTTTAAGATTTTTCATTTATTTATGAGGGATGGGGTGGGGGGGCACAGAGGACAGGGAGAAGCAGGCTCCCCCGTAGAGCAAGAAACCCAATGTGGGGCTCTGGTGAGATTAGATTTCATTGTTGGCCAGAAGTTGCCATCATCTGAAGGCTTGCTTAGGGCTGGTGTATCCATTTCCAAGCTGCTTCATTCCCACATCTGGCAAGTTAGTGCTGTAACTGTCACTCCTTGCCTCAGGGACCTCTCCCTAGCGTTACTTCTGTGCCCTCATGGCATGGAGTGGCTTCCTCTAGAGCAGGTGGTCCTGAGAGAGCAATGCCTTTTGGGACGGACCCCGGGGGTTGGGGGGTTCATACACTCACTTCCACTACAGTCTGCTCATTAGAAGTGACTAAGTCTAAGCCACCTAACAAGAAAGAATTAAGCTCCAACGTTTTTGTTTTTTAAGTACCAACTCTTGAAGGGAGATTATAAAGAATTTGCAGCCATATTTTAGGATCATCACAGCATCCATTGATGATTCTTGCCTGATTCAGTTCTTATTCTGACAGCTGCAAAATCCTGATTTTCCAACTACCCTGTATTATTTTTGAAGCAAACCCTGGCATCCTATTTAATCCATAAATATTTAAGATGTATCTCTAAAAGATAAATGTTTTAATGTTTAAGCTGATAATGGTGTTACCAGATAGCAAATTTGTATTTAAATTTCCATTTGTCTCATGAATGCCATATTTTTTATTGGGCTACAATTCAGATGGCATAAAATTCACCCATTTAAAGTGTACAGTTCAGTAGCATCTGGGTTACTCAGTGGGTTAAGCCTCTGCCTTTGGCTTGGGTCGTGATCTCAGGGTCCTGGGATCGAGCCCTACATCGGGCTCTCTGCTCTACAGGGAGCCTGCTTCCCCCTCTCTCTGCCTGCCTCTCTGCCTACTTGTGATCTGTCTGTCTCTGTCAAATAAATAAATAAAATCATTTAAAAAGAAATAAAGTGTACAATGCAGTGGCTTAAAGTTGTACGGTCATCATCACTATCTTAATTCCATCACCCTAAATAGAAACTGTATCCATTAGCAGTCACTTCCCATTTCCGACTCATCCCCTGGCAGCCACTAAGATACATTCTATGGATTCACCTGTTATGGACATTTCATATAAATGGAATAATACTATATGGCCTTTTCTGTCTGACTTCCTCACCTTAGCATAAAGTTTTTAAGGCTGATCCATGTTATAGGATGAATAAGTACGTTATTATTTTAAGTAGACGGCCTCACCCAGTGTGGAGCCCAGGGCAGGGCTTGAACCAATGACCCTGAGATCAAGACCTAAACTGAAATCAAGAGTTGGACATTCAACCAGCAAAGCCACGCAAGTACCCCTTACTTGATTCTTTTTTTTTCTTTCTGAATTCCAGTGTGTGGCTATACCACATTTTATTTACCCACTTTTTGGCTATTATAAATAACATTGCTATAAACATTTGTGTGCAAGTGTTTGTGAAGCCATGTTTATTTTTTGTTTGAATCAGGACCAAGGTAAAGTCTACACAATGCTATTGGTGGATAAATCTCTGTTATAGGTTCTTCCTTCCACAACTTTATATATTTTTTCAGTTTGTTAAGATATTTGAGTCCTGTGTCCTGCAGTTTCCCAAAATCTGGATTTTGTTGATTGCATCCTCTTGGCATAATTTAACATGATCTTTTAACATCTGTGCTTTCATAAACCGGTACTTGGGTGTAGAAACTATATCAGATTCAGTCTTGATGGAGAAGGGCAAGGTGACTATAGGTAGGCTGTTTCCCTACCAACCTAATTATCTTTTTTTTTTTTTTAATAGCAGCCATTGATCATCATTGCCCAGGTCCATTTTGCCATAAGAAGTAATGATAGTCTCATGCTGTCATTTCTTATCTATTAGCTGGAATATAATAGAAAGAAAAAATTTGCCCTTGGTTTTTTTTATTACTGCATGATTTAGTTTGTATATAAAAGGAAGGATAAAATGCTTCAATTTTTCCCTTTGTTTTATCCTCTAATAATGATCAACTGTGGGTTTTGAAAATGAATTGGTGGATTAAACATATTTAATATATTCCACTGGAGTGGTATTTTTTTGGTGGTTCTTGTTTTGGTTTTTTTGTTTTCTTTTACATAAGAGTTCTATTTTTTTTTTTTAATAAGTTGTCACGTTTTGGCAGGAACTCATGAATAGAGTCTTTGTCATTCATCACATTAGATGATTAATGATATTTTTTTGATATAAAGTCATTTAGGGTTTAATAATTCAAATATGGGTACACTTTTTTCAAATAAAGTTAAGGCAAAATGTTTGAAAATTTTCATGCTAATGTTTTAATTTCCAAAGAAGATAAAGAGGTTAAATATTTAGTAGACCATTTAGCAGGAAAAAACCAATGACATATAGTGGTATCCTGTAGGAGTTTCAGTAGATTAAGGGTAAAATAGGTCCCTTTATGTACCATTAAACAGCTGGCATCCTCACAGAGAGGAATTACTTTTTTTTAAGATTTTGAGAGAGAGGGTGCCTGCGTGGCTCAGTCATTAAGCATCTGCCTTTGGCTCAGGTCATGATCCCAGGGTCCTGGGATGGAGCCCTGCTTTGGGCTCCCTGCTCAGCGGGAAGCCTGCTTCACCCTCTCCCACTCCCCCGGCTTGTGTTCCCTCACTCAGTGTGTCTCTCTCGGTCAAATAAATAAATAAACTCTTAAAAAAAAAAAAAAGATTCTGAGAGAGAGAGAGTAGGGGAAGAGAGGGAGAAGCAGACTCCCCACTGAGCTCCAGGCAGGACTTGACCCCAGAACCCTGGGATCATGACCGGAGCCTAAGCAGACACTTAGCTGATGAGCCACCCAGGCGTCCCAGAGGAAATGTTTTCAACACAGAAGATACATGACACAGTATGTGTTGGTGTGGGAAAGATGTCTGCTTTCAAATACATTTACTGATGTTTGAATTTTACTGCCCCCGCCAAATGATGCTACTAGTACGATGATAAAAGGCCGAGAAAATTAACCACAGTATGTGAAGGGTTATGTGTTATGATTCAGAAGCTTTAATTTTTTCAAAAATTTCTTAATGTGTTTATCTTCCTCTTGTTGGAGTTATTCTTTTTTTTTTTTTTTTTTTTAAAGATTTTTTTTTTTTATTTATTTGACAGAGAGAGATCACAAGTAGACAGAGAGGCAGGCAGAGAGAGAGAGAGAGGGAAGCAGGCTCGCCGCTGAGCAGAGAGCCCGATGTGGGACTCGATCCCAGGACCCTGAGATCACGACCCGAGCCGAAGGCAGCGGCTCAACCCACTGAGCCACCCAGGCGCCCCTGGAGTTATTCTTACTGTTGCTCACTTTGTCCTCTCTTTGGCCAGTGGTGGTTTTTTTTTGTTTTGTTTTGTTTTGTTTTTTTTAAGAAATTCTATGGCCCCCATCTCTCCCTACAAGCCACACCGGGGGCTGATCCCAGGAGCTGTCTCACGCAGGCAGTTTCTCCCCACACCTTCCCTCAGGCATCAGCCCTTCCAGCCAGTGGGATGAGGCCTGCCATCAGCCATCCATCCATCCATCCAACCATCCGGCTGGCATTGAGGAGGTTTTGCGTGGTGACTGCTGGCAGACCCCAAATGCCCCTCCTGTCCTGGTGGGCCCTCAGGCCTTTCCAGCTAACTTGAATCCTAGGTGTTTCCCATCCCACGGTGCCCTGGTCAGGCCTGGCCAGTGGTTCCTGTTGGCTGCTTGGTTCCCAGGTCTTTGGCATGACTGCAGCATTCTTTGATCACTAACTCGATAGCTGGTATAAGGTATTTCTAGCCTCCTTTGTACATTCCTTGCCCCATATCTAGAATCAGCCTTTTCTCCAAGAATCTGTGGTTCCATTTAGTAGGAAATATTACCTCAAAACTTCAGTCCAGGAGTGAATCAGTTGCTCACTGACTGGTAGTTATTTGCAGGCCTATTCAGCAGAAAGAGGAAAATTTGTTTTGTTTAAGATGTATTGTGAGTCCATGCAGGTACTTGCACTGCAAACTCAGACCACAAGGATTTGACTTTCCCCCTGTTGTACCTAGGTATTTCGTTCTCCCATGCAGAGGATCCCAGTTGTAGAGATTCTAGTAATAACAAATTAGATTATGACTCATTTACTTTAATACATGGTACGTACCCAACAGTCTCGGGATACTAACACGACCACTGATAATGTGACTAATGACGGGGAAAGATTTTTATTTACTTTTAATGTAGGCTCCACATCCGGCATGGAACCTCACCTGGACCTTGAACTCACATCAACACCTGAGTGGAGATCAAGGGTCAGATGCTTAACCAACTGAGCCACCCAGGTACCCCAGAGATTTTTTTCCTTAGGGTTTATACCACTAGGGATGCATAAGTTACTGCTTTAAGAGTTACTTTTTGTGTGGTTATGCCACCCACTGGATACTAATTTAGATTCATTAGCTTTATCCTCAAGTTTTTAAATTTACTTTTGTTTTATAATTGTGTAATATATTTACCTAGTTCCAAAGTCAAATTTACCAAACTAGATATAGTCAAAATGACTTAATTTTTGTCCCTTGTTGTGTTCCTTTCTTTTCTCTCTAGTTAACTGTTTAAAAATGTTTGTAATTTATTGTTCTGCTTTAAACACAGAAGCAAATACACATAAAATAGTATATATTTTACCACACACCCACCCACTCACTCTCTCCATTTTGCTTTTTAATCTGGAGCTCTTTATGGATTTGATATTTAACCAATCCTCTTCTGATAGAAATTTGAGTTGTTCCTGGTCTTTTTGCTGTTACAAATAATGTTGTAAGGGATAACAGCCTTGTGCATGTTTACATTTAAAAAACATTTTTTGCCAGTTTGTTTTTGGGAGCGAGCACTAGATGAGGGATTGCTAGTCAAAAGAATTAGTAATTTTACCGGTATTGTCAAATTCCCAACCACTTGATTGTGAGTGTTTTTCCAACAACAGTATGTCAAACTTTTGGATTTTTGCCAGTTTAATATATGAGAAATAGTTATCTCATTGTTGGTTTTATCTTTGTGTTTCACTTAACATGAATGAGGTGAGCATGTTTTCATATCGTTAGCCATATCTTTCCCTGTTCATTGATTATCTCACAGGATCAACTTCCTATAGAGCCCTTGGTCTTTTAAATTTTCTTTTAGTTATTATTTTTTAAAAGATTTTATTTATTTATTTTAAAGATTTTGTTTATTTATTATTTATTTGTTTAAAGATTTTATTTATTTGGGTGACTGTCAGTTCAGAGAGACCACAAGGGGGCAGAGAGACAGGCAGAGAGAGAGGGGGAAGCAGGCTCCCAGCTAAGCAGAGAGCCCGATGCGGGGCTCGATCCCAGGATGCTGGGATCATGACCTGGGCCGAAGACAGAGGCTTTAACTCATTGAGCCACCCAGGCACCCTAGTTCTTATTGTTTTTAAGATTTTATTTATTTGTCAGAGACCACAAGCAGGAGGAGCAGGAGAGGCAGAGGGAGAAGCAGACTTTCCTCTGAGCAAGGAGCCCGATGTGGGACTCAATCCCAAGACCCTGGGGTCATGACCTGAGCCAAAGGCAAATGCTTAACCAACTGTGCCACCCAGGTGTCCCAAATTTTTTAACTTTTATAAAAAAATATATTTTAGACCATGCATGAGTGGGGGAGGGGCAGAGGGAGAGAATCTTCAAGCAGACTCCCTGCTGAGTGGGAGCCCCATGAGATCACAAACTTTGCCTAGACCAAGAGTTGGACACCCAACCAACTGAGCCACCCAGGCATCCCAGTCTTTTTATTTCTAAAAGCTCTTTAAAGAGGGGCACGTGGGTGACTCAGTTGGTTAAACATCTGCCTTTGGCACAGGTCATGATCCAGGGTCCTAGGATTGAGGCCCACATTGGGCTCCCTGCTCATCAGGGAGCTTGCTTCTCCCTCTTCCTCTGCCTGCCCATTAACCCCACTCATGCGTACATGAGACATGCGTCTCAAAATCTTTAAATACATAAATAAAAGCTCTCTAAAGATATTAGAAATACTAACAACTTGAAATATTCTTATATACCAGCAGGTGTCACAATATGACCTAGGGGAACTCATCCATGTTCTTCTGGTAAGTCTACGAATGTTCCTATATATAAAAATTTAAAGGGAAAAAAATTGTTTAGACACCATTTTTTAAAAAGTTTGTCTTTCCCTGTTGAATTATCCTGGCACTTTGGTCAAAAAATTGACCATAGGGGCACCTGGGTGGCTGTCAAGCATCTGCACTTTGGCTCAGGTCATGATTTCAGGGTCCTAGGATTGAGCCTCCCCCTGTTCGTGTTCTCTCTTTCATTCTCTAATAAATACTATCTTTTTTTAAAAAATGGACCATAAACACATGAAAATACATTTCTGGGTTCTGTTATATTCTGTGTCCTCATGCCAGTACCACACTGTCTTCATTATAGTAAAACTTTGAATTTTTTAAAAGATTTTATTTTTAACTAATCTCTACACCCAATGTGGGGCTTGAACCTACAATTTGAGATCAATATTCATATTCCCTATCAACTGAGCCAGCCAGGCACACCTGAAATTTTCTGTGTAGGTGTTCAAACTTTGTTCTTTTTGTAAAAATGATTTTGGCTATTGCATTTCCCTTGCTTTTCTGGAAAAATTTTAAAATCAGCTCTTCAATTTCTGTGAGAGAAAAAAGTGTACTGGCATTTTGATAGGGATTACATTGAATCTGTAGATCAATTCAAAGAGAATTGCCATCTTAACAATATTGATTCTTTCAATTCGTGAACATGCTCTATTTCTTTAGCTCTTCAAGCTCAGCAATGTTGTGTAGTTATCAATGTCTTACACGTCTTCTGTTAAATTTGTTCTTAATTTTGTTATGTCATCGTTAATGAATTTTTATGGTTGATAATACATAAATACAGCTGATTTTTGTTTTTATGTATTGATCTTGTATCCTTGCTTAAGGATACTTGCTATTATTCTAGTTGTTATTGTTCTCAGTTCTAAGCTGTTTGCCTTTTCCATTTCTTACCTTGTTGCCTTGGCTAGTACAATTCCACGTGGAAGTGATAAAAGCAGGCATCCTTGTCTAGTTCCTGATCGTAGGGGGGAAAGATTTCAGTCTTTCACCATTAAGTGTATTAGCTCTGGGTTTTTCACAGATGTTCTGTATCAGATTGAGTGAATTTCCTTCTCTAATTTGCTGAGTTCTTATTATACATGGATATTGGATTTTGTCAAATTTTTATGTCTCCTGAGATGATCATATGATTCTTCTCCTTTATTCTGCTAATATGGTTATGTTATATGATTTTCAGATGTTAAATCACCCTTTCATTCCTGGGATAAAATCTACTTGGTCAAACCCTTTATGTTGGTAAGTTGTTTTTTTTTTTTTTTTTTTCTTTTTTAAATGCCAGCTCATTTGATGTTAACTTATTTGTTAAATCCTTTCTCCATAGTGTCAGAAATACTCTACTACCAATTACAATTCCAAAATACTGGCCTGAATTCAAATTCCCTTTGTGCCTATGCACTCTTTTGTATAGATTTTATTTTGTGTCTACCATGTGCCAGGCATTGTTACATGTTGAGGATACAGAAATAAAGAAGGTAGATGCAAGCCCTTACCCTCAAAGCAGTGGTGAAGACAATCAAAACAAGTCACTATAAGATAGCTTGAGGAATGTTAGACAATGTTGGGTATGAATTGTGATCTAAATAAAGGGAACCCACAATAGAATTTTTTAAGCCACCTAAAGGAGATTACTTGACATGTAAATTGAATTTAGGCAGGGGTTACCATAGTATTTTATCATCCAAACAGGAAAATTTTTATTTATTTATTTATTTTTTTAAGATTTTATTTATTTGACACAGGGAGAGAGAGATCACAAGTAGGCAGAAAGAGAGAGGAGGCAGAAGGCTCCCTGCTAAGCAGAGAGCCTGATGCGGGGCTCAATCCCAGGACCCTGGGATCATGACCTGAGCTGAAGGCAGAGACTTAACCCACTGAGCCACCCAGGTGCTCCCAAACAGGAAAATTTTTAAAAGTGAAGGGGAAAACAAGTATAAAGTAGAATATATTGTTACCTTAGATCTAACCAAAGGGGAAGAGTGAGGCAAATAAAAGCATTTGTGAAAGAAGACTCAGTCTATTAAAATAACTAAAAATCTCCATTTAGTGAGTTTGTAAACTGTAAGGAAGAAATGGAGGCCAGAAGAGTACGGAGAAATCATATTCTAAAGGCCCTGTAAATCAGAAAGGACCTTGGACTTCATTCCAAGGACAATAAAAGTTCTAAGCAAAAATATGACATAATTGTTGGGAAAAGATTATGTTGATTGCAATGTGGTAAAAGCATGAGCAAAAAGAGTACCAGCAGAGATCATTTGCGGGGGCGTGGGGGGGATGGAGAGTTCAGTATGGGTTTTTGCAATCATGAGATGTTCTCTGATTGTGTGACTGCATGACTATGACTGTGAATATAAAGACCACTGAATTATTGTTTGGTATGTGAATTACAGCTCAGTGAAGCAGGTTTGGTTTTTTTTTTTTTTATTTATTTGACAGAGAGGGAAATCACAAGTAGGCAGAGCAGCAAGCAGAGGGGGGGAAGCAGGCTCCCCACTGAGCAGAGGCTTAAACCACTGAGCAACCCAGGTGCCCCAGGTTTGTGTTTTTTTTTAAAGGAGATTTAGAAAATTAAGTTCTCCAGGTGAGATGATAGGGCCTCTGTATTAATGTGTTAGAAATGAGGAGAGGTTCAAGAAATGTTTTAAGGGAAACTGTAAGACCTTGTGACTCACAGGATACAGAGGTGAGAGGGAGGGAAAAGTCAAATGAACTTTCAAGATTCTGCTTAAGCTGCGGGATGGATGACAGTGCTGTTTACTAAGGGAACCTCAACCATACATGTGAGATGGGAGTGGGGGAAGATCTTAAGACATGTTGAATTTGAGCTAACATGGAGACATTTAAGTTGGATTATCTATTCTGGACTGTGTCCCCTCCCCCCACTCCCCAAATTCATTTGCTGAAACTCTAAATCTCAACCTGATGGTATTGGCAAATAATTAGGTCATGGGAAGTAATTAGGTCATGAGGATGGAGCCCTCATGATCTCATTAGTATCCTTGTAAGAGGCCAGGGAGCATGCTCAATCTTTTTCTGCCACGTGAGGATACAAGCAGTCCGCAGCCTGTACGGCCCAGAAGAGGGTCTCACCAGACCCTGGCCATGCTGGCACCCTGATCTCAGAATTCTAGTTTCCGGAATTGTGAGAAACAAATTCCTGTTCTTTATAAGTCACCTAGTCAATGGCACTTTGTTTTAGCGACCACGCTATTCCAAATGTGGCTCTCAGGTGAAGATCTAGGCCAGAGGAAATCAACTTAAGTCATTTAAGTAAACAGCATTATTTAAGATACGTGAATATAAGATCAAGATTTAAGAGCTGCTTAGAGGTGAAATCTGCATCTAAGCAAAGGCCCCAGAAGTAGGGGAAAAAAACAGAGGGGTGTCATGTCACAAGTCAAGTTTAGAGTCTTTCAAATGAAGTATTCAGCAGTTTAAAGTAGTAGTATGTGTCAAGACAAGACAAAGTGGAATCTGAACTTACAAAGTTTCAGTGGAGTGATAATGGCAGAAACCAATCTCACATGTGTTCACTGGTAAATGGTGAGATGCAGTGTCAAAAGACAGTAAAGGTGGGGCGCCTGCGTGGCTCAGTGGGTTAAGCCTCTGTCTTCGGCTCAGGTCATGATCTTGGGATCCTGGAATAGAGCCCCGCATTGGGCTCTCTGCTCGGCAGGGAGTCTGCTCCCTCCTCTCTCTCTGCCTGCCTCTCTGCCTACTTGTGATCTCTGTCAAATAAATAAATAAAATCTTAAAAAAAAAAAAAGACAGTAAAGGCAAGGAATTAGTTTTTGAAGGGGAAAAGAAAGAAGGGGGGGATGAAAAGATTGTTTAAAAAAAAAACAAACAAAAATGGTTTGGTCCTATCTAAAGAAAGGAAAGGACCCATTTAGAGAAGTTGAAGATAGTGAAGAAACGCAATGGCTGTGTAAGACTCAGGAAGGATTACTTCAAGTTCAAGGTTTGGGTAGAGTCTTGGAGTATTTCAGTTCCTGACAGGATGCTGGTGCACAAGCCAGTTTGGGAGCCAGGGTAATCACAGAGCAGACTTTGTAAGGAGCTTGGAAAGGATGTTGTGTCTAGTACAGATCCTGGATTCTTTTCTTTTGGCGTCGGAGGAAGAACTTGTAGTGGGGGCAGGTGCAGTAGGTGACGCAGTTCAGGAAGTTTTCCATTTTTTCCTGTGAACTAATCTGCTTGTAGAGTTGGGGGAAGGTGAAGATTTCGTAAGACTGGAGGTTTCACATTGCCTTGAATGATGGGTGTCTTGCTCCTGCTGAAGACCTTTGAGGATGGGGACCACCAATCCCATAGTGGCGCGAGCCTGTGCCCCCGTGTGGGGCTTGATCCCAGGACCCTGAGATCATGACCTGAGCCAAAGGCAGAGGCTTTACTCACTGAGCCACCCAGGCGCCCCTAGAAATGGCTTTTCTTAAAGGTCCCATCTAAGCTAAGACACAAATTTATTTCTGAAGTTCCTCCACGATACTCTTGATTTTATAGTGTAATCCACGGCCATCATTTTTTATTTCACTGGGTTATGTTCCTCAGTCAGAGGCAGACTGAACGGAACTCAGCTGAGATTTGGGTTTGGCCACACAGTTATAAAATAATGACAGTAAAACAAAGGAGTCTAGGATCTTGCCAAGAAAGTGGCAGAAGTAGTAAGAGGACAGATCTAAGCTGGATGGAGAGTTAAGTGAAGAAAGATGACGACTTTAAGTGGAACTCCTAATGAGAATAAAAAATTTGGTATATTTTGGGTTTGACTGTTTCAAACATAAGGCCTTTATAGGACCAGCTTTTGTTCATTTTTATCACCAACAATGCTACACTGTAGGGGGGTGGAGCTGTATGTAAGAAAATTCCTACTCTCAGAAACATGGATCATTTTAGGGGCACCTGGGTGGCTCAGTGGGTTAAAGCCTCTGCCTTCAGCTCAGGTCATGATCTCAGGGTCCTGGGATCGAGCCCCTCATCGGGCTCTCTGCTCAGCGGGGAGCCTGCTTCTCTGCCTACTTGTGATCTCTGTCAAATAAATAAAATCTTTAAAAGAAAAAAAGAAAAGAAACATGGATCATTTTATAGCAGAGAGTGCCAGTAAGAACACTCAGTAGAACCATTGGCATAATCAACAGATCAAGGTGAAAGGCACTAAAGATGTGTGAGAAGGGACTCTATTCTGCACAGGGTAAGAGGTGGAATATCAGGAAAGCATTCATATAGACTATATAGATCTTAAATATAGAAAGACAGCTACAAGCAGAATAGGGACAAAAAGACTACTGTGAGTAGACCAGTAGCACAGGCAAAGGCAGCAGAGTATAGGAAAAGCCTGATTAGGAGTTAAAGTTTATGGAAAAATAATGTAAGATAAGGCTGTGAAAGTAATTTAAACTCAAATTACAGAGAGCCTTAAATGTGCTCATGAATTGCAGACTTTATTCAGTAGGCAGTGAGAGGCAGTTTGTGAACATGACTGAGATGTGCTGTAGGAAGACTGTAGGAAGACTGGCCATCCAGAAGGAAATCCTTATCGCAATCCTTATTTAAGGCCTCACTCAACTGCTCTCGATGGGACTGCACAAAAGAATCATCTTGAGTAAGTGCTTTGAAAGATACCTAATGGGTCCACCCACCAGAAATTGTGGTCCCTTTCAGCTCAGGGGAGGCTCAGGCATTTAAAAGTACTCCAAAGGATCCTAATCCAGGACCAGGGTTGAAAGGCATGGTCTCTTCTGTGTAGTTTATATTGATACAGTAAGGCTCAAATCAGACAGTAATAAAGGAAAGCAGGATAGATGGATGGATATGTTAAATTCTTGGGGGGGGGGGGGGAGAACCCTACCTGTAACAAGCTAAACTGACCCAGCAAAATTAAAACTAAAAGCACACCATTCCCATCACAAAAGAAAAACAGATATCGAATATATACAATTTATTTAATAAATTAATGTCATTCAAAATACAGTGCCAGAACATGATGCAGTTGAACATGCTAGTAAGGTTTGTCATGAAGCACCTGTGCTCATGTTAGATTGGCGGCGCCCCGCTACTGCTAGTGGTTCCTGGGATTAATGCCAGAGCAGCACTAGTTACCTGCTCATCTGCACGGCTAGTGCAGAGAATTCCTGAACAGTTCACCTTTCTACTTCCACCCCCCCACACACGCACACAACAGGTCAAAAAAAAAAAAACCACACACACACCCTGACAGCTAGTGGGTAACTATACAGTCACTCTACAGTAATGCTTGTTATTAAATTAGGATGTAATGACCTGGTTAACCCACTCTAAATCTTTAAGATGGAGAAATACAACAGCAGCAGGTAGTTATATGCATGAGCCAATGTTAATGTAATACAGAAAGTGGAGCCATTTACTGATTAAAGCTCCACACAGACCCGCACAACGAGGGACTAGCAATTCTTATTGCAAGCCCAGCAACTTAAGTCCACACCTGGTAAATGACCAGCTGACTGGAAGACCTGTATTCTAGATAGACAATATAAGTTAGTGAAGAGAGAATACATGCACCTAATAGTATAGTTAGACTGATCCTGCAGTCATAGCTTTCCCTGTGCAATACCATAAAATGGAAGATCTTCCTCAACTATAGTATAGGGTTTTGACATTTCTGTACCAACATGGACACTAGTGTCAAGTGCAGCTGAATTAATTACACTGAAAAAAAAAGTATTCTAGGACTTTGGAACAGAAGCACGGGAATGAAATACGTATACTAAAATAACCTCAGCACAATTTGTGATATACCACACTAGGAACAGGAAACTACTTTAATAAGTGAACTTTTTGAACTGTACATAACACAGGGCTAACAATGTTATTAGATAATCCAGATTCTTATGCTCTCATGATACACGTAGAAGTTTCTCAATTATTGGATAATCTATTTCATATTATGGAAGCATATCTTTCTGTAAGACTCACGGATATATATTATACTGATGCAAATATTAAGTAGGGCATAAAAATAAAATTTATCAAAGATAGACTTTTATGTACTCATATTTAGTCCTTTCATAGCCTCTCCTGTTTAGCAAAGGAAATGACAAAGCACAGACATCAGGCGTGCACTCCCTCAACTCGCCGGCTATACAGGTGGTAGTGCAACCATTTCTCCATCCAGTTCAAACTCCTCAGTCCCATCTGGTGAAAAAAGGTAAGTTGGTGGTTTCCATGGAGATTCTTCAAGGCAGGATGGATACAGTTTCCCCACAGTGCACCGAAAATCTCTCCCTAAGTCCCACAGTACACGTTCAGATATATGCTGCCGCAGAGACCACCGGTCAAGTTCCAGATCATACTGGTAGGTGACATACTTAGCTCTCTCGTTTAAGTGGGTTTCTCGCATAAACACACACAGAGAATTTGAGATCACAACAGCTCTAACACAGGGGTCTGAGTACCTCTTAGCAGGGATGTTGGCTGCCATTTTCCACTCATTTTTGTTCACATCGTATATCTCCACAGTTACTGAAGACCCATCTACAGTGCCAGAGGGGAGCCTTATGCCAGAATTGGTAGCAATGTGCAACCCTCCAATATAGAAAATTTTATCACCAAAAGCCGCAGCCGAAGCAAAAGACCTGCTCGTCTGTCTCATGGCCATTTCTACCCATGAATCAGACCTGGGAAAGTAACAGTACATGAGGTTCAGTGTCATCACATAAATGCAGTCGTGAACCACAACTGCCGCACTCCACTGCCACGCACAAGGCAGAGGGCTTACCATTGTCCACTCATCCTTCTCAGTATCGTATCTTTCCACAGTCCTCCGATTGAGTTCTCCACCTACACTGTCTCCTCCAATTGCATAGATATAGCCTTCACAGCAAACCAGAGATGGCTTTATACGGACAAAAAGCATCGGGGTCTTTGGAAACCAGGTATTTTGCTGTGCATCAAACCAATAAAAGCAATTCACAGTTCTGAAGGCAGTCTGAAGTTTGCTTGTTTTACTGTGATTTGTTTTTGTGTTTTTCAGAGGAACTTGACCACCTGCTATATAGATGTCATTATCAGGAGTTACAACAGTCCCAACCTTATGCAAATCGGCTGGTGGGCTACACAGCTTGTAAACTTTTTCTGCTTGGGGGCTGTAACAGACAGAAGAGTAAAGACTACAAGGATTTTCTGAAGATGCTTCAATGAAAATCATCATCTCCTCTTTAGTCATTCCAAGTCTTGGTTTGAAAAACTTGGGCATAGACTTATACAGACCTTGAACCACTACAGACTTGTCATTAGGCGGCAGGCCTTGAAACCAAGCTCTCTGTGTTACTTCGGAAAGTGCATCAATTCTGATTTGGCTAAGAACTGAAGACAAATACTGGGATCGTGATTCTGTGTTGTACTCTAGCCACAGCATAGCAGCTTCGCGAACCGTCTCCTCCTTTTCAACATTTAAATTGTCACTACTGAGGATGTCTATCAGTAGGTCATGTGACAGCTGCATGAAAGCTTCCTGGTGATACACAGCAGTGAACTTGTGCTCTACCATTCTTTTAGCACTTTGTTTTAATTCTTCACAACTGAACAGATCAGCAAAACTCAACAATCGCACGCAATTCTCTGCATTTATTTTTTTAATTAAGTATTCTCGACAACGTTGTAGTACATCTTCTACCTAAAATGGGGGGGGTGATAAAGACAAATTTTACTTTTATATAAAATGCAAGTTTTTTTTAAAATCCAAGTATTATTAATCAAATTCCTATACTATAGTTTCTATTTTTAGATATGTATGCTTGGGCAAAGAGATAATGCCTTCCAGTAATAATAAAATTAGAAGAATCTGCATAGTTTTTCATTTCTACTACTGGTCCAGTGGCCTACTTAAGTGTCCTATTTAGGAGCTAATAGTGTAACATTAAAAATAGGCTCTTAACAATAAATGGTATTAAAGGAAAAGTATGGAAATGTATACATTAAGTTCTGTACTTTTCTAGGCTTTAAAAATATGTAATTAAAAAAAAACAAATGGAAACAATATAAATCACAGTACATAAATTTATAATGATAAATGATAATCATTCATTATAAATGATTGCTGTTGAGTAGAATCTGGTTTCCTCAACATGAACAAGATAGTACCACAGAACAAGAAAACCAGGCACAATGACTAAGTACTTATTTGCCTTTCTTATCTAGAAAGATTATGTCACCGAAGGAATAAATATATTAATATGCAGTTATAAATTATATTTAAATAACCCACCTTAGCCATTGTGTTTCCTAGATTTGTTTTTTTTCCCCTTAAGAAGGAAAAGTAGATCTCAGCTGAATCAGCAGTGCTACCTACTCTACTTAATATACCACAGCAAACTAACTAGAAATAGTTTACAGTGAGAAGTCAGGGTGCTTAGACTGGATGGTCAGTACTTAGGCAGTATTAGGCAGGTTTACTCCTCTAAGCCTCAGTTTTCTCCTGTATACAATGGGGAGATCCTTACTAATGATTATAATAAGGATTAGATGATATCTATATACCTATAGATAAAGCACAACCTCTAACCTAGATAAAACATTAGAATAGTAGCAGGCATATAAAAGCATTATCATTCTCTGTGGTTAATATGGAAAGTCATGTTGGTAGTCACAAAGAGTTACTGTGTTACAAAGAGTCCTGTGTTATATTTGGTAACTATGTGCATACAGAGTTCATTAACATGGTCGGAAAAAAGTTGTAAGGAACAGTGTCACTATTTACAGTAATAAAGTACCCTGGAACCCAAATTTCCTAAAATTCCTCAATTTTTTTTTTTTTTAAGATTTTATTTATTTATTTGACAGACAGAGATCACAAGGAGGCAGAGAGGCAGACAAAGAGAGAGAGGAGGAAGCAGGCTGTCCGCAGAGCAGAGAGTCCGATGCGGGGCTCGATCCCAGGACACTGGGATCATGACCCGAGCCGAAGGCAGAGGCTTTAACCCACTGAGCCACCAATTCTAAAAAATACTTGATTTGAGCTTCTGGTTCTAAAAAAGGTTACTGAAAACTTAAACTATGGAAAGACCGTGCAGACTGTACGCATTTGCTCCTTTCAGGTTTGGAATTAGGTTATGAATGCCTTTAATTCTAAATCACCAGGAAGCTATTATGGACCTCAATTTCCCCAGAGTTGGAAGTACAGCAGGACACTGTATAAAACATGGCCTGAGTTCTGGTTCCCAGAATTCCATTCAGTGTCATTCATACTCAATGCAGCACACATTATGAAGTACCTAGTACGTATCATGACCTGCTCTCCCCAAATACCTTTAGGGTCAAGGGTCTCCCCTCAGAGAAACTGTTCCTGAAGTACAAACTGTTCTTTCAAAACCAGAGAAAGGAATGAGGAATGTATTTTTTTAATATTCCTTTTAAGTGTTTTTTTAAATGTTGAGAGGAAAATAGAGTAAAATAGTTTATCTGTAAATGGATCAATGATCACTTTTTTAAATAGTTCTCCTTAATAGCTCAAATATAGTCACATGGCTATTATAAATACTTAAAGTCTGATAATTTCCATAAGAATCTTCAGATTTGGGGCACCTGAGTGGCTCAGTGGGTTAAGCCTCTGCCTTCGGCTCAGGTCATGATCCCAGGGTTCTGGGATCGAGCCCTGCATCGGGCTCTCTGCTCAGCAGGGAGCCTGCTTCCTCCTCTCTCTCTCTCTCTCTCTCTCTCTCTCTCTCTCTGCCTGCTTCTCTGCCTACTTGTGGTCTCTGTCAAATAAATAAATAAAATCTTAAAAAAAAAAAAAAAGATTCTCTTAAAAAAAAAAAATCACAAGTAGGCAGAGAGGCAGGCAGAGAGAGGGAGGGAAGCAGACTCCCTGCTGAGCAGAGAGCATGATGTGCCCCTGAAGCGCTTAAATTTAATAAGTACTTTTTAATAAGTACTTTTAAAAATTATTTTTACTGGGGCGCCTGGGTGGCTCAGTGGGTTAGGCCTCTGCCTTTGGCTCGGGTCATGATCTCGGGGTCCTGGGATGGAACCCCACATCGGGCTCTCTGCTCAGCGGGGAGCCTGCTCCCCCCTCTCTCTGACTGCCTCTCTGCCTGCTTGTGACCTCTGTCAAATAAATGGATGGAATCTTTAAAAAAAAAAAAAAAAATTATTTTTACTTGAGGTGCACCTGGGTGGCTCAGTGGGTTAAATAAAGCCTCTGCCTTCCGCTCAGGTCATGATCCCAGGGTCCTGGGATTGAACCCCGCATCAGGCTCTCTGCTCAGCAGGAAACCTGCTTCCCTTCCTTTCTCTCTGCCTGCCTCTCTGCGTACTTGTGATCTCTGTCTGTCAAATAAATAAATAAAATTCTAAAAAAAAATTTTTTTTTTTTTTTACTTGAAATCCACATTCTCAGGTGTATCAGAATGTGAAACCAGTATGACATTTTCACCCATCTTTTAATTAAGTTCCCATCATAAAACTAAAGAAGTTTACTGGCTGATCAAATCCTATTGTTTTTCCCTTATACATTATTTTAAAATTTATTTAAGGAATCTTTTTACACCAATATGAGGCCCAAACCCAGGACCCTGACCTCAAGAGTTGCCTGTGTTTCCAACTGAGCCAGCCAGGCGTCCTCCCTTGTACATTTTAAAAAGAGAAAACCCTACCTTCTAAAATCTGAAGTAAGAAAGTTTTATTGATTAACACAACACTTATGAAACAATGTCTCTTGAATAGATAAACCACAGTTTATGTATATAACAGGAAGACCTGCTTACCTGCAGGAAGCAAGCGGTTTCATAAAGCTGTTCTACAGTGCTGTCATTTATTGCCAAGTTACCCGTGTATGCATAAGCGATTATTATCTGTAAGGTGGCTGCATCCACATTCCTCAGGTGCACATGTGTCTGTTTGCTTTCACTGAGTCCACTCATGAACATGGCCCTACCGGAGAGAGAGAGAAAACAAAGCTTAAGGGTTTAGGGTAAAACATACATAGACATAAAAAGGAAACGAGACAACACAGATGTTTATTTAGAGCATTTGCTGAAGAACATGTTCTAGGGAAAGCTTTGAGGGAGACAGCGAAAAAAGCACAATTCAGTGCCAAAGATGTATCAGACTATTCTGTTATGCCATTCTGAGTGAAAACATCAAAATTCATTTACTCTCTATATTCATACAATGGAATCCCATTCAGCAATAAAAAGGAACTAGGTATTGATGCGTACTACAACATAGATGAACCTCTAACACATGCTCAAAGAAAGAAGCCAGATGCAAAAGACCACATCTTGTAGGATTCCATTTATATGAAATAGCCCCGCCAAAAACAAATATAGAGACAGAAGAGAGATCAGAAGCTACCCAGGACTGTGGGTAAGAATGGTGACTGACTGTAAAAGGGCACAAAGGTGAGTGAAATGTTTCAAATTAGATGGTAGAGATGGTTCTGCTTGTCTGTAAATATACTAAAATTCATTTAAAATGGGTGGGTTTTGTGATATGTAAATTATAACTCAATAAAGCTGTTAAAAATGTCATTCGCTCAAATGATTCCCTAAAAATATACATGGTAGGTTCCCTAAAAGTATTATATACAGGAAACCACACCAAAAAGGCAACTGGTGGTGTAGAGAAAAAGTGGAACACCCACTACAGTTGAGAGATGAAAAGAACAATGCGAAGAATAGTACTGCATGCATACCTGAGAAAAATCTGTATGTGATCAAAAGTGGGTATCACAATAGCCCTAGCTTAGGCTCCTCAACGACAAGATGAGAAAAGCCATCAACATGGATACACTAGTGAATCACGGCAGAACATGACCATTTTTTCCAGGGACATAAGAGCTCATGCAAGAGACTGGAAAGCAAGCTGGGCAGTTGAGTGGCAGTCAGGTCACAGGGCTTTTAAAGAGAGACGGAGATGTCTGAGCTTTTCCTTACAGTGGAGAAGGGTTTCATGCCTGGATTTATCAGCACGATAAAATGTATTCTAAGGACGACTACTCTACTGACCTCAAGGGCCAAAGGCTGGAGACAGGAAAACAGACTGAGTCTACTGCAATAATCTACAACAGGAATAAGAAGAACCCACCCCAAGGTGGCAGAAATTACAAAAGCTATCACAATGAATCAAGATCCAGTGATTTTCTGAACAGAGGAAATGAATAGAGTAGAGAGGGAAATAAAGCTATGTGTTTATTTTCCAATTAAGTGCCTGAAAAAATACTTCTAGTCATTGAGAGAAAAATTTTAAGGACAAGGAATTGCAAGGTCAAGTTAATCCTGGGAAAAGGGGGAGTTAAATTTTGGATACCTTTAAGGTAAGGAAATAATGCAACAATCAGTTAAGTATTTAATATTGCTGAAACTCTGGAGAAGGTCAAGCATTAATGCAACAGGCTATGAATTATTTATTTACAAAGTGACATGTGTTAAAGGTGAGTAATTTATCTGAGGGCGACTAAAACACTCAAAAATGCACTCAGAATCCCAATGACTAACCTGAGGTAAAGTTCAATGAGGATAAAAAAAGAGAAAGAATGGGAAAAGGTTGTCCTTAGTCCTCATTCTGAGCTACACCAGTGACTACCTAACTGCTTTTGTGGCGTGTGTTGCCCTTGACTCCAGTTTTCTGATACCCCACCTCTCTTGTCCTAAGCAGCATGGTACTGGACTGTTGCTTACTACTTCTCTGATGAATCTTTCTTAATTTTGGCTCAGATCATGGTCCTGGGATTGAGCCCTGCCTGGGGTTCTGCACTCAGCAGGGAGTCTGTTGGAGATTCTCTCTGCTCCCCCCACCCCGCCCCAGTGCTTGTTCTCACTCTCTCAAAATCTTTAAAAGGGGAGAGCTAATAAGCTTAGGTACTGACTCAAATCTATAACCTCCAATTTCTAATACCATCTAACTAAGCCAACAGATCTAAAGAAGAAACTATCACAATCATTTAGGAAGCTCTTAAACATAAAAAATTCTGAAATTTTAACCCATACCCACTAAATCAGAATTTCTAGGTCTGAAATCCAAGAATCTCTGTAGAAGCACTTGAGGAGTCTGATGATCAACCAAGTTTTAGAACCACTGTTTGCAAATATGCTAAGCTTTCTAAGAAAATCAGTGTCTGAAATTGCATGAAAACTCCACAGTTTAACCTGAAACAACTGCAGACACAGCAAAGGTAATTAGCATTTGGGCCTCAGCTTCTGCAATCATGAGATATGTTACATTAAGAAATGCAACGTTTCTACACCTTCATGTATGTTAACCTTAAAAAATCAAGTCCTGTCTACAGTTGTCACTAAAGAACAGCAGAAATTAACTTTCACTGATGATCTCCACTTTATGGCCACTAATATCTGTGAAAAGATTATACTGGTTCACATTTAACTCATCTTTATTCACCCTGTCCCTTTCAGATATTAAAAAAAATTCAACCTAAGGACAGACCACAAATAATTTCTATGCCTTTGCTTCTATTCCTCGCATAAAACACATAATAAAGAGAAACCTACCTAAAAAAGATTAAAAGTTTCAGAAGATCATAAAAATGTAAAGTTACGCTTTACTTACTTATTTGCTATTACAAAGAATCAGCTTCTAAATTCTAAGGCACAGAGAACAATGTTATTAATTACTAAATATTTAAATCTGGCAAGGAGTCTGGTAAGGCCAATATCATAAATGATAACAATAACCAAGAATGAGAAAAACATTTTTCCTAAGGAAATAAAGTCCTTAACATATCTGAATAGCAACAATGATCCTCTAAAAGTTATTCTCAAGCCTACTTATATCTATCAACAAAGACTACTCTTTTCTAAATGTAGTATTTTAAAATCTCAATGGTAAATAAAAATTATTCAATTTTTCTCTTTCAATCTTTTTGCCTCCCCATAATTAAAACTTCACCTGAGTTAATTTCAACAAATTTCTTATATTTAAACCTTTGTAAAAACTTCTTTCACCTGTCCTTTCTATGCAAGGAAGTGATCTGGCAAGCACTACACCATTGGGATAGAAAAGTTAAGCAAAACATTAAGACATCTTTTTTTTTTAACTTAAACATTTAAAAGAATTCCTACTAAAACATTAAAATAAGCTGGCATTCTGCATTTTGAAATTAAAAACCAAGTAAGATTAAAGTACTTACCTAAAATAAGAGCTACATGTTGCAAGAACCATCTTATGACAAGGGAATTCAGTGCCCTCAACAATTAACACTATGTCAGTAAACAACTGCTGTTCATAAAACAGTTTTAACTGTTCCAACAAGGACACAGCATATTCAGTATTGATCTGCCTCTCGTCTTGAGTGGACATGACTGTATTCCATTAATATCTCCTGGAACAGATTGGAAAAGTCAGTCACTGATGGAAGGTCAAGTGAATGCTTCAGAAATAAAAAAAGGAGAAACTCTGCTTGCTGTTATCTGCAGCATTCAGAATCAAGACTGACACATTCGCTAATGAGTATCTTGTTATATGCTTAGAATCACTCCTAGGTCATCCTGTGTTAATTAGGTTCTTCAGTTCCTCAACACAGTCTGCAGCCGTCTTGCTCAAATTTGCAATTGTTGTGCAGCTCATGAGTTAAAGAGAGTAACACACGAGGTAGATTTTGCAGTGACATCCTATGTTCTGCGAATCCTCTGGAGTAACTAAAAAAAAAAAAAAAAAAAAAAAAAAAAAAAAAAAAAAAAAAAAAAGGTCAGAGTATCCAGGCCAGTACATTTTTAGGATACAGTGCTTAAAAGGCAGATTTATATATAAATTGTATTTATTTGAAGTTCAACTACAGACACTACCATAAAAATGAACCATGAGAAAAGGGCCATTTTAAAGTTTATTAGATTTAAAATAAAAAAGATGGAAGAAAATAACGTTTACAGTTTTAAATGAACTTTTTGTCTTTTCTTCAAAATATAAACATTCTAGAATAATAAGCACATATTTTTAGTTATTTTAAAATAAAAAATTTAAATTAGCAGCAAAGCCAAATCTCATAGTTGTTTAGTGGCAATACAGGACCATAATTTATGAGGAAACACACACACACACGCACACAAAAAACAACCCTTTCTCTTGCATGGAGAACCTTATTTTCAGGATATAGTCTAAATGTGCTTACAAAGGTTTTATACTTAATTTAAATTACTTAAACTATATGGTAAATAGATTCCATTAGTTTATTTCCAAAGTATACACTATGTTTTTTATATGTGTATTTCAGTCCAGTAAGGGAAGTATATGCAATGTATCTTTGCACAGTGGTTCCATCCTAGAAATCTTTTTTTTTTTCTTTTTAAAGATTTTATTTATTTATTTGACAGAGATCACAAGCAGGCAGAGAGGCAGGCAGAGAGAGAGAGAGGAGGAAGCAGGCTCCCCGCTGAGCACAGAGCCCGATGCGGGGCTCGATTCCAGGACCCCGGGATAATGACCTGAGCCGAAGGCAGAGGTTTTAACCCACTGAGCCACCCAGGCGCCCCCATCCTAGAAATTTTTGAGTATACAATTTTACTGGGGAAAAAAACTTTTTAAAACATGATAAAGAGACATGTGTTACTACATGGAAGACTCCATATTATACAAATATGAACGCTCTCCAAAATGTGTAACTTTAAGACAAATCCAATCTAAATCCTATCTGCAGAAGATTCATCTAAAAGAATGCACAGAAGTTGCCAAGATATTTGAGGGGAAGGGAGGACAAGTTTTTCCTCGTGATTCTTATCAAATATTAAAATATATTACAAAATATATATATATTACAAATCTACAATAAGCCCAAGTAAATGTAAGAAATTAGACAGACTAGGGGCACCTGAGTGGCTCAGTGGATTAAAGCCTCTGCCTTCGGCTCAGGTCATGATACCAGGGTCCTGGGATCGAGCCCCGCATCGGGCTCTCTGCTCTGCGGGGAGCCTGCTTCCTCCTCTCTCTCTGCCTGCCTCTCTGCCTACTTGTAATCTGTCTGTCAAATAAGTAAATAAAATCTTAAAAAAAAAAAAAAGAAAGAAATTAGAGAGACTAAACACTAGCATTTTAAAATGAAAGATTGCCTTATTTCAACAAATAATGTTGGAACAACTCACTAACCACCTGAGAGGAAAAAATGTTATATTGCAAAGCATTCATTAAAAGAAATTCCAGCTGAAATAAAATTTAAATTATTTGGAAATCAGTAATTACAACATATGGCAAAGGAGTTACAAATCAGGAAAAGAGGTAAAACCCATACAGAATTAATAAATAGCTAAAAATTGTCACTTCTTCTCTAATTAGATAACTCTTAGTTCCCATAATCAAAAAATCAAGTACTACTCACAGGAAACCTATAAATAATACCGTGAAATAATACCGTGATTGAAACCACTAACACTTTTTCTCACAAAGTATCTCCCATATGTCAAAGAGAAGATCACATTGTACTTCCTGCCAAACTATACTATTACACGAATTGCTAACTTGATATACACTGTCAAACTTCCAGCCAACTTAACTCTAAACGTAACTAAAACAGGTGCAAAGGCAGAGTGAGACTTTGGGTCACTTAAGGTAATGACTTTGCTCTTCCAGATCTCACAGTTACGCTATAAATCTCATCTACTACTACAACCTCTAAGGCTAATAATACCTAAAATCACTGGCTATTTTTACTTATCAATGATGCAAGATCCAGTGTTAGTAACAGTGTGGGACAACGAGTATTCTTACACAGGAGCATAAGCCAATTCATACCTACATGCCCTTATTCAAAATCCTTAGAGCTAGATATGTTCTGGAATTTAGAATTTTTCAGGTTTTACAGAGGTAATATGGTATATATATCATGTATTACAGGACTCTCTCAAGAAGTCTGGTGCAGCACTCCATAACTGAACATATTACGATCTTTTCTGTGAGAAATACGAACAGTGTGAAGACAATACTAGAAATAGCCTCATGTTACTTCAGATTGAGTTTTGTTAGTTTTCTCTTCAAACTTGATTTTAAGAGCTTTCTGAATTTCAGAACTACAAGTGAACGACTACAGAATGCAGAATATCTGGCAATGTAAATATTCAATATCTCAATCTATCGATTCTACCTCTAGAAATTTATCTTACAGAAATGCATGCATTGATAAATTGGGAAGTCCTAACCCTAGCTTCAAGACCCAAAATTGTCCTCATCCATATTTACCCCAGGTGAGAGGAACTGGTAGCCAGGGCCCCGATGGATTTGGATCACACTGCTAGACCCCAGATTTCCTTGCAGATTAGCTGAGCAGCCTCTCCCTCTGGTTATTTCTTTAACTTCATACTATGACCTGATTTTTTGTAGGGACTTGATTTCTTGCTGTAACTCTTTTAGCCTTATTTGTTATGTCTGGGTTTTACTAGATCTGAGTTTTTTTAATCATACTCATGAAACCATACTGAAACAAGTAAAGTCTGCTTTTATAAAATTACACAGTTAGCCAACTTTATGTAATCCTCATTATGACTGCTTTATGCACCCTTATTTCCCAGGCCTTACTTTGTAATCTAAGGTTCACTTTCTTCCTGATAAGGTAATTTTTATTTACAATATCTTAATACTAAAATAGGCAGAGGGGCGCCTGAGTGGCTTAGTCATTAAGCAGCTGCCTTCCACTCAGGTCATGATCCCAGGGTCCTGGGATAGAGCCACTCGGGCTCTCTGCTGAGCGGGAAGCCTGCTTCTCCCTCTTCAGTCCCCCTGCTTGTGTTCCCTCTCGTGGTCTCTCTGTCAAATAAATAAAATCTTTAAAATAAAATAAAGGAGGCAGAAAAGGTAAGTAATTTAGATATCAAGTAATTAAGTTTAATAATTTAAACATCTGTATATAGTACAATTCAAAATAAAGCTGTCACTTATGAGACTACAGACTTCAAAATATCTTAACTAAAAACGTGAAAAGGTGCAAAGTTTAAAATGATCAATTAACAACCCTCAAATGCCCATAACATAACCATTTACTATAACAAGATTCCTCCTCTCCCAAAAACAAAACCTGAAATCAATATCCTAAAGATATTTTATAATCTGTACTGTACTACCAGTGATTTGACATATTTTATGAATTTTCCCTTTTTAATAAATTTATTATGTCACATACCATTCTGTTATACCTAAAATTAGCTTCAAAATAAGTCACACATCCTGTTATCTGCAGAAGTTAGCACCCACAGACCGATTCCCAGGAATCAAGAAATTATTTAATTTTCTATCATGAATTAATGGTTGCTTAAGTTGAACTCAACAAATGTTTGCTGAGTATTCATTAAGTGCTGGTCATTGTTCTGTTAAGTACTCAGACTGAGAGTTGCCAGCCACTAGAGCCCCAAAACACCATAAGCATTTATTCTTACCACAGACTATAGCCCAAACCATGATTATCATTTAAAGTTTTAAAACTAGTTATTCTAAACAAAAGCTAAAAAGGCGGCAGCAAATAGGTGAAACAAGTCACGTATAAGTGTTTTTTGTTTTGTTTTTTTTTTAATTGATTTATTTGACAGAGAGAGATCACAAGTAAGGAGAGAGGCAGGCAGAGAGAGAGGAAAGGAAGCAGGCTCCCTGCTGAGCAGAGAACCCCATGGGGGGCTCCATCCCAGGGCCCTGAGATCATGACCTGAGCCAAAGGCAGAGGCTTTATTAACCCACTGAGCCACCCAGGTGCCCCCAAAAAGTTTTTTTTAAGAAAGTAAGGAATTTTAAGAACTAAAAAGTGCAAAATATAGAGGAAAAGAAAAAACGAAGCAACGTTTTTCTTAAAATCTATCGGTCCTGGGACACCTGGGTGGCTCAGTCAGTTAAGCGTCTGCCTTTGGCTCAGGTCATGATCCCAGGGTCCTGGGATGGAGTCCTGCATCAGGCTCCCTGTTCAGCCGGGAGTCTGCTTCTCCCTCTGCCTGCTGCCCCCCCTGCTTGTGCTCTTTCTCTGACAAATAAACAAAATCTTAAAAAATAAACAAACCTAGCTGTCTTGAAATTTCATTTCCATACTTCTGATAACACAAGAACAAAAAATTTTATTCTATCGTAAGAAAAATTGCAATGTACTAATGAGCAAAGGAGGTAGCTAGCACTTGGCTCCACTACGAACAGTGGTTCACACTACAAAAAGCAGAAAAACTTACTGAAGACCTTTTTCAAGCCTTCTAAATTTACATACACAATGATTATCTAATTTAGAAAAAATAAACTTTAAAGGGTATACTACTTTCTCCTCTTATCACAAAGACAAAATATTCTAGAGAATATGCAAGCTGTAAAGTCTCTGTCCCAAATGCTTAACTCTGTTGGTATAGCCCCAAAGCGGCAAAAGACAGTATGTAAACAAACGGGCATAGTGTGTTTCAGTAAAACTTATTTCCAAAAACAGGCTACAGACCACATGTACCAATCTCTGCTTCAGACTGCCTCTTGATCAAATATTAAGAGTCTGTGATTAAAATGCATAATTCAAGTTGTTTTTCCTAGAAGAATATTTTCCCTTTAGATCACAAAAACAGGGGAAAAGCACAAGCCTTAAATGCTTAAAAGTTGAATTAAATGTTAATTCTTAATGTAACCTGTATATATTCCACTTTCACCTAAAATATTTTAAGAACTGTTACCTAATCACACAACTAACTGCTTTCTCCACCTACTGCAGGTTCAGTGGATTTCTGAAACACTTTCTCTTTTGGGTACTGTGAGTACCCTTTACTGAGGTTAAAAACATAAAGGACATTCCTCTCCAAGATAATCTGTTGAAAAAAATAAAGAAAAAACAATGAGAAAAAATATTAGAGAGTCAGAAACACAACCCATTTTCTATTTCATCAACTACAATAATAACTGCATACATCTGAGAACCACAAGATGTGTAAAGAGACAATTTTTGTGTCAAGAGATATGCTTTAAAATCCTGTATTTTAAAGCTGGTCATTAGAGAATCAGAACATATTCCACAATGAAAAATGCCAACCAGAGGAAGAATTAAATGGGAGTTGTACAAACATAATATAATGAAATTCAGAATCTAATAAAGTGCAATGAACTTTGATATAAAAATTATGGGTATTATAACTTCTTTTTCTAAGTTATAGGCTCAATTCAATGGTTTTTACTGACCTGGTTGATGGCAGAGAATAACAGTACTAAATAAAGTCAGAATGCCACACACAGGACGAGATCCCTTCTTCTATTCTCTACCCACTGACTTCCTGCAAAACAGTAGAGGACAAAGTCCACCTCATTTTTAAATCTAAGGGCTACCTATAGAAGTAGGAAATTTTATAAACTATGACTGAAAGAAAAACGAAAAAGAAAAAATTGGGGTTCTAATAAGTTTTTTTCTCTATTGAGTGAATTCTACCACACAAAACAGCTTCGAAACAAACACAGCTATTAGGTGATTAGGATTCAATCAGTCAACAATCCAGATTAACATACACAATTCTTTTTTTTTTTTTTTTAAGATTATTTATTTATTTATTTATTTATTTGATAGAGAGAGAGAGAGATCACAGGTAGGCAGAGAGGCAGGCAGAGAGAGAGAGAGAGAGGGAAGCAGGCTCCCTGCCGAGCAGAGAGCCTGATGCGGGACTCGATCCCAGGACCCTGAGATCATGACCTGAGCCGAAGGCAGCGGCTTAACCCACTGAGCCACCCAGGCGCCCCAACATACACAATTCTATTTAAAAATCTGAAACACCTCTTACAGGAACTTATTCAAACAGGTTTTCCTCAAATAATGTGACTGTAAAATAACAGTATTACAAAAAAGATGCTTAAGTCCACAGGTTTCAAAAGCCAAAATATGCCCAAAACTCTATCCATAAGGAAAACCTACACAAAGTAAATACTGCTAATCACAATTAAAGAATAGTAACAATAAGCTATATATTTTATAGATTCTGAACATTGTTATTAAAGGAGTAGAAACCAAGATTAACTGGAGAAAGGCATGAAAAGGTTAAAATTTTAAAAAATAACTCCAAACACAAAGATTTCAGATGTTGATGGCAGTGGATTTTATTGGGGGTGCGGGGTGTCTAATTTCACTTTGATACCTAGTTTTTCATCCCATAGGTGTGTCATTTGTAGTACCCTTCCACTGAGCAGCCACAGAAACACAAATAGAAGGAAAGCAAGCTTTTCCATTGTTAACCAGGCAAAGCCTGGAAGATCAAGGAAAGAATAAAGTATTAAATAACTGCTGAATGTAAAAATGAGATTAATTTGCAATTAACTGAGCTGTGTATGTTAAATGAAATAAAAAGATGAGAAGGAGGTTGCCAAGAAGGACTGCAAAGAAATTCTACAAAGGATGAAGTAACAACAGAGAGGAAGGGCAGCGGACTGTAGGTCATCATCTGGACAAAATTCTACAAAGGATGAAATAACAACAGAGAGGAAGGGCAGCGGACTGTAGGTCATCATCTGGACAAAGTGCTTCCCTACTGCACATTATTAACTTAGATGGTGCTGCATCTTTCAACGCCACAATCGCCAACACAGAAGATAGAAAACTTTTCTTGGAAAGGATCCAAGGCATTCTGAATGTCAAGTTATCGCCAAAAAATTAAGAGCATGAGCTGTGGAGTTGTGAAAGCCCAATTCTTCAACTTACTAGTTGTGTAACCTTTTGTAAATTAGTTACTTTCTGTGCCACAGTATGCTAATCAGTGAAATGGAAGATAAAAATGGAACTCTTCTCAATGAGTTGATAAGTGAATTTCATAAAGATCTTAGGACCAGTGCCTGACACATTACACTACTACATAAACATCTACAGTTGTACTTATTAATGCACTCACTGGCTAAACTTTTTGTGGCACTTTCCCAACTCCTGAATCTCCACACCTGTACCAGGTCCAGGCATCCCAGTTACAAGGTCTCAGCACTCAAACACAGTTCTCTTTTTACCCTGGGTGAAAGGGATCTTAGACATTCAAAGATTTAGGGAGTATTCTGATGGTACAAATCATGAATCTGCCTCAACAAAGGCTAATCTTGAAAGGGCTGATGCCAGTGCAAAAAAAAAACAAAAAACAACAACAACCAAAAAAAAACTAAAGGAGAACCAGAAAGCACCAGTGACAAAATAAAACATTGTTCGTATTAATGAAGTGATAGGTTTCTCCATAGGGAGGACAAAATATTGGTGCCAGCAAGTTTGCTTTCAAATTATCAAAACCACCCTCACAGTTGAGAATACCTGGAAAAGTACTCTATCTTTAGAATGACTGTCAACCACTACACAGAATTTTTTGGAGCTGTGACAAACATCTATTAAAAAACAAACACCTTGCCTTTTGAAGAATTTATCAAGCTGGGTAAATGTCAGTATAGCTTCCCCTACTCTAACCAAGTATCAGACCTCAGGTCTATTCCTATGTTCTTCATTTCCAACCACTATGAAAACTCTATAGGGCCCCATCAAGTAAATTCAGATCAGAAGTATAAGCTTCGTACTACATTACGATTAGTAAGTTATTTCACTTCAAAAATATTAAAAAAGACCATAAAGGAGATGCCACCTGTGACAGAATAATCCTATGATTATAGTATGTCCTTTTATTTGGATATTGCTTTTTATTCTTTCATCAGCCCTGCAATGACTTAAGAAAGTTAGAGAAATGTAGACTAAAGCAAAACTGACCTTAACATTCTCACTGGGATTTCATTTTCCACCAAGTCAATTATTTTTTTCAGTCACAACAGCAGAAGAAAGTATTTCCCAGATACTCAAACATACTGGTATAGTCATTAAGGGTACAGTCAGTTAACAATGATTATGACTACTAAAGTTTCTCAGTTTCTTCCAAAAAAAAAAGTAAACTGAGGAATATTTAGAATCCTTTGCCTACCATGGAAGCTACTACATGTCACCATTTGTAGGAGGTATGGAAGTGGAGCAAAGACAGCCAAGAATTTTGAAAGCTTCTCTCATTAAATTACATTTTCTCCAAATCCACAACAATCCCTTCTTCTCACACTGAGGAAATCTAGGTACTGCAAATTCCTGGCAAGGGAACCAGGTGTAATCTTCAAATATTTAAAAAATTACTTGTAATTAACCTGTCATTTCATTTTTTTAAAAGATTTTATTTATTTGAGAGAATGAGAGACAGAGCATGGGGAGGGAGGATCAGATAGAGAAGGAGACTCCCCACTGGGCAGGGAGCCCCACGCAGAACTGGATTCCAGGACTCCAGGATCATGACCTGAGTGAAGGCAGTCGCTTAACCAAATGAGCCGCCCAGGTGACCTCAACCTGTCATTTCTAATACTCAAATACTACCTGTTCTATCCAAACTCCACAAAACTGAAAATGATAAGACTGAGATATAATGAAGTTCAACATTTTCATTCACGTGTTTTATGACTGTAGGACAAATCCTTTTTCCCCAATCTTAGGAAGCTAGGCAATAAGAAAAACAACTCGTCTAAATAAATGTGTAAAATCTTTTGGTTTTCCAGATTACATTCAAACTTCTAGGAATTCACTGTTCAATGTTTGATTCTTATGGAATAGCTCATTATTTCCATTAACTAGGAGAAAGAAAATCTACAGAATTGTGTGGGCTTAGGAACTATTACACAGCTATTCCCACCCTCCTCCTTATAGGCCCCATGAATAAAGTTAACAGACTTTATACTTCCTATGACAGCAAACAAAAAGGGGAGAAGAGTTATAACACTTTGAACTCTTCCTACAAAACTCCGTGTAGAGAAAATAGCACTACGTGGAAAAGTGAGGATAAGGGATGCTCAACAGAAATGTCATAGTACTATATAGTCTACCCACAGACGAGGATTTCCGTACCCAAACTAAAGGGGTTTCAATTAGCACTTAGACCAACGAAAGGTGAAAGTGAAGAAGTAAGCTTAACATTAGTTAGCTGCCAGATGAAAAGAACAGCAAAATGTCACATTATCAAGACTAGAAAACAAAAGACTGGTTTGACTTCTCAATTTACTTTAGGTCAGGGGGGAAAAAAAATCCTTCTGAAAAAAAAAGTTACCAAAGGATAACTAAACTAAGTCACAATCACAAGAGATTTGAAGTCCATTATTACCCAAATTCAGGCAAAAACTCACAATTCAGAGGGAAGGAGAAAAAAAAATTCCACCCTATTAGCTGCCTCAATAGAAGAAAATATAATTTTGGTCAGACCACATTGCTGATACGGTTTTGTTTCTGAATGCCTGAATGCTCAGTGAGCCAGACCTACAGATTCATGTATAAACAACACGTGACCAGCCTTGTACCCTACATTTTTATAAGGCTGAGCGATATAGAAGATAAACACTACATACAAACATGCTCTTTTAAAGTTCATTTTACATTTTGGGTTTTCCATTTTCACGTGAAGGGACCAGAGGTAATGGACAATCCTAAGGGTCTGTAGCCCATGAAGTGTGTATTCATTCCTCTCCCTTGGAGGTCGCTGTAAAACAAGACCTACGATAGCTAAACTGCGGGGGGGGGGGGGGGGGGTCGGGGGGCCGAGGAAGGGGAAGACGTTAACTCAGAATAACTGCTTCAAGTCAAACCAAGGCATATTCTTATACTTCATGGTTTGTCAATTCATGGGGAGAGGGAGGTGGTCGAGTTCAAATAAGTTAACGATTTCACAGTCTGAAGTAAACACGTACACAATTTTGTTTCAAAAGGCAGCTTCTGCTTTTTAAAAATCCTTAGATCCTAATGGGCTCCCTGTTAATCTACACATCTCTTGCTTACTTCAGATGCACCGGTAAAGAAAAAAATATATAAGGAAGGGCTTGCCCTTCCCCGGCCCACCATCTCGCAAACCCGTCGCGAGGCGTTAAGGGAAACGGCTTTATTTTGGCAAGGGCGGGCGCCAACCGGGGCCAGGGCCCGGGCCCCGCCCGGGGGCCCGGGGCCGGAAACGCCCCCGCGAGCGGCGCACCCCGGCGCCCCAGCCCCACAAACCTGCCCGGCGCCGGGCTGCGGAGGGGCCGCCGCAGGGTGCGGAGGGCGGCGCCGGCTGCCCGCGCCCCTCCCCCGCCCGCGGCGGAAACGTCTCGGGTTTGAAAGATGCCGCCGCCGCCCCCTGGCCACCCCCACCCGCCCACGGAGCCACAAAGGGCCGAGCCCCCTCCCACCGCTGCCCTCCTTCCCCAATTCCTCCACAGGTCTTCGCGGGCTCTCCCCGCCCGCCCCTCCCTCTCGCCCGGCGCTGGCGACGCCTGCTCACCAGTGTCCCCAGGTCCGGAAGATTGGGATCCGGTGCGGCCGGCGACCCCGAAAACACTGGGTCCCTCGGGCGCGGCGGCGGGGGCGTGGCTCTCCCGCCCAGGCCAGGGCCGGGGTCTCGCCTCCGCCTCCCGCGAGGAAGCCTGGCGCCGCCGCCTCGTCTTCCTTCCGGCTTCCCCTCGCGCCCTCCCTCGGTCGGCCCGTCCTGCGCGGAAAGCAGCGTCCTCTGCGGGCGCCGCCGCACGCTCCTCAGGGCCCGACCACCGCCAGACTCCTCCCCCGGGAGCCGCCGGGCCGCGAGACGCCCGGCTCGCCGCTCCTGCCCCGCCCCTGCGGCGCGCGCTCGCCCCCTTCGCGGGCCCCTTCCGCGGCCCGGGAACGCGCGGCAGCGGACAGTGAGCCAGCCTCCGCCAGGTTTCAATTCCCGCCGCTCGCGCCCGCCCAGCGGCACATGCGGCAGTTTTGCAGTTTCCCGGGTTCTTGAGGATCCCCCTCCCCGTTCTCCCGCCCTTACCCTAGCTTCCCCCGCCCTTTTCCTTTGCTGGATCCCACCGGAAAGCCAAAACAATTGGGTCCGCGCAAGCGCGAAAAAGGAAGCGGAAAAGGGAGGAAGGGAGGGGGCGGTGAGAGGTGACGCGGAGGCGCTTTTGGAGGGGTTTCCCGGAGGTCAGCCGATAGCCCGCTGAGGGCGCGTGCGCGTCGTGGTGGTCGCCGCGACACCGGGGGCCTTGGGACGCCGGAGGTTTTAGGCTTGACCGGCAAAGGGAGAGGCCCGAGAAATTTGGTCCTAGGAAACCCAGACACCAAAGCACGAAATTTTATGCCATAGGCTGTTTTCCCCCCCTTGAAATACAGAAATGTTTAGGTTGGGTCAGAAATAGGGAAAGAGGAAGACTAGACAACGTCAGACCACGGGAAGAAGGGAGACGTTGGGAGGCTGCCCGAATGGGCTTTGTCTCCTCAGTCCCTGCTCTCCAAAATGCGCCTTCCACTTTCAGAGCAGGGTTGGCTTTCCCGATCTCATCTAGAAAGGCTTCTGTCCAGGTCTTTCAAGACCAAGGAAAACCTCACAGCAGCACCTAAAAGGGCCCGCAGTTCAGTGGAGGAAACCGTTGTCAGGGTGAGGAGGGGAGCAGCTGTATATGAATCCCTCGGATAGGTTTGTGCTGCAATGCGGTGGCTACCTGCTCCCCCCACCTCACCCCACCCCACCCCTGCAAGTTCCAAAGGAGCGCCTTCAGCTTCACAAGCTTAAGCCTTTGTAGCAGCAGATGGCTGTGGCCCACGCTGGTTTGGTTAACTTGGTACAGCTTGCTAGCAAGCAGAAAGTTGTAGATTTGCTCTCTCATTTGATAGAAGTTATTCATGGATGCAAAATTGTCAGGAATGCCCACACAGACCTCACCTACCTTTGTAATTTACACTCTCCCAATCTGGAATATGTACATGACTAATTATAAACTAAAAGCCTTTAGTTACCAAAGAGCCTCTTCCTGTAGGCTAGGTTAGATCAACTGAATGTACGCCAAGATGTGTGTATTTGGGAATACTGGTAAAGGATTTTACGGTAGAATTTAGAAAATAGGTTCATTCAACAAATCTTTATTGAGTGCCAGGTATGGTATCATTCTGCTTAGCCTGGTTAAATGCTTAAGTGGTTTGATAGTAAACAGCAGAGAAGATATATAAAAGATTCAGTCATTTAACACATTTGAGCACCTACTCTGTGCCAAATTGGACCCTGGAGCTGCAAAGTCTGAACAAGAAGGCACAAATGATACCTTTGGTAAGAGTTTGTGTTGTGGCTCCTGCATGGTGCAGTGGGTTAACTGACCAACTGTTGGTTGGGCTTAGGTCATGATCTCAGGGTCATGAGATGTAGCCCACATTGGGCTCCATGCTGTCCCTGGAGTTGGCTTGAGATTCTCTCTCCCTCTCCCTTTATCCCTCCTGCTTGTGCTCTCTCTGGCATAAATAAATTAAATATTTTAAAAATAAGTAAATAAATAGGGGCACCTGGGTGGCTCAGTCGTTAAGTGTCTGCCTTCAGCTCAGGTCATGATCCCAGGTGGGTTTGAGCCCTTCATCAGGTTGCCTCTTCAGCAGGGAGCCTACTTCTCCCTCTGTCACTCCCCCTGCTTGTATTCCCTCTCTCGCTCTTTCTCTATCAAATAAATGAATAAATAAATGTTGGAAAATAAAATAAAATCTTTTTTAAAAAGAAGATAAGAATGTGCTATGGTGAGTGCTGTGAAGTGTATAAGCCTGACGATTCACAGACCTGTACCCCTGGGGCTAATAATACTTTTTTTTTTTTTTAAGATTTTATTTCTTTTATTTGACAGACAGAGATCACAAGTAGGAAGAGAGAGAAGAAGGGAAGCAGGCTCCCTGCTAAGCAGAGAGCCCAATATGGGGCTCGATCCCAGGTCCCTGGGATCATGACCTGAGCGGAAGACAGAGGCTTTAACCCATTGAGCCACCCAGGCACCCCCAATACATTATATGTTAATTTTTAAGTAAATAAATAAATAATAAAAAAGAAAAGAGTTTGTGTTTCATCCTGTAGACAAAAGAGCCATTTATAATTTTTAAGCAGAATATCTTGATAAAATTTCAGAAAAATAATTCTGAAGCATGATGGGTAATCAGACTGGAAGTAGGGAAACTAGTTAGGAAGCTGTTAATAGCCCAGATAGAAGATGGAGAGAGAGTCCAAACTCAGTGGCAATGAGAATAGTGAAGCAGAGATGGATTTGAAACTAGCTAGATGGGGCCCCTGGGTGGCCAGGATTAAGCATCAGTCAGTTAAGCATCTGCTTTTAGCTCAGGTCACCATACCAGGGTCCTGGGATTGAGCCCCAAATTCATCCCCCTGCTCAGCAGGGACTCTGCTTCTCTCTCTCCCTCTGCCCCTCCACCCCACTGTGCACGTTCTCTCTCTCTCTCAGATAAATAAAATCTTTTAAAAAAAGAAGACGACGACGAAACTAGCTAAATAAAATAAGCAAGACTTGGTTAATAAGAGGGTAAAGGAAAATAAGAAGTGAGGTATGGCTGAGTTTTCTAGTTGGGGTAATTAGACAGTTATATCAGTCACTACAGAAGTGTAGCTAATTGTGAGGATGAAAGAGAGGACTAAAAAGGTGCCATTTTAATAGCTGTACAGTTAGGAATGCATCTGACTGCAAATTTTTAAAAAATTCATCCCGTTGACTTCAGTAAGCAAATATTTGGTCATATAAGTCTGTAGGTAGTCAGTTACCCTGGTTTCAACAGCTCAAAAACAGCAGAGCCACAATTTCTGTGATTCTTTTGACATTTCTCATGGTTGCAGGATGGCCACAGCAGTTTTAGCCTTCATACTTTACTGAAGACAGGAAGATAGGGAAAGGAGTGGCCTAAGCCATCTATGCTTATTTTTATTTTTTCAAAAAGTAGAAGGCTTCTCAAGAAAGCACCTCATACCCTCAACTCAGCAGACTTCCATATGCATCTCTATGTCTAGAACCATAATTTGGCCAAATGCAGCTATGAAGACCTAAGTTTTTCCAAGCTCTAATTCAAAGTTATAAGACAGAAAAGCATTGGGAATGGATGCTGGATCAGACAAATAGCAGTCTGCTAGTTCATTAAGACTTGAAGCATCAGTTTAAAAATTTTTTTAAAGATTTTATTTATTTATTTGACAGACGGAGATCACAAGTACACAGAGAGGCAGGCAGAGAGAGAGGAGGAAGCAGGCTCCCCACTGAGCAGGGAGCCTGATGCGGGGCTCAATCCCAGGATCCTGGGATCATGACCTGAGCCGAAGGCAGAGGATTTAACCCACTGAGCCATCTTGGTGCCCCCAGTTTTAACATTTAAAACACTGAGTGTTGGGGCTCCTGGCTGACTCAATTGGTAGTGCATGTGACTCTTGATCTCAGGGTCATGAATTCAAGTCCCATATTGGGCATGGAGCCTACTTAATAAATAAATAAAATTATTTAAAACAAACAAACAGAGAGCTAGCAGGCTGGATTAAGGCTAGAAGTCCAGTCTTTTGGTTGTTTTAACTAGAAAAAGAACCGGTTGAACATTTTATCCTTAAATATTTCTATTTGTTTGCTATTTTTCTCTCAAGGTTTATACCCCCTTTAAAAGCCTCAGAGGAGATTTGAGCAAGAACAAGAGACAGGGGCACCTGGGTGGCTCAGTCAGTTAGGTCTCCAACTCTTGACTTCTGCTCAGGTCATGATCTCAGGGTCGTAAGAAGAGCCCCACAGTGGGCTCCACATTCAGCAGGGAGTCTGCTTGAGATTCTCTCTCCCTCTCCCTTCCACCCCCCACTCTCTCGCACACTCTAAAATAAATAAATAAATCTTTAAAAAGGGCTGGGGGTGGGGGGCTTGCTGCAGTCAGAGGACGTTGACTCTTTGTTTAGCTTTCTGTCTACAGCTGCTATTATAGAACAATTATAATGTGCTTGGCATTATTAGCAGCAACACCACATCATTTTTTTTTTTTAACAGATCCTGCCCCTCAGCTTGGAAGCTGAACAATCACAAGTAGTTAACAGTGTCTACTTTAGGGAGATCATAAATAGTATTTTCTAGCGATTACATTAACTTTTCTGCAATGTACAGCAGCTCCCCTGTGATCTATATCCAAAACCAGGCATATGACATTGTTTCAAGCTCTCCTTTTCAGTTAACAAGGCATTTTCTTTTAATTAAATGCCAAAAGCCATGAAACAGTATCTTCCTAAGACTGTATTTGAAACATTGTTATGATTCTAGAAAAGAAAACAAATACTTCTTGGAAAAAGAAAAGATGCAACTATAAATTTTCTAAATGTGAGTCTTTTCTGTGCTTAACCATTTTTGAATGTTATAAGTCATAATCATTTAAGATGATAAAATAATCTAAAACATTATTGTTAATTTTAACATTCTAACCAATTTAAAAATCTTGGATTTCGGGGAGGAAGTTCTCAGGGCCATCTCCGAAGGGGACAGTGCATTCCAGAGCTATTGTGCAATATATCCCCTCCCTCTTGCTTCCCTGTAATAATACAGAGAAAAATAGTTAAAATGGACATCATTATTATGGGGTAGAACACGGGAGTTCTCTACGGTAACAGAACAGTTCTATATCTTGATTGTGGTGTAATCACAAATCAATATATACAATAACATAATAGAACTATATATAATACCTACTTAAAACTACTGTATACAAAAGTGATAAAATCTGAGTAAGGTCTATAGTCTAGTTAATTTCATTGTGCCAGTGTCAGTCTCCTACTTTTGATAATGTACATAGTTATGTAAAATGTTACCTCTGGGGTGATCAGTACTCAAGGAACTTTGTATTATTTCTACAACTTCTTCTGAGTCTATTTACTTCAAAATAAAAAGTTTTTTAAAGTGGATACCATTCATTCAACAAAGATTTATTTTAGTGCCCTGGGGTACAGAGATAAAAGACACATATAGAAATGATGGACGAAAAAACCCAAGCAAACCAACAATGGGATAAATTCTGTGAAAGCAATATGCTTTCAATATGTGAAAGCAATGTGTGTTATGAGAGTCCATCAGAAGAACAAGCAAGTCAAGAAAGGCTGCTCAGAAAAAGTGGAGTAGGGCAGATGGAAAAAGAAGGGATCAAGAGAGGAACAGCATGGGTCAAGTCATAACGGCTTAAATGAGCTCTGTTAGGTTTCACTATTATATGTTTTTATTGCACACAGCACTTTCTACCTTATAACCTTTGTGATGATTGTAACTAAATGTTTGGGTTTTTAAAAATATTTTATTCATTCATTTGACAGAATGTGTGAGCACAAGGAGGGGGAACTTCATGCAAAGGGAGAGGGTGAAGCAGGCTCCCCGCTGAGCAAGTAGACAGACTCCCCAGGACCCTGGGATCATGACCTGAGCCAAAGGCAGCGGCTTAACTGACTAAGCCACCCAGGCAACCCCTAACTAAATGTTTTTATAATGTAAGCTCCATGAAGGCAGAAAGTACTTTTATATATTGATTCTCCAGTGCCTTACACAGTTCTTGTCTAGGCAAGCATAACTATTTGTTAAATGAATGAGGTCTTTGGCCATGACTGAAACACAGAGTAAATGTGGGGAATGACAGGCTATCTAGAGAGGAAAACAAGAGATAGTACAGATCACGAAGCATCTTATATGTTATGTTTGGAATCTATCCTAAAGGAAATGGAAAATTATCAGCAGACAGTAATTTCTTTTGTGTTACAGAAAGATAATATGAAAGGTTGTGTAGACAATGCAAAAGTAACCATGTTCCAAAAAGTCAAATGGTACCTGAGTAGCTTGTGTGTTACCAGAGGAAAGCAAAGTAGGCTGTTAATAATTGCGAATTCCACTCCAGGGATTATATGTCTACCAGCCTCTGAGTGTCCAAGGACTTTGTTTCGCAACAACAATAATAATAACAACAACAGCTAACACTTGCTGGGTGAGTACTTCATACATATTAACTCATTTAGTCCTTACAACAACTCTATGAGTTTGCTATTGTCTCCACTTTACAGAAGAAGTGACTGAAGCACAGAGAGATGAATTAACTCACTCTAGACCATACTACTAATAAGCCAGCAGAGTTAGGATTAAAATCTAGGCTGTCTGAGAGCACCTGGATGGCTTAGTTGGTTAAGCATCTGTGTTCAGCTCAGGTCATGATCTCAAGGTCCTGGGATCAAGCCCCTTGTGGAGCCCCAAGTAGGGCTCCCTGCTCAGCAGGGAGTCTGCTTCTCCCTCTCCCTGTGCCCCACCCCCAGCTGGGGTTTCTCTCTCTCTCTCTCTCTTTCACTCTCGGTCTCAAATAAATAAATAAAATCTTTTTTAAAAATAAAAATAAAAAATCTAGATTGTCTGGAACCAGAGTCTTTCTATGATCTTTACTCTGTTTTTCGGCCTTCTTTCCTCCTAGCCAGTTGCATCCTCGTGTCACTTCAATTATTAGGAACTACCACATTTTCTCAGCAGTATGAGCAAGAAGGTAGAAGAGGTGATATTTCTTTTCTCTTCTCTTGGGTTATGAGATAAAAATATTACCCAAACTGCTCAGCAAAGTTCCTCTCACATCTCTTGGCAAGAAAATGAGATTGCTGTAATTGGTTTCCAGTCATTCATTGGGTTAGAAGGGGGAAAGTCCCACATTCTCTGACCATATTGCTTTTCTTTATCTGGACAAAATCAGAGTTCATTTAGCAGGCAAAAGGTGTTTCAGCCCACTGGTAAGACCATCAGTAATGTCCGCCACAAACACAATTAACCCATGAGACCAATGCAGGCAATGAGAGTGTCCTTCAGAAGAGCACGGGGCTGGATTGTATCTTCAAGCAGCCATTCAGTAGCTGTGTCATCCTGGCAAGTTATTTAACCTCTCTGAACCTATTTCTTCACAAAAAAACTTGGGGATACTGTACCTTAGGATTGTACAAGGATTCAAGACAACATAATAAAATGCCTAGCACACTAATCACTTAATAAGTAACATTTGTTAAAATGTCTAACATTTCCACATGTTAAATATAAAATAGTCATATGATCCACCAATTCCACTCCCAGGTATATACCCAAAAGAACTGAAAGCAGGGACTCGAGCAAATATTTTACACCCATGTACATAAAGACATTATTCTTAATAGTCAAAAGGTAAAAACAAATGTCCATCAATGGATGAATAAACAAAATATCATAATATATATTAGAATATTTTTCATACATATAACATTGGAATATTATTGCAATGGAATGGAATATTATTCAGCCTTTAAAAAGAAGGCAACTGAATGACTAAAGTTAACAAGTCAGGAAATCACAGATGTTGGTGAGGATGTAGAGAAAGGGAAACCCTCCTATACTGTTGGTGGGAATGCAAGCTGTTGTAGCCACTCTTTTTTTTTTTTTTAAGATTTTATTTATTTATTTGACAGAGATCAAAAGTAGGCAGAGAGACAGGCAGAGAGAGAGGGAGAAGCAGGCTCCCTGCTGAGCAGAGAGCCCGATGTGGGACTTGATCCCAGGACCCTGAGATCATGACCTGAGCCGAAGGCAGAGGCTTTAACCCACTGAGCCACCCAGGCGCCCCTGTTGTAGCCACTCTTGAAAATGGTATGGAGATTCCTCAAAAAGTTGAAAATGGAGCTACCCTATTATCCAGCAATTATACTATTGGGTATTTATCCCATAGATACAAATGTAGTGATCTGAAGGGTCACCTGCACCCCAAAGTTTATAGCAGCAATTCCCACAATAATCAAACTATGTCATGGGGCGTGAAACTATATATATATGAGAAACATATATATGTGTGTATGTATATATATGAAACTCTGACACATGCTACAATATGGAAGAACCTAGAAGACATCAGGCTCTGAAATAAGCTAGACATAAAAGGGCAAACATTGTATAATCCCACTGACATGAGGTATATAGAGCAGTCAAATTCTTAGAAACAGAAAACTGGGGATGCCTGGGTGGCTCAGTCAGTTAAGCATCTGCCTTCGGCTCAGGTCATGAATCCCACATGAGCTTCTTGCCCAGCAGGGAACCTGCCTCTCCCTCTGCCTGCTGTTTCCTCTGCTTGTGCTCTCTCTCTCTCTGACAAATAAATAAATAAAATCTTTAAATAAAAAAAAAGAAACAGAAAAATAGAATGATGGTTGTCAGGGGCTAGTAGGAGGAAAGAGTGAGGTTCTTATTTAATGCATAGAGCATTTCTGTTTGGGATGATAAAGAAGTTCTGGATATGGATAGAGGTGATGGTTGCATCACACTGTGAATGTAATTAATGCCACAGGATTGTGTGCTTAAAAGGTTAAAATGACAAATTTCATGTTATGCATTTTTACTCCAAAAAAGTTAAAAAGAAAAGAATGAAAATTGGCCTGGTTTTGTCACTTACCAGATCTGTGATCTGAGACAAATTACCTAACCTACTTAAGTCTCAGTTTCTTTATCTGTAGAATGGGAAAAATAATAATTGTGCTTACTTCCTGATTCTATTGTGCAATTAAAACAAGATAACTTGATACAGTACTACTGTGTCTTGTTTGATTCTTCCTAGCTTAAAAGGGAAATATTCTAATCCTAAAACTGATGGGAGTCCTTAGTACTTTATTTAGCAAAATTGTTACTATCACTGTGGCAGAGACAAAATGTGCATTTTTAATTTGGCTGGATCATATGGTAGGAGTATGTTTAGTTTTATAAAATACTGCCACCCTGTCCTCCAAAGCAGCTGTACCGTTTTGCATTCCCACCAAGGATGAACGAGAGTTCCTGTTGTTCCACATTCTCTCCAGCCTTTGGTGTTGTCCGTGTTCAGGCTTTTGACCATTCTAATAGGTGTATAGTAGTATCTCAATGTTGTTGTAATTTGCAATTCCCTAATGACATAATGACGTAAAGCATATTTTCACATTTTTCACATTTATTTGCCATTTGCGTATCTTCTTTGGTGAGGTACTTGTTAAAGTCTGTAGCCTATTTTTTAACTGGGAGGTTTGTTTTCTTAGTGTTAAGAGTTCTTTGTATATTTCAGTAACAGTCCCTTATCAGATATATCTTTTGCAAATATTTTCTCCCAGTCTTGTTGTCTTTTCATTCACTTGGTGGTGTCTTTCATAGAGTTTTTAATTTTAATGAAGCCCAGCTTATTATTTCCTTCTTAAATAAGTTACATCACTGGTGTCGTATCTAAAAAGTAATTACCATACCATTTTGCGCTATCTTTTAGGAATTTTGTAGCTTTTGCATTTTACATTTAAGTCTATGATCTATTTAAGCTAACGTTTGTGAAGAGTTTATGAAGAGTAAGGTCTGTGTCTAGATTCTTTTTTTTTTTTTTTGCATGTAGATGTTAATTTGCTCCAGGATCATTTGTTGAAAATACTATCATTGCTCCATTTTATTGTCTTTGCACCTTTGTCAAAGATTAGTTAACTATATTTATGTGGGTATATTTGTGGGCTCTCTATTCTGTTCCATTGATTTGTTTGCCAATACCAATACCACAGTGTCTTGATTACTGTAGCTTTATAAATAAATCTTGGAGTAAGGTAATGTCAGTTCTCTAACTTTGTTGTCCTCCTTTAATATTGGGCTGACCATTCTGGGTCTTTCCCTTTCCAGATAAACTTAAGGATCAGTTTGTAGGTATCCATGAAATAACTTGCTGGGATTTTGACTGGACCTATAGATCAAGTTTGGGAGAACTGACATCTTGACAATATTGAGTCTTTTTAATCTCTAAACATAGAACTTCTCTCCATTAATTTAGTTCTTTGATATCTTTCATTAGAGTTTTGTACATGTTTTGTCATTCATTTTGGGAAATTGCCCATATAAGTGGTAATGTTTTTAATTTCAAAGTGAACTTTGTCATTGCTGGTAAATGTGAAAGTGATTGGCTCTTGTAATAATAACCCTTTATCCTGCAAGCTTGCTATAATCACTTATTAGTTCCAGGAGTTTCCATGTCCATTCTTTCATATTTCCGACATGGGAGATCATTTCGTCTACAAAGAAAGATAGTTGTGTTTCTTCCTTCCAATTTAGTATATTTTAAATTTCCTTTTCTTATTTTATTGCTTAGCTAGGACTTCCAGCATGGCATTGAAAAGTGACAGTAGGGGACACCTGGGTGGCTGAGTCAGTCAAGTGGCTGACTCTTGATCTTGGCTTAGGTCATGATCTCAGGGTCTTGAGAGGTGATATCCTTACTTTAAAGCAGGTATTAGTGGGAAAACTTCAAGTTTCTCACAATTATGTATAATGTTCCATGTGAATTTGAACAGACTGTGGATTCTGCTATTGTTGAACAAAGTAGTCTATAGTTATTCTTTTTATTCAGGTGATTGATGGTGTTGTTGAGTTTATCTCTGTCCTTACTGATATTCTTTATGCTGGATTTGTCCGTTTCTGATAGAGGGGTATTGATGTCTCCAATTATAAGAGTGGATTCATCTATTTCTCCTTACAGTTTTATTAGTTTTTGCCTCAAACAGTTTGTATTTTCCTGTTATACACATACATCTTAAGAATGGTTTGCCTTTTATCATTATGTATTGCCCCGCTGTTTCCCTGACCATTTTTCTTTCTCTGAAGTCTGCTGTATCTGAAATAAATATGGCTATTTCCACTTGATTTTGATTGGTGTTAGTATGGTACATCTTTTCTCCATCCACTTACTCTAAATCTCTATGTGTCTTTATATTTAAAGTCAGTTTCTTATAGACAACACATAGCTGACTCTTATTTTTTTGATCCAATGTAACTTGCATCTTTTAATTGATGCATTGAGATCACCGACAGATTACTGATATTGCTGAATTAATATCTACCATATACATTACTATTTCCTACTTTTTCTTAAAAATTTTGTTTATTTATTTGTCAAAGAGAGAGAGAGACAGAAAAAGAGCACAAGCAGGGCAAGTGCAGGCAAGGAAGAGGCAGGCTCCTGGCTGAGCAAGGAACCTGATAAGGCACTTGATCCCAGGACACTGGAATCATGACCTGAGCCAAAGGCAGATGATTAACCAACTGAGCCAAGCAGGCATCCCACTGTTTTCTACTTCTTGCCCTTATTCTTTGTTTGTCTTTCACTCATTTCTCCTGGTTTTCATCAACCATTTTATATGATTCCATTTTCTCTTTTTCCTTAGCATATCAGTTGTACTTCTGTTTTCACTCTTTTTGGTGGTTGCCTTACAAATTGTTACATACTTTTACAACTAATCCAAGACCACTTTCAAATAATACTGCTTCTTTGGTAGTGCGAGTACTTTATAATAACAAACTATTCCTAATTCCTACTTCCTGTCCCTTTTATCATTGCTATCATTCCATTTATACATATACACATAAATGTGTGTACATACATACACACATAAACACACATACTTGAATACACTGCTGGTATGATCTTTTAAGATTTATTTATTTTAGAGATGGAGAGAGAGAATCTCAAGCAGCTCTGGGCCCAGTGTGGAGCCCTACAGGGGCTTGATCTTACAACAGTGAGATCACAACCTGAGTGGAAACAAAGAGTCTTACGCTTTACCAACTGTGTTACCCTGACGCCCCTTGTTATTATTATTTTGAATAAACTATTATCTGTTGATCAATCAAGATCAACATTCTTAATTGATTTTCTTATTAAGAATAAGAAAATGAGCATTTTTACTTTACTTTCACATATTCTTTCCCTGATGATCTTCCTTCCTTCCTTCCTTTTTTTTTTTTTTTTTTAAGATTTATTTACTCGAGGGGCCCCTGGGTGGCTCAGTGGGTTAAAGCCTCTGTCTTCCGCTCAGGTCATGATCCCAGGGTCCTGGGATGGAGCCCCGCATCGGGCTCTCTGCTCAGCAGGGAGCCTGCTTCCCTTCCTCTCTCTTAGCCTGCCCCTGCCTACTTGTGATCTCTGTCTGTCAAATAAATAAATAAAATCTTAAAAAAAAAAAAGATTTATTTACTTGAGAGAGAGAAAGAGAGCAAGCACCCAGGGAGGCAGAAGGAGAGGGGGTGAGAGAATCTTTTTTTAAAAGAATTTATTTATTTATTTGGAAGACAGAGAGAACAAACAGGGGGAGAGGTAGAGGGAAAGGGAGAAGCTTGCTCCCTGCTGAGCAGAGCCCAATGCAGGGATGGATCCCAGGATCCCAGGATCATGACCAGACCCAAAGGCAGATTCTTAACCGACTGAGCCACCCAGGTGCCCTGGGAAGAGAGAGTCTTAAGCAGAGTCCCCACTGAGTTCTGAGCCCAAGTGGGGCTCAGTCTCACAATCCTGATACCATGACGTGAGCCAAAATCAAGTTGGATGCCTCATCAACTGAGCTACCCAGGAGGCCCAAGCTTCCTTTCTTTATATGGATCCAAATTTCTCACCTACATCATTTTCTGTCTCTCTAAAAACTTTTAACATTTCTTTCAAGAAATCTTTCAAATTCCTTCTATTTTTGTCCGTGAATGTCATTATTTTCCTTCACTTTTGAAGGATAATTTTGTGGGGTACAGATTTCCAGGTTGGTGGAACTTTTTCTCTCAACACTTTAAATATTTCGTTCCACTCTCTTCTTGCTTGCATAGACTCTGAGAAGTTGGATATAATCCTTAGCTTTGCTTGTCTATCATTAAGATGTTTTTCTCCTCTGTCTTCTTTCAAGATTTTTTTTTTAAGGGAGAGAGATAGATAGCATGAGCAGGGAGAGAGGCAGAGGGAGAGGGAGAAGCAGACACCCAACTGAGCAGGGAGCCCGATGTAGGGCTTGATTCTGGGACCATCCTAGGACCCCAGGATCATGACCCAAGCTGAAGGCAGATGCTTAACCGACTGAGCCACCCAGGCTCCCTGGCATATTATTTTCTAAGTACAGAAAATGAAAGATAAAAGTCCTGAAAGAAGGGGCGCCTGGGTGGCTCTATCAGTTAAGCATCTGCTTTCAGCTCAGGTCATGATTCCCAGGGTCTTGGGATTGAGCCCCGAACTGGGCTCCCTGCTCAGTGGGGAGCCTGCTTCTCTCTCTCTCCTTCTGCCTCTCCCCTGGCTTGAGCATGCACGGGCACTCTCTCTCTCTCAAATAAATAAAATAAAATCCTAAGGAAAAAAAAAAAGAAAATGAAATGCCTAGGGGCACGTAGGTTGCTCAGTTGGTTGAGTATCTGACTCTTGGTTTCCGCTCAGGTCGTGATCTTGAGAGGTCATGAGATTGAGCCCCGTGGGCTCCTTGCTCAGCAGGGAGTTTGCTTGAGATTCTCTCTCCCCCCATCATGCTATCTCTCTCTCTAAAATAAATAAGTAAATCTTTTTAAAAACCTGTCAGAAAATGATATGCCTAGGTGTAGTATTTTTGTTGGTTGGTTGGTTGTTTGGCTGGTTTTGGTATTTATCATGCTTGATGTTCTCTCAGGTTTCTGTATCTGTGATTTGCTGTCTGACATTAATTTGGGGAAAATTCTCAGTCATTATTACTTCAGTTATTGGTTTTGTTCTTTTTGGTTTCTTCTTCTGGTATTCCCATTACATGCAAATTACACCTTTTATAGTGTTCCTGCAGTTTTTGAATATTTTGTTCTTTTTCATTCTTTCTTCTCTTTGCTTTTCTCACTTTTTGAAATCTCTTGTGTTATATCCACTACTCATTGCTCAGTCACGTCCAGTCTATTGAGTTCATCAAAGGCATTCTTCATTTTTTAAATGTTTTTTTATCTCTAGCATTTCTAAAATCTAAAATTCAGTGTGTCAGCTGAGGGGAAAGCATAAATCACTACTTTAATGAGAGACAGAGACTGTCCACTGTCAAAAAGAGGAGGTCAGGGACAACTCAAGCAACAGAAAAGGCACTGGAACTGGGATCCAAAGGCTTTAGCCCAATCTCCTTTCAATTTAGGATAGCAACTTCCTATATATGGGCAGATTACTTAACCTCCCTGAATCTCAGGTGTCATCATCTTAAAATAGAGATGATGATAATACCCATTTGGAATCCTAAGCAGAGAACACAGAGTTCACTAATTGGACCTTAACACAAAAATAGCAACCACCATCTAACCTCAGACATCACACCCCACACAAAATGCCACAGATGGCACAAAAACATTCTTACATCAGAGGTCAAGTTGGTATCTATGGACCAGATAGTACCACTATGGGCTGAGTAGTACAAAATCAGTTAGTTTCATCCCTGACATCTTCCTGAGTGCCCCAAATCCAAAGTTTCCAGTTAGCTGGCATTTCTGGGACACTCTCATTCCAGTTCTTCTCCCTAATGATCTACCTACCAACCTCTCAATTATGTGACTTAGAAGTCCTGTTTGGCTAATCACAACCCAATATATCCCTCAACCTATTTACTGAATAGTTGCTAAGCTTTGCTTTCTCCCAAGGACACTCCTGTTCTGAGCTGCCCTCAGAAGGGGGTTCTTCTTTCTCCCAGTCTTCATGCACTCCAGGTCTGAGACATGGACACTAGCTTGTGGAAAATCCAAGTTTTCTGGGGACTGAGTACTACAAAATTCAGGGACTCTCTTTAAGAAAAATATAAAATTATAAATACAAACATCTTCTGATACTTCTCTCTTTCACTTTGTGGATCACTCTGCTACATTCACTGAGGATACTGGAACCTTGAAATGACTGCCATATACCATATGAAGGAAGGGGTGAATCATCCAAAACTCCATATTCCCTGATCTTTTCCTTCTTCAGTGTCAATGATTTTCACTCCACAGCATTTCAGCAAACCACTGCTTGGCCACCATGTGGACCTTGTTATACAATTTGCAACTGCTCCAACTCTGAAATCCTACATTTAAATTTTTCATTCTCTGACCACAAGCCCCCTCCCTCTATCTCTTTCACTCTCATGGGAAAGATCCCCATTAATTTTTTTCTCCACTTGTTCAGCTCCTCTCCAACATTACTTCCTTTTTCTTCCTGACTAAATACTAGCCACTAAGTAGGGTGCACTCTAGGGTGAAAATTTAAGAAAGCACTCATGTTCAGGGTCATGCAAGGGCATGGTATATATAATGAGTATGATGCATTACTTTAATTTCTCACCATTACACTGAACTTTCTTGAATCCTTGCCCTTCTTTCCACAAGCCTTGCAAAACCACTCGTTGATCCATCCAGTTGTTCAATGTCTCTCCCATGCAACTGAGTATGACTGAGCAAGTGACATACCACTGCAGACGAGGGACAATACAAATTGCTAATCCTCACTCTAGGTCAGCCTTCAACTCTACCAGCAACCCTTTTGCACATCTGTAGATGACTGCTTTTTCTCTTCCCTGCAGCAGTATGGCAGACATTGTTAGCTGTCAGTTTAATTAATACCCATTTTCTTCCTTAGTCACAGCATCTCAATTTATTTCATGTAGAAATATGCCTGCTAAAAGGCACCTACATTTCACCCATGGAAGCCAAAATGGTATAATCTGAAGTTGGGTAGGTGTTCTAGTAAAGTTCCTTAAAAGCAAAACTGATAACAGAGAGAAGCTGTAGTAACCTCTGTGCTCCTTTTTACCCATTCCCCTCTCAACTCCCTGCTTTCTGCCTGGAAGAGGCATCTTGAAACGCTTGCCAATTTGAAGAGGGAAACCATTGCTAAGCATGGCAGAGCAGAAAGAAAGGAGATCGGGTTCTTTGTGACAGCAATGAGCTTCCAGACCAGCGCTAGATGGATGGCATATATTCAGACTTCTCCATGTGAAAGAAAAACTTTTATCCAGTTTCAGGCACTACTATTTCTGTTCATACACAATTTCTACCTAGTAATACAAAGAGTCATCCCAAATTTTCAGGGCTCCCTGCAAGTCTTATTCCGGCCCTCCACTGAAAAAAATCAAGGTCATCAGATGCTAAAGCACTGAAACCCTGCCTTCGGGACTTCATTTCCCAATTATCTCAGTAACTTCTGTCCAAGGCACAGCATTGTAACCAGGCTGAGCTAACCTTGCCTTGTGCTTCCTAACATCCGTTCTCTCTCCACTATAGGTAACATCTCCCCGTCTGTCCATTCTGGCCATAAAGATACCGAAATCTCTACCTTTAACAAACAAAACAAAAAATTCACAATCGTCCATCCAACCCCACAGTAACTACTCTCCTACAAGTCTTTCCTGTCTCCCACGTGCAAAAAAAGTGGAGTCCGTGTATTCCAGCTTCTCCCTCAACCTGCCCACCTGCAAGTGCACAGGCCACTTCTCCAGGCCCCCTGTCCCTCACTCTCCCAACCAATGGCGCCTTAACTGCCTGAGTCTCTGCTCCCCTGGTTTTTACTCGCCTCAGTGGGAAGCAGGCTGGAGCGCCCCTCCTTTGTGAATCGCCTGCACCGACCAGGCTGGCTTCCTCCTTCCTCTCTCCTTCTCCTTGGTCAGCTCCTCTTCCTGTGTCTGAAGCGTTAGGCCCAAGGGACACCAGGAGCTCAGAGGAGGTGTCCTAAGCTGTCCTAACTGAACACACTCAAACGGAAGGGACAGTCTGGGAGAGCAAGAGGGACAGGGACTGATCCGTCCTCTGGAAGCACTGACACCTGGGTGTGCACGCATTGGAGCTCGCACGGTGCAGAAAGCTCCACGCGAGTTTCTTCAGGTGCCTTCAGTCAGGGCAGCCCGGGAGCGGGCCTCGCCCGGAGCGCATGCGCGGGCCATCTGCGCAAGAGCTGCACCTGCGCAACAGGCAGCACGTGCCAACCAGGGTATGTAAGGGCAGGAGCCAGGGCACTAGTTGCCAGAGACTCTGCTGGTCACAGAGGTAGGTTTGGAGCAGATGGGTATGCGGGGCTGCGGGTCCCGAGGGAGTGGAGTGGACTGGATTGTGGGACCAGGGCGGGGTGGGGGGCGGGGAGGTGAGCTGTGGATAAGGAGACACTGGGCTCAGGGGATGGGCGCCTTCAGACTGGGGAGGAGGTGGTATGGGGTAGGCATGCTGGCGGTGAGGCCAACAGACCAGTACCTGCAGGCCGGGTCCAAGCCACTGCCCCGGGTGGAGCTCCTGGGCTGTCCCTGGCGCTCCAGGCGCTGCACAGTTTCCCTCTTGGCCTCCCAGGCCTCAGTCCAACACCTCGGAACTGAGGTGTTCTGGCAAGATGCGGCCCCGCCCATGGGCAGCACTGCTCAGGTCCTCAGTGCAGTGCAGCCCTGTGTCTCTGATCCCAGGCGAGTGGGAAGAGACGGTGAGGACCCTGCCACCACGCTTGGGGTTCTGAAAGGGAACTAGGATGATTTCTCCCTTCATAGCAGCATACAGCGCTGAGTGCCACTGCACTTTCCTAAATATGAACACCTGTTTTTTAGCCTAGAAAATGAACTCCTCTCCAGAAAACAATGCACATTTTGAGGGCGGTAACGCCAGACCCTTTTTTTATGTGCACGCCGTGGGCCAGCAGACTTACCCGAGTCCTTGGTACCAGAATTCCAGCTATAGTCCGTTCTGTGTTCCTGGAGCAGGTAAGAGATCCAAGAAGTTCAGTGGGGTTAGGGACCCTCCTCCTCAAGCAATGCCTGACGGTTTCTAATACCTTAAAATCCATGACTTCCCTTCCCTCACCCTGTCCTGACACAAAGAGATTATGACAGCACACAGGGCCAGTGTTTGAAGTTCACATTAATAGATAAAATTTGAATTCTACCCATATGTCAGTTATTCTGCCAAATACTGGAAGTAGGTTCTCTCATTTGACCTCAACAGCCCCATGAGCTAGGTATTATTGCTGTCTGTGTTTTACAAATCCGGGAACAGAGGCTCAGAGTCCTGGACTTGCCCAGAGTTACACAGGAGTCAAACCAAAATTCTATTATTATGAGACCAGTCTTATAGAGGCACCTTAGAGCTACTAGTCCCTATAATTTTTTCAACAAGGCCTAAAGATTCTTAAAGCTGTCCTGGTGAGGTCAAAAAAGTACTTTGGGAGAAGAACGATGAGGCTTAAATGTTTGGGAGGTAGAAATCTAGGATTTCATGCATTATGGGATGGGAGGGGGGTTTAAGCAGGGCAGAGGTATCCATGGAGTGATTCTCCATTCTCGTGCCTCCAGTGGCAAAGATAATGATAAATCTATTCTTCAGTGTACCCTGCTGTAGATAAAGCATGTTGTGTATTGTATGCAACTGTTTTCCAAGGAGAAAACTAAGTGTGATAAGGACAGATTTTTCATCCATCAATCACTGATCCCACCTAAGTAGTAGAATCTTTAGTCCAAGGAGCTCCTAGTGGAAACCATTTTAAAATTGCAGTCTGAGGAATAAGGAATTTTGCCAGCATATGACCTATGGACTTCAGCTCCTCATTGTGTCTCCAACAAGACTGCCTACCTGACATATTTTGAACTTGTACCTCCACATGGTCTAGTTCTTAAAGAAATTTTTATATATAAACATTCCATTAGCTTTCTCTGGTGATCCCTAATTCATATGGATGTTGAAATGTGATTTTGGAATAGTTCAGATGAAGGAATTCTGAGGAAAACTGAGAAAGATTCTTGAGGTCAGAGGGTGGAAAATTCCTGAAAGAAATGCATATTATATCTTGAACTTTAATTAAAAGGCTGAGATTCTGTACTTCTGCACTTTTTTCATGTAATTCACCTTAAGGTTTACAATATTTGTCCTGAGAGTTGTGGTTTAGGAGAATTAGAGTGATAAGTACTGGGAGTAGGAATCCCATCTGTATTGTTTGCTTGTTTGTTTTAATTGCAACCTAACTCAGATATTTTAGTGGGAAAAAAAAAGTTCATATGACTTATTGTTTTGTGCAACCAAGAATTCCAAGAAAGAAGCCACTTCAGGCCAGGTAAATAGGGACTCCAAGGACGTAATCCATATTAGAATCTGTATTCCTTTATTTCTAATTTTGTTTTTTTCCTAGGTTTTGGCTTTCTCTGTATTGTTCTCATTCTCAGCCATTTCAAAGTGACAAAGATAGTTACAGAATTTGTGGGCCTGTAATGATTTTCTGGCTAAGGATCCCAGAGAAGAGCCTTCTCTTCCAGTAGTTTCAAAAAGAGTTCCAAAGCTGACTCCTGGTGGTTTGGCTTTGTCACATGTTATCCTTGTTCTACTTACCACACCAGAAGATGAACTAGTCTCCATGATTAGTCTAGGTTATATGCCCCATGTTGAAGGTGGTATGAGCCTGTCAGATTCCCTTTGGATAGAGAAGGTCTCTCCTTTTTCAAAGGAGCTTGAAGGACCTATTGCCAAGAGAAGAATGGATGCCAGTACAGAAAGATGTTGATTGAAGATAATTTACATCATTTTTGGATAGAGTTAAGTAGGAAATGAGAGGAATATATTAGAATTTGTTAAATAGCTTGATGAAATTGTATATTAAACAGCATGTCTATCATAGCCAAGGTTGTAAAGATGTTCCTTGAGGGAATATAACATGAGTTCAGTTGAACAAGTGGACTCAAAGCATTTTGGATGTATTAACCTAAAGGGCAGGGATTATTGTGGTTTATTTTGTACCTAGTCATTCTGACTAGGAATTATTCAGAATGAGAGGTGTAACTATTCTATGAGTAACAGAACATCTCTTCACTTGAAACTGGCTTAAATCATTTTTTTTTAAAGATTTTATTTATCTGACAGACAGCACAAGTAGGCAGAGAGGCAGGCAGAGAGAGAGGAGGTAGCAGGCTCCCTGCTGAGCAGAGAGCCCGATGTGAGGCTCCATCCCAGGACTCTGGGATCATGACCTGAGTCGAAGGCAGAGGCTTTAACCCACTGAGCCGCCCAGGCGCCCCTTAAATCATTTTTTTTATTGAAAAACTAACCAAATGCATGGGCTAACAATTAAAATAGTATATAAACAAGGAATGAAGTCTTTACCCCCTAATCCCTTTTCCCAGTCTCCCAGTCTCCTCCGAGTCAGAAAATATTGCCAGTGATTTGGGTATCTTTCTGGATATATTCTATGCATATTCAAGGATCTCTACCTGTATTTAGTAGGCTTTATTTTTTTTAAAATTTTTATTGACATATAATGTATGATGTTTCAGGGGTACAGGTCTGCAAATCATCAGTCTTACACAATTCACAGCACTCACCATAGCACATACCCTCCCCAATGCCCTTCACCCAGCCACCCTATCCTTCTCATCCCCCTCCCCTCCAGCAACCCTCAGTTTGTTTCCTGAGATTAAGAGTCTCTTATGGTCTGTCTCCCTCCCTGTCCCATCTTGTTCATTTTTTCCCCCTGCCTTTCCCCTATGACCCGCCCTGCCTCTCAAATTCCTCCTATCAGAGATCATATGATAATTGTCTTTCTGTGATTGACTTATTTCGGTTAGCATAATACCCTCTAGTTCCATCCACATTGTTGCAAATGGCGAAATTTCAGGTTTTTGATGGCTGCAAAGTATTCCATTGTGTGTGTGTGTGTGTGTGTGTGTGTGTGTGTGTGTGTGTACACACACATACACATCACACCTTCTTTATCCATTCATCTGTTGATGGACATCTAGGCTTTTTCCAGTTTGGCTATTTGTGGACATTGCTGCTATAAACATTCAGGTGAACATGCCTCTTCAGATCATTACATTTGTATCTTTAGGGTAAATACCCAGTAGTGCAATTGCTGGGTCGTAGGGTACCACTATTTTCAACTTTTTGAGGAACCTCCATACTTTTTTTTTTTAAAGATTTTATTTATTTATTTATTTGACAGAGATCACAAGTAGGCAGAGAGGCAGGCAGAGAGAGGGGGAAAGCAGGCTCCCCGCTGAGCAGAGAGCCCGATGCGGGGCTTGATCCCAGAACCCTGGGATCATGACCTGAGCCGAAGACAGAGGCTTTAACCCACTGAGCCACCCGGGTGCCCTGACTATTTCCTTTGCTGGGCAAAAGCTTTGGATCTTGATGAAGTCCCAATAGTTTGTTTTTGCCCTTGCTTCCCTTGCCTCTGGCAATATTTTTAGAAAGAAGTTGCTGTAACTGAGGTCAAAGAGCTTGCTGCCTGTGGTCTCCTCAAGGATTTTGATGGATTCCTGTCTCACATTGAGCTCTTTCATCATTTTGAGTCTATTTTTGTGTGTGGTGTGAGGAAATGGTCCAGTTTCATTCTTCTGCATGTGTCTGTCCAATTTCCCCAGCATCATTTGTTGAAGAGGCTGTATCTTTTTCCATCGGACATTCTTTCCTGCTTTGTCGAAGATTAGTTGACCATAGAGTTGAGGGTCCATTTCTGGGCTCTCTATTCTGTTCCATTGATCTATGTGTCTGTTATTGTGTCAGTACCATGCTGTCTTGATGATGACAGCTTTGTAATAGAGTTTGAAGTCTGGAATTGTGATGCCGCCAACTTTGGTTTTCTCTTTCAATAGATTCATTTTTTTTTTTTTAAGGTTTCATTTATTTACTTGACAGAGACAGAGAGAGAGAGTGAATGAGCACAGGAGCAGGGGGAGCAGGAGAAGGAGAAGCAGGCTCCCCACCGAGCAGGGAGCCCAGTGCGGGGGTCAATTCTAGGACCCTGGGAACACGACCTGAGCTGAAGGCAGATACTTACCCAATTGAGCCACCCAGTCCCCCTAGTAGGCTTCATTTTTTAGAGCAACTTTTGGTGCACAGCAAAGTGGAGCAGAAGGCAGAAAGATTTCCCTTATGCCCTCCATTGTACATAACCTCTCCCATTATCAACATCCCTCACCAGCATGATATTTGTTATAATCAGTGAATCTAAAATGGCACATTTCACCCTCAGGTTATGTTAGGGTGTGCTCTTAGAGCTGCATGTTCTGTGGTTTTGGATAAATACGTCATGAAAGATAGCCACCATTATGATACTGTATTGAATAGTTTCACTGCTCTAAAAATTCTTTGCCTATTCATGCCTCCATTCTTCCTAACCCCTGGCAACCACTTATCTTTTTATTGGCTCCATAGCATTGCCTATTCCAGAAAGTTGTATCATTGGAATCACATAGTATGTAGTTTTTTCATACTGGCTTTTTCTACATAGTAATATGCATTTTAAGTTTCCTTATATCTTTTTGTTACTTGATAACTCATTTGTTTTTACTGCTGAATCATATTGCTTTGTCTGAATTATGACATTTATACATCCATTTACCTACTGAAGGATATCTTGGTTTTTCCCAAGTTTTGGAATATGTTTAGTTTTGCAAAAAATTGCCAAACTTTCTTCCTTTCACACTATTTTATAGCATTTGCATCTGTACCATCTTGCATTTCCACTAGCAATCAGAGTTCCTGTTGCTGCACATACTCATCAGTACTGGGTATTATCAGTGTTTAAGACTTCAGCCATTCTAGTACTTGTACAGTATCTCATTGCTCTAATTTGCATTTCCCTGATGACATATGATGTGGAGCACGTTTTCATGTTTATCTGGCAACGTTTGTGTATTTTCTTTCTTTCTTTCTTTTTTTTTTTAAAGATTTTTATTTATTTATTTGACAGAGATCACAAGTAGGTGGAGAGGCAGGCAGAGAGAGGGAGAGGAGGAAGGAGGCTCCCCGCTGAGCAGAGAGGCCAATGTGGGGCTCGATCCCAGAACCCTGGGATCAGGACCTGAGCCAAAGGCAGAGGCTTTAACCCACTGAGCCACCCAGGCACCCCTGTGTATGAGATATCTATTAAGGTCTATAGCCTCTTTTAAAATCAGGTTATTTTCTTAAATTTTTAAGGGTTCTTTGTATATTTTGGGTAATAGTCCTTTATCAGGCATGTATTTATAAATATTTTTCCCCAGTCTGTGACTTTTCATTCAGTTGATAGTATCAGTATCTTTTGAAGAGTTTTTAATTTAAGGAAGATCAGCTTATCAAGTTCTTTCTTACATGGATCATGTACACCACTGGTATTTTGTCTAAGAAGTCATCACCATACCCAAGGACATCTAGGTTTTCTCTTGTGTTATCTTCTTGTTCTTACAGTTTCCGTGTTTTACATGGAGGTCTGTGGTCCATTCTGTGTTAATTTTTGTGAAGGATGTTTGTTGTAAGTTATGTGTCTAGGGTTGCATTTGCACATATGTGTCCAGTTCCAGGATGATATTTTGAAAAAACTGTCCTTGGTCCATTGTATTGTCTTTGCTCCTTTGTCAAATATTGGTTGATTATATTTATATGGGTCTGTGTGTAGGGTCTCTATTCTATCCTACATTGATCTATTTGTAATTTAAGTGTTTGGTAGACTTCACCAGTGAGCCCTTCTGGGCCTGATGCTTTCTGTTCTGGATGGTTGTCAGTTAAGTGATTCATTTCTTTAATACATAAAAATCTGTGCAGATGTCCATTTCTACTGGTCTGAGTCTGTCCAACTTTATCATTCAAGGAATTGGCCCATTTTTTATAGGTTTGGAAAGTTGTGACAATAAAGTTCATAGGATTCTTTCCATCTTTTTTACTCTCTGTGGGATCTGTAGTGATGTACCCTCTTTCTTTTCTGATATTAGTCATTTGTGTCTTTGTTGATTCAGTGTTATTTAGTATTTAGTGTTATTTAGTATTTGGGGGATTTTACAGCTATCTTTATTTTCTATACTCAGTTGTAGGCTAAGAGCAGACTCTATATGATTAATGTAGTTTTTAATTTGTGTAAGTGTTTTCTGGCTCATGGTATGGACTGTCTTGGTGCATGTTCCATATGGATATGAGATGTGTATTCTGCCTGATGAAGTAGTCTGTGGATGTCAGTTATTTCCAGTTGGTTAAAGGTGCTGTTTAGATCAATTGTCCTTAGTGATTTTTTTTTACCCACTGCATCTGCCATTTTTTTGTTTACTATTAGCACAGAACATCTTTCTTCATGCATTTACTTTTCATCCTTGTCTTTATGTTGAAAGTGAATTTTTTTGCAGACTACACAGGTTTTGGCTTTTAGTATATCTTGTAATGTTTTCTTGATTGCCAGGCATTCTGTGCTGGATAAAAAGTACTGCTCTAAATAGGCCTTTAGTAACATGTTAAGTTGGGGAGGTGGGACAGGAATGATAGTCCTATGGTTACTGAAGAACTGTAGTTTTAGGTCTTGGTCTTTTAGTGAGATGGTGCCTTTGAACTTTGAACTATACATGTTCTTCACCTTCCTCCTCCCATTGGATAAGGAAGGGTTGTTAGGGTGGGGTTGAGATAAGTATTTGCCTACCCCCTTATCAGTTAGGCTCTGGTTAACTAGCTTGTCCTGATGTCCAGTTTCAGTAGGAATAGAGTTTTCCTTGTATATGTTACCGTTGTTTCTCTTCCCCACTCTTCCTGTGGGATTTCTTCCCTAGATTTACTGTAAGAAACTGGTTGAGCTACTGCAGATAAAACTCAAAACAAGGGAGGGGGCAAGGGTTCATTATGAATGGGTCCCCTTGAAGTTTTTTAACTCTCTGATTTGTTCTTTCTGAGCCTTTAATTTGTCGATAACAGTTCAGGTTTCCCTATCCACTACTAGTTCCCATGGAATTTTTACCTCTTGGGTTTGTGCCCCTGTAAGTTGTGCTTGTCTACATTCACGTATCTCTCCAACATTGGGAATAGCACTTTGCTCTGTAACCTACTGCTGTATAGAATCTGGGAAGAATTCTTGATTTTTCAGTTGAGCTTTTTACTTTGTTCAGAGTAAGTGACTTCCAAACTTCTTACATATTCTTCTTACGTACAACCAGAAATTATACCAGCTTTTTTTTTTTTTAAGACTTTATTTATTTATTTGACAGAGAGAGACATGGCAAGAGAGAGAACACAAGCAGGAGGAGTGGGAGAGGGAGAAGCAGGCTTCCCACTGAGCAGGGAGCCTGATGTAGGGTTTGAGCCTAGGACCCTGGGAACTTGACCTGAGCCAAAGGCGGAGCCACCCAGGTGCCCCTTCTACCAGCTTTTAACATTAATTAGGCATGCAGTACACATAGTTGTACAATTGAAATAGAGGGCCAAATTCATGTTTTTATAAATAGGCTGATTTTGAATCAATATTAAATTCTCTTTGCTGCCTCAGTACCCTCCTTTGTATAACAAGATGAATTAGTTTTCTTTTGCCACTGGCCAGCATTTCCCCATTAACCCAACCACCCAGCCCCTGGTAACCACTATTCTGTTTCTGAGTTCATCTTCTCTGGATTGTACATAGAAGTGAGATGATATGGCATTTGTCTTCCTCTGTCCAATTTCTCTTAGGAAAATGCCCTCAAGGTCCATCTATTGTCACTAATGGCAAGATTTCCATTTAAAAAACAAAAGGTTTTAGTAGCAGTGGAAGAAGTAGGAAAGGAGGAGTTCTCTGAAAAGTGAAGAGAAGTTAGCCTGTGGGGGAACCCACATATGGCTAGAGCATATAGGCTTAGTGGAAGAATGAGATGATAGATTGACCAGTCAGATAATGAGGGCTTTTATGGCATCCTAAGGATTGTGGTCATTGTTCCTCATTTCCCGACTAGCAGTGACAATACTTCAAATATTGTCTCTCAAGTGAGGGGTCATACCTGAGTCAGAAAGATAATCCTGGGAGTACCTGGCTGGCTCAGTTGGGAGAGGATCTGACTTTTGATCTCAGGGTTGTGAGTTTGAGCCCCACACTGGGTATAGAGATCCCCCCCCCCCCAAAAAAAAAGGAAGGAAAGAAAAGGTAGGAATATAGATAATTTTGGAACTAGTTTGGATTACAGACCTGTGAATGTCAGGGAGATGGGTAAAGGAAGATCCTAGTAGTAGTTACTGAAGTAAAAACATGGAGATGACTTAAAGTCCTGGTCATGGTAGCAGAACAGGGAAGGTATTACAAAGAGTAGCCATAGATTTTGCTGATTAGTGATGGACAAAGTAATGTGTCTGCAGTGGGTAGCTGAATAGGGTCCTGGGAGAGATGCTAGTGGCAGGGACCTGCATTAAGGTATTTTGGTCCATTGTATGATATAGTACAACATGTATGGTAGGAAGTTATCTGACTCATGAACTTTATTCTGTTGGCTTCTAACCTCTGCAGGCCATGTCGAAGTCAAGCTGAGACTCATCTACTTCCTTTCGATAAAGAAAGAAATCCATATACTTTTATATATAAGTAGATTAGGCCAGGACCAAGAGGCATTTTGATGCAGCCTTAAACCATAAAATTGAGTTCATTAGATCAACCTTAATATTGAGTAAATTACCTGATGAACACTGATCTGAATATAATTATTGCTTTTATATACTAAGTAGAAGATTTATCTTAACTTCATTTGTCACTTATATCTGTCTTGAGAAATCAAATCCCATTCCCCACATGAATTTGTATGACAGAAATGTGTCTGGCATTATTAGCACCATTGCCCTGTTTACTTCTGAAGACTGGAAAACTGGAAGACTGAAGATGGGTCTGTGAATGAGTAGTGCTGAATAAAAAGGTTTAGAAAGGCCTGTGCATACAAAGAACTTTTGTTCTTCTTTGCTCTATTCGGGCTGACATAATTATTCTTTCCCCAGCCACAACAATCCTAAATTACCCTTACTGGGTGCTAGGTCTCTCTGAAAAAGAGTCACTACTAAGTAGGGGTGATTCATAATACACTGAATATTTGATGGCCTGGTGACCAACCCATCAGAACCTATACCTGCTCTCATGGTGAAAGAAGGTTCTGGAGGCCCCATGGTTCTGGTCACTGTCCTTTCCCCTGTCGAATCCTGAGGATATCCAGGGAGAAGTGGTGGCCAGCAGCTACCAACTGGCATTGAAAACACTGTATATTTGACCAACTGGTGTGGTCAGCTGGCTGCATCCTGGCTGAATGCTGTGACTGGCTGCAGGAGACCGAGTGGCTAACTACTGTGTTCTCTTCCTAGGTTTCAGAAATGGAAGTCTGTATTTCCCATATTCAGTGATACTCAGTGAGTCTCCTGGCTTCCTCATCCCTCAGTCCCCATTGCCCACTGCCCTTAACCGAAGACCCATGTTTTGTAACACAGCACAGTTCCGGCAGTGTAGTGGCTATGGAAAGAAAACGAAGATGAAAGGGACTCAGACTGAACCTCATCAGGCTGAAAACAAGACTCAGAAACAAGACACCCACTCAGCAGGTGATGTGACCAGTATCCCAACTTCTAATAGTGACACAGAAACTGAAAACATTCCTCAAGCAACAGATGGGGTTTTGTCTTCTGTTGCCCAGAAGCAGCAGCTACATGGTGAGAGCCGTTCTAACACTGTATATAGAGCATCACCTCAAGTAAACTATGCATCTGAGAAAGGGAAAATGGGGCTAGAACAATGCGAAGGATCCCCTGTAACACAGTTCTGGAAGACTTTGAAGGAAACTATCCATTTGTATGACCGGGCTTACGGTAAAGCCATGCCAGACATCATGGTGCAGCACAGTGGGATTTCACAGAGTTCTCGGGAGAGTAGAAGTGTGCTTCATAACCGTCACGAGGGTGCAGATGGCGTTATGTGTAAAGATGAAGAAAGCACTCTGTGGTCGGAACAGTGTCATGGTATAAGACATAATGAGGTGGTAAAGTCGGGCTCCATCATGGACATGAATTTGGGTAAAGAAAAAGGCTATGCAGCTGTTCTCCAATTCCTGTCCTCTCCAGATGAAGCAAAAGACAGAGATGAAATCCAGGATACTCTGAATTCCAGTCTGTGCCAGTCTTCTGGAGATGGCGATAAGCTCCAGCAGGAAAGGCCAGTCTGCTCCAGCAATAAGGCCATTGAGGACCTGAGCCTAGAGTCCAAAACCCGGAGTCCCATTCACTTTGGGGAAAGCATGACAGACAACAGTAGTGGGGGCTGTGGCTTCCCTGTGAAGGTGGGCAAAGGTGAAGTTGTAGAACGCAACAGCTACCCTGAGAATTATGTCCTCCCCCATCCCTCCCTCACCCAGTTCAGCCATGTTGATGAAGGCATTCAGTGTGATATGAGCCAGTGGCAGGATGCAGAGCATGAGAAATCTCCTGAGTCCTCACCAGAGAGCAGAAAGGCAACAGAAGAATTCAGATGTGGAGAATTGGAAGAGGTGGTAGAGTGGAACAGCTGCTCAAAGTATGTGTCTAGCTCTGCCTGGTTGGCCCAGATGAATAACAGGCGGGTAGATGAAGGGATTCAGTGTGATAGGAGCTGGTGGCAGGATGCACAGCTGGAGAGATCCCTTGAGCAAATGCCTTCCAATGATGAAGAGCCATCTGCAGATTGCAAAACTAAGGGATCACGGAGAAGAACCATCAGGAATGGGAGACTGAACACAGATGAAGAAGAAATGACCATGAATGATGAGATTGAGGAGGAGGATCATGAGAACTTCAAAAAGTGTGCAAAGATTAAAAAAACTGTGAAAGGCAGGAAGCAGAAATCCCTGAGCAACATCTCAAGTGGGAACACAGTCTATTTATTGAAGAAAAATAGTGCCTTAAACACTGTACTTCCCAACAATTCAGAAGACTATGATTTGGAAGAGGAAGCTGAAGATGAAATGTCTGAGATAGAATGCCTCTTTGAAGAAGTTAGTCCACTGGGCTGTGTGATGTCTTCCAAAGGGAGGATTTATCATGAGGTTGGCAGGATCATCAGGATGCCAGCTGAGTGCTCTTTCCCTCCCCAACTTATTGTGTGGCGCACTAGAAAAAAGTACAGGTTAAAGCTTGGGGAATACGAGAGCATCCCTGTGGTGTGCAAAGTAACAGGCCAGGATGGCAGGTTCCGAGGAGAACGTACCATGGCTGTACAGGAGGGACTGGAGTCCAAGAGAGCCTCTCCCAAGTCCTGGGAATGTAAGTGACTAATGGACTCATTCCATTTGGTTGTCTGTGGTGGTTCCACACTGGGTCCTGGATGCAAAGGCAGCCATAGATCAGCAGTATTTCTTCATTTTGGAGGTATGTTCTTAAACAACTGTAGGTGCCCATGTTTGTAGGATTGGGAGAGATTCCAGGTTTGAAGTCCTGCATTCTAGGAAACTGATGTAATTTGAACAAAGAGCTGTAGGAGTTGACGGAAAGCTGGGTGGTGGTAAAGGACAGGAGGGTTGAGAGGGAAAAGAGTCATGGACATAGAGCTAGGTGGAGTTGCTGAGAAAAGGCAGTCCATGTGGACATGGTGAATTTTGATACAAATTTGGGGGCTGTGGTTTGGAGTAAGAATGGAGACAGTAGCATGAGCTCGATTGTGTAGCCAGGAGAGGTCAAGTGTGTTCCAGGGATTGAGCCTGAGAAGAGCCAGCCGGAAGGGAGACCAGTGACGAGTTGGGCAAGTGGGTCTAAGCAGACTGGGCTAAAATAGTAGAAATTTTCCTTTTGAGATTTTTGTCCTGTAGGCAGTAAGGAGGTGCCCAAAGCAAATTGAGTAGAGAAGGGACAGGAAGTAATGTGCTCTAGGCCTCTTCAGCTGGCAGTATAGTGGAGGAGGAATTTGATCCATATGGCTGGAACCCCTGTATAAAGTCAGTTTAACTGAACATTGAAAGGCAGCTATGCTCACCACTATACCACCAACACTTAACTGAACATTGGGTATAAAGGGTCCTAACTCACATGGGAGTAAAAGATAACATTTCAGAGAATCCATTAACAAAACTGATTCTTTAAGAAAAAATTAAAAGGTTGGAGGGGCACCTGGGTGGTTCAGTCAGTTAAGCGTCTGCCTTTGGTTCAGGACATGATCTTAGGGTCCTGGGATCAAGCCCCTCATCAGGCTCCGTGCTCAGCAGGAAGCCTGCTTCTCCCTCTCCCTCTGCCTGGTGCACTGCCTGCTTGTGCTCTCTATCTCTTGTCAAAAGAAAAAAAAGAAGGCTGGGGTTTGAACTTGTATCTAGAGAAAATGATAACATCCATAGACAAGGAAGCTTGGGAAAGGAAGTTGTCTTGCTTTACTGTGTGGTTGTCAGTGGGAGGACCGGACTAGCAGATCATACATACCTGGTTGAAGCTTGAGTTTGGATCACCTCATGTTTAGGGAGAGGGCTCAAACAAGTGGGAAGGGCCCAAAGTAGAGTCTGGGAGATGATTATACCTGGGGAGCAAAAATGAAATGAAGCAGATAAGTGACGAATGGGATGCATAAGGGCCCCCGGGAGAATTTAATTAAATTCTAGTCCTAGTTTCTAAACCAAAACACTGTCCATCTTTTTTTTTTTTTAAGATTTTATTTATTTATTTGACAGAGAGAGATCACAAGTGGGCAGAGAGGCAGGCAGAGAGAGAAGAGGAAGCAGGCTTCCCACCAAGCAGAGAGCCCAACGTGGGGCTCGATCCCAGGACCCTGGGATCATGACCTGAGCCGAAGGCAGCCACTTAACAACTGAGCCACCCAGGTGCCCCAACACTGTCCATCTTATCTTTAGTCTTCTCAAAGTCTCATTTGCCTCTGCTGTCATTTCCCATCAGTGTGTAGGAATCAGTTTATTCCATTCTATCACAGCCCTGTGAAGAAGGTAACTCTAATTTACTCTTGGTTACACAGTTAAGATGGTAATTTTCAGGCCAAATTGTCTAGATTGTGTCCATTACTTTTTTTTTTTTTCTTCTGTCAAGGACTATAGAATGATACAGAATAGTATCTTGAACAATAGATTTTTTTCAAGAAGGGTGTATTTTTTTTTCCCCTTTGGTTTTTTTAAGTAACTTGGATTATTTAATGTATGAATCACTTCTTACCTCAGGTAACTGTGAGAGATGGAAAACCGAGGTACCTTACAAAGTTTCAAAGAGATTCGAGCCAGATACTGTAACGTTTAGGAAATAGCAGGTACAGAGGTTGGTATCTATTCTGTATCTAATTTGGGTGTCTCATGATTGGCTTTTAGGGCTTTGTTTGGGGTTTCCTACTCAGTGCGTGTTCTGCCTTGCAAAACTAACACTGCTTGTGGGCGGTGAAAAACGGCAGCATTCTGACTGGGTAACAGATCTGTAGATCTATAGATCCTTCCTTATAAGTAGATTGGAGCCAGAGCCTTTCAGTTCCATGGAATGTCATTGTTATGCTGATTTTCCACGTTTAATTCCCAGGGATGTTAATTGTAGTCTGTTGTGGGTTATATGGGATTGTGTAAGTTATCCCAGTGGTTTATCAAAGTGTCCCAGTTTAGAGCTTGGAGAACTGGGTACTTGAAGTTCAAGGTCTTCCTTAAGGGGCTAGTGGCATGACGGGCTTCTCTTCACACTGAGTCTTGGTATCCCTGCCACACCTTCAACCCCTAGGCCTAGGGTGTCAGGGAACACATGGTTATTGGCCCTTTGAAGGCCATTCCTATGCTACAGTGGTCATAAGAAAAGACTAATACTGCTCAGGCAAAATGTTAAGACCTTTAACTTTATCGTAAAGATGAAAACTAAAGATACTAGTAATGACTCTCTGTATATCTTGAGTTTGTTATACAGCTAATTTAAAGAACTCTTTTATTCTGTTATTTCAGAGGAAACAAATTGCTGTGTTCCAGCTCCATAGAAGAGCTAAATAGTACATCATCATGATGGCCTAGAACACAGGATTATCCCTTGATTTGAACTAAGAAAGCAATTATACCAACATAAAGAAAATGTGACATTATAAAGCCTTTGGAATTAAAAGAACTAAAACAACAAATAAATTGAATTGCATGTGTGTTTGATTCTCAAGCATTTTCTTCCTCTCTCCAAATGGCCACATCACTGGTAACACCACCAGTAGAGCTGGGTTATTCATGAATACTTCTGCCAGGTGTATTACTGTCTTGTTATCTCCAGGGACCTTTAAAATGGGGAAGAGGATGGTGAGTTGAGGACAGAATAAAGAGATGAAGGATGCCCCCAAATAGGAACTACCCTGATGATAGAGACAGCAGCTTATTTATTTTTTTTACAAATGGAAACCAGGCTTATAGTAGCTCCACTGACCGGTATGTCCATTGGTGAGTTGTAGTATATGTTACTTATTCCCAGTGTACACTCACAGAAACAAGGCAAACAAGAGCTCCTTACACTCAGAGACTACAACCTATATGGTCAGTTTGTGGAACCAGTCTTTTCCCAATATATGGTACAGGTTAAGTCTGTGACTAAGTGCCAAAATATTTATATGTGGATGAAGACTGTCCTTAAGGGTATTTGTAAGAACAGGGCACATGTGGAAAGGCTAGAGTTGCTTCCTGGAAGGGCTTTCTGGGTGATGGTATGAATAATATTTTGATACCTATGGATGGGTTCACTCAGTATTGCCTCTGAGTTGCCCAGTGATGAGTTAACTATACTTGTTTACTCTATTTTTATATTTTTAACTGCATTTAACTACCTGTGGTAACAAAGTTAACTCTCAAGATGCATTAAGGAGATGGTGCAAAGTGATAGCATTGCATGTTTTCACTGAGATGCAAAAAGGCAAGCAAAATATAGTACGGTTTCTAAAGTTGGTCTTACGATAAGCTTTTGTGACTTATCTCCCTCCTAACCCCTACCTAAAAGATTGGGTAGATATTCTAGGAAAATATCTGTGATGCCTATCCCCACCCATGGCTGGAGTATGGAACTCTCCTGTGTGTGTTTTAGTAACACCTGCATTTTCACTTTCATAGCCCATGACATGACAAGAGAGTTACTTTTCACCCTCGAGACCATGTATTCCTTAGCGCTGGTAGCTCCATGGAATAGTTCATATAGATCCTAGCACATCATATGCACTCAAATATTTGCGAATGAATGGCTTAGTGTCAATTTAGATGAACAGTTTTGGCCTTGTCACTGTTCCATCATTCCAAGCCCAGAACATAATCAAAATGGGAAAGCTGAGGTAGGAATGCATTAGCTGGAGTAACTGAACAATAAGGAAGACTTGAGTCCATATAATCCAATTTCCTTGCTTATCTGGGAACCAGGAAGGCATCCACTATTCTAACTCCCCACCAACAATCCTGATTCGTTCAAATTCCAACAATCTAATTCATTTGCTTATAAATGCTCATAAGAAGATTAAAGAGTGTGGTTTTCATTAATGTGTTAGTATGAGTTGAATCTGATTGCTTTTTTGACATCTGCAAAATGAGTTTCAAGTGCTTTTGGTGGACTAACTGAAGGCACTTAAATGGACCATAACTGGGGCTCTCTGGCTACTGGGAAGATGTTGGACCCTAGAAGGTGGGGAAGATGGTAATGCTGGTATATGGAAGAGCAAGCACAAAAAGAGGACGGGCCTGCTTTGTAATCCTTCCCAAAGTCTTACCTTTATTCTAGAGGCTGAAAGAGAAGTGAAACATAAGTCCAAATGAAGGGTACATCCTGACAACACCTTCCCTTTCATTTTCCCAAGCAGTTACTGCACCTCCTGGCACAATGAGTTCCTTAGGGTCAGACTCTCACATGAAGATTTGTGTGCAGAAAATTTAGTGGGGAGTGTTATGGGGAATAAAATCTCTGAAGGGGCAAAGAAAGCCTGATTAAGCATAGGAAAGAAGTATGGATGTGATGCAGTAACAACAAAGTCTTTAGCCAAAGTACCACTGGGAGCTCCTGAGCTGCAATGATCCTGCAGAGTTGTCTCAACTGGGGTAAGAGGCCACACCATACAGCCCTGCACCCTTTGAAAAGGTCAACTGTGTATTATAATCTAATCATGTGGGTAAAATCCATTATAGTAACATTTCGACAAGATTTGGGCAAAAAATTTTGGAGGCTATTTTATAATTCTGCCTACCACAACCACAATGACAGGTTGATAGATACCTTAGTAGAAGGAGGTCTGGTGACTTCTCTTCCTTTCCTAAATAGGACTGGAGAGTACTGAGTCTGAAAGGGGAGATTTTAGGATGAAGAACTTTGATCAGCTTGATAGGCTCAGTAGTCTGGGAGTTGGAGCAGAGGAAAAAGAGGTTAGGTTGACGTTCTTCTGGGTAAACTGGGCAAAAAGACTACAGGTCACGGGATATGACAGACTGTAGTAAAGGACCATGGAACCTAGGCCAGAAACAGTAGACAGAGAAACCTGGAGTGAGAGAGAAGAGACAGGAATTAACTTGCAAGGGTTGCAGTAGATGGCAAGATATCTTTCCTTCTTTCTTTCTCTTTTTCTCTTTCTTTCTTTCTTTCTTTCAAGGATTTTATTTATTTCTTTGAGATAGTGAAAGAGAGCATGAGTGGAGAGGGAGAACGAGGCTCCCTGTGGAGCAGGGGACTAATACAGGAGTCAATCGCAGGACCCTGAGATCATGACCTGAGCTGGAGGCAGACACTTAATGGACTGAGCCACCCAGGGGGCATCACAAGATCTCAATTAAAGCAGGAAGTAAAGGAAGGCTTCAGAAAGAGGTTTACACTGAAAAAAATTAGATTAAAAACAACAATAACAATAACAATAAAAAATCAGGAAGAGGTTTAACATTTAGAGCAGTGGTTCTCTAAGTCTGGCCCCCAGACCAACAGTGTCAGCATCATTTGGGCATTTGTCACAACCGCAAATTATCCAGTCCACTCCAGACCTAGTAATCAGAAATTCTAAAATTCTAGGAGTTAAGACACAGGAATCTGTTTTAACAATCACCCCAGATGATTTTGCTGCACCGTAAGTTTGACAATCATCTATATTATTCTCCTGTATTGTCATTGAGTATGTTTATGATGAATGGGTTTCCTGGAGGAGGAAGAAAATTCCTGCAAGGAGAATTTCCTGCTGCATGTTGAGCTAGGATGCCAAGGGTAGGTGTAAGACATGGCTGAATTTACTGGCCTTATAATTTTCAGTATTGACAAATCCTGGCCATTCCAATCTGGGTCAACTGTGTTACTGAGATAAATTTTCTAAGGCCAAGACTAGGAGCACTAAGTGAAGAGAGCTGGAGAAAGAGTCAACCCGGCCTGCATCATTTATACTTTAAAGAGAGGGGCGGGACGCCTAGGTGGCTCAGTCTGTTAAGGGTCTGCCTGTCATGATCCCAGGGTCCTAAGATGGGTCCCAACGTGGGGCTCCCTGCTCAGCCTGCTTCTTCCTCGCCCTCTGCTCCTCCCCCACTTATGTGCACACATGCCCACTATCAAATAAAATCTTTAAAAATTTTTAAAAATTAAAATTAAAAAAAAGAGGGGGAATCCCCAGGGAAAGTGGCATAAAGTAGGAATAATGTGTTCCTGGGACCCAGAATGATGAAAGCAGCAACAGACGATGGTGAGGGAGGGACACTTGCTTATGAGCAAGATCCGGCTCTGCTTTGGCTTGGCAAAGAACAGACACCCTCCCCAAGTTGCAGGCCTACCCAACCTGCTGAGCTGCCTCAGCTGCAGCGCAGTCAAAGGGACAAGTTCCCAGGTGGGCTGTGCTTAGCCAACGGGATGAAGATGTATATGGGGATGTGGGTAGCTGACCCAGTGTAATAATCTCTATACCATTATAATTTTTCTGAATCTATTATTATGGAAATAATAATAGTCATGGGAAAATAGCAATAAAACATAAGCAAGTTAAATACATGATTTATCAATGGTATTACAGTATATCTCACTATAAAAAAAAAAAATCTCAAGCAATCATGCCAGGGGTTTATGAACAGGGATCTTTTGAGTGCAGGAAGGCCCAATATGCTTTATATTGTTCAGTAAAAAAATGAAAAAGAAATGGTGCAGACAAATGTTTATGGTATGTTAAAAAGAGAGAAAACATTTTTTCTATGATATAAAAATATTTCTGGATGACTTCACAAGAAATTGGTAAAATTAGCCATGGGGGAAGGGAACTGAGTGGCTGGGAGAGAGAAGAGGAAGATTTTTCCTCATCAAACACACCTTATGAACCTTTTAAATTTGGACTGTGTAAGTATATTACGATTCAAAAATAATGAATATTTTCTAAATAAATAAAATAATGAGCTTTTATTATCCTCGCATACAGAGAAAAATCAAACCTGAAGTCTCTGGGAACTAAGTAGCGCCCTGGGGAGGAAAGGCTGCAGCAGCACCTGGAGCGTCCTCAGAGACTCATTCCCTCGGTCCCGCCTCCCTGGCAGAGGCAGCTTGAAGGAATCACAAACTGCAGGGATCAGCGGGAGGACGACAGTGGACAAAGCTCTCCTGCCTGACATCAGCTGCTGTCCAGAGCTAGCGCCCAGGACAGTACAACTCACCCTCCTGGGGTCACACCTCTGCTGGAAGGCAGGTGAGAATTCACATGCGGGAAACCAAATACCCTGCTCTCTCGGCGGCTCTCTCCTAGTCCTCCCCGATCGCACGCCTCTGGTCTTTGGCCGCAGTGTCTGATTTGGGAGAAGAGAATGTTGAACAAGTCGAGTTGTTCAGTCCGAGTCTGAACTCTCATTTGACTTGGAATGTATGCTTTTGTTTCTTCTTCTTCTTCTTTTCCTTATGCTTTTCTTTCTTCTTCTTTTTCTTGTGTTTCTCTTTACTTGTTGAGGAACTGGAGCTGCTCCCATCCTCATCGGAGGTAGAATCCTCCAGTAACTGTTTCAACTGCTGTATCCTACACATAGAAGATTAACCAAAGAACCATATTTAACTCGAAAAAAAGGTAGATAAAAATTATGTAAGAGCAGCAGTGAGGGTAAAAAACATCATGAATAACCACCTTACTGAAGATACTATTTTTATTTTCCCCCATTCTTGTCCATGTTTTCCCCATTCTTGTCCACACTGGTGCCTCTTTGACAGGAGTGTATCCAGTGTATAAAACATTCTGTATTTTTTTCACTGTCCTAAATATTTCTGCATGTTTTTCCAGTCCTTGCTACATAACTTCAAACAGATGCTTCCCTTCCTTCATCAGCACCCTCCAACCACCCACAACCACTCAAGTTGGCCACTTGATAATCTAGATAATCTATCTCTTTAACAATCAGAACTCTATGTAACCAGTTGGAGAAAATCAAACCCTCCACTTTCTTCATCTTATCTTTATTCATGTCTAAGGATAATTTTTAAGAATAGCTCAGCTCTGTAAAGACACTGGAGAAGATAAACTAAGTTACAACTGTCAACATCAACTATCAGGGTGTGAGCAGGCAGGACCAAGCCCACTGCTTTAACCTAACCCAAGTGAAATGAAGCTGTCCTGCAGGTTCCCTACCCACTGGCCTTTCCTGTGATGATTCCTGCCTTCCAAATAGTTGACAACTGAAGTACCATAGTCACCAAAACACTCATCTAATACTGGAACTGGTGTTTCCAACTTTATATAACTTCAGACTTTAAGGGGGTATTGTTAGCACCAGGACCATCTCACCTTATATCCTTTTCATGTCTTTTATTCTCTCGTATGATGTCATACATGGGATCTTCATGTGCCTTGAGGATGAGAAAAGGTTAAGGTTGCGTTAGGCTTCATGGATTATTAGTTAAATAAAAATTAAATCCATATGTGACTGAAAGCAGTTTTTTTTTCCTATTTGGTATAATTATTTAACATGTTCTAATCCTTCCTAAGGGTTATTATCACTGCAAACCTGCTGAAGGCTGTGACAAAGGACTTTCTAATTAGAAAAATATAGATTATAATTGAAATATCCTTTATAAGAACATAAAGAACATAAGAACATACTTCTCCCTCTCCCACTCCCCCTGCTTGTATTCTATCTCTTGCTGTCTCTCTCTGTCAAATAAATAAATGAAATCTTTAAAAAACAAACAAACAAACAAGGGGCACCTGGGTGGCTCAGTTGGTTAGATGTCCACTCTAAATCTTAAAAAACAAACAAACAAACAAAAAACTCAGCTTAGGTATTAATCTCAAGGTTGTGAGTTCAAGCCCTGCAAGACAAACAAAATCCTACTGGGGCACTTGGGTGGCTCAGTCAGTTGGTTTCTGCTCAGGTCATGATCTCATGGGTAATGAGACTGAACCCCACATTGGGCTCCGCACTCAGCAGGGAGTATGCGTGAAAATTCTCCCCTCTGTCCCTCCCCCAACTTGTGTGCACATGTATATACACTCTCTTTCTCTCTCTCAAAGTAAATAATCTTTTAAAAAGACCCTATTACCTCCCTTCCTGGGGAGGTACTATTAACATTTGATCTCTTTCTTTCAATCATTATTAGTAATTTATGAAAAACTGTAATCCTCTTATATACACAACTCTTGTTTTTCACTTATGTCTTTGTGAATATTTTCTCATGACATTACGTCCTTTTTTTTTTAAGATTTTATTTATTTGAGAGTGAGAGAGAGAGCATGCAGAGTGGAGGGAGAAGCAGTCTCCCCAGTGAGCAGGGAGCTAGATGTGGGGCTAGATTCCAGGACCCTGGGATCATACCTGAGCTGAAAGCAGATGCTTAACAGACTGAGCCACCCAGGTGCCTGACATAATGTCCTCTAAAACATAATTCCTGGGGTACCTGGCTGGCTCAGTCAGTAAAGTATGCAACTCTTGATTTCAGGGTTGTGAGTTCCAGCCCCTGGCTGGGTGTAGAGATTACTTAAAAATAAAATCTCAAAATATGTAAATAATAATTTCTAATGACTAATCTGCATTTACAGAAATTTATGTTGATATGTTGGACTATTAAATTTACCATTTTTCTTTTGTTTCCATTGTTTTAATCATAAATTATAAGAATTATCCTTATATATACATATCCTTATTCATAAACAGTTGTGTACATATTGATTTTCTCTTATATCCTTAAATTCCTTAAATCGGATTTCTGAGCCCAAAAAAATACGATTATCTTCAAAGTTTTTGAGATTTATCACCAAACTATATTTTAGTTATAGTATCTGTAAAAACTGACATTCCACCTAGGTTATTAATAATTTCAGATTATTAAATAATTATTAAATAATTAATATTAAATAATTTCAGAAAATTAAAGCCATAATTAAATGTCTTTTTTTAAAAAGAGTTTATTTATTTGAGAAAGAGAGAGAGCATAAGCGGGTGGGGGACAGAAGAAAAGGGAGAAGCAGACTCTCCGCTGAGCAGGGAGACTGATGTGAGGCTAAGTCCCAGGACCCTGGGATCACGATCTGAGCTGAAGGCAGGTTACCAACTGAGCCACCCAGTTGCCCCACAATGTTTTTTTTTTTAGGTTTTATTTATGTATTTGACAGACAGAGATCACAAGGAGGCAGAGAGGCAGGCGGAGAGTGGGGGAGGACGCCGAGCAGAGAGCCTGATGCAGGGCTCGATCCCACGACCCCAGGACCACGACCCATGCTGAAGGCAGAGGCTTTAAACTACTGAGCCACCCAGGCACCCCTGCCCCACAATGTTTTATTTTATTTATTTTTTTTTTTTAAGATTTTATTTTATTTTTTGACAGATAGAGATCACAAGTAGGGAGAGAGGCAGGCAGAGAGAGAGAGAGGAGGAAGCAGGCTCCCTGCCAAGCAGAGAGCCCGATGCCGGGCTCGATCCCAGGACCCTGGGATCACGACCTGAGCGAAAGGCAGAGGCTTTAACCCACTGAGCCACCCAGGCGCCCCCACAATGCTTTAAATGTCTTAAAAACTTTAGTGAATGTTGGCCCCAGTTTGATATATGCTGATAATCTCAGTACACTTAGATATTATTAAAATAAAGTAAGGGAGGGGCGCCTGGGTGGCTCAGTGGATTAAGCCGCTGCCTTCGGCTTGGGTCATGATCTCAGGGTCCTGGGATCGAGCCCCGCATCGGCCTCTCTGCTCTGCAGGGAGCCTGCTTCCTCCTCTCTCTCTGCCTGCCTCTCTGCCTACTTGTGATCTCTCTCTCTGTCAAATGAATAAATAAAATCTTTAAAAAATAAATAAATAAAAATAAAAATAAAATAAAGTAAGGGAATGATATACCATTTTACTGTCAACTGAAGAGCATATACAATTTATATAACACTTCTAGCTTATTATTTATTTAAATTAAATTAAATTTATTTATTTGACAGAGATCACAAGCAGGCAGAGAGAGAGAGAGGGAAGCAGGCTCCCTGCTGAGCAGAGAGCCTGATGCAGGGCTCAATCCCAGGACCCTGAGATCATGACCAGAGCTGAAGGCAGAGGCTCAACCCACTGAGTCACCCAGGTGCCCTTCTAGCTTATAATTTAAAGACATCTAGTCTTTAAAGACTGGGAAACTAAAACCCTCATGAAAATTCATGAAACATGAGTTTTTATATAAGTTAAAAGAAGTGATTGAATAATTAACAAAGTCTGCTTTAGAAAAAGAATCATTCCCAAGGTATAAACAAATAACACTTTAATAAAAAGTTAGTTTTTTGTTAACTGTCACACAAATGTAATTTAATAAGAGATGTAGGGGCGCCTGGGTGGCTCAGTGGGTTAAGGCCACTGCCTTCAGCTCAGGTCATGATCCCAGAGTCCTGGGATCGAGCCCCACATCAGGCTCTCTGCTATGCAGGGAGCCTGCTTCCCCCACCCCGCCCCGCCTGCCTCTCTGCCTACTTGTGATCTCTGTCTGTCAAATAAATAAATAAAATCTTAAAAAAAAAGAGAGAGATGTAGTCAACACCGGATACTCTGGCGAAAAAGCTTCTGCAAATGTATTTTATGTGAACTTCCAGTTCACTGATTACTGCCTGTTTCATTACTATCCACTATTTCTGAAAAATGTAAATTGACAAGGTAGGGTTCTGCTTACTACTCTGACTGTTCTAACTTCTGGTTGCCTTTGATAAAAAAAAAAGGTCATTTTTTTGTCGCCTGTTCGGTGACCATACCATTTACACCGCCAACCTAAAAACAAAGGAAAAAGAGACATATGTCTGTAAGATAACAATTTCATCTAATGAAGATGAAGAATCAGTAGATCATATTAAAGTTTTTCTTCATTAAACTCCAATTCTAAAAGCAAATGCAATGAGTGGATAAACCATGTAAGATCCTAGGAAATAAAGGGAAACTAATTGCTTCCCCAAACAATCTTTATTCATGTAGCTTTAGGAATAAATATCACTTCACCAGATAGGTATTAAGTAATCCAATGTAAAAGTACTATAGAGTGAAATTGTTTTTAGACTGTAGCTTATAGTATTTTTCAAAGGGGAGGTCTCTTCTATTCATCAAGAGACTCTGATTCTCATTTACAATTTTAGATACTAGAGCAAATAACTTCTTTCTCTGATTGAGTAAATAACTACCAAAAAATCCCTCACCTTTAATTAAAACAAATCAGAAATTATCTTACAATGTTAATTCCATTAGCACTCTAATATAGCCTCACCTGCTGAATAGGGAAACTGTCCTTTGTAAAAGGTTTATTATTAGAAGAAGATGGCCCTGATGAGGAACTGGGAGGAGGCATAATAGGAAAATGCACACACACATTCCTGGGCAAAAGAGGGAAACACACACCTTCATGGAATTTCAGTGACTACAGACTTGGCATCTGGCATTGATGTGGGAAAAATGAAGTGGTGAACAAAGCAGGAATGGGTGAGATCCTTGTTACTTCCCTCACCTGTTTTCATCCTCTCAGAACCATCTGGATTTGAGGCAATCAGGAAGTCATATGAGTGGTGAGTTAAGTGAGACCCTGTTTTTGGATGTTAAGGAACTCCAACCAAGGAAGTCAGGAAGCAGGAAGCAGGAGTAAGATCAGCCAAGTTTGCTCTGTGCTGACAGGTACTCAAAGTATGAAGTGAAAGAGAAGGGATGTTCTCTTTTAATTCTGAGGGTTGGATACAGGAAACCATTACAAAAGAATGAAGTCTGGAGATTCTTTGCTGATTGCCTCTGAGCTGTCCCTGTCTTTAACTCCCCAGACATTTAAAGTTCAGGAAAGAAGGATTATACTCCTTCCAACCAAAGTTCTTGGGGTTCAAAATTCTGTTACTGTTAAAGGAAAGGTGATTCTTGTTATTCAAAATGCGGTCGTGGGCAAGTAAAATCAGCAACACATGGGAGACGGTTAGAAATGCATAGTGTTAGACCCATCCCAGAAATGCGGAAACACAAGAATTTTAAGATTAGTTGGTGATTCATAGACATATTAAAGTTTGAGAACCACTGTTCTAGATAACACCACAATCAGTAAAATCAATGAAAGGATGTACATGTACATGTGTCTTTTATCCCACTTGGGATGAGTCAAAATTTTGTGGGGCCTGAGTTTAAATTATGGTGGGGGTTCTTTAGGAAAAAAAAAAAAAAATCTTGCCTTGGCAAATTTCACAAAATTTATGACCATATCAACACATCATTATGTCCCCTGAGGGCCCTTGAAAATCAGAAGAGAGTAAAACTGGCTCTGGTCCCAGTCCAGACACTTATTTTCCAAGTCAATGCAAATAATGATAAAATGGTAATTGAAATGGAGGCACGTGAGTGGTACAGTCTGTTAAGCATCCGACTCTTGGTTTTGGCTAGGTCATGAGCTCATGTATTGTAAGATCAAGCCCTGGGCAGGGCTCCCAGCTAGAAGGTAGTCTGCTTGAAGATTTTCTCCTTCTGCCCCTTTCTTCCCCCACTTAACCATGCTCATTCCCATTCTCTAAAATAAATAATGTAAGTAACCACCTCATAAAACAGAGCAGTGGTTTTCAAACTTAAAAAAAACAAACAAACCCACAAACCTATAGATTTCCAAGTAAAGATGACAAACTAAACACATTTTTACTTGCTTTCATTCTCTTCCTGATATCCCATAAATATGACAATGAAGAGGATTCTTTTCAAAAGGAACAAGCCAGGAAGCAATTCAAGAATGCCCAAGTGGGGGTGCCTGGGTGGCTCAGTGGGTTAAAGCCTCTGCCTTCGGCTCAGGTCATGATCCCAGGGTTCTGGGATGGAGCCCCGCATCGGGCTCTCTGCTTGGCAGGGAACCTGCTTCCTCCTCTCTCTCTCTCTGCCTGTCTCTCTCCCTACTTGTGATCTCTATCTGTCAAATAAATAAATAAAATCTTAAAAAAAAAAAAGCCCAAGTGACAAAAAAAAGTGACATAAAAGCACTGGAAATAGTTGCAAACTTGCCCAAATCAATTTATTTGAAACTCTAGAAATTAACCAAAGGTTTGCCACAATCTGAGGAGCATTCATTCAAGAAAAACTAGTGAAGGGGCGCCTAGGTGGCTCAGTGGTTTAAGCCACTGCCTTCAGCTCAGGTCATGATCTCAGGGTCCTGGGATCGACTCCCGCATCGGGCTCTCTGCTTGGCAGGGAGCCTGCTTCCCTCTCACTCTCTCTGCCTGCCTCTCTGCCTACTTGTGATCTCTCTCTGTCAAATAAATAAAAATCTTAAAAAAAAGAAAAGAAAAGAAAAACTAGTGAAGTTTGGTAAGAACAGCAGGATTTCTGGCATTTTAACCTGACCCACTCCCAGCCCTCTCTCCTGATCTCCATAATAAACTTAAAAACCAACAGCCTTGCAACCATGCCAGCTATGAAAAGCAAGAGTCCTGAACCCTCAAGGGGGTAAGACCAGGTTTTGAGCCCCCCAAAAACCCCTAATCCCAGAGCATAGAGCCACACTGGCAGCATGTTGTTGCTATGTAACCAGTCATACAGCGTTTCCTAAAGCCCAATCCCTCAGGATATCTGTTGAAAACAACCACCTGCAATTGTGTAACATCACAGTTGCCAATGGCTGTGATATCATTTGATAAACAAGAACCCAGCTAAAAATGTAAAAGATCTGGGGAGTGAGATGTCCATGGAGGGCTTTCAAAAATTCTGACACGATCCTGGGAAGCTAGAAGGATGTGCCCATGTGCCAACATCTGTTACATTCCGTTTTTTTGATTAGTACCCATCCTAATGGGTATGAGGTGATATTTCGCTGTACATTTGATTTGTATTTCCTGAATGATTATTGACACTGAGAATCGTTTCATGAGCTTACTGGATATCAGTATACCTTCTTTAGAGAAATGTCTATTCAAGTCTTTTACCAAATTTCAATCAGATTGTCTCTTCATTGTTTTTAGGAGTTCTCTATATTTTATAGATATAATCCTTTTTCAGATATGATTTGCAAATATTTTCTCCCATTCTGAAACCTGCCTTTTTACTCTATTGATAATGTTTTTATTCACAAAATTTTGAAGTCAAATTTGTCCCTTTTTTTGGTTGTTGCTTGTACTTTTGGTGTTTGATCCAAGAAATCACTGCCAAATCCAATTTTGTACAGCTTTGCCCTAAGTTTTCTTCTAAGAGATTTTATAGTAGATAAGGGTCCAACTCATTCTTTTGCATGGGAATAACTGTTCTTTTTTCTTTTTTTTTTTTAAACTGTCCTTTCCCCATTTAATGGTCTTGGCTCCAACATAACAGGAGATCATAACAAAAAAGATGACTCAACATATAGGAAACAGAAGATTCAACAGAGGAAAGAAACTAAGGGAAACTGCAGAATGATGGTGTCTTAGTTCGGGATCCCCCTAACAAAATATAGACTGGGTCACTTACACAACAGGAATTTATTTTCTCACAGTGCTGGACACTGGAAATCTACAATTTGGCTGCCAACAAGGTTGTTTTCTGATGATTACTCTACTGACTTGTAGACAGCTGTGTCCTCTCATAGTGTGTCCTCACAGTGGAGAGAGCAAGCTCTCTGGTCTCTTCTTAAGAGGAACTAATCACATCATCAGAGACACCCTCATTACTTCATCTAATCCTAATCACTACCCAAAGACCCCATCTCCAAATACCATCCCACAGGGGATTAGGGCTTCAACATATGAATTTGTAGAGGGACACAAACATTCAATTCAAAACCCAAAGCAAAGGGAGATCTCTGGATGACAAGCGTGGGAGCAACCACTGTCAGAGGATGAAATTAATAGAATGCCTTAAGCATGTGAAGGTCTTAAGATTGAACCTTTAGAACAATTTGAGGTTGAGTAAAAATCAGTACATAGAAGCCAAAAACAATAACAGAATAAAACAAAACACACACATGCACACACAAATACCAAAAAACAAGACAACCATTAATCCAGGGAAAAGAAGGGAAGTCTTCAGGATGCATGAAACGAAAAGTAATCAGTTTCCTATATGATTCAGCTTTGGATATTATCATAACAAAATAAACATCAAAGACTTATCTAACCAAAATTATGAAAAAACCATTTTGGGGAAGATGTGATATCATAAGGGTAGATGTGTGTGTTAGGACCAGGAGAGAGCTAAATTCTCATCTTCCATTGTACAATGTCAACAAATAACACCTAAACCTGAAAAATCAATACATATGTGATCTTAGACATATGAAGATAAATATCAAAATAGCCAAGTAAAAAAAAAAAAATCTGTAAATGGAAATGGAGAAAAAGAGATTGGAAACTATTTTAATTATGTGTATGAAGAATCTTTGGACAAACAAATGTCTTTAAAAGGTAGCACTACCCTTTCTTCAAATACCATCTTATGCTAGATGAAAGTGTTGTGGCCCTGGTGGGGTGGGGGCGTGCACGAACAACACACCTTATGGACCCACCCTCTGGGGCCCACAGCTCCTCTCAGGTTACATGGATGAAACCTTAACACTGACCTTGATGCGGGGGTGTGGTGGTGAATGATGATGCAAGACCCAAAGGGACCTGCCTTCCAATACATCCCTTGTCCTTCCTGGCATTTCTACAATGGAATATCCTTTTTGTTACTGGAGTATTGCTGAAGAGTGAACTCCAAAGGCAGCTATGGTCCTGTGGGTGACCACTGCCCTTGGAGTCAGAAGCCCTGGAGTTAAAGCTCTCCTCTACCTCTTACCTCAGACTACGAACACATATGCAGATCAGCTTCCTTAACTATAAAACAGAGATTATGCCTTGGCTTAACAGGGCTGCGGTGACAACAAATTAAACAACAAAAAAAGTAAACACACTTTGTAAATCGTTGTGTATAACTTGCGTGTATGGAGGAGTGTTACTTGCAACTCTCCTGTGCTCACACTGCATAACTTTGACTTCTTTCCCCAGTGGCATCCAAAGTCCTTTTGTTGGTGCATGAGCCAGAAATTCTCTGGCATGTTCATTGCCTGGTACATCTGGTATACAGTCTTCCGGTTTAGTCTCATCTTCCTAAAAAAGGAAACAGCCTGTACACAACATGGCAAAAAAGCCCAGGAATTCTCTCCTACCTGCTTCAGAACACAGCACTGGCTGGCCCTCTCATGGGCTGGACATGCCCATGTCATCCTAAGTCACCCTCTCAAGTACTAGAAAGAAAAACAAATTATATCTGACAGAAAAACCAGAAATAAATGTACCAGAAGAACTATATCATAAAAATGATATAGTTACTCTTAGAGAGATATTACTAGTATTGTTCACTTGGGAATGATTTGTGAGCTCCAAATCCTGATTCTAGATCACAAAAATTAGATTCAGATCACAAACTTTTCTGCTACCTTTAAAAGCCTTGTAGAATGAAGCAAAGTATAGAGTTAAACAAGATTTCCTGAAATAATAAAAATAACATGTTAAGCTAAAAAAAATTATTATCCCTTGGAAACCACTGTTATATTTTACAATCTCATACCTGCTGTATTTATGAAGTGTGTTTTACCACCAAATAACTTTGTTACACAATTAAGGTGCTTTTTTTTTTAACCATCTGATTGTTTTCAGTTCCCATGAATATTAAATTTATAATGAAAGAAGGTTTTGTAACAATCTTTCCTTTTCACTGAACAGAGCAAGCAGAAAGCTGTTCTGGCCTCCACGGAGCCCTCTAGGTCTCCCTCCCGCAGAGAGACTGGACTCTAGGGCCAGGTGCTGCCAGGGGTGGAGGTGGGTAGGGGGGTGTCCTGCACCAGGGGCAGGACCAGGAGACCTTCCAGTTTCCTCAGAGACTACTGTTCTCTGAGCTAATGATACTCAGGAAACCAGCAGCAAGTCAGAGAAGGAGCGTAGCTGCGAGAAGATGCAGCCACAGCGAGAAAGAGAGAGAGAGAGAGAGGGAGAGGGAGAAGGGGACTGATCGCTGAGGAACATGTGGGCCTGCCACCGTTTCTTAGGGAACAGACACATGGCTGATTACATTTCTACAAAGGCACAGGCTGGACACAGAAAGCCCAAAGTGTATGAATCGACTGGCATCTGCAGGAAGAAGCAGGGTTCCATAAAAGGACGTTTAAAACCATATGCAACAGGTTTTCATAACAAGTTACTGAGTCTGAGCACTGAGTCAAATATGTCTAAGAGGACGACCAAAGGCACAAACTTCACACTGACCTTGATAAGCCCAGGAGGAGGTTTTTCATAACTAGAAATGAAAAGAAAAAATCATCATCAATCATGTTAACAGGAATGTAACACGTTTTAGTGAACAAAAAGCAACTGCAGGCCAAAATAAGGATATTTTTAGTAAAACCTTAAAAGTACATTAAATTGAAAGCAGTTAATAAAATATGCCCAGCAGTTGGAGATCCCATATAAATAAACTGATGCTATACCACATCTTGCAGAGATCCAGAGCTGAAATTCACTGAGGTAATAACTAGCTGTTTGAGCACAGTGACTTTATTGTTGAAGAATAGAAAGCAAGAGATTACAGGGGAAATGTCAAAGAAGACCTGTGAGCTAATCATGGTTCCAAACTGTCACAGCTGTCAGTTTGTGTAGCATAACATCCACTTACTCAATACTGAAGAGGCACATGGGGGAGGAGGTTAAGAAGTCTTTTCTTACTTGGTTGGGGGCAGCATGAGGCGGGGAGGCAGGAGCAAAGCTGGAGGGAAGGGCCTGTTGGAAGGGAAGGAAATGGAGTTGATCTGTCCTAGAGGCTTCCTCTCCCATTTCCCTGCAGATCCTGGTTCAAATTCTGCCCACACACCCTGCCTGCAGAGTGAGCCATCTGCTCCTCAGCTCTCTGACAGCCTCACTGGACCCAGGGTCCAGGACCCTTGCACAGTGCCTGGACGACAGGCAGCATTCAGTAAGAATACTGCTAGAGTAAGCAGGGAATGGACTTTCCCTTTGAGCGCTCAGACCACCCCCGCCAAGGGAACATATACAATATGCCTATGCAACCAATTCATTTTCACTTCCCATTACTCTGCCGGAATTGCCCCAAAAGGATTCTGGACTCCAAATCTGGATAATTAGTACCAAATGCTCATGTTCACTTTTCAGTGCTGACCCACTTCTAGCTAGAACATACACCACGTGGGTGTTTATTTGGCTTTTAACTGTGAATGCCTATGGGACCATGAAGGAAAATAAGAATGAAAAAAAGAAACGTGATAACCAAACATCCTGGGTCCATTTAGCACCCCCACAAAGAACATTTTACTGAGGACATCTGGGCATAGCAGCTGGCTTAAAATTGTGAAGATTCCAGAAACTTGGAAATGTGAGAGATTCAACGTTGCTGCACCCAGATGGTGAAGCAAGGGTGAGTAATTAGGTGTTCTATAATGAACAGATTTACATTTATGAACAGATACACATCAATAAATCTTTAAAAAGTGAATTATATATTGACACGGGGCAAGCTCCATATCAGTTTAAATTTAAAAAAAAGGGGGGGGGGAGGAGATACAGAACAAAACAGTGTATTTCATAAACTTCTATTTTGTGTGTATGGGAAGAAAGAGACTATATATGGCCACACAGATACACACCTTTTAGGTACCTCTAAAGGATAGCAAAGAAACTAGTTACATGCTTGCCCCTAGGGATAGGAACTAAGGATTATAAATGGAAGAGATCTTTGTTTTTCATTCTATTCAAATCTACATGCATTAACTTGCAAAATGCTTTTTAATTGCAAAAGAAAATGAAATCAGTGGTAACTACATTACAGCTCTGTCGGTATAAACACAGGTCAATATATTTCTGAAAGAAAAACCAAGATAACTTGGGACTAAGAAAGAAAAATGGAGGCAAAAATATGCTATTAGGAGTTCATATCTGCTATAGAGTTATATATGCTAGATTTCTGTTTTAATAATCAATGCTATTTCTGTAATAGTTTGAGGAATATAACCTCCATCCTAGCCCTAACTAACTTGATATTTTCCTACTAGAAAAAAGGATCAGGTACAATAGGCAAAATTAAATTTGATATTCAGGTAGTATTAAAGATTCCATATAAAAACTTACTCCTTGTAGAAGTAATAAAATATTGTGCTAGGCATGTTGTTAGGTACTAGAAGGGAGAACTAAGGGCATAAGGATATAATTAGTTAAATCCAAAAAACATATAAAATGAAAACTGCTCTCAGGTTACCTGGGTGGCTCAGTTGGTTAGGCCTCTGCCTTCGACTCAGGTCATGATCCCAGGGTCCTTGCTCAGCGGGGACCCTGCTGTTTTTTCTGCCTTCTGCTCCCCCTCCTTGTGCATGTACACAAACATTCTCTCTCTGACAAATAAATAAAATCAAATAAAATAAAATAAAGAAAACTGCTCTCAGAAATGACAATACATCTTTATAACTGTCCTGATACAAGGAAATATTCTAACTTCTTGGAGTAGGTAGAATTCTAGCAGGAGTATTTTTCAGTTTTAAATCAGTGTTAATGTGAATCCTGCAGAAGGAAAGTAAGGCAGGGTAGAAACTTCATGGGCTTTGGAGGTAAAAACTTTTAGTTTGAATTTCGATTCATTCTCACTGTGTATTTTGGGCAATTGACTTATCCCACACACTTCACAATGCTGGCTTCAGTCCTTTGTTGAAGACAAGTCCATGCTCTCAAGAACCTTATGAGGCACCTCTAGACTGGAGCACTAACATCACAGAGGCTAAGATCTGGGGCAACAGAGGTGGAAGAAAACAACTTGGCAGGGAGTAAATGACAAAGGCCATGAGTCTCTAATCTGGAGTTTTTCTGAGCAGAGGAGGATCTGCCCCATGAAGATTACATAGTAAACAAGTAGGCATGAATAGATTTAGCTTCTTAGGTGTGGTACAGTGATTTTTCCAAAGCAAATGCTTAAAATATTTTCCTATACAACATGGTGGCATAATCTAGGAGAACAGTGGAAATTTGCACAAACTGGGGAAATGATATAGTTCATCTGCAGCCATTCATTTAAAATACTGATGCCATGGCTTATGCACAGAGACCAAAGGGAGTTTGGTAGTAGTCTATGAATCCAATAATCCAGTAATACTTCCTATGAGCCACAGGAGTTGTACAAAAACAACATATGGCCAATTAACAGAAATCCAAATTCCTGAAAAATATGTAATTGTTATTGCCAAGATGAAAAGGAGTGTGATGGAACTACACATTGTGAAATCTTTAGCAATCACATTCCCTAAAAAATCCCATTTACAACTGTTCTCACAAATATAAAGGAAGATAGTTGATGGCTCAAGGGTCACACTGAAAAGAGCAGGCCAGCCTCCAACAGTGCAATGCATTTTGTGTCAAAGCTCCCAGATTAATTATAAAGAATCTGAGTCCTTTGAGGACTTTTCCTTACATCATCATCTTAGCTTAGGTAATGCAAGTGCCTGAAATCAAATCGAAGTGTGTATGGAAGAACTCCGTGAGCACCAATCTTACAAGTCTGCCAGCTAACTACAGAAAGACAGAATCACAGAAAAGAACGGGAAGGTCATGAATCCATCTCCCACCTGAGGTTTCAGTCTCCTTTACAACCCGCCCTCCTCCCGCGGCTTCCAGGCTCTCTCCCTGACCCCGCCGGAGCTGGGGGCGCACCGCGCCCCTTTCGGTCAGGCCATGCTGACCAGCAACCCCAGGAGACTCTGGTCCTAATTCTTTTGGCTGAGCTGGAATTGGCCTCTTTGTAGCCCCCACTTGCTGGTAAAAGCCCTCAAGACTAAAGAGAACAAGTCTCCACTCTTCCATCTTTGGGATCTTTAGGGACAGGTCCGTCACCCCATTCTCCAGCCCTCCCCTCTCCACCGCACTAACGGTAGAAGACGGCGTGTTCTCTTCCCTTCTCAGCGGCAGATGAAGAGAATGGGGGGTTTATCCGGTGCCCGACGGGCCCCGTGAACCGACCACCCTGAAAGGGCCGGACGGCAGCGCTCACCGCACCTGCCGCGTGTTCAGTCCCCAATTCTCCACCCAGCGACCACGAAGTGCCGCACGGTCTCAGCGCCACGCAGAGCCGCGGCCGCATGACCTCGGGCGGGGAATAAAGCCCGAGCTCCCCTGCTGACCCAAGCCGCTCGGCGCGCCGAGGGAACGGCCCTTTCCTCCTCGCGGAGGCGCAACTGCAAGTCTGGGTGCCAGCGCCGCACGGGTCCCCGGGAACCCGGCCTCCCGCGCCCCCGCGGCGCCGGCTCACCGCGACCCAGCGCCTCTCGGAGGAGCGGGGGCGGCGGGGACTCACAAGGACTCCAGGTGCTTGAGCTGCTGCAGCTGCTGCGCGTCGTGCCGCCGCCGCTTCTGCTCCCGGCGCCGCTGCAGCTCCTGCTCGTTCGGATCCCGCGGCCGCCGCAAGCCGCCGGCACCCGCATCGTCGCGCCCCGGCCGGGACGACATCGCGGCCCGCCCGGCTGAAAGGGCCCCGCGGCGGCCTGAGGAGGCTGTGGCGGCGAAGACGGTACTTCCTCCGTGCCGCGGCCGGCCGGCCCCGCAGCGCCCCCTCCCGCCGCCCGCCCGGGTAGGGCCAGCTGTCCCCGCCGAGGCCTCTTGGTCCCCGCCTTCCGTGTAGTGGCCCTAAGTCCGCGCTGGGAGCTCCCGGGCCCCGCGGCTAGGCCGGAGCGCGCCCCCTAGCGGCGGCCGTGAGCGGGGCGGTGGAGGCCTGCGGAACAGCCGGGGAGCCCCGCCCCCTCACGCGCGCCCCTTCCCTGGGAGGACCCGGGGACCTGAACAGGGAGGCTTTGCAGCCCCCCTGGCTAAACATTGGCTGCTGCTACTTGGTGCTGGGATCACTCAGCTTTGAAGAATGCAAGACACCTCAGAGAAATTCTCTGATTTTCCAGAGCTTGGTTAAGACAGAGCCATCCTGCAGTCTATCTAGACAAGGTTTGGGTGCTGCACGGAAGGCTATAGACACTGAGCGCTTTTTATGTGCTCGTCATTGAGCTGAGCCAGTAAGAAAAGTGATTTAATCTTTTAAAAACTTACAAGGCGCTGTTATTACTCGTGTGTGTTACCATTCTTTTATAGATAAAGAGGCCTAGAGAGTTAAATAACATGCCCAAGGATGCAGCAGTATTAGTCATGGAGCCAGGCCGCGAATTGTTAAAGTGCTTAACTACGTTGTATTTTGTAAATGCATCTGTTCACTATTTTATCCGCTCACTATTTTAGCTTTAACATAATGGAAGAAACCACAAAGGAAGTAAAAGTAACAGCATAGGGAATATTCCCCTCAAATGTGGCGTTCAATATGTAATACTTAAAATATATAAGGAGTTCCTTCATATCTATTAGAAAAAAACCAAATGAACCAACACACAAAGGCTATGAACAGATACACATGTTACACTGATGTATCCCAGAGCTTGGAAATCAGGTTTCCCTCTGAAAGGGAACTGTTGCATAAACCAATCCAGTTGCTGGGCCAAAAAGTAGCCTGTAAATGTCTTGCAAGATGTTTTCATCTAGTCGAGGAGAATATGGTCTAAGGAAGATATTATTGAGAAACAAAAAGTGTGGGGCACCTGGGTGGCACAGTGGGTTAAAGCCTCTGCTTTCGGCTCAGGTCATGATCCCAGGGTACTGGGATCGAGCCCCACACTGGGATCTCTGCTTGGCAGGGCCTGCTTCCTCCTCTCTCTGCCTGCCTCTCTGCCTACTTGTAATCTCTGTCAAATAAATAAAATTAAAAAAAAAAAGAAACAAAAAGTGTGAATTAATTGTATTACAGAAAGAAAATGGTCTATAGAATCTAAAAAAGGAGAACCAGGGAAAAAAGATGGTGTTTGTCCAGCATTGTCTGCTGAAGACACAAATTATATAAACAGACAAGTGTTCTGAACACTAGAGAAATATGCACCATTGAGAATGAGGCATAAATTTGACCAACCCTAGCCCCATCTTTTCTTTTTTATTTATTTATTTTTTTTCCATTTTATTTATTTTTTCAGCGTAACAGTACATCTTTTCTTTTTTAATTGAAGTGTAGTTGACATACAATATTAGTTTCAGGTGTACAACATAATGATTCAACATTTATATACATTAAGAAATGTTTACCTTGATATGTGTAGTTACCATCTGTCACCATGCAAAGTTACGACAATATGATTGACTATATTCCCTGTGATGCATTTTTCTTCCTTGTGACTTACTTATTTTATAGCTGGAAGTTTGTGCCTCTTAATCCCCTTCACCTATCTCACACATTCCCCCCGACCCCTGTAGCATCCACCAATTTGTTCTCTATGAAACTGTTTCTATTCCTTTGTTTTTTCTTCTAGTTTCCACAAGTTAGTGAAATCATGATATTGTCTTTTTCTGTCTGACTTATTACACTTAGCATAATACCATCTATGCCCATTCATGTTGTCCAAAAATGGCAAGATTTCATTCCTTTTTATGGCTGAATAATATTTCACTTCTTTATCCATTCATGTATGGATGGACACAGGTTGTTTCCATATTTTGGTTGTAGTAAATAATGCTGCAAAATTTGGCCCCATCTTAAAGGAAATACCTTTCAAGACTCACCAAGCCTCTGTGCTCTGATTCCATTCTCACCCAGCACCATCCTGACAGTGTACTATACCAGATTCTAATATGAGGAGAATGCTGTTTTTCTCAGATCTGAGTATTGGGGTGAGTGGAACAGTAGGTCTCCTCCTGTAAATTAGTAACTTGACATTGCAATTTGTAATCTAATATTTTATGACTTTAGTTATTGTGGCAAATGGCATTATCCAAGTCGCCTGCAATAATCTCTCTCATTTGTCTTCTACAAATGATCTTGATACTCCTCCCATAGAGAGATGAGCTCTATGCCTCTTTCCTTGAATCTAGACCAACCTTAGTGATTTCACTGTAACCAGTAGAAAGTAGTGGAAGTGATGCCTCATTATTTTTAAGATTAGATCCGAAAAGATCGTATAGCTTCCACATGGTTCTCTTGAAATATTTCCTCCTAAAGCCTTCAGGAATGTAAGCTGTTCCACTGCCCTGAAGCTGTGACCATGCTGTGAGGAAGCCCAAATTAACTCATGAGGAGAAATCACATGAAGAAACCTTGAGATTCAATAAACAGAGGGATGCCTGGCCAGACTCCAGTGCCTAACCACCCCAAACCCAAGTCGGACGACTCCACAGTGCAAACCAAAGTAAATCTAAGGGTCTCAGATCAACCAAGCTGAACCAGAATTGTTCCTCCCATCCTCAAAAGGCTTTATTGTTGCCCAAGCTATGCCCCTAAAGTAAAAGAAAAGAAGGAAGAAGAAAGAAGAAGGAAAAGATAAAAGGAAAAAAACAAACAAACGAACAGATGTTCTCCAACTAAAACCAGTGACCTTATAACAAGCCATCAAATAATCTGAAAACCTTAGGATATACTTCTATGCAGCAACCAGGTGAGTTGGGTTTCTCTCACTTGCAATTATAAGAATCTTGACCAGCAATTCTTTCTACAGATGGGTCATGTCCCGTGCTATAATAAAAATGCCTTTCTGCATAAAAACAAACAAATTTGCTCACATTTTATTATTTTTGTAGTTATATTTATAAATTAGATTGGTGCCCAGTTTTTCTCTCTCTCTCCCCGTGTTTACCAGGTTTTAGTTTCGGGATAGTTTGCTTTCCAGAAAAGCTGAGAAAGCCTTGGTGATTTGCTTTCATTAGTTCAAAATTTTAATAAGTAAGAACAACCAATTCTAAGTTAAGAATTCGTTTAAGTACGCAAAAGAATTTCTTGGGGTTTCTGGATCTTTACTGTGAAGTCCTACCTAGCTTAGTCACGTTTGCGGGACCATGCGCAATCTTTGCTATTACTTTGCTATTAAGTACTAGCTCACAGTCCATCCACTAATGGCTTGGGGAACAGTCACAGTAACTTAAAACCTTCTCTGGACAGCTATCAGGGGAGTTTCAGAATACACGCCTCATCCTTTCTCTTTAAGTATTATCCTGAAAACAAAAACAAAAAAACAAAACCCCCCTGAAGAATGTTTTCAGTCTCTTTCATGTGGAATTCATTCTTGTAACTAAGTTAAAAAACATAATAATCTAAGTTTCCCTCCCTACTCAAAGCAGCCAGAAGTAATTGGATCCGCGGCCACGTAGGAGTCTCTGGTGGCGCTAAATCTGGAGAGTCTCCAGGGACGGGCGGGGGCCGGCGAGTTGGCCTGGGTGGTAAACGCTTTTCCTTTTTCAACTTTGGGCCGAAGCCCCGTCCCGAGAAGTTCACGATTTCTCCCTCAAGGACAGGTTCCCTCTGAAGCTGCCAGCCGGCTTCCCCTGGCGGGCCCGCTCGCTGGGCAGGGCAGGGCAGGGCCGGGCAGGGCCCGGGCGGCGCGGGGCGCGGCAGGCCAGCCCTGGCGCGCGGCTGCGGCTCCTCCCCTCGCTGGATGTGGCCGGGGGGTGGGGGGCGGGGGGTGAGAGAGGGGTGGCGGCTGCCGCCCGGGGAGGGCGGGCAGTCTTTTCCACGTTTGCAAACGCCGCGGCGCGCCCAGCTCCGACCCTCGCCGCCCGAGTTTCGCACGCCCTAGCCGGCTCCGCGTCGCGCCCCGCGCCCGCCCCTCGCTGCTCTCCTCGACGCCCCTGATGGCGTTCAGGACCCGGAGCTGGCGACCCCCGCCGCCGCCGCTGCTGCTGCTACTGCTCTGGGTGACCGGGCAGGCGGCGCCAGTGGCGGGCCTGGGCCTCGACACGGAGCTGCAGATCGAGCGGCGCTTCGTGCCCGACGAGTGCCCGCGCACCGTGCGCAGCGGCGACTTCGTGCGTTACCACTACGTGGGGACATTCCCCGACGGCCAGAAGTTCGACTCCAGGTACCGCGCCCCGGACGCCCGGCCGGGCCTCTGAAGCAGCAGCGCCCGCTCTCTGGCTTCTCTCTCTCCGGACGGGCCTTTCCCTCCCGACGGACCTCCCCCAGCTCCGCCCCGCGAACCCCTGCGCTCCTCCTCCTTCCCCTCCTCCTCCTTCTCCCCAAAAGCCCAGCGACCCTAAACCTCTCCGTGGTGCGGTGAGCCTACCGAGCCTTACGCTCCCCTGGTCCGCCGGCCTGGGGCTGGAGTTTTGGATAGGACCTGGCGCAGAGAGGCTGGAACTTCCTGTCCTCCCGGCGCATTCACACAACGTGAAATCGGTGTAAAATGGCCACTCTGCAAATAGACCTCCACCCCAAGAGTAAATGTTGATGTCTGTCTGCCACCTCCCTTTCCCTTGGACAGACAGATTTGTTGAATAAGATGATGTGTCTCGCTGTAGATGATGATGGTGGTAATGGTGACGATGAACTGATGATAGCAGCCGTTAACATTTATGGAGCTATTACAATGTGCCAGGATAGTTCCAATAGTTCTAAGTGCTTTCTGTACAATGAACTCATTCATTTCTTACAACAGATCTTTTAGGTGGGTACCATTATTTTACCAGTGAGGTCGCTTGAGGCCACTGAGGCTAAGAAACTTGTTAAAATGGAGTCCGACTGAAAACCCTGACAGTCCAAGGTCAGGGTCTGTGCTCGAAAGTACTACTGCCCCTTCATATTTGGCGACTGGATGTGGGCAGGTCACTCAGCTTTGCCCTGGAGCCTTGAACCATGCCCAGGATTCCCTCCCTCATCTCTGTCCTGAGATCACAGTACTTGTTCCCAGCTTGTTCGCAGCTTCTCTCCAGTGGAGCTTTAGGGTTAAGAGACCTTTTTCTCCAGCTACAGTCCGCTCTCTTCCCTAAGACTTTGTACAAACCCAGGTCTGTGCCTGCATTTCTCTCAGTGAATCACCAGCTTAGGCAAAGAGAACAATTGGTTGAGCCTCTGCCCTAGCCTGTGCAGGCTCATTCCAGAAGTCATCTTTTAAAAAATACTTATAGCCTCTCTCGACTTTTTTGGAATTTCAGACAATAAATATACAAAAGCAGTTTAGCATGCAAACTGGTACATAGGCAAGTGATTAAAGATGGTCCTTCTTTCTGTTGTTTCAGTAGCTTTTTATTTTTAACAGCTTTACTGAGATATAATTCACATACCATACAATTCACCCATTTAAAGCATACGATTTGGTGGTTTTTAGTATATTCATAGATTTGTGCAGCCATCACCGCTGTCTAATTCTAGAACATTCTCATGACTCCAAAAAAGAAAGCCTGGACCCATTAGGTCACTCCCCTCCCCGCCAGCCCTAGGCAACCACTGATCTACTTTCTATCACTATATGGAATCCTATAATTTGTAGTGATTTGTATCTGGCTTCTTTCAGTTAGCATAATATTTTCAGGGTTCATCATGTTGTAGCATGTACCAGTGCGCCATTCCTTTTTAAGGGTGTGTAACATTCCATGGTATGACTATACGTATATGGTTTATCCATTCATCAGTTGTGGGTCATTTGTATTGCTTATACTTTTTGGCCAATGAACATTTGTGTACAGGGTTTTGTGTGGATATGTGCTTTTCTTTCTTTTGGATCTATACCTAGGAGTGGACTTGCTGGGTCCTATGGTGACTGTGTAACTTTTTGAGGAACCGCCAAACTGTTTTCCAATGCGGCTTCATCATTTTATACTCCCACCGGCAATGGATGAGTGGTCCTAGTTCTCCACATTCTCCCCCAACAACTGTAATTTTCTTTTTTATTCTCGCTCTCCTAGGGGGAATGAAGTGGTATCTCATTGTGCTTTTGGTTCACATTTCCCTAATGACTAATGATGCTGAGCATCTTTTTATATGTTAGTTGGCCATTTGTATATCTTCTTTCATCTGCTTCTTTAGTTAGAAGATAATGAAGAATTTCCTGCTCGTGCTGACAGTAATTAATAATTCCCACTAGAACAAGTTGTCTGGTACTTTCCTCCCTCTAGTCATGGCAGCCACTGTGAGGCAGTGTGGGACAATAGAAGACATTAGAAGGAGGCACTCCATCCAATCAGCAAATGTGTGTGTAGTGTCTGCCCCTGAAGACAGTGTCCTTCACTGTCCTACAGCTTGTAGTCCGGGCCACGGTGTCGTGTGATATACACAGAAAGAATAACAGCATACACTTTTGTCTGTCATGTAGAGTTCACACAGTTCTTACCATATACCTTTCAATGTATGAATTCATTTAATCTCAAAGAAATTCATTAACCTCACAAGACAATGAAGTAGGTACCTTAACAACAAATGAAGAAACGGAGGTTTGGAAAGTTCAAGTAATTTGCTCAAGGGTCTTGGCTACTATGTCGCAGAGTGAGGTTTTGAACTTGAGCAGCCAGACTCTGTAGTCTGTGGTCCATGCATATATATAATGAAAGAAAGGCAAGGAGCTATGGAAACACACAGAAAGCTCAAACTGTGTGTTGCATGGGGTTGGCGAGAGAGAGAGAGAGTGGTCGGGATGAAATTCCAAGATTGCAAGGCTAAGACCTGAAGATGATTAAAATTGAATAGGGCTGGGGCACCTGAGTGACTCTTGGTTTTGGCTCAAGCCCTGATCTCAGTCAGGGTCATGGGATGGAGCCCCACTGCGCTCAGCATGGAGTCGGCTTGAGATTCTCTCTCTCTCTCTCTTTCCCTCTGCCCTTCTCGCTCGTGCTCTTCCCGTCTCTCTAAAATAAATGCATAAATCTTAAATAAAATAAAATAAAGTAAAAAAAAAAAGTGACCAGAGCTGAGCTGAGGGGTGAGGGCTGTGGAGGGAAGAAAGGATGTGGCTGGTGGAGGGCAGAGCGGATACGGAGGCCTGTTGGTGGGCAGTGGGAGTGTTGTTTCGGGATCTGTGAAAGCTCTTCACTACAGCCTGAGTTTGGAGTGAGAGTGGGGGAGTGGCCGATAGGGAAAAAAGAGAGGCCAGAGGAGGCTGGAGAGGAAGGCTGGGCCCAACTCTGAGGATCTTTTTTGCCTGGCTATGGAATTTGGACTTTGTCTAGGACAATGGAAAGCCATTGAAGAATTTTAATCAGGGGTGTGAGAGATCAGACTTTTCTGTGGCTGCAGTGTGGAGAGCGGGGTGGAAAGGGCAGGACACACAGTAGATGTTCCACCAGTGTGGGTTTTTCTCTAGGGCCTCCATTTTTGGGGGAATTTATGAAGCATTAAGGCACAACTTTGCCATTCCTGCCCAAAAAGTTTAGGGGAGGATAAATCTAAGGTATTTTGGGTTCTGGGTGCTGATTTGGAGGTTTTGCTCAGAAGAAAATAGCTGTTACCCTGACCAGAGCCATAAGCCACAAAGGGCTCCTCTTTTCATAGAGCTTTCTTCCTGCATCTCTTGGGAGCAGTTAATATCATTTCAGCTTATGAGCATTTGCACTTGCCAGGAGGCCCAGCCCTCTAGCCCTTGGCAATGGAGCCTCTGTGGGCTTGTTAATATGCTTCTGTGGCTGCTGCTCCAGACCGAAGAAGACAGCAGCTCCCAGGCTACAGTTTCCAGGGGGCTCCTGCTCACCCTCTCCAGCTCTTGCGAGCTCCTTGTCAGCCACTCCTGTTCAGCTTTTCTAGGAGTTCCATAGCCTTCCTAGCAATAAGGGTGAGGGGGACGGCCTCTTTGCTTGCTCTAATTTCCTTCCAGTGATTGAAATTTGTTAAGTTCCTGTTATCTTTAGTAGGCAAAGCCAGCATCTGGTCAGTTCCTTCACAGCCTCCAGGCTTGTCTGCGGACCCTCAAGGTCCTGAGGCTCAGTAAACATTTTTCTGTGCCTACTGCATGCTCTGTTGGGTGAGATGCTCTCACACAGTGATGTTCAAACTCTGCATGCGTCACAATCAGCTGGAGAGCTTGTTCTACCCAGCTTCTGAATCAGAAGGTCTGGGTGGGGCCTGAGAATTTATTTGCATTTCTAAGTTCCCAGGTGATGCTTTTGCTGCCAGACTGAGGACCACACTTTGAGAACTATTGCTCTAAAAGAATCAAAGACTTATTAACAGAGGGTCTGCTTAATTTTATATATTTATTCATTCAACAGATATTTGTTGAGTATCTACCGTTAGCACCTGGTGGGTATTGAGGGAAAGCGTGTTAAGCCTCACCCCTTCTGCAGGATTGGTTCTGAGAAGAGCCAGGGAACTGGGTGCGGTACAGATGGTGTCAAGCTGGACTGGAGAGGTTAATTGGTGATGGGGAGACTGGTCAGGTCATGACAAGGCTCATTTAGGGAGGTTTTAGAGTGTGAATCAGAATAGCGGCCCTCCTATGGAAAAGCCCGGTGCCGGATGGGAAGTTACTGTTTGTGTGTTAGCCCAGTGGGGCTCTGCTGAGTTTAGGAAAAGAGCCCAACCTCCAGGCAGGAGGTTTCTGAAGAAACTAGCGTTTTCTTGAGGCCATTCACCTGCAGGGGCACCTGAGTGGGTTGGTCAATTAACCATCTGACTCTTGGTTTTACCTCAGCTCATGATCTCATGGGTCGTGAGATGGAGCCCTCCAGTTGCTTGGGATTTTTCCCCCCTCTTCCTCCTGCCCCCTGCTTGCACTTGCTCTCTCTCTCAAATAAATACATACATAAATAAAATATTAAAGCCTCCTGTTTTTAAAGAACAAGTAAACACCCTGTGAAGACTTAAAGTCATTGTTTTTAATTTTCATTTGTGGGTCATTGTGAGCGACTGTGCATTTACAGTGATTATTTAATTTGGCTAGATTTTACTGGCTGAGAACTTGTGTAGAATAAGATTTATAGAGCTCTAATATTTTAACTTGTGCAGTTGCTGAAAAAACAAATATCTACAATAGCCGTGGAATGATTTCACTTGGCTCTGCAAAGTTTTTCTCTTAATGATACTTTAACGTGCCAACTGCTTGCGTTTCAGGGTCTGGTCCTCTGTGGAGGCAAGAATGGACGTGCTCTTTCTCGTTTCCCTCCTCTTCACTCTTACTCCTTCCTCTCTTCTCCCTCACCTTCTCTCTCTTCCTGTATGGCAGTGTCCTTCATTTTTCCATCTGTTAGCCGATAGACACTTTGCCAGTTCATTAAGGGCTTGTCTTTTTCCCCTGCCACGCACGGCTCCTTAGCAGCTGGTAGAAGTGGCCATTTGGGGGAAGTAATGTTGGGCAAAGGGTCTGGGAAGCCCAGAGTCACCTTTGAGAGCATGTGGCCCAGGGAGAGAGTTGGGAGGCAGAAAAGTCAGATTTTTCAAATCTGCAGGTGGGCTCAGGCTCAGTGGTAGAACTCAGCCAGGGGACGGTGTTGAATCTTACCTGGGTCATCTCAGAGCAAGGCTAACAGCTAGGAGGTGACTTTCTGCTTTTGTGCATTTCATGCGTATTTCAGCCCCGTTCATGGATGGCTCTGGTAGGACCACAGTCCTCCTGTCCGGCTGGTCCCAAGTGAGCCAGTCATCTGAGCTGGCCTGAGACTGGGACAACTTTCAGGCACCCAAAACATGGTTCTCATGCCCAGTGGGCTGGCTTTTTATTTTCTTGCTTCCCTCCTGTTATGCATTCTCAAAATATGGCAGTCTCTTTAATCCTCAAAAAAAGGAATTCAGTCTCATGTATAGCATCGTGAATATAGTCAGTGATACTGTACTATATACTTGAAATTTAAGTATACCTTATTTATACTTGAAATTTACTAACAGGGTAAATCTTTTTTTTTTTTAAGAGTTTATTTATTTATTTGACAGACAGAGGTCACAAGTAGGCAGAGAGGCAGGCAGAGAGTGAGAGGGAAGCAGGCTCCCCACTGAGCAGAGAGCCCAATGGAGGGCACAAGGACCCTGGGATCATGACCTGAGCCAAAGGCAGAGGCTTTAACCCGCTGAGCCACCCAGGTACCTCTAAAAGGGTAAATCTTAAGTGTTCTTACCATGAAAAAACAAAGACAATGGTAACTAAGGGAGGATATGTTAATCAGCTTGATTGCGGTGATATTTCACACTGTATACATATATCAAAACATCAAATCATACACTTTAAACAGATGTAATTTTTTTAAAGACTTTATTTAATTTGACAGACAGATCACAAGTAGGCAGAGAGGCAGGCGGCGGTGGGGGGGAAGCAGGCTCCCTTGCTGAGCAGAGAGCCGGATGCAGGGCTGGATCCCAGGACCCTGAGATCATGACCTGAGCCAAAGGCAGAGGGTTAACCCACTGAGCCACCCAGGCACCTCTAAACAGATGTAATTTTTATTTGCCAATTATATCTCAATAAAAATGGGGGAAAAGTACCATATTCAGCATTTATTTGTCTGAACTGATTCTAAAATTGGCATATAGAGAAAGCGGACATGTCCTCTCCTAGCTGAGCAGGACTTCAGTTCTAACCCCAGGGCAGTTTTCTCTTCCTTCTGTAATGGCCATTGTTCCTTCGTTTCTGGATCCAAGATCAAAATAATCTCAGCCACAAGTAGTATAAGCATATATAAGTTTTTGTCAAAGTTTTAAAATTAATTTAATTTTTAAACGATGTATCCTGTATTACTTTTGCATATAAGTTTTTAAAATCTGAGTTTTAAAAATCAGGTGAGTAATTCCATAAAGCTTAGAACTGTACTTGCCCAGCTGCCAGGAAGAGAAGGGACTTGGAGTGGGGTATAGCTGATTTGGATGCAGACTTTCAAGCTCCAGGCTTCCTTCCCTCTGTGCTGCCACCTTCCACGTTGCACCTCTGCAGACTGGGGAGGCACACGGCTCCACCCTTGGCCAGGTCCCCTTCTGTTTCCCAGAGATTCTGTTTCTTTCCTACAACGGCAGATCCTACACTTTTGTTCCCATTCCGTCTGCTAAAATTTTGTTGCCAGCTCTTGACAGCAATGGTCTCTTCTCTGTTTTCCTAAGTCGTTTGTTTTTTCTGTTTTGTTTGTTTGTTTTGTTTTTTTTTTGTTTTGTTTTTGATGAAGCAGAGCCTAGGAACTTGGGGAAGGAATAGGCTTTGGGGGCTCTAGGGAGAGAGTATGTTCAGTTTGACACACGTTCTTTTGTTTTTATTTATATATTTTAAATATTTATTTATTTATTTACGTACTCTCTACACCCAATATGGGGCTCAAACTCATGACCCCAATATCAAGAGTTGCATGCTTTTCCAACTGAGCCAGCCAGGCTCCCCATGACATGTGTTTTTATGTCATTGTTGTTTTTTAAAGATTGTATTTATTTAAGAGAGAGAATGAGCAAGAGAGAACTTGAGCCAGGGGTGAGAGGCAGAGGAAAAGAGACAAGCAGACTTCCCACCAAGCAGGGAGCCCCAGGGCTCAATCCCAGGACCCTGAGATGATGACCTCAGCTGAAGCAGACACTTAACCGACTGAGCCACCCAGGAGCCCCAACATATGTTCTTTTAAAAAGTTCATCCTCACTGCAGATTGAAACCTATGTTTAGAAATAGCTTCTGGGGGCACCTGGGTGGTTCAGTGGGTTAAAGCCTCTGCTTTCGGCTCAGGTCATGATCCCAGGATCCTGGGATCGAGCCCCACATCTGCTCTGTGGGGAGCCTGCTTCCTCCTCTCTCTCTGCCTGCCTCTCTGCCTACTTGTGATCTCTGTCAAATTAAAAAAAAAAAAAAAGGAAAGAAAAGAAATAGCTTCTGGGCTTAGAAATTTATGCTTCAGGAATGCAGCACAGAGGCAGTTACTCATCCTGAGGAATATGCCACAAGGTCATGTGTGCTCATGTGTAGATGGTTTAATGACTTGCATGTGATGGGTTTTATGTGATGTCTCCTGTCTTAGTGATCCTTGGGCCAGGAAACTTGAAGAGCATCCTTGGGGGCTGCTGCAGCCACCTCTCATCACCCCTTCGGGGCAAGAGAAAGTAGAAGCAATCAAAGGCTTTACAGCAATGAATGAGCAGGGAGAAAAACAAGCTGATGGAGAGGAAAGGGGGTTGTTGTATGTGCTAGATGATTTTCATTTGCCTTTCTAGGTCCATTCTTCTTCTGATCTATTGCTTTTTGCTCTGTGAGGCTGTATGAAATACATATACTTAGTATGGGTTGTATCAATGACCGTTTCTGTCACCTGGCTTCTGGTTGGGTTCAGCCAGTGTGACATCAGCAGATCAGAGGGAGGAGAGTGACGTGGAGAGATTTATTCCTTTGGCTCCCTACCTGTAGAGTCTCCATTTGTGTCCTTAGACTGGGGGTCCTAGCTAAGCCTCTGTCAGGTGGCCCTGAACCTTCTCTGTCCCTGGATCCTTCAAGCCCAGATTTGACAATAACACTTCTTACTTGTCCCCAGAGATACCACGTTGTCCCTGTGTTCTCTGCACCCTGCACCCTCCTTTGCACACAGTCCCTTCATTAAACTTTCCTGGAGCTGCCTACTTTGGGTGTATCATCTGTTCCTTGCAGGACCTCAAGTGGGACGTCTGCAAAAGGTGTAAATCAGCCAGATATGGGGACAGGCTCTATTAAGTGCTTATTCCAGAGCTTGCGGAAATAATTTTCATAACCAATTCTGGGCTTGACACTGCCTATGAACTTGGGCCAGTTGTGCTGATGAGCACAGATTTACTCAGAACGACTTTATTTTTCCAGATGGTCAGTTTTAAGCCGGAGATAAGACTAGTCTTGCATTGTCAGTTTCTCACATATGTAAATTATAAACTCTTCTTTCAGAAGGTGTATTTTTGTTGGTTTTTAGCACTTTGCTGAGGCAGTCAAATGAAGATATTAATATTGCAAGGAGCCAACAATTTTTATATGCCACCTGGGGAAGGGCCTGGACTAGGAGGTGAAGGGTCAGATGGACGTGGGTTCTAGCGTTTTCCCCCTTGGCTAACATCGTGAGCTTGGGAGATTCTTTGACTCCAAGGAGCCCAAGGAGCAGCGTCTATCTTGAAGTGTTGTGTGATGATTAAATAGGGATAGCATGTGAGAAAGCTTAGTTTGCCATTGTGCCTGACACGTAATAAACACTCTCTAAATGGTAATTCTTATTAAAAACTCGTATTAAATTTGGGAACTATATTCAGGTTCCATGGATGGAAGACTAATTTATGAAGTGGTTTCCAGCCAGTACATTGTAGCTGTTTGCACATGCTCTGTACCTGGGATGTCTTTGAAGCTTCCAGTTCTGGTTCATTATTAATATAAACCCACCAGCTGGATGGTGGTGCGGGGCATGGCAAGTCCCCAGCTAAGTGAAATGAAAGAGCTGGCATTCCACGGGGCGGGTGTTGGTCCCTGGAGGTAGAGGTTGGAGGTGTAAAGCTGTCTTGGCCTCAAAGCTGACCATGTGTTTTTGTCCTCTGGCTTGCTAACCTGAACTTGGAGTCTTGCTTTCTTTTCCCTGACCCTGCAAAAAAAAGGCTATTAAAATGAATTGTAAAACTAGGAGGTAGAAGAAAAAAAAGGGGCAGGTCTGAGGAAGCTGCCCTGACGAGTGGTGAAGTGGACTGTGTTGCTCTTCTAAGCTATTTATTAGGGAAAATGAAGAAGTAATATGCCAAATGAAGGGTAGGACATCCTAATGAGGTCAGTCCCAACCACTCTTTTTTTTTTTTTTTTAAGATTTTATTTATTTATTTGAGAGGGACAGAGAGAGAGAGCATGGGTGTAGAGGGGCAGAGGGAGAGGGAGGGAGAGAATCTCAAGAAAACTCCATGCTGAGCACAGAGCCCAATGCGGGACTCCCTCCCATGACCCTGAGACCATGACCTGAGCCAGAATCAAGAGTGGGATACTTAACCAACTGAGCCACCCAGGCACCCCTCAACAGTTCTTAATATATATTTTTTAAGATTTTATTTATTTATTTGACACAGAGAGAGATCACAAGTAGGCACAGAGAAAGAGAGAGAGAGAGAGAGAGAGAGAGAGAGGAGGAAGCAGGCTCCCTGCCGGGCAGAGAGCCTGATGGGGTACTCAATCCTAGGACCCTGAGATTACGACCTGAGCTGAAGGCAGAGGCTTAACCCACTGAGCCACCCAGACTCCCAGTTCTTAATATTTTCTTACATGAATATTACATTCAAAAATGATATTTGAAATATCATTTCAAAATGATCATTTTGAATTATTGATCATTTGATCAAATGATCAAATATGATCATTTGAGTAATCAATTAAGAATTAAACCACCTGAAATCCTCTACTCATAGATTACCATTGTTAATATTTTATATATCACCTAGTGGATTTTTTCACATGCATCTATATATAAATTCAAAATGGAATGATTTTATACTATGGCTCTGTAACCCGTACTCTGTTACTGTGTATGTCCTTCTGTGCCAATGGATATAAATCTGGTATTTTTAAATGGCCGTAGGGCATTTTATTGTATGTCCTTGCCTTAAATGCAACCAGTGCCATGCCTTTGAAATTTCTGTGCTCTTTCCAGTGTTTCATTATTATAAACCAAGCCCTGTAGTTATTTTTGTAAACACAGTGTTTGAAACTCTCTGGATATCTCTGCTAGTTTTTTTTTTTTAATAGGCATAATCCACGCCTTGGACTTCTTATATCCTCCAAAGCACCTAGCACAGTCTCCTAATAGGCAAACCCTTATTGGATGCAGAATTTGACATTAAAAAGGATGAGAGCATGGATGTTGGCCACAGTTCCATTATTTATCTTCCAACCCAAGGCCATCACCAGCCAGCCTTTAAATCACATATGTTTGTGATTTCAAGACCATATCAGACTTCCCATCACCTGTAATAATTATAGTAACACTGACGTAACTCTGAGGTTTTCTGAGCACTTTTCAGATTGTAGTATCGTATAGATCTTGGGGTGGCTATTATTGTTACTCCCATTTTGCGGTAGAGGAAACAGTTTCAGAAAGTTTAAATATCCTTTATGCTACACCATGCTGTGTCTTTAACTTATAGACCTAAAGAAACAAAAGAACAATCAAGTGTTTGTGTTAATTGGAGTGTTAGTATCTTATGCTGTTGTTTTTAAATACCAATGACATGGAAAAGGAGTAAACTCTTTTAGCGAAAGTGTTGGTAGCTACTTTGTAAAGTGATATATAAACAGGGTTGCTTATCTAACTCGATTTGCTGGCCATATTCAAAGTAATAAAAAAATTCCAGCCCCGCAAGTACTGTTAGTGAAGACATTTCCTGTGCCAGTAACTCCTCTCCGGCTGTTTTTGGTTTCCAGTGCCCTCACTCTGTCCATGGGTACATTTTTACTGGTTGGTTTCACTAAGGGAAGGATTAACTTATACTTTTCTTTTTCTCTACCTCGTGGATCTTCAGCTATGACAGAGACTCCACTTTCAACGTGTTTGTGGGGAAAGGACAACTGATTGCAGGCATGGACCAAGCTCTGGTTGGGATGTGTGTAAATGAGAGGCGTTTTGTGAAGATCCCCCCAAAGCTTGCCTATGGAAGTGAAGGAGTTTGTAAGTTCTTGTTCTGTGTTTATAAACACATTTGCAGAAACAACCAGATCCTCTGAGAGGTATTCAGTCAGGGAGATCAGAGAATCTTCAGAAGCTTTAAATCAAGGACAATGAGAAGCGGTGAACACACACACACACACACACACACGCACACACACAGCTAAAATTTCATCTTTGGTTCATTTCTTCTAGATGTGAAAGAAGTTGTTATTAACACAGTTGTATTGAATGTCACCCTTGCTGAGAGGAGGACCATTTTTTTTTTCTCATTTCTTTCAATTTTATTTTGAGGAATGAGGGAGGGAGTATGACCGATTTTGGAATTGTTCAGCGACCCTCTTGAACACCCGGGCAGCATCCTAGGTGTTTATTCATCTGGCCTGAACGGCAGCAGCTTCTCAGTGGGAATTCTCTTTGATTTTTAGCTGGTGTGATCCCCCCTGATTCAGTTCTTCATTTTGATGTACTTCTGATGGACATTTGGAATTCTGAAGATCAAGTTCAGGTTCACACTTATTTCACACCTCCCAGTTGCCCTCGGACCATCCAGGTGTCGGATTTTGTAAGGTACCACTACAATGGAACATTCTTGGATGGGACACTGTTTGATTCAAGGTAAGTGCCACCATTCCAGATAATATCGAGATGCCCCTTAGTTCCTTCTGTCTCACCTGCTTTTTATGCCCTTGGAGAAACCAGAAGAGAGACCCTTCACAATTTCCATTGTGCCAACTCCCTCACTCATGGCTTTTGGTTAATGTGTCATGCTCTGTAAAGCCAGAGTCCAAATTTTAATAAATTTTACAGGAATGTAAGAACAATGTTTATCTAAATTAAGTGTCTTGGAAGCTCATCATTAAGTGAAGGGCCCTATTTCCAAGTAGGTTGATGCATTTTTTTAAGTCCATTTTTATAGTTTTCCCATGGAGGGATGAGGGGAAGGCTGAATGTTTATGAAGCTATGGAAAAATGCAAGGAGTAAAGTGCTAAGGTAGAGAACAGCGAACCCTTAAGGGCGTTCCTATTGTTATAGCGTATTTGGTTAGATAGAGTACCAGGCCTGTTTTTGTGAATCACTGTGATTTAATTACATGACTTTAATTTCTTCTAACTTTGGGGACTTCTGTTGTCTTTGGGAACAAAGACCTAAAAATGCCTGTCGTCAGGGATGGGTATAGTTTCACTATTTATCTGATAATTGGGTTCCTAAAGCCTTATTGAGGAATGAGCTGGAAACACCCTCAATAGCATGGAACTTTCCCCCTTTCTCATTGGTTTTCAGTCATAATCGCATGAAAACATATGACACATATGTGGGCATTGGCTGGCTGATTCCTGGAATGGACAAAGGGCTGTTGGGGATGTGTGTGGGGGAAAAGCGCATCATCACCATACCTCCTTTTCTGGCCTATGGAGAAGAGGGAGATGGTAAGTCTTTCTCATTCCTCAAGCCGCTCCCATCTGTCCTTTTTTTTTTTTTTTTTTTAAGATTTTATTTATTTATTTTAAAATATTTTATGTATGTATTTGAGAGAGAGAGAGAGAGAAAGGGTGAGAGAGCACAAGCTGGGGCTGCTGCAGGGGAAGAGGGAGAAGCAGACTCCCTGCTGAGCAGGGAGTCTGACATGGGGCTCCATCCCAGGACTCTGAGATCATGACCTGAGCCGAAGGCAGATGCTTAACCTACTGAGCCATCCAGGTGCCCCTTAAGATTTAATTTTAAGTAATCTCTATATCCAGTTTGGGACCCCCACGCATGACCCGAAGATCAAGAATTGCGTGCTCTTCCAACTAAGCCAGCCAGTCACCCCTCATCTGTCCTTATATTTTTATTGCTGTCATTCATTCAGCTTACCACGTGAAACCTGCCAGATGTTTTGGTCTAGACTTGCACTGTCCAATATAATAGCCACTAGCGACATGTGGCTATTTATAGTTAAATTTAAAATAAACTAAAATTAAGTAAAATCCAAAATTCTGTGCCTTAACCACACTGCCACATTTCCCGTACTTCAGAGCCACATGTTGCCGAGGGCTGCTGTCCCGGGCAGTGCAGGTACAGAGCATTTCCATCACTGTAGAAAGTTCCGTTGGGCAATGGTAGTCCAAATCATCTACCTCTCAGCACCGAATTGTGGAAACTTCCACTTACTCATGGTCATTGGCGTTCATAAGTAAAGCATCTGCCCCTGCCTCATAAGCTGTAACCTTGGGCACCAGCCTCTCCAGCCTGCATTTTCCCATCTATGAAATGAGATTTAAACTAGAAAGTCCAAATGTTGTAGATCTCAAGGTAGAAATTTAGTATATGATGCCAGATTTGCCATTTCCATCCCCCCACCCCTGATTTGTACCTCCAGGGTGGGTTTTACCTGTGACATTCGTTCCCTGTGGACAGATGCAAAACCTCATATTAGAAAAAGCATGAATTCAAACTAGTGTCCTTTTTTGAAGGGAGCAAACAGAGTATTGGCTGGTAAATGGCATTTTGTGGCTACTCATATTTTAATTTCAGGCATATTTAATCACACTGACAGGCTAACACATCAAAGAGAACCCCCTGGCATTTAAACAACCCGGTATATGTAGTTAAGAATTGAAATGGAAACATGATGCATTTAAGTTTACTGACGGTGACATTTGTTATACTGATTGTATAATAAGTTTACCTAACTTACAATAACCCAAGATAATGTTTTCCAAGCTATGTTTCCTGGCACTCTATGTCTACAGCAGGAGGAGAGAGGAGGAAGCGGGGCTCAGCCTTTTCCCCTGTCCACCTCCTCTTTTATTGCTGGGGATCTCCAGACAGTCCCTTCAAAAAGCAGGGTGGGGATTCCTTGCTAAAAGAAAAATAAAATGTGGAAACAACTGCTGTAAATACATCTTAATTCTCCATTCCCCAAGACATGTTGTTATTCTGATTGTTACTCTAGTGGTCTCGTCCTTAGCCAGTGCAAGTCCATTTCCCTTGGCTCTCACATCCTTTCGATGTCATCCAGATGCATACCTCATACATAATAAAACTAGATGCCTGGCCTAATTTGAGGAATATTATTTACTTATTTTAAATAAAAACTGTGTTAAATATTTGAAGTAAGCAGTTTATTTGAAATAGTTGTTTTTTACTACTTTAATACTGTGCTCAGGTATCCAGGAATAATTTTATTTATTTATTTATTTGCTTGTTTGTTTATTTATTTTAGAGAGGGTCGGGAGGGGCAGAGGGAGCAGGGGGCGGGGGCGGGGAGAGAATCTTAAGCAGGCCCCACACCCTGCCCAGAGCCTGACTCGGGGTTCAATCTCACAACTCTGAAATCATAACCTGAGCAAAAATCAAGAGTCAGACATTTAACCAACTGAGCCACCCAGGCGCCCCAGGTATAACTTTAAATAGGAGAATTGTATGGTACGGAAATTATATCTTGATAAAGTTGTTATTGAAAAACCAATATTCAGTTAGTCCCTGATAATGCTAGAAAAATTTAAATTCTGGAGTTACTTTTAAGGTTTTATTTTTTCTCCTAAATTTAAAAAATACATAAAAGTATAAAAGATTCCTATTCTATCACACACATACACCCATTCGCACACTTCGGGGACTGACCACACCTTACATTCCACAGGCTGACTCAGCAGCCCCTTTCTGAAGATTTCATTATTCCCTTGAGGGGAAGGAGGAGGGGTGGGCTCTGCCAAAGAGCTGGTTGAAGGAACTCAGGCTTAGTATGCTGTGTCATTCACTCGCCCAAGCCTACTCCTTTGCAAGGTGTAACAAATGGCAAGTAAGAGTGTTGAGATAGGTGGTTTGTCAGTTAACTTCCTTTATCTCAAGGGACCGAATTGAGTTATTTATTGGTTGATGTTGATCTTTGCTTGATGAGTTAGTACCCAATAATCTCTTCATGTAGATTATCATTTTGTAGATGTTCATGAAGTCCCCACTGTTGGGAGTATCCAAAAGGAGCAGTACCATCCAGAAGTTAGAAGCAATTTGATGACTTATATTTTGCGTTAGGGGTGCCATTTTTCCCCCTCTCAGCTAGATTTTTTTTTTTTTGGACAGACAGAGATCACAAGTAGGCAGAGAGGAGGCAGAGAGAGGGAAGCAGGCTCCCCGCTGAGCAGAGAGCCCGATGCGGGGCTTGATCCTAGGACCCTAGGATCATGACCTGAGCCGAAGGCAGAGGCTTCAACCCACTGAGCCACCCAGGCGCCCCACCTCCAGCTAGTTTTAATTTTATTTATCTCCTGTTTTGGATGCACTTAATAAACTGAATTTTGCATTTTGCCTTTTCAAAAAAATTGGTGGCTGGTTCCAGAGAACAAGTCTATGTAGTATTCTGTAGAACCAGGTCCAAGTTTTAGAATTTATGCCTTTAAATGTCTGATTTGCATTTGTACACAAACAGAAGCCCACGGAGGCATGTATTTGGGTTTTCATATGGGTTCATAACCACCCACATAGAGCCTTGATTTGTCAGCACTAGCAGACAATATGATTGTAGTAGTCTCGCATGTCATTAATATCGGTTTACTCCTTTTTCTGAAGAAGTCAGGCTTCAAATTATATTCGCCAGTGCATGGTTGGGCACCATGGACACAGTGGTGACAGAACATAGCTGGACACCCTGGGGGACCACCCAACATGTGAAAGAACATTTCTTTCCTTGACTTGGAAACTTCAAGGAATGAGTAATACCAACACAGTGGGAGTTGAGTTGTAGTTAAAAATACTTCTTATGGGCGCCTGCATGGCTCAGTTAAGCATCAGCCTTTGGCTCAGGTCACGATCCCAGGGTCCTAGGGTCCAGGGTCCTTGCTCAGCATGGAGCCTGCTCTTCCCTCTGCCTGCCGCTCCCCCTGCTTGTGCTCTCTCTCTCTCTCTCTAACAAATAAACACATAAAACCTTAAAAAAAAAAAAAAGGACTTCCTAAATCTTGTGTCCTGATTTCATCTTCTTCCTCCATTCTATGCTAGGGAAAGACATTCCTGGACAGGCATCTCTGGTGTTTGATGTTGCGTTACTGGACCTCCATAACCCCAAGGATGGCATTTCCATTGAGAATAAGGTAGTCCCAGAAAACTGTGAGCGGCGCAGTCAAAGTGGGGACTTTCTCAGGTATCATTACAATGGCACCCTTCTGGACGGCACCTTCTTTGATTCCAGGTAAGGAAACAACTGGAGCCTTCACTCATCAGAACATTTTATTAAATACAGTCTACCTCTGGCTGGACCATGATCTGAATACTCTGTCAATGCTGATTTATACTTAGTATTTTCATCTCCAACATATCTTTGTTTTCTGACATTGAATTCCTTCAGAGGCTGTTAGAACGGTCTCCTTCTTGGGGTCTGCGGGGAATAAGTTTGCCGGAAAACAGGAGTGACTCAGCCTCTACTCCCACCATCGCCCACACTGTGCCCCACTATCCAAATGTGCAGCCAGCTATGGGATCCACAATGGGAAGTGGCCAGAACCGAGTCCTGGGTGGTAGGATGAGAAGAGAACACACTTGGTGCCAGGAAACCTGGGTTCTTGTCCTGGTGTGTGGTGACTTTGCATGGCATTTGACCTCCCTGCACTCCAGGGTTTTCCTCCTGTAACTGGTACCTTTCCCCAGAAATGGTTAAAGAGACAAGGTATGTAAGACTACTCTATAACATCACTTGGGGGGTGGGGGGGCGAGAGTGCTCTGTGAACTTCAGAGGCTCCTGGAGGAGTCGGGCTGTGTGCTTCCAGCTCCCGTCCCGCTGCAGAGGCGAATTACCATGCCGCTGTTGTTACTTACTGTCCTGGTTTGCTTCTGAGGCTTCCGCAGCTGCGCAGGTGGCTGGGCAGGTGGCTTGCTCTGTCTTGCTCCTTCAAGCGGCACGAGCTCTTTGGAAACCACCTCCTCAGCTTCCTGTGGAGCAAACAGGTAGTGACAGCAGCCCACCTGTCTCCCCGAGGCTTGTGGACTTCTAATTTCTCCCATCACCTGAAAACAGTACAGAAGAATTTTTAGATGGCATTGTTTTGTTTGAATGATGTATCTTTCCTATTCTTAGGGTCTCCTCTTTTACAATTTTCATTTGATTTGGGGGAAAAATAATAGTCATATGATTCAAAATTAAAACTAAGGGTGGATTACGATATCTCCTATTACCCACCCCTGCCTACCTGACATCTCCCTCTCTCCTAGCCACTTGGAATTAACTACTTTCCTTTATGTATGTATGTATGTATGTATGTATGTAAGCTTTATACCCGATGTGGAGCTTGAACTCATGGCCCTGAGATCAAGAGTTGCACAATCTACCTACTGAGCCAGCCAGGCACCCCTAAAATTAACCACTTTTTAAAAAAATTTTTTTAAAAGATTTTATTTATTTGACAGAGAGAGAGGAGCACAAGCAGGCAGAATAGCAGGCTCCCCGCCGAGCAGAGAGCCCAATGTGGGACTCGATCCCAGGACACTGCGATCATGACCTGAGCAGAAGGCAGATGCCTAACCGACTGAGCCACTCAGGTGCCCCTTAACCACTTTTCTTAATAAGTTTCTTTTTTATTCCTCCACTGTGTGGATTTTTTTCTAATGCAGATATAAACAACTATGGATGTTATCTTATTTTCTCCCCTTTATAGTGTATAGTATATAGTATACAGAATACACTAATCTGCCTCTTGCTTTTTTTTTTTTCACCTTGGGATTTTTCCATATTAATATATAGTGAGACAGCTCAGGGCTTTATCTCAGAGTTGTGAGTTCAAGCCCCCAGTGGGGTCCATGCTGGGCATGGAGCCTACTTAATAAAAAATACATACACATACACACACACACACACACAGTGGGAGAGGAATTACTTATACTTTATGTCTGCCTAGTGTTTCATTGGGTGAATATTCCAAATTTATTTAACTATTCTCCTACTGATGAACATTTGAGTTGTCTTTATTCTTTTTCTACTACAGAAAATATTCAGTGTGTGTGTGTTATTAGTTGTTACTTGTGAGCTTGGTTCTGTCCATTATTCCATGGAATTCTATTAAATTAATTAAATTAAAATTTTTAAAATCTACTAATTAAAAGACCATTTTTTCTAGTGTATACCAGATTTCTTTCCATAAGAAAGGAACCATGGGGCACCTGAGTGGCTCAGTCAGTTGAGTGTCCAACTCTTGATTTCAGCTTATGATCTCAGGGTTGTGAGATCAAGGCCCAAGTTTGGCTCTGTGCTCAGCGGGGAGTGTGCTTGAGATTCTCTCCCTCCCTTTCCCTTTGCCCTTCTTCCCATACTCTCTCTTTGTCTCTCTCCCAAATAAATAAATTCATCCTTAAAAAAAATTAAGGGCGTTGACCGGGTGGCTCAGATGGTTAAGCATCTGCCTTTGGCTCAGGTCATGATCCCAGTGTCCTGGGATCGAGCCCCACATCGGGCTCTTGGCTCAGTGGTGAGTCTGCTTCTCTCTCTCCCTCTGCCTCTCCCTCTGCTCGTGCTCTCTCTCTCTCTCTCTCTCTCTCTGTATCTTTCTGTCTCAAATAAATAAATAAAATCCTTAAAAAAAATGTTGGGGCAGCTGAGTGGCTCAGTCATTAAGTATCTGCCTTCAGCTCAGGTCGTGTTCCCAGGGTCCTGGGCTCCCTGCTCGGCAGGAAGCCTGTTTCTCCCTCTTCCACTCCCCCTGCTTGTGTTCCCTCTTTCACTGTGTCTCTCTCTGTCAAAAAATAAATAAAATCTTTCAAAAAATTAAAAAAATAATCTTTATTAAAATTTCTATTTTAAAAAGTATTATGTTCTTGGGTGCCTGGCTGGCTCAATCAGTAGAGCATGTGACTCTTGATCTCAGGGTTGTGAGTTCAAACACCACGTTGGGCATAGAGCCTATTCAAAAAAAAGTATTATGTTCTTATTGTATAAGTGAAACAATACAAAGGTGTATTGTAATGTAATAATTTAATAAATTTAATAATTTAATAAAATGTAATATTTACCATTAACCCCTTTAGCCATAAATATTAATAACCTTCCACAGTGTCTCTCCATGTTCATAAATCTTTCATGTTTAAATCTTCAATCCATCTGGAATTTATTGTGGTATTCAGTGTGACAATAAGGATCTAACTTTATGTCTTTCCAGATGGTTAGCTAGTTTTTCAAACATACTTTACTGAAAACTATTTTTCCCTCACTCATTTAAAATGTGACTTTTATTTAAAGATTTTAATTTTTTAAAAGATTTTATTTATTTGTTTGACAGAGAGAGAGAGACAGTGAGAGAGGGAACACAAGCAGGGGGAGTGGGAGAGGAAGAAGCAGGATTCCTGCTGAGCAAGGAGCCCAACAAGGGGCTCGATCCCAGGACCCTGGGATCTGACTCAAGGTGAAAGCAAACACTTAATGACTGAGCCACCCAGGTGCCCCAAGATTTTAATTTTTTTAAAGTAATCTCTACACCTGGTGTGGGGCTCAAACTCGGATACTCTCCTCTCTGCAGGAGCCAGTATTTTTAATTTCATAGGTCTTTCACACATATACAGTGAAATACATTCTCTCAGTTTAATTTTTTACAGGAATGAGAGCCTGTTATATCCTGTACCTTCCAAACAGCAATTTTAAGTTTTGTGGGGTTTCTTTTTTTTTTTTTTTTTTTTTTTTAAATAATCTCTACCCACAATGTGGGGCTCGAACTGAGATCAGGAGTTGCATGCTGTCCTGAGTCAGCCAGATGCCCCCAAAACATAATTTTATTTATTCATTCATTCATTTAAAATATTTATTTATTTATTTTAGAGAGAGTGAGCACAAGCTGGGGAGGGACAGAGGGAGAGAGAGAGTACCAGACTACCTGCTGAGCATGGAGCCTGATGGGAGCTCTGTGTCGCGACCTAGAGACCGTGACTTGAGGTGAAATGAAGAGCAGGATTGCTCAACAGACTGAGCCATCCAGGTGCCCCTCAAAATATCATTTTAAATAGGTTCTTTTTCCCTAGATAAATTTTTGAGTCCCTTTCCTCCCCCATACATGGTGTTCGGATTTTGATTGGAATTGTTTCAAAATTCATAAATTAGTTTGGGGGAGCACTGACAGCTTTCTAGTTCTCAGTTTTCCCACTGGGGAACATGATGGTTTCCCATATAAATCTTCTTTTAAAGTTATTCAAAGTTCTCTACATTTTATGGCCACTCTGCTCCGTCGTTCCTGTTTTCTGAGGCTCTTTCCTGCCTCTTGGCCTTGGCCTCACTGTTACCCCAGTTCCTTTCCCCTGTGCAGATCCTGCCTCCTCAGTGTCCACTGTCTCCCCAAACCCCATGGAACCTTTGCTGTTTCACCCAGTGGCTCAAACTTCTCTGAGGCACCTGCCATCTCCCACTGCTTAGTGTCTCTCTATAAGGGACCCCATCTGGGAGGAGTTTTCCTCTTTCCTGAATGTCTGGTGGTAAGGTGTACTCCGGTGATGATCTCCAGAGAGCTAGTAACCTGGGGAAGGTGAGAGGCTGGCTCATGGTGCGAGGATGCTAGGGAGCCAAGCCTGCCTTCCTTGGCTGTGTTCTCCTCCTGGCCCTCCTGGCCCATGTGAGGGGCTGAGTGCTGGAACTCCACAATGTGGGGGAAAGGATATTTCTCCATAGTCTCTTCTGGGGTGCTATGTAGATGATGGTCTTCCTGGATGAGGAAAATCATCTGCTACTCTCATTTTTATGGCCCTTGGCCTTGTGTTTGGTCTCTGAGGGCTACTGAGGAGGCACAGCCCCTCACAGCTCGGTCTTCTCATCCCCCTGTCCCCGATTAGCTGGCTGTCTTCTCTGAGGCAGTCATCCTTTGGCCGCGTTTGAAGTAATGGCTAAACAGACTGGCTCTTTCAGGACAGGCTTCTTGCCACATGAATGCAGATCACTGTGGTTCAGACTTTGGTAGTAGACGTGGCATATTAAATTTTATTATTTTATTCTAGAAACATCTGGCTTTGGGGAATTGATTCCTGTCCTCACCAAACTCACAGGAATCGGATTCAATTGGCAGCTTATAAAAAGGCTGGATCTCTCCACTGAGCAGAATGCTTGGGCCTCCTGCCAGTGGCACTTGGGAAACCCAAGTATCTCACCAGAAGGTGGCTTGGTGAGGAGGGATTTCAGTAAGAAGAGTCATCCAGGCTCTGTTGGGGACTGCAGAGTTAAATTGTATGTATGTGTGTGTATATATATATATGTGTGTGTGTGTGTTTGTGTGTGTGTGTGTGTGTGTGTGTGTGCGTGCGTGTGTATTACTTTTCTGGCAATCCAAATATTAATGTCTCATATATACAGATATTCTTTTCTTTAGATACTGGAGACATTGTCCTTGGGACACATTCTTAGTTTCTAGTAAGAGTCACCCTGGATGCCTTTTTCATTAACTTGACCTGGTTACCAAGCATAGTCCAATGTACAGTAGTTGCATTTCTGTGTGGTTGCTTCTTGTCATGTGCATCCCATCCATAACCTGACCAAACCAGAGGGATGGAGGGCTTGTTCCTGGGAGTGTTTTTGTTTACGGCCGCTCCCGCTCTGTGTGTGTGTGAGTTCTTGGGAATGTGGGTTCTCAGGGGAGCCTGTTTCCTCACATTCTAAGTTTCAGCCTATTCCGGGATCTGGAGTCCTCTGCCTTCCTGTTGCCTTGTGGTGCTGACTAGCATACCCAGCTACTGTGGTGTTGCTTGTGAGGAACCTCTTTCTTTCCTTCTTTTCTAGCTACTCACAGAACCACACCTTTGACACATACATTGGGCAGGGCTACGTGATTGCTGGCATGGATGAAGGTCTACTTGGTGTTTGCATCGGAGAGAAGCGGAGGATTGTGGTCCCACCTCACCTTGGCTATGGAGAAGAAGGAAGAGGTGATTTCTGACTGCTTCCAGGCAATTTTGGTTCTTGAGAGCCAAAATGTGGAAGCCAAAAGTCTCACTAAAGACTTGAATGTCCAATATCTTTGGTTTCTAGAGATGGTCTATTCTTTCTTCTTGTCTCCGGTGCCCATTTTCCTATTGAAAATTCTTAGGCCTATGCCAAAGTTGAAAGAACTCTGAGATGAACTCTTAGATTCTTCAACTATTAACATCTTACTGTATTTATCGTCTCTATCTAATTACAGTTTTCTTTTTTTTTTTTTTTTGAGCCATTTGAACATCTATTGCAAACCACCCCCTTTTTGGTCTTTGGTCTCTAACAGTTTTATTGAGGTGTAATTTATATGCCATAAAATTTACCCATTTTAAGTGTACAGTTCAGTGACTTTGAAAGATTTATTTATTGATATTTGGAGAGAGAATGAGCTGGAGGGGCAGAGGGAGAGAGAATCTCAAGCAGACTCCATGCTGAGTACAGAGCCCAACATAGGGCTCGATTTCATGACCCTGAGAGCATGACCTGAGCCGGGACCAAGAGTTGGATGCTTAACCGACTGTCCCACCCAGCATCCCCGATTCAGTGACTTTTAGTAAATGTAGTGAGTTGGGTAACCATCACCTTAAGCCAATTTTAGAACACTTTTGTCTCTCTAATAGCAAACCCCCTTTTATTTATTTATTTATTTGTCAGAGAGAGAGAGAGAGAGCACAAGCAGGGGGAGTGGCAGACAGAGGGAGAGGCAGCCTCTCCACTGAGCAAGGAGCCCGGTGTGGGACTGGATCCCAGGACCCTGGGATCATGACCCAAGCCAAAGGCAGATGCTTAACCAACTGAGCCACCCAGGTGTCCCAGCAAACCCCCTTTTAAACATTATACAAATGATACGTGCTGACTTCAGAAAAAAGAAAATGTGGATAATGAAAGAAAACAAAAATCTCCCTCAATTCCTCCATGCAGGAATAAACATTGTAATGGGGTAGGTGGAATAGTGGCCCCAAATATGTCCCTGTCCTATCCATAGAACCTGTGAATATGTTGCCTTACCCAGTGGAAGGAATTTTGTGGGTGTGATTAAGGTGAGGGTCGTGAGGTGGGGGGTTATTCTGAGTCATCCAGGTGGCCTTGAGGTGCTTACAAGAGCCTTTGTAAGAGGGAAGCAGGAGATCAGAGAGAGGAGAAAATGCTGGCTTGGAAGTTGGATGAAGGGGCCACAGGTCAAGGAATGAGGGAAGCTACAGGGAGCTGGAAAAGGTGAGGAAACAGATTCTCCCCTGAAGCCTCCAAAAGGAACGCATCCCTGCCAACACCTCGAATTCAGTCTTTGGACCCTCCAGAGTTATGAGAATAAGTGTGCATTGCTTTAAGCCACCAAATTTGTGGAAATTTGTTATAGTAACAATAGGAAACTAAAAAAACATGAAGTGAAAATACACATTCACCTACACTAATAAATACAATAGATTCCTTTTCTTTTTCTTTTTTTTTAACGTAAACTCTGCCTCCAGTGTGGGGCTCAAACTCACCATCCCGAGATCAAGAATCACATGCTCTATGACTGAGCCAGCAAGGGGCCCTGCTAAAGGTCTGATCTATAAAGCCGCACCAGGTCACAACTTAAGACATAGTCAACAGGCCTTGCTTCATGTCCTGTTTGTGTCTTGATGACCCACTGTTTTGTATCACGTAAACTTCTACTCAAATATGTACAGAAATAGACAAATACTTTCTGAGGATTCGTGTTTTGTAAGCCCTCAGGATTAATCCTTCATTTCTCTAAAAATAATGTATTGATGGAAAACATTTGCTGAAATTATTTTTTTCCTTTTGGCTTTCTACCAAGTATGAGCCAGAGCTCTGCAAAGAATTATATAAGGCTCTGGGAAACATCTGAAGACTCATAAATTCTGTGGCTAAGAGGCTGCTTCATCTCAAATCATATGTTGTTGTAGGGGCAGGGACACTCTGACAGGTACCCCCCAGGTGCTCTTGCACAGGGCCAGCGGGGGGCACCTCTGTCTTCTTTGGATTAGCATCTCTCTGGCCTCTTTGTGGGGTTTGCATTGGACCTAATGTTAATCCCTCAGGGACTGACGCCAGAAGGGTGTCAGGACATGGAGTGCATACCATGGGGCCAAGCACACAGTAAACATTCAATAAATATTTGTGGAAGGAATGAAATGCTGGGCTCTCCATGGGGTTCTGCAGCTCCATTCTTGGCGTTTCATTTTGTTGAGGCCATTTTCCCCTGCAGGACTGGTAGAAGAGAGGGAGTAGGCCTTCTGGAAAGGCTCTGCGCCTCCCTGCTGTCTACTCTGTTCCACAGGGTCCACTCTAAAATTAGGATGCTTGATTGTGTTTGCAGCCCTGAAGCGGAGAATGGATTCTGTCCGAGGGGTTGTGGAAACATTGCTTCCTTGTTTTGTATCCCCCAACTTCCAAATTACCTTCTAAGCACTCTTAGGTTGGGAATATAGGATCAACATGAGAACGAAATAAATAAGTACACAGAAAGCACTTAGAAGTGTTCTTAGTACTTAATAAGCATCGACTGTGTGTGTGTGTGTGTGTGTGTGTGTGTGTGTGTTTGTGTGTTAGAGGAACCAAGAAATGGACACAGAAAATTGTGTGTGGTGTGTGGCAGGTGTGGGAGGTAGGTACTGTTAGTGTCCCACATCTTTATCGAATTCTGTCTATTGCCGTGCTGTTTTCTTGAACAAAGTCTATTTGAGTTGGCTTTTTATCTGTAAAATGCTAATGAAAGTATTATACATCCTTGATTCTAAGAATGGTAATTTTTTAAAAAGATTTATTTCTTTATTTTGGAGAGAGAATCACACATGTGAGCAGGAGTGGCAGAGAGAGAATCTCAAGCAGACTCCCCGCGGAGTGGAGATCCCTAAGCAGGGCTTGATCCCATGACCCATGAAATCATGATCTGAGCTAAAACCAAGAGTCAGATCCTTAACTGACCAAGTCACCCAGCCGCCCCCTAAGTAACGCTATTACAAAGTTTTAAACTTTTCTGAAATGATCTGGGGGCATGTCTAACTGCTGATGCATATATTTAACGAGTTCCCCTGCCCCTCACCAGCCCCCTGAGCTGTCCTTAAATTCATGGAGCATCTGCTAATCCTGGGTTTACAGTAATCCCCCACAAGGTGACTGCAGGGATTTAATGAGAGAGTGTAGGGATGCTGGCTGACTCTGTCAGTACAAATTGCAACTCTTGGTCTTGTGGTTGTGAGTTCAAGCCCCTTGTTGGGTGTGGAGATTACTTAAAAATAAAATCTTTAAAAAAATGAGAGAGCGTATGTGAAAAATGCTTCTGTAAACTGTAAAATTATTATTCAGATGTAGGTAATGTTTTCAAAAGTGGAGATGATGGAAAAGAAAACTATACTAATAATTTTGTGTAGAAGAGTTGGGATGTGTTGTAAAGTACTTTGTGAACTGTTAGGTATGCTATATCATAAGGGGTGTGTACGGGCCGGTTTTGGCTGGGAGTTTCTCCCTGTGACGTTTCTGTTAGTTTAGTTTCTCTTGCACAGCAGTGGGGGACCGGAGTGAACTTTTCCTCTACAGCGGATTTTCTCGTCTCCCGTCTTACTTCTGTAGGAGCCAACTGAGCCTAAATTTGGCTGAGTTAATTTCCTTGTCTGTGATGAACTCAGTATACTCTTTCAGGCTCAGCGATCCCATGGGCAGTAGCTCATCCTCTTGAATTGTAGTCCAAACTGTGTTCTTAACTGGCTGTGTGATCCTGGGCAACTCTGTGACTCGGTTTCCCCAGGAGGGTTAGGATACTTCTAATGGCCCTTCCAGCTTCAGTCTCCCACTGTTCGCTAGGTTTTCCTGTCTAGGTCCCTGTATTTCTCACTGGAGGTCTGTGGGGACATCCCTGGTGACACGGGGAGGCATGTGTGCTGCTGCTTGGAGGACTCACTCATTCATTTCCTGCGTCTGACTTTTAGGGAATATCCCTGGTTCGGCTGTGCTGGTGTTTGACATCCATGTGATTGACTTCCACAACCCTTCTGACTCCATCAGCATCACCTCCCACTATAAGCCTCCTGACTGCTCCGTGCTGAGTAAGAAGGGGGATTACCTCAAGTATCACTACAATGCCTCGCTTCTGGATGGAACTCTGCTGGATTCCACGTAAGGGCCACTGGGGACGGTAGGGGAGCAAGCCTGGAGGATAATAGCCGTAGGTTCCCAGGATTCTCCTTTTCTTTTCGTCAGATACTGGTTGAGGGCTTTTCTCTCCATGCTTCTTCATTGCTCAGGTACATTATTCTGAAAGTTCCCTATGAATAATCTCACTTTGCTCCTGTGAAATTGTCTTTCTGAAAAAGCAGATGTCATTTTATAACTGCTGTCCTTAAAAATTAACCCACAACTACATTACAAACTCCACAGTCTGGTGCTTTAGGCTCTACTTGTCAGCTCCATTCTGCTTGACTGATCTCTTCTTCCGTTAGGGCCCATCTTTTGCCTCATAGGGCTGCCAGGTGCAGTGGTGCAAGATGTGCACTGCCTAAACCCTTCCTTTTGGCCAACTTCTGCCATGGCTAAAATGCAAAGTCTTACCTTAATTCCTAGGAAGAATCAGTGGCTCCCATTTCTGTGTCTCATAATGTTTTAAGTTATTATTTTTATTAGCAAAACATAGTTATTTATTTTTAGTTATTTATTATTGTTTCCATTTCTGTTGCTGGTCTGAATATCTTAGAGAAACCCAACATGTTTAGTCATATTTTTGTGCCTTACACCTAGCCCAGAGTATAGCACACAGGGAGCATTTTATAAATGTTAATTGATTGAAGTGAATCTGAAATTTTATTAATAGGAATCAACAGTATAAATGAGTATCATTGGCCAATTTTGGTAAAAAGGAGGTTTGCTTCTTATGTTTCTGAATCTTCAGATATAGTTGTAAGTTAGTAAAATATTCTGTTCTCTGGGAAAGAAACATCTCAGCCTTCCTTTATATTTTTATTTTAGTACATCCATTTTCAAACTGAGTCTGACTTAGATTCCCAAGTTTGGGCTGGGGAGAAAGAAGGGCTTCATGTAAATGTGAGTTGCTGCATTTATGCTGCCTGAGGAGGGCCTTCTCTTTCTCCCACCTGCCCCTCTGCCTCCTAGCTGCAGGTGACATTGTGGGTGGCTGGCAAGAGCCAGACATGGAGACAGAGCCCTAGGAACACGTTCTTGACAATATTCTCTTTGGTGCTTCGAGATCCTGTGTATTAATGCATTTAGTGTTTTTCATCAGATCTAAAATGTGTTGATTATTAGAAGTGTCGTGTTTTATGTATCTCAGAGAAAGTAAAAGTTAACATGCTGCTGATCATAAAGTGTATCGCAATTATAGAGATGTTAAAATGTGAAAATATGTGCATTGTACAATCAATGAAATACGTACTAGCTTCTGGGGCTCAGGTTTACAAGGACCCCCTTTGCAACCAACCTCCTTGCATTCATATTAGAAGCCTTTGGAGGGCAGCGGAGAAGCATGGCTTGTTGCTTGGGGGGTCAAGCGAGCTTATGCGTGTGAAAATGGTCCACAAGGTTAGAATCGTCTGTGAGGTCAGTGGTTTGCTGTCACTGCTCTTGCTAATGTTCATGTTCTTGTCTGGTGCTCTTACTCCAGGGCAGGGCTGAGGGGAAGTGGGGGTGGAAAATGAACAAAGGAATTCCTTCTCAGTGGGTTCAGGATATGCTTCTCATGTAGGGTGGGGAGAATCGGCCTTCCTGCCTTCTAATGTTTGGTGGATTCACAGCATTCCTACAGGGTATCCGGGAGCCATGTGATGTTCCTTCCTCTCACCAGACTCCATTCTAGACCATGAGAGTCATTTGTGTTCCGTGTAAATCCACACTGAAGAGTAACATCCGGCATCCCTGTGGTCTGTTCTGGGTGTAAGCTGCAAGATGATGGGAAAATGGGATGTATGGTGGGTGTCTGCCTCCTGTGTGTGGGGGAGGGAGGGGAGACCTGCTCCCACCCCGAGCCGTCCACGGGCCCGTAAACAAGGAGGCAGGTGCTGCTGTGGGTGCTTTTCCTCAGCGCTGAGAGAGGCTGGCTGCTGAGAGGGTGGAGGGAAATGTGGGCAAAGAGCCAGAGAGGGCAGCTTGCAAGTGGGAAACAGGAAGCTTGCAGTGGATGGGAAGCTGGGAATGCACAGAAGGAATGAGGAGAATGTCAGAGAAGAACTGGCAAAAAAATAAAAATAAAAGGTTGATCTGAGGGAGAAGAATTCCTGGGGCATCCAGAGGTGACACAGGAAAGCAAAATGTTCGCTTGGAGGATTTTCTCAATGTGTGTTTAAATTGGCCTCAGAGAGGAAGAATAAACCTTTGTTATTTGACAACCAAATGAGTTTTTGAATATTCTGTAAGACTTTGAAACAGAGTAGTCCTGTGGGAGGTCGCCAAGGGTCCCTGGAGAAAGGCGGTGTGAGGGTGTCTCTGTGCTGCTGACAAAGGAGGAATTGTGTGGGAGGCGGGACAGAGGACGTCCTGCTCCCTCCCACAGGCGGTGGGCCAAGGCGTCCTGTGCCAGAGTTGGCTTTGTTTTGACTTTGTCCCAGGTAGGACAAATGCAAACCCTGTTTTGCTTGGTGCGTGCCTGACAACCAGCCTGGCCCTGGGAACCAGTTTGAGATCGGAAGGTGGCAGTAGCCCTGCCCCCAGGGGAGGCTGGAGAGCCTGAGAAAGGGATGTGAACCCAAAGGGGTTGTGCCTTCCTGCTGTTGCCACCTGGTAACGGGCATCAAGGGGACTCCAAGATACTGGGGAGGCTTTTCTTCCTTGCTACTGAAGAACAGCCCCATTGTTTATCTTTAGGAAGTGGTAGAACGTAGTAGTGCCGTATGTTTGGAAAGAGATTTATTTTCAGTAGTGATCGAGGTGATAGAGCCCCAACTTTTATGTATGTGGATTTCACCGGGACTGTGGACATCAAGGATACTTTAAACCATGGCTCAGGTTAAACTTCCAGTTATTTTTCTAAAATCAAAAACTATTGCAGATATAAGTGCTCCACACACTCAAGGCTGTACACTTACTGAGCTCTTTACACTTTTGTCCTTGGTGCCAGCAGAGAATATTATTTACTACTGAGAATACCCCCTGTGAGATGGCTATTACTACCTCCAGTTTCTACATGGGGAAATGGGAAGATTTCATTTCTCAGGGTCCAGTTAGGTGGCAGAAGCAAGATTCAAACACAGATCTTGCTAAATCCAAAACCCAGAGTCTTTATAATGTGTTTTTCAAATTCATGAAAATTCCTTACTGGGAATTAAAATATAGAGAAGAGTTCTCAGAGCAGTCCAAAGGACTTCTTTTTTCCTGGAATCATTGAGAAGTGGGTTGCCACCATGACATCCCGTCACCCCTGAGTACTTTAGTGTGCATTTCCTACAAATGTGGACATTCTCCTGCATAATTCAACACATAATTTATAACCAGAAAGCTAACACTGGTATGTTACTATCTTTTAATCCTCAGACCCCACTTAAGTTTTGCCAGTTGTTCCTATAAGGTCTTTTACAGCAAAAGGATCCCATTCTGTATGCTCCAGTGCTCTGGAATGGCTCCTTGGACTTCCCTTGATTTTCTTGACACTTTTGAAGAGCACGTTTTCATTATTTTGGAGAATTTTGCATTATTTTTGTAGTTTCTCAGTTTGGGCTTGTCTGATGTTTTCTCCCGATTAGACAGGGGTTTTGTATCTTTGGCAGAAAGATCATAGAAGAGATGTAGATGTGCTCTCACGAAAACGCTTTCAACTATCAATAGGTTGATGACCTAATCAGGGATTCTTCTGTTTCATTTTTCAGGTGGAATTTAGGCAAGACGTATAATATTGTTCTGGGATCTGGACAAGTTGTGTTGGGAATGGATATGGGTCTCAGAGAGATGTGCGTTGGAGAGAAACGGACAGTGATCATTCCACCCCACCTGGGCTATGGGGAGGCTGGTGTGGGTGAGTAAGCAACAGCATCACGGGATGTCTGGGGCATGTTCATAGTCTGAATGTTGTGCCTTGAGGGGTGCCGTATTTAGAACCACAATATGCTTCTTCCATTTAAAACCCAAAGAATCAGGGCTGCCTGGCTGGCTCTACTGACAGATATACAACTCTTGATCTTGGGGTTGTGAGTTTGAGCCCCACAGTGGGTGTAGAGAGTACTTAAAATCTTAAAAAAAAAATAACTTAAAAAAATCCCAAAGAACCTCTGGGTTTATAATTAATATCATTAACTAATTAATATTATAATATATAATCATAATATTATACATTATAATTAAAATATATTTGTTGTAGATAAAATATAATATTAATACTATAATATGTGATAATATAATTCATATCATGAGTTAATACTTAAATTTAACATCTTTGTTTAAAGAGTCCTGTGAATTCAGTGATTCAGTGTTAATGCCTTGTTAATGCCCCACACCTCCTTAAGAAAGCAGGAGTTTTGCGAAAAAAAGCCTTGGGTGTTCAAAGCCATGTGTGGGAAATGTCTAAAGGAGATTTACAGGTGATCTGTCTTAAGTGAAGCTGAGGCTTCCTTCTGGAACAGGTTCCTGGGACAGTGGAATGCTACAGGCCTTCACTTTTCACTTCTGCTGAACTTGTAAGCTATCTATGAAGATTTCCTTTTGGAAGAGATGAGTTTCAGTTTCTGGAAATACTGGCTTTACCTTGCCCTCACAGCTGGTATGGTGTACTTCATGATTTGGGCCAAAATGAGTCTTACACATAGGGGATTTGGAAACTCACCTTCTTCAGTGTTTTATGCTTCTACTCTCTGGAGTGGGGATGTAGAGATGGGAAGTGCTAATTTATAAAAGAGATATATACACTTTGGATTGATTTTCTCTTTTTCACAATTTTAAAATAATTGTAAAAATACTGTCTGTTGGGATGTCTGGCTTGCTCGGTCCACAGAGCATGTGACTCTTGATCTCAGGGTCGTGAGTTTGAGCCCCATGTTGGGTGTAGAGCTTCCTTTAAAAAAGAAAAAGACCGGGGTGCCTGGGTGGCTCAGCGGGTTAAGGCTTCTGCCTCCAGCTCAGTCATGATCCCAGGGTCCTGGGATCGAGCCCCGCATTGGGCTCTCTGCTTGGCTGGGAGCCTGCTTCCTCCTCTCTCTCTCTCTCTCTCTCTCTCTCTCTGCCTGCCTCTCTGCCTACTTGTGGTCTCTGTCTGTCAAATAAATAAATCTTTAAAAAAAAAAAAAGAAAGAAAAAGACTGAAAAATCCCAACTGCCTGCTAGTGCCCCCCAATTCAAGAAGAAACACTTTTAAAAACGTGTACCTTATAAGACCATGGGATATGTATTATAAATAGTTAAAATAATTTCAAATAAGACATATTATATATGTATATATATATATTCACATGCTTATGTAATTTCTTTTGGGCTCATAATGTATATACTATTCACAAATTTGTATTTATAGTCATATCTTAGATCAGGACTTTAAGGCATACTGTATTATTCTTAAAGTTCTGCTGTGGGATTTATTCAAAAGTTCTATAATTGTAGTCTCTATAATGGCTTTCAAACTTTTTTCACCAAGACCTACAGTAAGAAATACATTTCATGGGGGTACCTGTGTGGCTCAGTTGGTTAAGCATCTGACTCCTGGTTTCTGCTTGGTTCATGATCACATGAGTTTTAGGATCGAGCCCCAGTTTGGGCTCTGCACTCAGTGAGGAGTCTGCTTGAGAGTCTCTTCCTCTCCTTCTGCCCCTCCCCCTGTGTGTGCACACATGCGCCCTTTCTGTCTTCCTCTAAAAGAAATAAGTAAAAACTTCTTAAAGAATAAGAAATACATTTTATCTTCCCATTTATATCACACATAAACATGCACTTTATACATATACTTTTAGTTTTATATATGTAAAATTGAAACACAAGTTTCATAAAATCATACCTATCCTTATATTTTATAATATCCTTTATATTATAAAAATATAATTATTATATTAATAATAATTAATATCATGATAATACCTTACCTATTTCATTCTTTAATTTAAAAAAATGCTGATCACCATCCTGTCAATGGATTTCATGATCCGCTAATGGTCACTACCTACAGTTTGGAAAAAACCTGTACAGTTTGGAAAAACCTTCTTGCTAGGGTTGAACTTTCTTGCTCTCACAAGAAATGCTTGCATTCCATGAAGCAGCTGGAACCCTGGGTGGGGGAGGGAGGTTGAGCTGGGCATGCCTGCTGTCTGGTGGTGCTAACACTGTCTCCTCCCCTATTGGTGTGGCAGATGGAGAAGTGCCTGGCAGCGCTGTCTTGGTGTTTGACATTGAGCTGCTGGAGCTCGTGGCCGGTCTGCCTGAGGGGTACATGTTCATATGGAACGGCGAGGTTTCACCCAACCTCTTTGAAGAAATCGACAAGGATGGTAATGGAGAAGTCCTCCTTGAAGAGGTAACTGACCTTTGAAGGAAAGCGGGACTAAAGGAGCCCAGGCAGACTTATCGGGTCAGGGCATCCATTCCGAATGTGAAGCCTTCTCAGGGTGAGGAGGACACCTGTGCTTATTTCTTGTGATGATGGTAACCTGCACACACTCACGTGCCAAGCACTTCTAACACACGCTCTCAGTTGAAGCTCACAGTTCCTCTGAAGAAACTGAGCCCCTGAGAGGTATGGGGATTGAGTGCAGGGCTCACAATTCAGTTCTCAGTTCCTGGGTGCTCACTGTATACTGCGTTATGCTAAGACTTTTTCACATATATTTTCTTGCCTGGCCCTTGTGGCAGCCATGTAATCATCATCCCCATTCAGAAGAAGCAGCTGTGCGCAGAGAAGGTAAATGACTTGCCCAGGGTCACATAGCTACGCAGCAGTTTGAGCCAGGATTCATATTCCCATCTTGATCATCTAGGTGCTGGGTGGTTTCTTCTGTAGCAAATGCCCCTTCGTAGAGCTGGGCAGTAGAGGGGTCTATCCTGTCACACCTTGCTGAATTCCACTACTCTGCCCATTCTGTAACTGCTTATTCAAGGACAGGGCTCCAGTCTTCTCCACTTTCTCTCTGACAGCAGTCACATGTTCCCAACTACTGGGTGGTTCACATTAGCACGAAAACATGCTCTTTTTTCCCTTCTCTTGGCGCATCTTTCCATTTCTTTTATTTCTTTGCTCCCTTCACAGCAAAAATGTCAAAACTCTTTTAAACCCACTCCTGTCAGACATTTTTTCCCTCCATGTCACTGAACCTGGTCTTGGTAAGGTGACTGTGCCTGTCATGTTGCTGTAACCAGTGGTCACTTTTCATTCTCGTCATACTTGGACAAAGCCAACTGCTTTGCAGGATGCCTTCTTTCCCGGGCTTCCAGACCATACTTTCTTGGTGTTGCTTCTCCCTCTTGGTTAAGTCCTTCTCAGTAGTTTTCCCCCTGATCTCTTCATACGGGAGTGCCCCAGCCTGAGTCCTAAGCTTGTTCTCTTCTCCACCTTAACGTCACTTCCTGAGTGATCTCAACCAATGCCATGGCTTTGCCATTCAAAGACGCATGACTTCCAAACTTACAGCTCCAGTTCGGTCTTCTTTCTCTACTTCAGACTCCTACATCTAACTACCCACCTGACGTTTTCACTTTCTGAACCCCTGCTACCTCCCTCCCATGGACTTGCTTCAGCCAAAGCCATCCTCATCTCCTCCAATGGCAACTCTGTCCTTCCACTTGCTCAGGCAAGAGCACTCAGTAATCTTCGACTCCTCTCTTTCTCACACAGGCTATAATAAATCCAGCAGGAAATCATTCTAGCTCTATCTTGAAAATTTATCCAGAGCCTGACCACTTCTCACCATCTCCACTCTGTAACACCGTGGTCAGTGCCTGCTACCTCTGGTTTGGACCTCTATGAAAGTCTTCGTGTTTTCACCCCTACCCCTCACAGCAGTCAGAGCGGTCCTTCTAAAACTTAAATCGGATCATGGCTTGCTTTGTCTCAGAACCCTGCGGAAGCCCCCTTTTCCAAAGTCCTCACAGTGGCCTGTAAAGGCCCACAAAGGTTCTCCATGACCTGCTCACTGTAACTTCCTCTCCAGCTGTTTCTCTCCACCACCACCAGGCATGCACCCACCTTGGGTCTTTGCACCAGCTGCCTGTCATCTCAGAAGACACTTCCCTGGATAACTGTTTGGCTGGTTCCCTCCCTTCCTTCAAGCCTTTGCACAGGTCTCCCTTTTTCACTAGGGTTTTACCCTGACTGCTGGATTAGGACCTCAACCTCCTCCCCTACCTGTACTCTTGATCTTCCTTGCTTGGCTCACTCTTCAGTTTTCTAGAGTATTTCACTTTCTAATGTAATATGTGATTACTTATTATTTTTTTTTTAAAGATTTATTTGACACAGAGAGGGAGAGAGAGAGAGGGAATACAAGCAGGGGGAGTAGGAGAAGGAGAAGCAGGCTTCCTGCTGAGCAGGGAGCCCTATGTGGGACCCGATCCCAGGATGCTGGGATCATGACCTGAGCCGAAGGCAGACGCTTAATGACTGAGCCACCCAGGCACACCGATTTACTTATTTCTTAAATGTTCCTTTTTAATTGTGTCTTTCCTTCTAAGATATGCTAGAATTACAAGGGGAGGTTTTTTTTTAAGTTGATGTCTCTCTAGGATCTTGGATGGTGCTCAGCACACAGTAGATAATGTTTTTATTGTATGGATGAACGCAGGCAGTAGTGTTCTCAGAGGCTAAGGTGGTTAGGGGATCAGCCTTTGGTGGAGAACTAAGTGTTGATTAGGGAAGACAGGATAGCTCCAATCGCTGTAGTGTTGGCTGCCTGGAACCTGCTCCTGGAGTCATTAATCAGGGGTTTTTAACCTGCATCTGGAGGGGGAAAAAAAAAACCAGTTTGTGTAGCTCATAAAATTGTGTCCATTTTGTAAGCTCAGACTCCAATTCCAGCCCCATTGCTCTTGGGTTGCTCTGTTCAGTTTCTGTTCAGGCCCAGGCTTGGCTGCCGTATCTCATGATCTGTCCTGTTCCCTCTCCAGTTCTCAGAGTACATTCATGCCCAGGTGGCATCTGGCAAAGGGAAACTTGCTCCTGGTTTTGATGCTGAGATGATCGTGAAGAATATGTTCACCAACCAGGACCGGAATGGAGATGGGAAGGTCACGGCGGAAGAATTTAAACTCAAAGACCAGGAGGCCAAACATGATGAACTCTAAACCTGACTCGGGCCACTTGTGTGACACCAAGCCCCCTGTCGTGGCAGAATGTGAAGTGAGGCGTGAGGGTCTCTCAGAAGGGGAATTGTCCATAAGCAGTAGATGGTAACACAGTACTTGGGGCATGTCAGGGATGGGTCGATGCACATGGTGAGAATTTTAGGCCACATGGCAGTGATACGAAACAAAGTTGAAGTGAGGCGCCTCAGAAGAGGCTGAGCAGAATACTGAAATGGCTGCCCTGTCAGCCATTGTTTTGTGAGCCTTCCGGGTAGTTTTGTTACTGAAGGAAAATAGTGTCATACAGAAGTTACAATCATCTTAGTGGGAACAGAAGAGAAAGTGTCCAGGATATCCACATGAAGAGGATTCACATTTTTTTTTTTCTTTAACTAGCTGGTGTTTTAAGTGTTCTCCAGATGAGCAGAAAGATGAATGCCATGTCCCAGCAGTATTCCCCAAAAGCCTATATAGGATCTGGTAATGCCCAGCTTCCACTTCCTGCTACACACACACACACACAACTTGTACACATGTGCTTTTATAGTTAATCAGGCCCTACCTGTTGTGGTCTTCCAGTTGGCTGGGTTAACTTGGAAGTTAAGAAGAAAATCAGTGGACCAAACAAAAGGCATCCTGGACCACGAATAGAGAATTGATTCTGTGTTTGCTATGCAAGATTATCTGCTTCACCCTTTCTGACTCCCATTGCTCCGTCCTCCCTCAATCTTTCCATCAGATAGATATGCACAGGACTGGTGGCTAAGCCATGCTCCAGAGTTTCTCACTGTGACCAAGATGGAAATGTCACCCCAAAAGATAAACAAGGTGACCTATTTTCGCTCATTCGTGTCGTGGAGAGGGAGGTGCCCAAAAGCCCAGGGACCTCTCTCTGTGTAGGGAAACAAGGACACCGTTACCTGCCAGCCTGTGCCCATGTTATGCAGTAACCACCTAGCTGCCTTATGTCCTCTGTTCCCAAGTGGTGGCGGCATCCACCCTGAAGTAACCAATGATTTTCCTTTTGAAACTGCTTTATTTTACTAATTTAAACTGTTTTGTACTGATGTAGCCCTGAGATAGTTCATGAAAATGCTGTGCACTCATTCAATGGAATAAATGTTGGAAAACTCGTTTCGTATACAAAAAAGTCGAGTTGTAATATCAGGTTTTGTGGAGTTTTACTTGGAGGCTGAGAGGATCTCATGAGAATACACCTCAATTATCCGTTGACAATCCCCTTAAATATTGGAGGACTGCCTCTGCATTTGAAGGAGTGTGAGGTAGAGTATACGGGGTGTGTCAGTCAGCATTCTGGTAGGAAACACACCCTCACATGGGACTTCTGAAGAGAAGCTGCATAAAGAACTCTACAGGAGTGGGGACAGGGCTCAGAGACCTAGTAAGGATGTCAAGGTAACATGACAGCGCTTGGGGAGCACCACGAGGAGGCTGTTCTACACCCCAGGCCTGAAAGGTGAAGGGGAGCCACAGCCATGCCCAGAACTGTAGCTGGTACTACAGCAGAGGAGGGCAGAGACACCCCCTTTTCTGTCCTGTCCCTGGTTCCCACTAGCTGAACCCAATCCAGAGGCCAAAGGAAGAGGAGTCTTAGAGGTCAGCTTTTTGGGGGCACAGAGAAAGGTGGAGAATGACTACAGGGGTTGGAGTGGGAGCAAATGGGCGAATGATCGGCACATATAGAGAAAAATATGTTTTTAAAAGCAGATGTTACTGTTTACTCTGCAGAAGCGACTTCGGGGACTCGGCTTTTGGAAGGCAGATGAGCCGCATGCCACGGCCTCCCGGCTGCTGCTGTCGTGGTAACTTAACGTTCCTCGACCTGTCTTCTATAGAGCACACAGTCACTCCAGATTTTCTGTTTAACCGAATTCCTTCAGTGTACTAGATAGGCTAATAATCTTGCTGAATTGCATTTTGGAATGCATTTAACCTGTAACACCTCACAATCCTTACGCATCTTCATGAAGATAAAAACCTGGTGTTTATTCTCTGCTTCTGATTTTCAGTTGGTTCTGATTGAATTTCTTCACTGGCTGTTTTCTTTGGTGCTGGAGAGAGGTTGGCTGAATAAAAGACATGTTTCTCTGGGGAAATTAAGGTCTGTGGGCCTCAGAGCTTCAGGAACAGAGGGAACCCTTAGCTTGTTTTTGTTTTTAAACTGCCTGCCCCAATGGCTGAGCTGGAACCTTGGTCTTCTCTGGCCTTCAGACTCAGATTGAAATGCTGGCTCTTCTTGGGTCTCTAGCCTGCCGCCTGTTCTGTTTTTTTTGTTTTTTTTCTTTTTCTTCCCAAGCCTTGTGGAGGTATAATGAACAAATAAAATTGTAAGATATTTAAAGTGTATGTTACGATTTGATATACGTATATCCTTTACTTGGAAAGGATCTCTTCTCGACATAGCACCTCACTGTGTGTGTGTTTGTGTGTGACCATTTAAGTTTTACTCTCTTAGCAAATTTTAAAAACTGTACAGTATAGGTCACCATGTTACATATTAAATCCTCAGAACTTACTTATCTTACAGCTGAAAGTTTGTACCCTCTTACCAATTTCTTATTTCTCCCATCCCCCAGTAACCACTTTTGTACTCTGTTTCTGTGACTTCAGCTTAATTTTTTTTAATGCTACATATAAATAATAATGTATAATATATATCATTCTAAACCCTTGGCTTGTTGGGGGCTCCCTGGGTACTCATTCTTCCCTGTTGCTAAGGAGGGCATTCAGTTATCTGTGAGTGTGTCAGGGGCTTTAGTCTCTGGGAGGACCAGCTGCTTAGATGGGCTCACTTTTTAATGCTACTGCAACACGTGTTTACATTTGTGTTATGATTATGGGTTACAGCTCTGCCGGCAGGACTGTGAGTACTCATTAGGGAGCCAAATACAGGGTAGAGATGCCACAGAGCACTTTTCTTAGTCATATTTTATACTCAGTTTCTGGGTTGCTGCTTGAGGCAGCTTGAATCTCTTGATAGAAAGCTGTTCACAGGCTCTAGATTGGGACCACCTAACTTAGGACTTATGCAGATTTTGAACTTTGGGCCCTAAACATGAAGTAGGTCATTGATGCCCAGGGGGAGATTAGAGTATCACTGTGAACATGACACTTTAGCATGCATGTGTCCTGTGTGCTTGAAACACCACTAGGCTACCTTGCAAGCATCAGCAATCTGCATTATTTTGTTAAAATCTACAGTGAGTTTTGATCTCTGATTACTTACGAATTTATAATACCTTTCAAAATTATTACTTAAAAGACAGAACACATTTCATTTTGGCAGGAGAGTTGACCTGACTACAACTCTACGTAAGCGCTGATACACTGCACTTCAGCATCTTAGGTGTCTAGGAACTGCTCTCTTTTTTGTATATTATGTACATATGCATGTATTTATTTTAGAGAGAGACAGCACGAGTGGGAGAGAGAATCTCAGGCAGATACTGGGCCCAGTGCAGAGCCCAACATGGGGCTTGATCTCATGACCCTGAGATCATAATCTGAGCCAAAACCAAGAGTCAGACACTCAACCAACTGAGCCACCCAGGTGCCCCAAGTTTGCTTTCTTTGAAGACATTTTCCCTTGGCTTTCTTGGAGGATCTGCATCTTTTTATAAACTAAGAATAGTGCTTCCAATTATTTATTGCTAGATGAAGATATAAAACTTTCATGCTTATTAAAATAGTGTTTGATTCTGTGTGGTCTTATTCCTTAATGTTGAACAAGGAATTCCTTCCAGCTTACACTCGCCATATTTGGATCTCATGTAAACACAGATATTTAATGCATGGTTCTAGCCAAAATTTCTCCTTTGGGCTCTAATCTGTTTGGTATCTTCCTTTGTATACCCCACAGGCACCTCAAACTTTGCATGTCCAAAAGAGAATGTACATCCCCACAACCTTCCCAACACCTTCCACCCAAGGCTGTTCTTTTCTTCTCCTGCCCCCACTTGATTAAACCAGACATCATCGAGACCCTTCCTCCTCTCACTCCACACGTTTAATCCAAAAGCAAGTCTTGTCATTTTTAAACTTAAACTACTGAAAATGATCCACTTCCCTCTGAGTCCTACTGTAATTTCTAGTGCAGATTTCTGCAGCAGCCTCCTAACTGATTCGCTGGGGTAGATCTGCCCCACCAGTCCATTTTGCATGATCATGGCACTCCTTTGCAGGGACAGTAAAACCAAATGCATGATTTATAAAGTGTGTGATCTGACACCCTCACCTGCCATTCATGATTCCGTTCTTCCCTTTGCTCATAATACTGTTACACCAGTTCGCAGTTCTTTGAACACCGTAAATTTTCTTACTCTGGACTTTGTTACCTCTCCCTGGAATATTTCTCCCTCAATTCCTCACATGGCTGGCTCCTTCTCCTTAAGGTTTTGGCTGAAATAGTATATCTCCTCAGAGCTTTCTCTAGCTACCTTCTCTAAAATATTTGTGTTGGTTTTTTCATAGTATCTTATTTCTGACTCATCTGCTAGGATGTAGGCTACACAAGGGCAGGAAGCATGTGGGATGTGTTAATTACTGTTTCTCCAGGACCTAGCCCACAGCAAGGACATCAGTATTTGTTGAACAAGTGACTGTTTGCTTAGTCCTCACCTCAAGTTCGTACCCAACTTTAGAGATGAGGAAACCAAGGAGAGAATCCTTGGAGAGAATCCTGGAGAGAATTTAAGACTCAGATCCAGGTTTGACTGACTTGAACGCCTGTGCCCCTTCCACCTTGGGCACATTTTATCTTATCTACTAAAGTTGTACTGAAATACCAGAGTAAGTATAATACATGGCAGGACTGGTCAATCTTGAGGGAAACTTGGACAAGTTGCAGGTTATTCAAGTTTAGTTATTCAAGATCCCACGTATCTTTTCCTTCCTAATGCTCCATGGGGTACACTAAAGAGAAAACCTTGAACCTAAAGTCTGGTTAAAAAAAACTTTAATGGGGTGCCTGAGTTCCTCAGTTGCTTAAGCGTCTGTCTTCAGCTCAGGTCATGATTCCAGGGTCCTGGGATCGAGTCCCACATCAGGTTCCTTGCTCAGCAGGGAGCCTGCTTCTCCCTCTGCCTGCCGTTTCCCCTGCTTGTGCATTCTTTTTCTCTCTCTGACAAATAAATAAATGAAATCTTTTTTAAAAAACCCAAACCTTTAATAATCTACTTAATCAACTCTGGTGTCTATTAAACACACCATGGAATGCAGAGTTCTTGCAAAATCACTCTGGAACAAACTAGTATCTCTGACAGTTGTTTCCTTTTTCAGTTTTATCAAAATTGTTCATCTCAGCACCCAAAACTGCTTTACCTCTTGAAGTAAAATTCAAAATTTAAAGAAAAAAAACCCCACGAAACCCAAAAAACTCCTAACAGCTAATGCTAGACCCTTTAGAGAACACGGTAGTTACTACACACTGCCAGTGTTCACTAGGGAGTTGAAAGAGCTTTCTGTCCCCTCCATCCATCCAGACTGCTTATGCCTTCGTGGATGGGTAAGAGCTAACCATATTGGATACGAGTGCTAAGCTATTCTAAATGCAAATACAAAAATTAAAGGCACACATCGGTGTTGATGAGTACATGTCACCCTCACAGTGCTATATCTAGAGGATGTATCATTACCTCCACTTTATGGATACACAAGCTGGAACACAGGTTAATGGGTCCTGGTCACACAGCTACTAACTGGTAGAAAGAGGATTCAAATCCGGACAGTGACTCTATAGCCAATTTCCTAGTGGCTATATTAAACTACTCTGAAAGCTGAACTTGGAAACCAATTATTTTAAATATCGGTAGAAATGGGCAGCGAGAGGTGATAGGGTCATAGGAGAAGAGGCAGGGGCCTTGGTTTGATAATCCAGTTAGGGCGTGGGTGGAAGGGGCTAGAGAGGCTGCATGCCCTCCAGGCCCTCATTTTATAGGGAGGTGCCTGACCTATAGCCTTAGTACAGGGCTGAGTCATGATTATAATGGAGGTCATAACTTCAGTATTCTTCACACTTACTCCATGCATCACGCTTCTTTGTAGAAGAAATTATAATTTTTATAACTGTACAATTTTTGTAATTACAATTATTATAAGCTCCTTTGGAAAACAGTCAATATGGCCAACTCTAGGGGCGCCTGGGTGGCTCAGTGGGTTAAAGCCTCTGCCTTCAGCTCAGGTCATGATTCCAGGGTCCTGGGATCGAGGCCCACATCGGGCTCTCTGCTTGGCAGGGAGCCTGCTTCCACTCTCTCTCTCTCTGCCCGCCTCTCTGCCTACTTGTGATCTCCGCCTGTCAAATAAATAAATAAATAAATCTTAAAAAAAAAATATGACCAACTCTAGTAGCAATATGGGATTAAAAAGCTACCATTAGATCAGAAATTCCCAACTAAAGCAGGGAGTAGGCTACTTTTGGCCACTACAAACTTTGTTTCATTGTTTATTATAAAAAAGACGAGTAGTGGTAGAGGATGGGATGGGCTGCCCCAGGGAAAAGGTTTTCACTGCAAGACCTTGCCTACCTGCCACATCAAACTGGACTAGAGACTGCCAACCACACTGCATGTCCAGAACCAGCTGGAACATGCTCTGTATCACAGCTCTGATGCTTTATGGAGTTAGTGGCTTGTAGACTCTGGAGTAAAAATGGTTAGAATCAGGGTCACATTTATCACAATGGCAAAGTCTAAACCTTATGGAAACCCATTATTGAGCAGTAGAAATTTGGAATGGGAAGTCAGACTGCAGAGAGGAATTGAGTAGTACTTAGTTTTAGTTAACAGGAGACCCAGCTACACTTTGTTTCCTGCCTGTGGTTATTTCTGAAACTCTTAGACTTAGAACAAAGTACCCTCTTTTACTGATACTTTCAATGAAGGGAAATTGTTTTCCCAGTCCCCAGTATTTTCTCTAAGGCTGGTGAAATTTCCTCTGTAACTATCTTTTTACCCTTAAACTTATAATGTGTAAGTTTAAAAATATTCAATTTAGGGTCGCCTGAGTGGCTCAGTGGGTTAAGCCTCTGCCTTCAGCTCAGGTCATGATCTCATGGTCCTGGGATCGAGCCCCACATCCGGCTTTCTGCTCAGCAGGGAACCTGCTTCCTCCTCTCTCTGCCTACTTGTGATCTCTGTCTGTTAAATAAATAAATAAAATCTTTAAAAAAAAATAAAAATATTCAATTTAGATAGACACCATGACAATGACAGTAGGATTTCTCTCTCCCTCTTTCCCTCTCTCTCACACACACACACAGGAAAAACACAGCAGGTGCTTAATAGATATTTGTTGAATAAATAATTGTCTTGACAGTATAATTTTAAAAAGGATTTTCACTTCATGTGTATTATCAGTGCTTCAATATAGAACATTCTGTAATGATTAGTGGCATGTGAATAGCAAGGTTTTTTCAAACACTGAGTGCCAATATTTCCTCGGAAATACTGACTTTCACAAAACAGAATAGCCAAACATAACACAGTTTCAGGAGACGGTGATATCATCAGTATAAATCACCCCAATTACAAAAAAAGTGGCAACACTTAAAATCATACATTATTTCACCACTTCATAAAACTTCTTTTTAAACTTATACAAACTTTCCCAGAGTAAAAAGTTTCCTCAAAAACCTCATGATAACATTACACTAAAAAATTCACTCTGGAAATGCAGTGAGTTATTTTTCAAATTTTGGCTTTATGATTTGCTTTTTCAATCTGTTAAAAAATAGAGTTGAGGAGTGTGTTGAGAGAGGTGGGGAAAAAGGAGCTTCCAGTTGATGGATTCACTATGTCCAAAAATACCTCAGTAATGGAGAGAAAAAAAACTTCAAGAGCAAGAACGCATTATAAATAGAAGTCTTTCCGCAGGATGAACAGGTGAGCAGTTCTCGCGTCAGTTGCACCCACAGGAGTGAGGTCTTCTTGAAGAATGCTTATTTACAGAATCTTCTGTAAGATAGAGTTCGCTACATCCAGTGATTCGTCTTTTACTAGAACGATGTCATAAGAGTCCATGTACTTTTCTAAAAGCTCATCCACCTAATCAACAACAACAGAAAATTTAAATGGATATGCAGAAAGGAGAAACAAATGGTTTCAGTATGAATCTCATTGTTAGGTTCAATCTTTTGGGCAAAATGTAGCAAATTAAATCTACTTTCATAAAACCTGTGAAATAAAAAAATTCTTTCAAACTGTGAAGGCTTAGGGACATAGAAATTATCCCACATGGTGGCTTTATATCCAAAGTCATTTCTCTCTAGTCCAGTGGTTCTCAACTGGGGAGACCGTCCAAGGAATACCTGGCAACATGGGGGACATTTCTGACTCTCAAGACTAGGGAGTGCTACAGGTTTTTAGTGGGAAGAGGCCAGGGAAGCCACCCCAATACCGACGGCACACATGTGCATCCCAACCCCCTTAACCACACCAAAGTAAACGGATTAAGAACAATCAAAATGTCTCTAACTACTTTCTCACACATGTTTAGTAACAACTGCCCATTAAGTTCCATCCTTATTTTTCTACAAGAAAATTAAATGACACATCTACATACTTACTCTATCATTTAGATACCCAATTTTTAGGATGTTTTCAACGTTGGCTACTCCATCTGCCATTCTTATGTCCCCTTGGGAGTCTCCCAGCAGAATGATGTTGCTATTGTCTTTTAGTCGATTGAAATATTCTGTGTTCTTCAAGGCACCATCATGTTTGTTAAATACATGAATTAGTTCACCTTTAAATCCTTTCAGCACTCCCTATAAAAATATAAATCTTTTGAAACAATAGGTTTCAAACTGCAAATTCTATTTGTTCTATTTTCACATTCATATTGGCAAGAAGGGCTCTGAGAAGTTGATGACTTTCTAGAGACTACTTTAAATGTCACACACAATGAGCTGAAAATCCAATTTTTACTTTTCATTTGTTTCCTAACTGGAGATCCCATTTTCTATATATCACACAATGTACTGTTTTGATGAGAAGACTTTGTTCAAATAATGACAGTTCTAATTCCTTCTTTTTTCCCACCTGTGGATAGTGAGTCTTCAAAGTTGCTGCATTAAATCACATTAAAAGAACTTTCCCTAATTTTAATATTAGTCTGTAGCTTAGGAAACAAAAGTTTAAGAAGGGTATATTATTTTTAAAACATGGATATGTATATAACCCTGGGAGTTGATGAGTCCTATAGTAGGCCTTTTGAGTGAACTAATTTAATGAATATACATTAAATAAAAAACAACTGCCTTTATATGATTAAAATATATTCCGATTTTATAAGTAATTATTTAGAATGATTTCCTATACTTACATTGTCATCAAAATCCATGAAGTTGGACACTACTGTGATGTTCGGGTGATAAACCCCAGCTTGATGGATTACTTCCTCTAGTATATCACCAATACCAGCCGAAAATATGAACACAGGAATACCGTATTCCTGGAGCTTATCAAAGAAATTCTCATACCCTTCCCTGCAAGATGGAGGTAGGAAGTGATTGTTAAAGAGTAAGATACATCTCCTTTTTCACCTAGAAATGAAAAAAGCAAAACCTTTGTACCTAATTCCATGGCTCATTTATATTCCCTTTTCAGAATTCTGCCCAAGAGCACCGTTATTGATGTCTATGACAACACTGGTACAAGTTTTTCAAACAACAGTTAACTGTTTGCCTTCCGTTTAATAAATTCTAATAGTACAAATTAGATGCTTTTAGGCTCAAATTAAATATGGATATAAGCCTACAGTTCACAATCTATACCCTTTAACAGCAAATAGTTAACCACATCTTGAAAAAACCTCAGCCTGGAAAACCCATTTAGGGTTTTAGGGTGAGCTGGAGCACCTCCTGCTGGCCATCCTGCTCAACTACTTCCTCTTAGAAAACAGGGCTGGGGGAGGAGCTGAGGGGCATTCTCTTTATAGCTGGCATCTCTCCTACCTAGGGTGTAACAGTTGTCGGTCACGTTCTTATCTTATTAATCTAAGTTTCTTGCCTTCTTGCTCTTCCTGGGCCACAGGTTAAGCTGCCTACAAAGGAATGAAATACTCAGTAGCTGTCTTCACACTCTTTCTGACATTTAATGCTTTCCTCCTTAGAGGCAAACCACCTTAAAATGTAGCATCATCAGAAAAAAAGAAAGTAAGAAAAAAAAAGAAATGGCATCATCATATTTACCTAATGAGTTCAAAATTGTTAGAAGTGGTAAACCGTATTGAAAGAAGCTTCTTAAAAAATTTTTATCTTATCATTCATGTACCACAAATATTTTTATTTGCTAAATCATAGTCACCTTTCCTAGAGATAGTTTTCAAGGAAGTTTGAGAATTCAGAAAGTAGATTCATGTAACTTTATAAACTTTGAGCAAAAAATTTTTTTCAACTTGATTTATAAACATTCCTTTTATATTTCATGTCTTTTCAGAAGTATTCTCTTAAAAAATTTCAAAACGGTCCTGGTTTCATAAATTTTTAAGTTAGTCTTAAATTTTTAAAAAAGTGTTATTTATTTAAGTAATCTCTACACCCAGCGTGGAGCTTGAACTAATGACCCTGAGATCAAGAGTCACATGCTCTACCGACTAAACCAGCCAGGCACCTTTACTCTTAAAATTTTTAATGTGAAGAATCTCGGGATGTGTGGGTGACTCCGTCAGCTGAGCATCTGATTCTAGATCTCAGCTCAGGTGTTGATCTCAGAATCATGAGTTCAAGCCCCGAGTTGGGCTCCACACTGGGTGTGGAGCCTATGGAAGGAAGGAAGGAAAGAAGGAAGGAAGGAAAGAAAGGAGAAAGGAAAGAAGGAAGGAGGGAAAGAAAGGAAGGAAGCAAGCAAGAAAGAACGAACGAACTCAAATCTCATAAGGCTGTTATTCCCTATACCAAGATCTAGTATGTCTTTCTAAATTCCTTACCTCACCCTATTCTGTGACAGGTGGCGTATTAGGGCTACGTTTTTATATGCAAATAGTTACAGATTATTTTAATAAAAGCACACACCTGAATACATTTATAAGTCTGTAGACAATTAACAGCAAAAAACACCCAAGAAACTTACTTGAGCATAACATCAGATTCTGCCACAATTTCTTTAAGTTTAGCTTTTGGTAAAGCTTGTTCAACAAGCAAACCATGTGATTTAGTATACCTGGAGTTTATTATCAAAGAAAAAGAGAGTATCAATTAAAGCAAATTAAAACTATCATCTTCATTAAAAAGCATTCTTCAGTGAAAGATAATGCAGTATTTCATTCATTATCATTTGGAATTAAATTTTAGAAATTTAAATTCGTCACTCATGAATGTATACCCTAATGTCTCAAAATGTAATAGAACATGTTCTTACTGCATTTCCCAGTTCTCCCCAAAGTCTCTTAGTTTAAATGTGTTAGTAAGATGATGAAAGGATACTATGTGTAAAACTTTCCTTAATCTACAGATATCCAACCTCAGGAGACATAATCATTTCTCTGATTATAGGAAGAATCGGAGAAAAGCCATTTGTTTCACCTGTGTGTAGTCTAAATTGTCATGAAATACCTTAGTGCTACAAATTAATGCTATAAATGCTATAAATGAATATCTTTCAAGTTATTTTATTTTTCGAGTGCAAAAGAGAAAATCCTTGTTATGATGCTTTATATCAAAGCACCTGTAATCACTGCATCTTAGTCACAGACCTTTAGAACCTCTCTACCTGATACACAGAAGCCCTGTGACCCTCCACTCTGGGTCAGCTCCCATCACTAAGTTAGTGAGCTTGTTCTGCCAGGGAAGCTTATATTATTGCTAGAAAATTCTAATTACTAAACAGTCCTCTCTTTCATCATGCTGAAATCAGTCTTCTTAAAACTTCCAAATCTGATTCCAGTTTTGCTTCCACAGGTATGTGGCCCAGGTTCAACTTTTCAACATTTCATAGCACTTCATACACACTTAACTAAGTGTGTAAGGTATTCAGGTTAGGTCATAGGATAATGAAGATAAACAACATTGCTCCTGGTCTGTTAAGATTCTAAAACCACAGTTGTTGCTTCTCAAATCACAGCTTTCTCTATTCCATGAAATCTTCCCCAAATGGGATGGCTCCAGTTCCTGTGATTTTCTTAGTGGCTTCTTCTGACAGCCTCTACGCTTGTCAACTTTCTCTTAATAACATCATCCTCTCTGGACTCAACACAATGCTTTCAGTGTGGTCTGCTTGGAAGGCGGCATTTCTGTTAGAGCAACCAGCACCAGGGGTCCATTTCTCAGCAACTATGTCAACCTGCTGGCTCCAGCTCGGTTCAGAGTCAATTTAAATCACAATTCTTTTTCTATACACATTCAGCCACATTTTATCTATATATTTTAAAAAATGCTTGCTTTTTAATTTAAGTCTTCAGTGCAGGATTCCAAATTTATCCTCACTGACCTTCATCTTAAAAAGAAAAGAAAACAAAACAAAACAAATTCTAGACTCTTAGAGTGATTAGAAAATTATAGCTCATTTTGTTGTATTTAATCACTGCTCTAACTAGATGGATAATTTATGAATCTATGATATATGGTACAGGGGGAAAATAAACCATCAGTTGTAATTGCAGTGTTATTTTATTATAATTTTAACCCACCCTTTGCCTGATACACACTTACCATTCTACCATATAGGGGTACTTCTCTTCTACGGTAAGAACAGGATCAATTTCAATAGCATAATATTTTTCCTTTAGTTGCAGTAACTAGAAATAAATGAATAACTTAATCATGAGGATGACAGAATTGTTATTAAGCTGCTGAGTTTTACAGAAAGCAAAATGATATAAACAAATGGTTTCCATAAATTGCTGTTAAAGATGAGATCATGAATACCTGGCCAATGCATATATCAACTGAAGAGATCTTTGTTGATCTAGTGTATATGTAGCAAAGTACTTTCAGGTCAGCAATTCAATGAAACTGACTAATAATCAAATTATTACTACAAAAAAACCTTTCGTTCTCATATGAAAGTACTAAATTTGATTCATCTTTGGAGTCCTATGTTGTTAACACAAACACAGACAGACACATATTCAAGGAAAGGAGAGAACTGAGGCAATTTCCTGGTCAATTTAAAGGAGAAAAATCTACACAAAACCAAAGTACTTTTGTTTTAATGTACGCTAATATAAGAACACCAGAATATTCTGATAATCATGTTTTTTATGTAAATTTTGTTTTTGTTAAAAAGTTAATTTTTTCATTAAAATAATGTTGAGAGCATATAACCCACACAATAAAACTAACATTTACCCAGTCTTTACTATGTGCTAGGTATGGTTAGAAGTGCTTATACCTATTGTTTGTGTGAATGAACCTGAAGAAATTCTCAGGCAAAAAGAAGTCTTTGAGTAACTCTGGATTCCCATTAGTGTTTACCTTTTTTCGACATTCGTCTGTAATCAGCTTACTGTTGTCAATGACATCTGAAGAGTGAAAGCAAACTAGCATTAAAAGAAATATTCTGATTGATACTACCACTACTTGAAATAACTTACTACTTTTCTTTTAAGTTTAAATGCCAAGTCCACTAGTGTGGTCATTATAACTTTTGGCCTTAGTGCTACCATACACATGGCATTGCTAGAGAACTTAATGATTTTAAAATCTAAACTCTGGATCTAAAGCTTTTTTCCTGTATTTGGGAGTACTTCTTTAGAGATTCTTCAAAGAACTACTGGGCCAGGGGCACCTGGGTGGCTCAGCGGGTTAAAGCCTCTGCCTTCAGCTTGGGTCATGATCCCAGGGTCCTGGAATCGAGCCCCGCATCGGGCTCTCTGCTCCGCAGGGAGCCTGCTTCCTCCTCTCTCTCTGCCTGTCTCTCTGCCTACTTGTGATCTCTATCTGTTTAATAAATAAATTAAAAAAAAAAAAAAGAACTACTGGGCCAAAGGGTATGATTTCTAGTGGTTTTAATATAAATTATCAAATTCCACATGTACTTCCAGTAGATGAGAGCCCTTATCTCACTCCTTCTTTGTCAGGTTGAAGAGTATTATTTTTAAAACTCACTACCAAGTCTGGAGAACAAAAAAGGTATATTATCCTACCAACGCATCTTAACTGGATATTTCTTTAATCATTCTTTTACTTTATTTATTTATCAACAACAAAAAATTCAGTAACATTTTTAGAAAACCAGAGTGGTTGATAAATGTTATTTCTTTAGGTTATCCATAGTTTAAAACCCATGTAAATGTTTCTTGAATAAATAATGAACAGACCACATTTGGAGAAAATTTTCAGAAGTCTTCATTTCTCTTGCAATTAAAATCACACTTGAAAATAGCCATTTATACAACATGGGGAAAAAACAAATCCTTGAAATGAAATTTAAAAAAGGGGCAGGTCTTCTCACTTTCAATGTCCAAAAAGAAGAAGAAGAAGAAGAAGTAGTAGGAGGAGGAGGAGGAGAAAAACAAACCCCAGTCAATCTCATAGATCATATAGGTAAGAAAGGATCTTAAAATAAGAATTACTTTCATGAATTTGTTTATGAATGCCATACTTACAATGACACGTTGGGCATCTTTTCCCTTCATAGGAAAATCTACTCAGTGTCATATCAAAGTCTGTTATTATCTGTAAAGAAGGGGAAAGGCATTACGGAACATACAGCCACTGAGGGCAGACACGTACTGTACTGCACCCTTCCTAGAGGTATGGGACTGTACTCAGTCCCTGACCTGCTCCCCACCCCATGGGTTATTCTCTTTGCATTCTATTTTCTAATGCAGCTCTCTACTGGGAACAGCAGCCCTATCTCCTCCAACTGCAAACTCCTGTACTGATTAACCAGATTTTATTTCATGACAATGTTGGGGCACTTAAGGTATAACTTCGTAGTTAAGTCCTGGGAATCACCTTAATTATGCAGCAATACCTTAAGTGCCCCAGCATCCTCACCAAATCAAATCTTACTAATTGATTTAAAAATTTATAGTTGCAGGTGACTGGGCTACTGTTCTTGATACAGATAAAATGTTGCACAACCTCAACCCACCCGGTCAATGTACAAAAATGCAGGGGAGGCAATTAAACCCTATGAAGCTCCCCATTACAAAGAAGGGCATTCTGTCATATACTGCATGGATGAACCTTGAGGGGATATTATGCCAAGGGAAATAAGCCACTAGAGATGGACAAATTCTGCATGATTCCACTTACGCGAGGTATTTAGTCAAACTCATAGAAGCAGAAAATAGAATGGTGGTTGTCAGTGGCTGGCGGGTGGGAGGAGAAGGAAATGTGGGTTGCCCTTCTATATGTATAGAGTTTCAGTCATGCAAGATAAAGAAATTCTAGAGATCTGCTGCATAACAATTCACGTAGAGTTAACAACACTGTACTGTACACTTAAACATTTATTAAAAGAACAGATTTCATAGTATGTGTTTTTTACCATAATAAAAAAACTTATCTCTAATGGGAGGCTTGAACTTACGACCCTGAGATCAAGACCTAGGGTGAGAGCAACAGTTGGGTGCTCACCTGATAGAGCCACCCAGGCGTCCCAAACTTGAATATTATTCTTGAAATGGTTTAATACTTATGCACTGCATTTGTTAGCTTAGAACTCAGTATTACACAGACTTGAGCAAAACATGAGATGAGTCCACCTGAACATTAAAAATAAAGTCTTAATAATAAAGACTTCCTGATAATTATTCACCTGAAGTTTGCCAGCTCCTCCCTTAATAAGACCACAGATAATTTCTTCTACTCTTGCAGGGTTCTTGATTCGAACTGAACTTCTCTGAAATTCAGGCATCTAAAAAATAAAAGGAAGTTAATTAACTATTTTTAATTCCTCTTTTCCCAGGTTCTTTTGATACCAAGCAGAAGCTTATATTATTTTAAGATGTAAAAATGTTAAGGCATTTTATTTTTAAAAAAGGCAAATCATGGGGCGCCTGGGTGGCTCAGTGGGTTAAAGCCTCTGTCTTCGGCTCAGGTCATGATCCCAGGGTCCTGGAATCGATTCCGCATGGGGCTTTCTGCTCAGCGGGAAGCCTGCTTCCCTTCCTCTCTCTGCCTGCCTCTCTGTCTACTTGTAATCTTTGTCTGTCAAATAAATAAACAAAATCTTAAAAAAAAATAAAAAAGGCAAATCATCATATCAAATTACCATTTACACACATAAAATTTTTTGAAGCACATCAACAGTTTCTATCTCAAAGATTAAGACAAATTATATTGTAATATATTATCAGAAAGTGTAATTCTTCTAATTATAAAAGTCATGCATGGTTACCACAGAAATAACAAAAAACATATAAAAAAGAAAATAAACATGGCTTAGAATTCTACTACCTGAAGTAACATTACCTGAAGTAAACGTTTAAATTTATTTTCCATTATTTTCATTTCTATGATTACAAATATGCCTGTATATGAATAGTTTATATCATTCTCATATATTTTTTCATCCAGCTTTTAAAATTATTATTTCATATACTATTATAACAATCTTTTATGCATTATTCATTAATCAAAATAAAACCCTAGAGTGGAATGGAGAATATCTGAACTTAGTGATAAAGAGTTTTCTTATAAGATCTTTCTCCTTAAGGGGCGCCTGGGTGGCTCAATTGGTCAGGCATCCGACTCTTGATTTCACGTAGGGTCTTGATCTCAGGTTGTGAGTTCAAGCCCTGCATTGGGCTCCACACAGGGCATCGAATCCTACAAGTGTACCTTTGTATAGGTAATTAAAATATATTTTAAGTATATTTAACTTGAAAAGGTGCTTCAAGATCTTTGTTCCTTTATTGTACTATATATAATACAAATTATCCCAAATAATTTCACTTTTCTTGGCATAAATTTTACAACAGACTTATTTCAATTTAAGACAACTACTAAGAAGTATGAGACCACCAGCATGAGACTCTTGATCTCTGGGTCGTGAGTTCAAGACCCATGTTGGTCATGGAGCCTACTTAAAAACAAACAAACAAACAAACAAACATATTAGAACACCTGGGCTTAGGCAGCTACTAGGCTGGTTTATTCAGGATTTAGTGTTGCTCAATAATTTAATGTTAAATACTGTTTCTTTCTTCTACCCTATCATAAAGAGAATGAAACTGATGAGAGTAAAATGCTCACAGAGTTCTTAGCGCATGTGTACAAGAAGACTGCAGGGGAAGGAGATTGGAGGGCATGTAATAGCTCCACAGTATAAAAAGACAGTAGGAGAACCTCGGATCAAGGTTCTATACTAGTTTGTACCCAGTAACCTTTATTTACTTTATATGCTATTATTCTGGGTATGTTATCACCAATATTAACATATTTCATGTGTATCACCGAAATGATTATGGAAAATTCCCTAGACCTTATAGCTCTGCTCCAAGAGCATGTGACCAGTTGAGTCTCTCTGGTCCTATGCTGTCTCTGCATAATAGACAAGATTAGAAAATTGGAAAAGGCTAAAATGTTTTCCTAAGACTGAAAGATACAAATGGAAGGGTATGGGAAAAAGAAATGCTAACATTAAACTTTTCTCCATGAATGAAAGATGCTACAATATACTTAATTTTAAAAAGCCATATTTAAATAGCACAGGATAACCTGCCATGCAACTAACTTTCATACAGTGATTCTTTTAACTTAATTGGACTTTAGAGGTGTCAACAGAATAATGGTTACCTAAATATTTATTTTACAATGATGTTTCAATAGATGAGAAAAGTAAATAGGCAATTATTCCTAAATTCCTTTTCTTCATTCATTAACCCATTAATTCACTTAACAAATATTTACCTGTGTTTTACTTTGTGTCAGATGCTACATGCAAGAGATATGATGATTAGCAGTATTTACACTGTTTTCCTCTTGAGTTTTAGAAACCGTTGCTGTTTTGGAGTATTACTTCTGTAGCTCCCTTATGAATACTTAACTAGTAAGTCCATCTCCTAACAACTAAATTCTGGTCTTACCTCTGCCTTAACAGGCAGATGCATAGTAATCAGCATATGTTTGACTTAATAACTAACCCATTACTGAAAGCAAATGTTTATTACTAACTATATTTTCACCAAGAAAATTAAACATTTTATCTCAGTGTGTCCATACTGACAAAGATGTCCTGCCTCATGCAAATAACATCCTACAATACATTCAATTAAAAAAAAAACAACAACAACACCTGTATTTAAATAGGATAGGATAGGGATGCCTGGGTGGCTCAGTGGGTTAAAGCCTCTGTCTTCAGCTCAGGTCATGATCTCAGGGCCCTGGGATGGAGCCCCACATCGGGCTCTCTGCTCAGCAGGGAGCCTGCTTCCCCTATCTCTCTTTCTCTGCCTACCTGGGATCTGTGTCTGTCAAATAAAAAAAAAATCTAAATAGGATAGGATAAACTCTTTCAGATAATGAATAGGAAAATAGTACCAAAGCCACTTCAAAGTAGGTTGGTTTCTGCTAAATTAACAACTATTAGACTGGATTATAGTATCACTAGGGCCTGAAAGACAACCAGAGGCCGGAGGATTGATATCCCTGCTTCTGTACAACAGCCCTTCGTTTTCAGATAAATAAGCAGTGAATACCCAAATAGCACCAGGGTGAAATCACACTGACGAGAACAGATGAAGAGCAGCAGAGAATACAATAGTAAAGAGGACACAGGTGTAAGAACTTTAAAAATGATAACCATATCTGCTTTGGATTTTATGGAAATATACTGTCCCCCTCCCCCACAATACATAGACAATTCACCAAAGCATATTATAAATATTTCTCAGGAAACTGAGATAGTGGGCATTTTACTCAAATATTTTACAATGCAACCTAAGAAATATATTTTTTCAATACTACATGAAATATGTCAAAGAATGTCAGAATATCACGATATTAAAAAGTATACTGTAGGAATACAAATTCATCATACATCACACACTTTCGTTACCTCCTCAAATCCCTTCTTCGGTAATTCTTCTTGGACAAAACCACACCTGTTTGGGGGCACTTAAAATAACGATGCTTCAAGTCGGAAGGGCAAGTTATTTTGAACTGTATGAAAACTTTTCAACTTGATTATGATGTAATTTTATGGTAAAAAAAATAAGGGGCTAAAATGTTTGCCACTTGCAAACAAAAGAAAACAAATTCATTTTATAAGGCATAATGTAAAATGCTGAAGGAGCAAAGTTTTCCTGACAAGAATCAGGGCATTTTGGTTGACTGGAGCCAAATCTGACTTAATGCTAAAGATGACTAACAAAAACCTAAAATACATGTATTTTGGCTGTAAAATGCATTTTTACAGATGAAATGAGCTCCTAATCATTAGTTTCCTTCCATAATCAAAAAGCAATGATTTCTGAAGACGTTCATTTCAAAGTTATACAGTTTTATTCACAACTCTACAGCAATATTTGATTATCTTGCAGATACATTGTGATATAACAGAGTACCTGCCTGGCATAGTCACAAAATTGTCCTAATGATGTTTTACCTGTATTTCTCTGAAAATGGCCCACACAAAAATTAGTTTACATGACTTAAGGATCTTTGTCTGAAGTTCTCAGGGGAAATTTTTTTTTTGTTTTGTTTTCCAATGTTCATATTTGGTAGAAGCAAAAGACTTCATTACTGCATTGGTGCAGAGGAGTGGGCACTACAACTTTATAAAAAGTATAGCTCTTGGGGTGGCTGGGTAGCTCAGTGGGTTAAAGCCTCTGCCTTCAGCTGAGGTCATAATCCCACGGTCCTGGGATGGAGCCCCATATTGGGCTCTCTGCTCAGCGGGGAGCCTGCTTCCCTCTCTCTCTCTCTGCCTGCCTCTCTGCCTACTTGGGATCTCTCTCTCTGTCAAATAAATAAATAAAAATCTTTTTAAAAAAAGTATAGATCCAAAGCCACCTATTCCACTGGTATAGCCACTCACATACATGGACGATTTATTTGGAAGACGATACATTACTAAAGTGTAACGATAGTCAATTCCCACTGCCTATCGCATTTTTGGCCCATTTCCACATTAAGGGAGTGTAGGCCAAATTCATGCATTGAGCATATAGTCACTAAACGTAAGGTTGCTCTGTAAGAGATACAAAAGTTTTAGTAAGATAAACATCTTAAACTCAAGGCACATGTTCTCTAACATGGATTTTAATACAGGAGCCCAAATAAGTAAAGCATAGCTCAGATATCCAGATAAAATATAAGAGGAACATAAGAGACCTGTGATTACCTCTGCTGGGGCCAAAAGAGGAAAAGCCAACTGAGCTAGGCTCTCAAAGAGTAGCAGGATTTGTTTACGCTGAGATCATGAGCCAAAGTGCAGGGTCTAATGTAGGAAAAAGATAAACAGCTCTGTCTGGAACATTACTGTATGTGGTGGAGAGAGAGAGAGAGAGAGAGGAAGAGAGAGTTGTGTGTGTAAAGTATGGGAAGAGATTTGGACCCAGATCATGAGAAGTTAAGAACAACATCCTCAGGAGCTGTCAACTCCTTACCTACTTAAGAAGATACAACTTAAAAGATGTATCAACATTTTTAGAAAAGCAAACCCCAAGGTAAAAATTACGCAACGTAATGCAATGATAGTTTAAAACACACACACACACACACACACACACCCCATTTTTTGGCTGGTTTTCCTTCTCGGTCTCTTTATGGGTTGACTACAGTGCTACTCATTTCCAAAGAAGACACCCTAGAGAGTTCTGGGACCCAGGTAACAACAATTTATATGGTAGGACATTCCTACATCACTTGTCTTTATTTTGGTTAAAAAAAGTCAACTCAAGCCCAAAAAGTTTAGATTGACTGAATTTTACATATCAGAGACAAATTGCAATGCTAATCATGCAATGGAAGCAAAGGTCATGCCGATGTATTAGGCTGAACCAAATGAAACTGCCAATGTTGGACTATTCAAAATACAAAAGTACAGCAATTTCATATGTTCCATCCTAACAGCAATAACACTACACGACAGCAGCTTAATCAGCACTTTGAGGCAGGCTTCACCTCCTGTCACATGCTGGATGAGGACAGCTAAGCTGAACAAGAGGTTTATTAATTGTGATACAAAGCTGTTTGCATGCTAAGTCATGTTCTGGTTTATAGACTCAAATGAAAAGAAAACTAGGAAGAAAAAAGACAAGAGAAAAGGAAGAATGACAACAAAACAACAGAAAGAGAAGATATAAGGTGATCATGGGGGGAGCTGTCCTCTTTAAAAGAGAGGGATAAATTGTGAATTTTTTTTTAGGATTTTTCCACTGTGAATATGGAAAACAGAGACAATTTTTTCCTTACATACAAATGCTACTTACATAGTTAAAACACTCACTAACATAGGAAATCAACATTTACTGAGTGCTTACTATGTGCTATTAGGCACTTAACATACTTTTTCATTAAACTATGATAAGAAGATTTCACTTATAAGATGAATAGGGTCTGAAATCCAATGTATGCTATGGTAACTGTAGTTTATAACACTCTAGTCTGTAACTGAAATTTGCTGAGAGAGTAGAACTTAAATGTTCTCCACCCCCACGACCTCCCCCGCCAAAAAAAGGGTAAATATGTGAGGTGATGGATATGTTAACTAGATGGGAAAGGTGATTCACAATGTATACCAAATCTCAAATCATAGCATTGTATACTTTAAATATCTCACAATTTTGTCAACTATATCTTAAGAAAGCTGGGAAAACTATGAATAAAACGAGAGCTTGGTGGTTTCACGCAATTTCTTAAAGGCGAGATTATTACCCTCATTCAAGGGTATCACAGCTCTTAAGGACTAAATTAACATCTGAAGCAAGTTCTGACTCCAAGGCCTATGTTTTTCCATCCTCATTCTAATGTCTATAATGCAACGAGCTCTACTGTTATACAAGAAGTTTTTTATTTCTTTAATTTAAACATTTATCATTTTAATTCAGATGCTTAAAACATCCCATGCTGTATAATTTAAGTGTGTTATTGCTGAACAAGGAAAATTTAGCACTAAAAGGAATGGGATAACCATTTTATATGCTGAGAAAGACTACAATACACATTATATTTCATGCAAAAAAATTTTCTAAGGTAAGCTGAAGTCCAATTCAACAAATATTTGAGGTTCTATTGTGAATCAAACACTGTGAAGAAAGACTGCATAAAGTTACAGTCCCATAATTGATGATCTGGTTAGAGAAAGAGGCAAAAGTGGTGAAGATTCACCATAGATAAATGGAACTGGAAATACTCAAATACCCACCATTTTCACATGTACAGCAGAATCTTGATTAGGCATTTCTTGGTTATCCAATCTTCTGGATTTCCCCAGGTGATGTCACAGTAAAAGAGAGAGAAAAAAAGTACACGTGACATACATATATTTCAGGCTGTTCCTGTAGGTTAATGACATAGTAAGGTGGAACTTTGGTTTGACTTAAATACCAAGTTACTGACCGCACCTTTTCCTCTTTCCTAAGAAGCTCAGCAGAGATTTTTCTCTATCTTACAAAGGCTTTGGTTAAGAATTTTGTATGAAAAATTTGCAGCTCCCCTATAAGAACTTACATAGTGTTAATAAGACTTGAATAATTAAAGTTTATATTTGCAAGAAAATGCTTTATTACAAGAATATTTTATCAACATTTTCTCTATACATAAGGATGAAGTTTGTGGGAATATTATGCTTTACTATTACTGAATCAATGAAGGAAGATATGAATTGAACATAAGGAGAAATGTAATATACAAAAGTCAAGTTTATTCTTCAATTTTCTCATATTAAACTCTAATTTTGGGACGCCTGGGTGGCCCAGTTGGTTAAGCAGCTGCCTTCCGCTCAGGTCATGATCCCAGCGTCCTGGGATCGAGTCCCACATGGGGCTCCTTGCTCGGCAGGGAGCCTGCTTCTCCCTCTGCCTCTGCCTGCCAGTGCTCACTCTCTCTCTCTCTCTGACAAATAAATAAATAAAATCTTTAAAAAAAAAAACAAAACTCTAATTTTGTGACATAAGGCAACTACTATCTGAGTTAGTGTCTGGCCCAGAATAAGTATGTGATAGTGTAAACTAAATGATAATTTTACAGGTTTGGGTGGAATTTATACATATCAATTTGTCAAACTAAAAGATATAGCTTTATAATCTCTCTTTTTAAGATTTTATTTACTTATTTGACAGAGAGAGAGAGAGAGAGATCACAAGCAGGCAGAGAGACAGGCAGAAAGAGAGGGGGAAGCAGGCTCCCTGCTCAGCAGAGCCCAATGTGGGGCTCGATCCCAGGACCCTGAGATTATGACCTGAGCCGAAGGCAGAGGTTTAACCCACTGGGCAAACCAGGCGCCCCTATAATATCTCTTAGTAAAATAAAATACCTCTTATCATTATTTTTTTTTTCATTTTTTCAGTATCAATCTTTGCGAAAATTACTTACTTTTGTTCCTCAATGACTCCACTTTTACTTTACACTAGGTAAGTAAAAAGTTTTTTAACAAAAGCAGTACTTTAAAAGGGCAAATTTATCAAAAGGGAAAAAATCTGACTTTTTCTTAATAGTTGGACATCATAGGGGCGATTAAGTTGATTAAACAACTGACCCTTGATTTCAGCTCAGGTTGGGATCTAGGATTGTGAGATCGAACCCATTAATGAGCTCTGAGCTCAGTGTGGAGTCTGCTTTAGACTCTTCCTGCTTTCTCCCTCTCTAAAAAAAATAATCTTTAAAAAGTTAGACATTATATCTATGTTCTTTATAATTAAAATGTATTGTAGCAGATAAATAAAATTGTCTCAATTCTAAAATTCATTCCTCCCCCCTTCCATTTTAAATACATAAAATTTGCAAGTGTCTTATAAAGAGGTATTCTCCCTACCCTTTCAGAAAAGCCGTTAGTAAGTTAATGGTCTTATACTTGATGGCATCTTCGAGCTGAATAAACATTATTTCAAATAGTAAAATGCCACCAATTTTTCATGTCCAAAAAAATAATACAGTATTTGCAGAAGTATCTATTTATCTTTCTATACACTCTATAAATTATAAATGTTTTGATCACTACCCCCCAAATGTAACTGTAATGGTAGTTTGGGGGTCAGTAATCTTTAGATCATTATAGTCAAACTGAAGTAACCCTTCCTTTCTGTTGGTCCTTGATCTAAAAAAAGGAGATGTCACAGAAGTTGCCTGTTAAATCACTTTCTAAATCACTATAGAAACCAAAGCATACAATATGCTTATGGTTTTCCTTTGACGTTTAATATCTGAACAGGGGTGTATATTTTTCGGAAAGCACAATTTTAAATAAAACCATTTTATTAGCTTGAAAAAGAGGAAGGAGAATGTGGAAAAGTACTGTACAGTTTACAAAGCATTTGAAAAGCCCAAAGGAATACAGAATTCAAGCAGTGCAGAATACATTTTAATATCTAAGAATCTCAGATCTTCTTGTCACATAGAGCCAGGCAGCCCAATTCCTATTCCCCCACCACCAAGTTTGGCTCATTTACATTTAGTAAGAAAAGATAAAAGGGGGAAAGAAAACAGTGTCAGGAAGTAAAAAAGTAATTGTCTTTCTCATGGTTGGTCTCTACATATTTTATTTAAACAAAACGCAAAAACAAAGAGTCATCAGAAATTTGATAATTTTAGGACATTATTTTTGATAGATAAACCTACTAGTTCATGGATACTATACAAATTTCAACTGAAGGTCCTTCATTCTTCCCAGTCCTCACTGGCAATCTGACCAGAATGTATCCTTGTTCAGAGATAATATCACATAAAGTGATACTGTGTCCTAATGTAAAAAATCACCCCATTGTCTCTATTATTACAAAAGTGTCAAGAGTAAAGCATAAATGCCAGCATTCTGGCACTATTCTAAGGAAGGCACTGAAAATTAGGGCAGGGTATTTTTAAACCAATCAGCATGTAAACCTATACTTGGTATATAATGTTCTGGCTCACTTGGCCAGCAGTCATCTGTTGCAGATGCTTCAAGAGAAGAGCTGTTGGAAAAACACATCAAGTGTAGAAGACACGTTCAAAAATAGAAAATACTAGCCTGGAAGTATGACCCCTCTTCATAGGAAGTTTTGAAGTTTTAAAGTCTTTTGAATTTTAAATGTCATCTGGAAAGTGTGGAAATTGGAAAATAATTACTCTGTGTGCTTTCACTATAAGGTTAAGGTCTCTGCTCTAATGGTGTTCATTACACAGAATATATAGGACAAAGCTAAAGACTGAAGCAAGAGGTAAGAACTTCGCTGGAATAGCACAAACTTGATAACTGAAAAGTTTTCGTGATTGTGGTATTTCCTTCTAAGATCATTAACTTTACCTTGAAAAGATAGTGACAAATCAATGACTGAAAATTTCTATGTCTACATGAGAAAATTTTACTTGCCTTATATAAGTTTTAAAGTATCTGAATGCAAACTGAATATTTTTAAAGGCCCACTTGACTCTGTCTTATGGGAAAGTGAAAAAATTGAGTTCATCAATATCATTGGCTTAAGAAGTTGTGATTCTGTTTCAGTTATACTTGCCGAAACATTTACACAACAATAAACTAACGAAATTTTGAACGGTAAACTGTATATTACTTACACAGGAAAAGGCAAGTATTACTATAATATGGACAGGGTATCAGTCACAGTGTTAAACTTCCATTTTTGCTGCACTTTTCCAGCAACCTGTATTGCTTTTCCTAAACTTACTTACGTTTTTAATAATGGCACTTTCTTAGGGTGATTAGCACAAGAAAAGTAAGTTTGTTATTTTGGTAGCATTGTACATCAGTTTCTTGGAGTATTTAAATAATTCTTCCTAATTAGATTTTCAAGGCAGCAGTGAAAAAAAATATACAAACTGGAAAGTGAAACTTTCTCGATACAGACATGAAACAAAAATGAAACTGAATATTCTCAGGTCTTTCCTGAGCCTGTTGGGGGAAAGAGAAAACAAACTGAGGTGTGAAGGGAAGAGAAGGAAATAGAAGAGAGGAAAAATAGATGTCAAATGCTAGTGTTTTAAAAATTGGCAATTTATACCAATTTTCTCAAATAGTAAACCTTGGCTTCTCAGTCAGAATTTTATGGATACTTAAGAAAATAGATAATTTCGGAGCTTGGAATTTATTCATATATGATCCCCACCCCCACGACCCTAACATGGCATTTTTCATGCTGAGTAAATCAAGGTGCATGGAGATTGAGTAATTTATACTGATTACCCTTAGCGTACTCTGAGTTCTGTCCTTGAACTTGTCCTAGAACAAGAGCATAGGTGGTAAGCAATACCCAGAGATGCAGGGGCTTGGATAAAGACTGCCAATAAAAACCAAGTAAACTGCTTTAAGAAATGGTTTGCTGAATTAACTAATTCTCCTGATTTAAACACACACACACACACACACACACACACACACACGAAGAAAACAATACCAAAACTATAAAAAATAAGGTAAATTCAATTATTTAAAACTAAGTTAGCCACAACGTTCTAAGGTTTTATAGCAATATATCTTGAACCTTAATTTTCAAAATACAATTTGTTATAAACCTTAGAGACTGTAATCCAGCTTTTCTCAATTCATAAAACATTACCAGTATAATCCTATTCCATGAGATCTTAGATAAAATAAGTACAAAATAAAAGTGCATTATCTTTATACGAGGCATAATATATGGTTCCTAGACCTAGGGATACAAAGCATGTGGTAATCAGCAAAACTGAGTCACAGAGCAACTAAATGAACAACAAAATTGGATCTTACAGTGCTTTTCTTTTTCCTTTGAAAAGAGATTTCTGAGGATACTTTGCTTTTTCTCAACATTTACATGTGAAACAAGAAACTCTTGAAATTAGATGCTTTAAATTGTAATTTAGGAGACCCAACACACTGCAAAGTGTTACATAATTATATCTTTGCAAACTGTAAAGTTTTACATTATAGTGCTTTACTCTATTTTTATTTCCTTAATCTGTATTTTTAAATACCTACAATTTCAACAAGATCCTGAACCAAAAAGAGTCAAACAAAGTAATTAAGCCAAGAAACTTATTTGTTTACATGAACTGTACACACTTACCCTGAAGGTAACCGGACAAGCTACACCAGTGAAAGAAAATTCTTCCTGTCTGAGAAGTACTAATATAGCACAAGGTGCAACCGGGGGCGGTTCCAAAAGCCTTGGCTAAGCTCTATGCAAAAATGGTCTTGTGACGCATTACTACACAGTGCTTTATTATACTCCGGGTGACACTTGCTAGCTCTGAGCTAGTCACCAGCCAATCTACAGAAAATGATCAATTGAGATAATGTGACAGTTCAGAGAAGGTAAAACTATTAGAGCTGGCAACGTGCGCTGTGAAGAAAAACGGAACTTCCATATTAACACTTAAAAATACTCCCTCATCCTGTTTTTGGCTGTCAGTGTACTTGTGGTATGTGCATTTTTCTGTATGAATATTATATTTCAATATAAAGTAAAAAAAAAAAAAGTAGGTCGTGGTTGCTAGGGGCTGGGGAAGAGGAGAATAGGGAGCCACTGCTCAATGGGTACAAAGTTTCAGTTTGGAAAATAAGGAGTTCTGGAGATGGATGGTGGTGACGGTTGCACAATGTCTGTGTACTCAAGGCCACCAAACCATACACTTAAAAATAGTTAAAATGGCAAATTTTATGTTGTGTGTATTTTATCACAATTTTAAAAAGGTTACCTCATTTAAGACACATGAGAAAAGACATGATGCATGTAAGTGTGGTCACTAGAATGTTCAGAACCTTTACTGCAGGGCATGGGATTTAAGTGACTTTCATGTTTTTCTTCATATCGCCTACACTGTAAATTTTATTTGCTAAAAAAAATCTGAAACAAACAACGAAAACTACTTTTTAAGGTTAAAAATTTGAAAAAAAAAAGTTACTTTCCTGTTGCAAATAAAAACAGTCAAACTGTTATGAAGAAAAATATTTTTAACTTTTAAAGAGACCCAGTCTTGCTTTTAACCCGAATAACAGGATTGCAATATGCTAATACCATATGTCAGGGTCTGATAGATAAGTTATGCTATGGGCCCTCTGGGAAGCTTTATCATTAGGAACATGAGGAAGCTACACTTTCGTAAATAAAATTTTATATCTGCCTTCTCTCTGCTATGTTCAAGAGAAATCAAACTCACGCAGCATTTCAGTAATCAAACTTTGTGAAGTAGTATGCTCTATTAAAAACAATGCAAAAAATGTTTAAATGATTCTTTAAAAGGCCACTAACAAATTACCCAAACTTGGAATCTACCAAAGGTTAAAAATTTGGCACTGCTATCTTATTTTAATAAAATGGAAGATTCACAACAAAACATTCTTCTACGAGAAAAATCTTTTATACTTTACTATAGGAGGCTCAAGGTCTACCAGGTGATCCTTTTTGAAAATACTCCTGTATTATGTATGAATATGATGACTTAACTGACCTGTAATATATTAATATAGGTAGCAATGATAAGAATTTTAAAGATATCACTTAGAAAGATGACTCAAGATAAGTCATTCTCAAGAACAACAAAGGAGGGGTGCCTGGGTGGCTTAGTGGGTTGAGGTCATGATCTCAGGATCCTGGGTTGGGCTCTCTGCTCGGCGGGGAGCCTGCTTCTCCCCCTCTCTCTGCCTGCCTCTCTGCTTACCTGTGATTTCTCTCTCCATCAAATAAATAAAAAAACTTGAAAAAAAAAAAAAAAGAACAATAAAGGATGCTGGAGTAAGAGTTCTTACTACTAAAAGCTTCAGGGGTGCCTGGGTGGCTCAGTGGGTTAAAGCCTCTGCCTTCTGCTCTAGTCATGATCCCGGGGTCCTGGGATCGAGCCCTGCATCAGACTCTCTGCTTAGCAGGGAGCCTGCTTCCCTACACCCCACCTGCCTCTCTGCCTACTCGTGATCTCTGTCAAATAAATAAATAAACTCTTCAAAAAAAATAGCTTCAGAAATATACATTCCCCTTGACACACCAATTTTATGTGCTAAGGATTTTAACCTAAGGAAATAAGGCAGTACACGATGATTTAGTTGCAAAGATATATACTATAGACTTCTATAGAATTTTTTTTTTAAGTAGGCTCCACACCCAGAGTGGAGCCCAACACAGAGCTCGAATTCATGACCCCGAAATCAAGACCTGAGCTGAGATCAAGAGTAGGATGCTCAACAACCGAGCCACCGAGGCGCCTCATAGACTTGTTTTATAATACTGGGAAACAGTAATCAACCTAAATGCCCAATATCTAAATGTTCCTTAACATAAGAGAGGTGAATACATTGCGGTATACACACAAAATATAAGATTATACAGTTCCCCAAAATTATTATTATATATAGTTAAAATCTATTGTATGTTTGCTATGTGTTAGGTACTTCTAACACTTGACGTACTTCGTCTCATATAATACTCATAACCCTAGAAGGTATGTGCTATTATTATCCTCATTTTTGAGGTGAAGAAATTAAGGCAGTAGCTGGGAAGTGGCAGAAATGGATTCAAACTCAGGTCTGACTTCAGAATCCACGTCTGTATATCGCTGGACACCAAGGCTCTGTGAGATCGAGATTTACAGATATACTCAGAAGTGCATGATCTACGATTGAGTGAAAAAGTTATGAGAATATCTACAGCAAGAGTCTAATTTTTGGGCAAAAGTCTTTATACAAGCATAGGAAAGTCTAAAATAGAATATATAAGACAGTATTAGATGGGAGTAAGGGGTCATTTTTATTTTCTGAGTTTTATAAAATACATTCCTTGGGAAACAAAAAATGGCTTCTTAGAAATGTTACAGTAGTAGCACCACCCACGTCCATAATCAGAAAATAAAATGTAAAAAAAAGTAAAACAACTGGAGCTAGTCAACATCATGGATGGATTACTTGAAACAGTATTTCTACAGTAGAGACAGAACAAGGAATTCAGCCAGTTGATTCTAAAACAAAACAAAATACAGCATGAAAAGAAAGATGGCTAGTATGTTAAGGGGATAGAGGATGACTTTGGCTTTGGCTTTGCTAGCATTCTGCTCTGCTAGCCTAAGGAGAGAAGAGAGGAAATAGAGGAGCATTGCTCCCTGACTACAGGGAACTTTTCCCATAAGATCAATTCTACCCAGTGTGTATAAGCACTTGGGGTGGGATGGGATGCCTGGTGGGCTGTCCCTCCAGGAGGGACTAACATTTTTCAAGCACTTTCCTACCCTGTCAGAATCCCAGAAGCATGCAATGGCCTTTTATATACTATGGGACCAAGGGCACGCTGCCCTAAGATAGCTCACTTTATTTTTTATTTTTTAAGATTTTATTTATTTATTTTAGAAATAGAGAGCGCAGGAGCGGGAGTAGGGTGAGAGGGAGAAGAAGAAGCAGACCCTCTCCTGAGGAGGGAGCCTAATGAGAGGCTCAATCCCAGAACCCTGAGATCATGACCTGAGCTGAAGGCAGCCGATTAACCCACTGAGCCATCCAGGTGCCCCAAGATGGCTCACTTTAGCAGAAAGATTATTTTGAGTTAAAAGCAAGCAAGACCCAGCAGATTTAGGAAAAGCTCCTTACCCCCACCCACCCTCTACAACTGCCTAAAAAGAATTTAGATAAATGACCTGCTCCAGGAAGAGAGCTAGTGCCATAGATAACTACATTATGCTATGAACTAGGTATAGTCCATGGAGAAGAACCTAGCAAGGCCTCTTTGATCTCATCCTACCATTTCCAAGTGACCTAACAATATTTGTTTACCAAACATTTACTCTCTTTCCTTCTTTCAGAGGACTGCATTCCCAGACCCCTACACCATCTTCTCCTTAGTTCAGAATGACATATACCTCATTTTGCCTGATGGTCTTTGGAATTTGTGGATTCCCCATACGTACGCTATTAAGTTTGATTTTCTCCTGTAAATCTGTCTCATGTCAATTTGATTCTTATTCTAGCTAGAAGGACCCCGAGGGGACAGGATATTCTTATTCCCTGACAATATGTTCTATTTATTCGGTAAAGCCTTAAGAGAAAGATAATACTTCTCCCCTTATCACTGGTAAGAAACCTAAGGTCTAGAGAAGTTACTTACTACTTATGTGACTTTATTATATCATGCTGTTTCTAGGCAATAATATACACATTACTTACATGGGAGGGCTAGAAATGTCTGTGAATAAGAATAATGTTTTGAAACTGTGCCAAGAAAAAAGAACAAGGACACAAATATAAGCAAAGTACTGAGTAAAAGAAAATGAATTTTGTTTCAAATAGCTCTTAGATATTGTTTTTTGTTTTGTTTTTGAAAGGGAATATAAAGGATTTAGAAGTAAGAATTTGTAAAGGGAGGCTCTTTTAGCAGCACAATGATCTGTGATCTCTGGACTCAATGACTGGTCCCTGTTGCCTTGGAGTTTCTTTACTTTTGGTCATAGAAACAGAAATCACCCGTAAAGCTCTGAAAGGAAACACTACACCTACAACTGACACACCAAAGAGCAGAAAAATTCTCATACAGGACTCAAATCTTTGGAAGGTTTTTCTCCCCTTATAACATCGTTATAACAGGCTGTCTTTATCAACGGAGAAAGAAATATCCATTTGTACTTCTGAGGGACGAGTTACAAGGTTTTAGATACTGTTGATTATTCAATCAACTTGAAAAGCTAAAAATGATCACTTCATATTTTGCCATTAAAAAGTTTCTCAAAATTCCAAAATAATGAAAACAACAAAAAGCCCGTAGAAAATAAAATCTATTAGTTTAAACCTTAGCAACTTATTAATTGGTTCATTTAATCGGGGGTAAGGGAAGTAAAGGGAATAAAAATATTACATTAACTAATAGTCGTATGTGTAAGAAATCACTTCAGGAATGCCTGGGTGGCTCAGTCGTTAAGCATCTGCCTTCGGCTCAGGTCATGATCCCAGGGTCCTGGGATCGAGCCCCGCATCGGGCTGCCTGCTTAGCGAGGCGCTTGCTTCTCCCTCTTCACTCCCTCTGCTTGTGTTCTCTCTCTCTCTCTGTCAAATAAATAAATAAAATCTTTAAAAAAAAAGAAATCACTTCATAATTCTATATAAAACCTGTACTAAAGATAGTTTATTTCTCAATTATCCAATCTCAGACTTAACTATTAGCTCAGCTTACTACAATCCAATTATTACTTGGCTATGGAATGTATTTTTCAATCTGAACTTGACTGACACCCTAAGAAATTATTCCAAACAAAACAATAAAATCATATAAGGAAACCATTCAGTAGGAGGTGAGACGCAATACTTTATAAGGACTCTTGCAAAACTTGTTCCTGCTAATTGTTGTAATTGCTACATGATATATATAGGAAGATGATTTTTTTAAACATGCCAAAACATCCATCTAGGCATCTGACTTCTCTTAAAACTTCTCTAAAGAAGGCAACAGTCAACTAACTTTAGTACTGTGACTGTTCAAAACCGAACTGAACGGATGCTACTAATGTTTATATGAGTATGATTTTATTTTTATTGTTTTTTAATTTAAATTCAATTAGCCAACATAGAGTACATCATTAGTTTCAGATAGAGTTCAATAAATTAATTCATCAGTTGCATATAATACCCAGTGCTCATCACATCATGGGCCCTCCTTAATGCCCATCACTCAATTACCCCCATCCCCTCAACCCAGCTCCCCTCCAGCAACCCTCATTTTATTTCCTATAGTTATATGAATATGATTTTAAATGTTTAAGGAGCAAAACCAAAGATGGAACAATGAATTATTACATTTTGGAGAAATGAACAGGAAGTAAAGATTTTCAGAAAGTTTCTTATCACTTAAAATCATACCAAAAACTTAGACTATTAAGTGACTGTTAGTGAAGTTGACTGCTGCATTTATGAGTTTGTATACATATATGCAAACTGAGGAGAAACTATGGTTCCAATCTCAATGCATTTCTTCAAAACTCTGCAACAATCTAGGATTGAGTAATTTATTTTTCAGAAACTCAAATGAAGATACAAACATAGTTTATATCTTTTTAACTTAAAAAGTAAAAATACTGGGGCGCTTGCGTGGCTCAGTCATTTGGTGTCTGCCTTTGGCTCAGGTCATGATCCCAGGGTCCGAGGACTGAGTCCCCTATGAGGCTCCCTGCTTGGCGGGAAGCCTGCTTCTCCCTCTCCCTCTCCCCTTGCTTCTGTTCCCTCTCTTGCTGTCTCTCTCTCTCTCTGTCAAATAAATAAATAAATAAAATCTTTTTTTAAAAAGGCAATAAATTCTGTAGTTTAAACTCTTTTAGAGGAAATGACATTTAGAGGAACTTGAAATAGGTCAAGTTCAAGAAACTCGTATGTAATACAACATCATAAACAAAGAGAGTCTTTCCTAGCTCTCCTCTCAAATGCAGTATGTTCTAATATTTCAAGATGCTTACACTGAAATTTTTTCATTTTATTATATCTGGATCTCTGTGTCTGAAATGGAATTAAGAAAAACTTTGTTTTAATTTTGGACTCCTTCCATATCATACAGTTGGCATTCTGTCTGTTAAAAAGAAACAGTATTGTTTAGGATTGCTATTTTGGTATGGGTCACATTAAAAATGGCAAAAATGGTTATGCTACTTAAGCTTTTATTATTGGTGTATTATATCCAGTACCTCTAGATGGAGAGTACAAAGACTTAGCTTACTATCCTCTTTTTTCTATGCGGGATAAACTCATTTTAAAAATAGTAAGGTAAATGGGGCACCTGGGTGGCTCTGTCGGTTAAGTGTCTGCTTCGGCTCAGGTCATGATCCCAGGGTCCTGGGATAGAGCCTCACATAGGCACCCTGCTCAGCGGGGAACCTGCTTCTCCCTCTCCCTCTGCCTCTCCTCCCTGCTCGTGTTATCTCTCTGACTTTCTCTCTCTGATAATTAAATAAAATCTTTAAAAAATATAGTAAGGGAAGAAAATGATGAAGTAAATTATTTGGAAAGAGATTCAAGTTCATGAAGGAATAACCTGTAGCAAAGAATCAGTTGAAACTACATGGAGGATAAGTGCTAACTTGAGTTTTAAAGGTATGTAAATAGAAGAAACCACAAAATATAGTCCTTTTGAAACACCCTTCAATATTAATAAACTCAGTATGTTAAACCAAAGTACTTACCTATGCAAAGTCTTGGTAACATATATTCTGTCCAATGATGGAATGTATGCTCATCAGAATAGAACTTACAAAAATAGGTTTATCAGAGAATGGACTTCAAAGTGCTTTTTATGGTCAGGTGTTATGCTAGTGAACTCTTTCAAACTTTTAAAGAACAGATGGCCCCATGCTAGATAAACTGTTTAACAGTATATACAAAAAGGTTAAGCTAGCCAATTCCATTTATGAAACTAACTAGTATAAAATCCTGAGACAAAGCCTGTCAAAAATAGTACAAAAAGAAGAAACATAACCTCAGTTCACTTATGAATATAGATATAAAAGTCCTAAGTAATGAGCCAGTAACAAACTAAATTCAATAGTGCAGATAATCACTGAACATGGGTGAATCAAATATATTATAAAACAACAGTCATCACAGAAGAATTTTCTTCTTCATGCTCTTTGGTATTTTCTAAATTTTCTGTAATAAATCTATTATTATACCCAGAAGGAAACAAATAATATTTTTAAAAGGTACATGTCCCAAGAGAGCATAAGTGTACATAATGTTACTATATCTTTTGACAAAATGCACATGGCATATGTTAAGTCATGTTTATGAAGATAAAATGAAAATTATCTATTGAGGCAAAATTCCACCTTACTATGTTTTCTGGAGTAGCCTTCCTCATTCTTTTTCTGGGAGGATAAACTAATGAGTAAGCAACACAAACGAAACAATATGCTATATTTTCTTCCCACTCTGGATACCAAATGAAGTCATAATGTGTAAATGAGGAGTCATATACAAATTAAGCTCTGTAAGACATTATAAAGTATTAGTCCACAGTTTAAAGAAGCCATTTAGGTGGGTGGGGAAAGGGGCTAAAAAGAGAAAGGGGATTAAGAAGTATAAACTTCCAGTTATAAAATAAAATCATGGAGATGAAAGGTAGAGCACAAGCAATATGGTCAATTAGACGGTAATAACTTTGTATGGTGACTGATGGTGACTAGACTTATCAAGGCCAGTAACTACAGAATTGCTGAATCACTATGTTGCACACCTGAAACTCATGTAACACTGTAGTCAGCTATACTTCAATAAAAAGAAGCAGCAGCAAGAACAGCCATGAAAAGATTTGAAAGGAGGGTCATACACAGACTACTCAAAAATGAAAGTGAAAACAAAAAAACAAACCTGGAAATATATTTCTAACATATTTCTTTTCTTTTTTTTAAAAGATTTTTATTTATTTATTTATTTATTTGACACAGAGAGAGAGAGAGAGAGAGAGAGGAAAGCAAGAGATCACAAGTAGGCAGAGAGGCAGACAGAGAGTGGGGAAGCAGGCTCCCTGCTGAACAGGGAGCCTGACGCGGGGCTCAGTCCCAAGACCCTGAGATCATGACCTGAGCGGAGGCGGATGCTTAACCCGCTGAGCCACCAGACGCCCCTCTAACATATTTCTACAGTTAAAAACATTTTATAAAAGTCCTTGCAAATCAAGAAAAAGAACTTAGACAATTCAGAAAAGGAAATAAATGGCCAATTAATTTTAAAAGTTAAATTTCAAAAGTAACAGATACTTTTAAAAAAAACTATCATTTGGCAAAAATAAGGGGAAAAATGACACTTATTGCCAGGAAAACTGGGAGATAGGTACTTGTATATACTGCTAGTGGAAATGTAAATCGGTACAACTTTTTCAGAAGGTAAACTGGAAGCACATTCAAAGGCTTTAGATTTGCACATGCCCTTTGACTCAGCATTCCACTTAAACAGTCTTAGACTTGCACAGATGCAACACAAATGTTTACTAACCCATATTTATCATAATGAAAAATGGTGAATAATCTAAATGTTCAACAATGAAGAACTCTGCCTTCAGCTCAGGTCATGATCTCAGGGTCCTTGAATGGAGCCTGGCCTCAGCTCTGCTCAGCAGGGAGCCTGCTTCTCCCTCTGCCCCTCCCACCCTTGTTTGCTCTCTCTCTCTCTCATAAATAAATAAAAATCTTAAAAAAAAAAGTGGTTAATCTTATTAAAAACAATGTTACAGTGTGAGCTCATGCTGGGAAAAAATGATACTTAATAGTTATATGAATAGGAAAATAGGAAAATAATGGAGTACACTTACTAAAATACGTTTTTTTTAAGGTGGTGAAAATTGCAGATTACTTCTTTTTGTTTATCTAGATTTAGGAATTTTTATATCAGCATGTATTGTATCAGAAACAAAAAATAATCAAGGGAAAAATGAAACCTAAAATAGGTAAATAAAAAGGAAGAAATTCTTTCCTAAAAATTGTATCTTAATACAGGTAGTCCTTAATTATTAAAAATTCCCTAAAACTGAGTCACATGACTGGAAATCCACATGCATGAGCCCCATGAATAATTTTTTAAAAACATCTATACTGAATCATATGATCTGTGCTTGCTTTAAGTGCATTAGAAGGGATTCAAAATGAATCGAATGCATACAGAAACTTTATGCTTTACAAAAAAACCATGTTTCCCATACGATCTCAGCAAAATTAAATTTCAGTAACTGAAAATGATATAACTATATATGCCAAGCTTTTACATATGGTACTCAGGTCAATTTAACCATCTACAAATTATGATAGCAGGCAGGCAGGGATTAGGCCCCAGAGTGCTAGGTACTCAGGTTAAAAACCATTACTCAGGGGCACCAGGGTGGCTTCAACTGGGATTATGATCTCAGGGTCCTGGGATGGAGCCCCATGTTGGGCTCTGTGCTCAGCGGGAAGTCTGCTTTTCCCTCTCCCTCTGCTCATGCTCTCACTTTCTCATATAAGGAAATAAAATCTTTTAAAAAAAAGACAAAACCGTTACCCAACATTTGGGATGCTGGATATCTCTCCATTCCCAATCTTTTTAACTTTAAGGATGTATGATGCTCTAACTAAACATTCTTCTTTTATCTCCAAACCTGAGAGCACAAAGAAAATATTGTTTAGAGACAACTGTTAAATCATTACTTAATCTGAATCTCTTATAAGAGAACATCATGTCTAAAAGAAAGCTGGTTTGGAAAACAGCATGGAGGTTCCTCAAAAGGTTGAAAATAAAGCTAACCTATGACCCAGCAATTGCACTGCTGTGTATTTACCTCAAAGATGCAAATGTAGTGATCCAAAGGGGCACCTGCACCCCAATGTTCATAGCAGCAACATCCACAATAGCCAAACTATGGAAAGAGCCCAGATATCCATCGACAGATGAATGGATAAAGAAGATGTGGTATTTAAAAAGAAAGAAAAGAAGATGTGGTATATATATACAATGGAATACTACTCAGCCATCAAAAAAAATCTTGCCATTTGCAACAATGTGGATAGAACTAGAGGGTTATATGCTAAGGGAAATAAGTCAATTAGAGAAAGACAATTATCATGATCTTGCTGACATGTGGAATTTAAGAAACAAAACAGAGGATCATAGGAGAAAAGAGAAAAAAATAAAACAAGATGAAATCAGAGAGAGAGACAAACAGTAAGAGACTCTAAAGTGGCAGGGGTGAGGGATGGGGTAACTGGGTGATAGGCATTAACGGGGCACGTGATGTAATGAGCACTTGGTGTTATGTAAGACTGATGAATCACTGACCTCTACCTCTGAAACTAATAATACATTATATGTTAACTGAATTTAAGTAAAAATAACTAAATTTTAAAAATAAAAGAAAGTTGGGAAAAGAATAGCTTTGTTTCAAGAAAGGAGAAGAAAAGAAAATATTTACTGAATAACTACTATGTGGTAAACAGTTTGAAACTGTATGCATATCACCTTTTTTTAAATCTTAACAACCCACATAGATACTTAGAATATACTACTGGAATTCTCCTAAAGTATAATTATTTTAAAAAGTAAGCAAAATAAAAAACATAAACACTAAGAACATATTCCTAATATAACATCCTGAAAGAAAGAAGGGGGCAGAAGATTTTTTAGGTGAATCTTCTCCAGTCCAAAGAACTGGAAATTGAGACTTAGAAATTGTCCAAGGTTAAACCATCAGAATATGGCAGGGCTGCGTCAGAAGCAAGGATTTACCAACTACAAAACTCTCAAACATTATATTGTATAACTTCATTTCCTTACAAGATACTCTAGAGTTCAAATAATCAATTATGTAATTTATTAAAGAAGTTATATTTACTAGATAAGCCACAATACTTATAAAGCACAGAATAACTGAGTAATTATGGAATGCTAGATACATTTCCCCATCCTACCAAAACTAGGGCTATATGATAAAACCATATACGTACACATGGACATCTCTGTATATATACATCATATTATATATATATAACATACATACATAGTTGTGCACAAAAAAATGAAATAGAATAAAACATTTAATTAGCTTGGAAAGAGAATATTTTTATTTTTAAAATTTTTATTTTATGATTTTTTATAGGTTTTATTTATTTATTTGAGAGAGTGAGAGAGAGCGCATGAGAGCGGGGAGGGGTAGAGGAAGAAGCAGACTCCCCACTGAGCGGGGAAGCACAATTAGATGAGGGCCTTGATCCTGGGACTCTGGTCATGACCTTAAACCAAAGGCAGACTTAACCCACTGAGCCACCCAGGCACCTCAAGAGATAAAATTTTTAAAGATCAGCATCAGAACAAAACTTCATTAAAGTAATCGTTGTTCCCAACTGAGAAGCATGCTTACTTTAAGAAAGAGCTAAAGTCTGACAGAGTGCTGTCTCTGCTACTTACTAAGCTACATCCTAAACAAATTAATAAAAATTATGACAATTTACCAGCTGGACTGTGTTTTTAAGGATTTAATAAGGTCATGCACGGAGAATTTGGCCATAAGTAGACACCCCAAATTTTTAGTTCCCTTTCCTTGATTAATGAATAATAGGGCAGTGCCCAACTAAACACAAATGGGAATCAGTTTCTAATTGTTTTCTAGTTCTAGTCCCAGTGTAGTCCCGTTTTCCTTTCCCCCTTATTTTCTTAATGTGACTTAGTGGGTTTCAATTTTGTAACATTTCACTATGCGTAATGCTCAGGTTCTCAAACTTTTCCTATCTCCATCAAAACTGATCCAGTGTCTTATTTCCTTAGAACACTGTGACAGAGAAATCTAGACAAATGTAAACTGTTCAGGGGGAGACTGTATAAAAAGATAATGATTTTTTTTTCAGGGGGGGGATGATGTTCTTCTGAGCCCAGGCTCTGAGTCGGGCATTTGAGGTAAAATAAATGAGAGGGCTGTGCCATGACAAGGCTTCAGAGATAAAGTGGGGACAGGAAGGATCTTGCAGCAACCCACATGTGACTATCTATTTCCACCCACTCACAAGCAGGAACTTACTAAACAACTTGAGCAACCTTCCAATCAACCAATAAACAACGCTATAATCTATTAGCACCTTGAAAAATGAGGAAGATAAATAACACATGTGGAAAAAATAGACAATGGCATTTCAATCTATAACAGCAAAGGCTGTCGAAGTTGGTTTAAATTTTATAAATTAATGGTTTTAGGTGAGGAAAAATAATTTTCCCTGGACCCCTTTATGTTCTTTGCTGAGGCCATCCATCCCATAATAAAAAGACAGATTAATAGAGAAATCCTTAATTTCACACAAATGGGAACCCACAAAGATAAGAGACTCAAAGGCAGTCAGGCAATTGAGGCTTATAAATCATCCTGAGCTAAGGAGAAAGGAGGAGAGGCTTGGGGCTTCAAAGGGGAAGAAGGAAATTCCAAGAAAATGAGAAGAGCAATGTTTGCCTTCATGCAGGTAAGTCTCTCAGATAAAAGAGTAATCTCTGATAATAGTTCTCTTCCTGGTACAGGCTCCTTTTCTAAAATCTTTTAGGCTGTTAAAAGGGAGGTAAAAAGTTCTTTCTGACCCCTTTGAGTCTTGATTGTCTTCAGCTCCCAATAATCCACATACTAAAGTGGCACGCTTTGGGGCGACAAAATCTACTCCCCTCAGGCTGGTGACAGTGAGAGAGTGAGCATTAAAATGCATAAACAAGAAAGGTAATTTAGAAACCTAGCATCAAGCCAAGCACCAAGCACCAAGTCTGCCACCTGCTGACACAAAAATGGAATTGGATAGAGTTCCCTGATGCTGTTTTTAAAGCAGGGGGAACCTCAGGTAAGGTTTGACATTAGATTTCATATAAGTTACTGTGCCAAAAGTAGAGATAAATTACAACACCTAATTTAAAAGAGAATAAGGATTAAAATGGGATTTAATATTTAACTTTAAATATTAAAGAATATTTAAATATTCTTTAGAGGCTTAATTCAGTAAATCTAAATAATGTGATGTCTGGATTACTTTAAAAGCAAACAAGAGAAATCTATGGGAATGATTTAACATAAGCTGTAGGGAACATTCAAACTGCTATGATGAATTAAGGATAATCTGAGACACTTTGCAAAGATTATAAAATCTGTGGGAGAGGAAAAATAATTTTTTCTCTATCCTTCTAGGTTCTTGACTGAAATCCTCCTATAACAGAAGACAGATTAATAGGAGAAAAATAAACACAAATTTAATAACATGCATCCCTCCTGAATACATGGGAGACACCCAGGAAAATGGAGGGACTCCCTGAAATGGGTCAAGCTATCATCTTAAGTACCATCTCTAGTTAAAGAAAAAAGAAGATGGCATATTCTGGGGTTACAAATACTGTTCTCTTTCAAATCCTACAGATTTCACCTCTGCAATCCGTCGATGTTCTGTCCTCTTTCTCTAGCTCCCATAGCAGTCTAGGGCTTCATCCTCTTTAATCCAGGCTTATCTCAATTCCTGCTCCTGCAGTGACAGAATGCCGCCCCAACATATGCCTTTTTGGCATGAGGATTATTTTGAGCTGATTATTTCAGAGAAACAGTAGACACAGGAGAAGCTCTGAAAAGAGTAGAAGCTCCCTTTTACCAGAGAAATTATGTTTATAAAGGAAATCTCCATTTCTTTTTTTTAAACTTTTTAATTTTTTTAAAGATTTTATTTATTCACTTGACAGAGCTCACAAGTAGGCAGAGAGACAGGCAGAGAGAGAGGGGGAAGCAGGCTCCCTGCTGAGCAGAGAGCCCAATGCTGGGCTCGATCCCAGGACCCCAAAGGCAGAGGCTTTAACCCACTGAGCCACCCAGGCGCCCAGGAAATCTCCATTTCTATGTGCCTCTCCATCTCTGTACCAAAAGAGAAGGCAGAAGAAGATGAAGAAAGCACCACAAATTCAAATCAATGGAGGGAGTGCACTTAAGTCTGAATTATCATTTCTTATTCAGGCTTACCACCTTTTTCCTCCTCCCACCCAACAATAGGCCTCTTCCATGCCCTTCTTTTTGTTTATTACTGTAGCTGGTATAATTTTAAACCACCTAAGAGAGTTACTTTTCCCAAGGCATCTCTCATGTATACTTGTTAGTAAAACTTGTTTTTCTCTTGTTAATTCTATCTTTTGTTAAAGGGTCCCCAGCAGAGAACTTAGAAAGGTGGAGGGAAAATTATTTTTCCTCACTTTCCTTGCCTCTTGATTCTAGTTATGCTAATTAAGTGTACTCAGCTACGAGATTAAGCAACTAAAATGCATTCCAGATCTTACCACTTTTAAAAAAATAGAACACTCTCAAAGGCTCCTCAGCAAGTTCATTGCAAACACCCCACTACTGACAATTCAGATGTTTCTACAATGTGGTCCCAACATACTTTTTTAAATGTTGCTTCAATTAATCTTTTTTTTTTTTTAAGATATACATGCTCATGCTATTTCAAACTGTGCGAAACATTAAAGGATGAAACAGTACAAGTCTCCTTCCTCAGTCTCATCCTCCCAAGTTCCACCATTACTAGTAACAACTACAAACAGCTACTAGTGCAGTTTTTTACGAATTTCCAATGACATTCAAGCACATACATGCATATCTCTCTTGGAGCCACAACTGTTCTACTACGTGTTTTCTCCCCTTAGTTACCATCTTTTGAACTTTTTAAGATGTTAACTTTGATTTACTTTCTTGTACGTACGTATGTACGTACGTATGTATGTATGTATAAAAGATTTTATTTATTTGAGAGAGAGAGCATGCATGTGAGCACAAGCAGGGGGAGAGGCAGAGGGAGAGGGACAAGCAGACTTCCCACTGAGTGGGGAACCTGAAGCAGGGCTAAGCCCAGGATCCTAAATTCACTGACATGGGAAACAAAGGCAGAACTAAAATTGTTAAATTTCCTTATTACCTACAGCCCACTGACAAGTCCTTAAAACAGGCAGAGTGACATTCCTTTAGGGACTCAGCTGCCTCGATGTTAATACCTTGCTAAGGGCAAAGGCAATCTTCGTCTGATGCCCAAGATCCTGTAAGTCTACTTTAACATACAAAAATTCCTTTAGAAATTTCCTTTATCTTTGAACCCTCCAAGATACAGGTTGGCAATCACCTCCCCAAGCATATGACCCACCGATATACATCTGGAAGGGTCTCATGACTCAGGTTTTATTAAACAGTAATAAATGACCTTTTCTTTTCTCTCTTTTTTTTTTAAGATTTTATTTATTTGTTTGCCAGAGAAAGAGAGCACACATGTACACAGCAGGGGATGGGGGCAGAGAGAGAAGCAGGCTCCCCACCAAGCAAGGAGTCAGATGTGGGACTTGATCCCAAGACCCTGGGATCATGAACTGATCTGAAGGCAGACACTTAACCAGCTGAGCCACCCACACATCCCGACAAATGACCTTATCCTAATAAATGCTAGCCCCTCAAGGTCTGGAAACCTTGCTTCAAAAATTCCTGAGATTATGCTGAGTGAAATAAGTCAAGTAGAGAGAGTCAATTATCATACAGTTTCGCTTATTTGTGGAGCATAAGGAATAACATGGAGGACATGGGGAGATGGAGAGGAGAAGGGAGTTGGGGGAAACTGGAGGGGGAGATGAGCCATGAGAGACTGTGGACACTGAAAAACAATCTGAGGGTTTTGGAGGGGCCAGGGGTGGGAGGTTGGGTGAGCCTAGTGGTGGGTATTATGGAGGGCACGTATTGCATGGAGCACTGGGTGTGGTGCATAAACAATGAATTCTGGAACACTGAAAAGAAATTAAAAAAATAAATATTTTTTTTTAAAAACCCACAAAAAACACAAAAATTCATTAGAGACTTATGCTATCCCTAACCCCTTCCCAACTTGAGAGTATATAATGGACCACTCCTCATGACCCCAGATCAGCTCTTTCTGCCCACTGGTCCTGTCCCTGTGCTTTAATAAACCACCATTTTGGGGCACCTGGGTGGCTCAGTCGTTAAGCATCTGCCTTCGGCTCAGGTCATGATCCCAGGATCCTGAGATCGAACCCTGTATTGGGATCCCTGCTCAACGGGAAGCCTGTTTCTCCCTCTCCCACTCCCCTTGCTTATGTTTGCTCTCTCACTGTCTCTCTCTGTCAAATAAATAAATAAAATCTATTAAAAAAAAAAAAAAAAACCATTTTGCACCAAAGACTTACCAAGAATTCTTTCTTGGCCATCAGCTTGGAACCCTAACACCTTTCCTATGTCAATCATGACATGAGCCAAAGTCAGACACTTAACGGAATGAACCACCCAGGCACCCCTACTTTGTTTTCAAAGTTGCACAATGTTTTATTATACTAACCGTACCACAGTGTAAGCAATGCACTATAATTTAACCAATGTATATAATGCTTTCAACAGAATAAACAAAAGTGCCCATTTTTCTATATACTCATGACTCAGATTTCTCTTTCCATGCAGTGTTTGGTGCCCCCAGTTTTGATGATTTGTCAGCAACTAAACTGGATTTTTTTTTTTTTAAAGATTTTATGTATTTATTTGACAGAGAGAGAGAGAGATCACAAGTAGGCAGAGAGGCAGGCAGAGAGAGAGGAGGAAGCAGGCTCCCTGCGGAGCAGAGAGCCCGATGTAGGGCTCGATCCCAGGACCCTGAGATCATGACCTGAGCCAAAGGCAGCGGCTTAAACCACTGAGCCACCCAGGTGCCCCCTAAACTGGATTTTTTTAAACAAATTTTGTAAACTTTGTAATTTTGCTGGTGTCAAGAATTTGAATTCTTGGGGCGCCTGGGTGGCTCAGTGGGTTAAAGCCTCTGCCTTTCGCTCAGGTCATGATCCCAGGGTCCTGGGATCGAGCCCCACATCGGGCTCTCTGCTTGGCAAGGAGCCTGCTTCCTCCTCTCTCTCTCTCTCTCTCTCTCTCTCTCTGCCTGCCTCTCTGCCTACGTGTGATCTCTGTCTGTCAAATGTATAAATAAAATCTTAAAAAAAAAAAAAGAATTTGAATTCTTCACTCCTACGGTTCTCAAATTTTAGCATCCATTGGAATCACGTGGAGAGCTTAAAGTCAACGATCTAAGGATGTGATATTTTTTACCTAGAAAAGAGACTTCGTTGGGGTGCCTGGGTGGCTCAGTCATTAAGCGTCTGCCTTCAGCTCAGGTCATGATCCCAGGGTCCTGGGATTGAGTCCCATGTCGGGCTCCCTGCTTGGCAGGAAGCCTGCTTCTCCCTCTCCCACTCCCCCTGCTTCTGTTCCCTCTCTCGCCGTGTCTCTCTCTCTCTGTCAAGTAAGTAAATAAACTCTTAAAAAAAAAAAAAAAAGAAAGGAAGAAAGAAAGAAAGAAAAAAAAAATTTGTAAAAACTCCAGCTGTTTCAGGAAGTATTCTGGCTAACCTAAAAACAGCTAAGTAGATAAGAGCTCACTCTTGTTGAAGCTGCAAATATGATTAAACTTGAATGAGGATAATACATAGGAAACATGACAAACATGATTTGCAAAAAAAAAGACAAAGTTATATGTCTGGTACAAGTTACTCCATACTTGCAAATTTGTGGATTCAAGATGACTTTGAACACACTCTTTGCCAATGTTAAGAGTTTAATATAATTCCCCTTAATTTACAATATATTTTATATAGACTGACCAATCATAATTGTTCTCCTTCAAACACCACAGCCATCAAACATTACCCAATGTAATCTCCTATTCCTTTGAATTTCACACACCCTTTCCTTGAGATCTCTCTCACATTTCTTTAATATATATTTTTTTAAGATTTATTTATTGGACAGAGAGAGATCACAAGCAGGAAGAGAGGCAGGCAGAGAGAGAGAGGCGGAAGCAGGCTCCCCGCTTAGCAGAGAGCCCAATGCGGGGCCCGATCCCAGGACCTGATCACGACCCGAGCCGAAGGCAGAGGCTCAACCACTGAGCCACCCAGGAGCCCCATCTCTCACATTTTTATCCATTCACTATAGAAGTACTGTTAATGATGTGGAGAACAAAGGCAAAAGAAAAAAAAATTAAAGCTCCTTATAACTTACAGCCCACTGACAAGTATTTGGGACAGGAAGGGTGATCTTTCCTCCAGGAACTCAACTACCTCAATGTTAATACTTTGCTAAAGGCGAAAGGCAACCTTAGATTGACATTAGCCCAACCTCCATGATCCTGTAAGTCTACTTCAACATATGAAAATCCTTTTGGAAACTTCCTCTATCTCTATACCTATCCCCCAAGATATGTGTTAGCAATCATCCTCCAACCATATGGCCCACTGATATACATCTGAAGGATCTCATGACTAAGGTTGTACCAAGACAGTAGTAAATGACCTTTTCCTAATAACAGCTAGTCCCTCAAGGTCCTGGAAACCTTGCTTCCAAATTCCTCAGAGACTTAATCCCCTTCCAGTTTGAGAGTGTATGATCAGTCACTCCTCACAATCCCAGCGCAGCTCTTTCTGCCCATGGGTTCTGTCCCTGTGTTTTAATAAAACCACCCTTTTTGCACTGAAGAAATCTCAAGAATTTTTATCTTTTCTTTTTTTTTTTTTAAGATTTTTTTATTTATGAGAGAGAGAGAGAGCTCAAAGGGACAGTGAGAGGCAGAAGCAGAACCCCCGTTGTGGGGCTCAGGACCCTGAGATCATGACCTGAGCCAAAGGCAGCCACTTAACCGACTGAGCCACCCAGGTGCCCCTCAAGAATCCTTTCCTGACCGTTCTCTTCGAACCCCAACATTTCACACCATTAGGACTCTAACTTTTAAGCTAGTTGTGACACATAATTGTGACACTAGCTTCTAAATCTCATTAGCATGTATGAAGGCAGCACTGATGTCTCAAGAACTAGTGGTAAACGAATAAATCTTTATGCTTGAGGTGGGCAGAAGAGCAAAGCTATTCTGAGTCTGTATTCTGTCCTGCTGTATTACCAAAGACTTGTAACAGCTGGAATGTTCTATTTTCTACCAGCCAACTGACCACCAGGAATACCAGATTCTATATATGTGCTTTTATTTGATCAACTATTAAATAAATTTACTGAATAGCAAATGATATGGAAAAGGAATTGGGACTATAGTATAGGATATGGTAAAGGAACAGGGACTATGGACTATTAGACTGCTTATTACCTAATTCCTCCCTTTCTTTCCTACTAATAGAATCTCAATTTTGTTGGAGGGTGGCCATTTGCTCAGCCAAAAAAACTCCTCAGATTCACAGTTAGGGTGGCTATATGACACCGTTCTCTCCAGTGACATGTGAGAAGAAAGTTCTGCTTTACTGAATTGACTGTCATCCTCCCTGGAAGATGAACATGTTGGCCAGGACTGCAATTGCCATCTTGTGACCACAAGAAAAGCTAAGAGAATTTCAAAGACCTCTGTCTTGACATCCTTGTACTCCCTAATTAGCCATCAACTGCCTATTTTTTGGACCTCTCCTTATATTAGAAAAATAAAATGTTTATTGTTTATTAAAGACACTGATTTTGGGTCTCTCTCCTAGGTACAACTAATAAGAAAGACAAAGGGGGCATCTGGGTGGCTCAGTAGGTTAAGTGTCTGTCTTAGGCTCAGGTCAGTTGGGATCCAGCCCAACAACTGGCTCCCTCCTTGGCAAGGAGCGTCCTCCTCCCTTTCCCTCTGCCCCTACCCCACCGCACCACCCCTCCACTGTAACATTCCCCACCCCACGCCACCGCCATGTGGATGCTCTCTCTCTCACATAAATAAATAAAATCTTAAAAATAAAAGACAAAGAAATACGTACCAGCCTAGACCCTTAAAGAACACACATAACAGTAAACAATACAAGACAGTGTATAAACTGCTACTTTATGAAAAACCATCAGGAAATGCCACATGAGTTGTGGAGAATATGCTTTATAAAACAAACGAATTAAAAACAGGTCCTAAGGGGCACCTGGGTGGCTCAGTGGTTTAAGCCGCTGCCTTCGGCTCGGGTCATGGTCTCAGGGTCCTGGGATCGAGTCCCACATCGGGCTCTCTGCTCGGCGGGGAGCCTGCTTCCCTCTCTCTCTCTGCCTGCCTCTCTGCCTACTTGTGATCTCTCTTAAATGCATAAAAAAAAAAAAAAAAAAAAAAAAAAAAAAAAAAAACAGGTCCTAAAAGGTCATAAATCTGAGTGCTGATACAAATTAAAGTTGGGATACAGAGATATTTTTAAAAGCCTGTGTAAGAGCATTGAGCCACTTAAGCAGTCATATTTAAATCTTGGTTCCCCGCCCCCTCCTTTTTCTAAATATAGACTCAATAGTGGGCTTTCCACTTACTCAGTATAGTACCCAGAGAACATCTAATGTTATCTTAAAATAGAAGAAAGGAATGCATTTTTGTTAGAAATTATCTCCAGGAAGGAAACTCACTCAAGTTTCAAAAACAGCACCAACCTATAAGGAGTAATTGTTGGTGTTTATAAGGAAGCCATAAAAAGTTGAGATGTGGAAAGGAAAAAAATGAAACAAGATGGGATCTGGAGGGAGACAAACCATAAGAGACTCTTAATCTCACAAAACAAACTGAGGGTTGCTGGGTGGTGGGAGGGGTAGGACAGGGTGGTTGGTTTATGGACATTGGGGAGGGTATGGGCTATGGTGAGTGCTGTGAAATGTGTAAGCCTGATGATTCACAGACCTGTACTCCTGTGGCAAATAATACAATATATGTTAATAAAAATAATTTTGTAAAAAGTTGAGAAGTGTTTAAATTAGAAATGAGGGCACCTCGGGGGTGGGAGGTTGGGGGAGCCAGGTGGTGGGTATTAAGGGGGGCACGTATTGCATGGAGCACTGGGTGTGGTGCAAAAACAATGAATTCTGTTACACTGAAAATAATAAATAAATTAATAAATAAATAAATATCACTAAAAAAAAAAAAAATAGAAATGGGGCACCTGGGTGGTTCAGTCTGTTAAGTCTCTGCCTTTCCCTGGCATCATGATCACAGAGTCCTGGGATTAAGTCCAGTGCTGGGCTCCCTGCTCAGCAGGAAGTCTGCTTTTTCTTCTCCCTCTCCTTCTGCCCCTCCCCCGCTCCCTCCCTCAAACAAATAAAATCCTAAGAGAAAGAAAGAAACAACAAACAAAAGGAAAAAAAAAGAAATGATAATTTTGGGGAGCTTCTAGAGAAAGTGAAGCCAGTGTCCACCTTGAATACTAGATGAAAGTCATATCGCCCACAGGCAGGGCTGATTGGCCACGGAATACACAGAACATAGAGGCTGAGACTCAAGAAATGGGAATGTTTGCTTATCATTCAAAAGCATGTAGGGGCTGAGGGCAGGCCGCCCCAAGGTAGGCCACTCTGGCATGAAGATTATTTTGAGCTGGAGGCAATGAAGGGCCTGTGGGCTCAAGAGAAACTTTTGCCCATCCTTTAACAACCTAGAAGAACTCTAAAGTGGGGGTCTTTCCAGAATAAGAAGAGATACATTTTACCTGAGTGACCCAACTATACAGCTGGGCAAACATCTACTCTACTTACTGCTCTATGAATGTATTCTCTTCCTGTCAAGTCCCGGGCCCCTACTCCCTTCTTTGTTCAGAATGACATACAGACCTCATTTTCCCTGTATTTGGAATTTCCATGTCTGTGTGGATTACCATACATATGCTATTAAATTTGATTTTCTCCTGTTAATCTGTCAATTGATTTCTTTTTTTTTAATATTTTATTTTATTTATTTATTTATTTGTCAGAGAGAAGGAGAGAGAGAGCACACAAGCAGGCAGAGAGGCAGAGAGAGAAGCAGGCTCCCTGCCGAGCAAGGAGCCCGATGCGGGACTCGATTCCAGGACCCTGGGATCATGACCTGAGCTGAGGGCAGCGGCTCAACCCACTGAGCCACCGAGGTGTCCCTGTCAATTGATTTTTTAGTTGATTCTCAGTCCAGTGAAAAGAACCTTTGAGGGGGTCACAATTCAGTTCATAACAGTGATTAACATCTAAAAAAAATTTCACAGAATGTTAAACTTACGTAATAGATGTTAAATGAGGAATCTTTCTGTTTCAGTTTAATTCAGGGACAGGTATCCTACTAAGGTGAGGAAAGGAAAATGGAGAGAATTGGCTTCATGATTCCTGGGCCCTTAACCACCTGAAAGGGAGGGACTTCAAAGGCAAGAGCCCACATGGGGTGGATCACTCAAAAAAAAAAAAAAAAAAAAAAAAAAAAAAAAATCAGGCTGAGGTAGGAGGGGTGCCAAAAAATTAAATTAAATTAAATTTTAAAAGTGCCCACATTATGAGGTTATAGTGAAAGAAGAGAAAGTCAACTTTAAATACCTTGCAGGCCCAGAGAGAACAAACCTAACTAGTCAAGTAAGAACTCTCATTTTGGGGCACCTAGGTGGCAATCTGTTAAGTGTCTGACTCTTGGTTTTGGCTCAGGTTATGATCTTGGGGTTTTGAGATTGAGCCTCTCACAGGGCTCCTCACTCAACATGGAGTCTGCTTAAGACTCTCTCCCCCTCCCTCTGGCCCTCTCCACACATGCTTTCTCTCTCTTTCCAAAATAAATAAATAAACCTTAAAAAGAAAAGGAGTAAGGCACCTGGGTGGCTCAGTGGGTTGAGCCTCTGCCTTTGGCTCGGGTCATGATCTCAGGGTCCTGGGATCGAGTCCTGCATTGGGCTCTCTGCTCAGCAGGGAGCCTGCTTCCCCCTCTCTCTCTGCCTGCCTCTCTGCCTACTTGTGATTTCTCTCTCTGTCAAATAAATAAATAAAATCTTAAAAGAAAGAAAGAAAGAAAAAAAGAAAGAAAGAAAAGGGGTGCCTGGGTGGCTCAGTTGGTCTGACTCTTGGTTTTAGCTCAGGTCATGATTTCAGTGTCCTGGGATTGAGGCCTGTGTCAGGATCCATGCTCAGTGGGGAGTCTGCTTGAGACTCTCTCCCTACCTCTCCCTCTGCTCTTCCACCTCATGTTCTCTCTCTCAAATAAATAAATTAACCTTTAAAAAATCCCTCTCATTTCTTCACTTCCTCAGTGAAAGAAATCCTTCCCCCTACCCTATTAACCCCCAAATCTGAAGCGATGGCTAGTGGGGGGAAAGAGCAGGAGAGGTTGATTATCTCCTCTTCTCTCATCCCAGATCACTGGCCACCACTAACTAGGGAGGGGAGGAGCCACCTGCAGTAAGCCACAGCTTTGGGGTAGTGAAGAAATCTGTATTAGTTAGGGTAAGTTATGAGGCAGTAACAACACAAAAATCTCAGTTCTTTAACACACACACAAAAGTTTATTTTTCACTCACACAAAGTCCAGTATGGGTCCAGATGACTTTCCGGGGCAGTTGTCCTCCACATATTGGCTCAATATTCCAGGCTGCTTTGTTACTGTGTCATCTCCATGTCATCATGATACTTCAGGATTTACTCCAACAGTAGCAAAGACTACGGACAACTGTGTCCCTTTTCATAACTACACTGGCCCACAAGTGGCCATACCAACTCCAGGCAGTCTATTGGCCAGAACAGCAAAGCTTGCCCAAATATAAGAAGGGGAAAAGAGCTAAAAATATTGGTGGGTACTAGTAATGTCCATCCAGGAGTCTCACCACAGAATTAATATTGAAGTCATGTATAATACATGACTAGACACTGGTATTTACAGAAATGAGACTGACTGCTTGTGATTTTAAAAGACTGTCTTTTACAATCTGAGAGTGAGCAATAAGTCACAGGCCTACAAGAATTTTCACCAGTGGCAAGAAAAATTACCATCACCGAGTAGATTTGAAAGGTGCCACCAGAAAGCAAAATAAAGTTGTGTTCTATTTACATCCCTTGCATCATGTTGACTTCATATATTAATCACATCTTTAGAAGAGATCACAGAAATCAAGCTTAGCTCTATTTTTCATAATAAGACCTTTTTATCTTTCTCTAGCTTAAGGACTATAATTCTAGTTCTATATGTGAGGTTAGAAATGTTTGTTTTCCGGGGCACCCGGGTGGCTCAGTGGGTTAAGCCGCTGCCTTCGGCTCAGGTCATGATCTCCGGGTCCTGGGATGGAGTCCCGCATCGGGCTCTCTGCTCAGCAGGGAGCCTGCTTCCCTTCCTCTCTCTGCCTGCCTCTCTGCCTACTTGTGATCTCTCTCTCTCTGTCAAATAAATAGATAAAATCTTTAAAAAAAAAAAAAAAATGTTTTCCTCAGCCAGCTCTGCTTACTAGTCTAACTTAATGAAGTCATTCTCTTCCAAGAACATAATTTATTTAAGTTTTTAAACTCCCTGGGAAAGGTGTATTTTCAACTTAATTTAACAGCAAACAGAAGAGTGACATACATAGATGGGCCTTTAATTTAAAAGTCAGTTTTCAATCTTTTAGCAGTTTGGATTAAAAAATAAAACATGGAAAAAATAAAAAATAAAAAAATAAAACATGGGTGCCTGGGTGTCTCAGTTGGTTAAGCAACTGCCTTCAGCTCAGGTCACGATCCCAGAGTCCCAGGATCGAGTCCCACATGGGGCTCCCATCTCCACCGGGAGTCTGCTTCTCCCTCTGACCTTCTCGCCTCTCATGCTCTCTCTCATTGTCTCTCTCTCAAAAAAAAAAAAAAAAAAAACCACCTTAAAAAAAATAAAACATATTGTCTGCTTTCTAAAAAACTTCAAAAGCACAAATTAAAAACTGATAATTGGAAAAGTTGGTCAATTTGTTATCAGTATCTTAAGGGCATTACATTTTCTGTCCTAAAAGACATGAAATAAATTTTCTGAATTAGTTTCTGGAATTAATACAACAAAAGACGAAATTCTAAGTTACTGTACTAAGAGATCAATGTAGATTTGGACAGCTAAATTCAAAATTTAATAAAAATAAATAAAGCCCACATTTTTGGCCAATCTATCTAGTAAGAATGATGACTAAAGAGGAACAGTGGGGAAAACTGAGATTCTTGGAGCAGGAGAGAAGTTCTGTGGCCAGTAACTGCAGGACAGGAAAGTTAGCATTCATTCATAAATTTTAAAAACCTTGTAAGATTTCTCCTAACGTAGTCCAGAAACCAGAAAGAATAAGACAAATTCTTATAAACAGGATATGTGTGTATAAATATATAGACACATATATTTAAAATGTTTTTACTTTAAAATAATTTCCTTTTTGGGGCACCTGGGTGCTTCAGTCAGTTTAACAGCTGCCTTTGGCTCAGGTCACAATCCCAGGATCCTGGGATCGAGGCCTATACCGGGCTTCCTGCTCAGTGGAGAGCCTGCTTCTCCCTCTCCCTCTGCCTGACGCTGTGCCTACTTGTGCCTTCTCTCTGTCAAATAAATAAATAAAATCTTAAAAAATAAAATAGAATAAAATAAAATAATTTCCTTTTTAAAAGTGACTGCATCTTGTATCCAGAAAATAGAAAGGAGTTTCACTGGTGCTGTCCTAATACCCAGATGTTTGACCACATACTTTTTAAAATTCTCTTTAGAAGCCACATTTAATACTTAAATTTGTACACTTCTGTTTTTTAATCACTAAACACTTAGCATTATTTAGTTTCAAGCACTCGGTTTTTCTTTTATGAGGAAAAATTACAGTTCCTACTATTTCCTTACAATTTTATTAGATGACCCTAACTTATGGTTTGCCTTGTAATTCTCTGACTTTTAGGTCATGAAAAAGTGACATGCATTTAGTAGAAGCTATACTTTGAATTTTGATCTTGTCCTGGGCTAGCAATGTACGGTAAAATATTCTCTTCTGATGCTGGGCACTGGCAGTGGCCTTAGCTCCCAGTCAACCACCCAGTCACGAGGATAAACAACCATTACACTGATAACCATTCTGTACCATACAACTATTCTGTTTTTCACTTTTGGTACAGTCAATAAATTATATTAGATATTCAAAACTTCATTATAAAATAGGCTTTTTGTTAGATGATTTTGCCCATCTGTAACCCAATGTAAGTGTTCCAAGCACACTTAAGGTAGGCTAGGCTAGGCTATGATGTTTGGTAGGTGTATGAAATGCATTACAGACTTACCGTATTTCAACTTAATGATGGTTTATAGAGACATAACCCCACAGATCAAGGAAGATCTGTTAATGCTTTTATACTCAGCCAAATTAATTTGAAAGTAGATAAATGCTGTCTGAATAGAATAAAATATGGAAGCATTGCCCATGAGTAAAAATCAACCAAAAAAAAAAATACTAAAATTGTCATGTATCATTTAAAATAAGGGAGTTGTATGAAAGACTATATATATGATTACATTCCTCATTCTTCAAAGCCTAAATTTTGTGTTGGAGTAGGTTTCTCTGTCTGATAGGAAACTAGCAAGTGCTCAAGCTTTGTTCCAGAATCTTTTTTACTAAGAGTAACTAAAAAGGCCACAGAGGGAACAAGTCCTATCTGAGCAGGCACATTTTATTAGAATGGTGAGTTAAACTCAAGACCAAGTGATAAGTGATGGTCAACAGCAATGACGAAGGACTTGAAACTTGCAGAATCTAAGAGAGGTTGGGGAAATTCATTCCCAAATACAGTTCACCCCAAATACTAATTTCACATGTGCAAAATTCTACTGCATGTGTTATCAACTTCTATACAGGTTTGGCAATCTTGATCTTTTTGGTCCAGTTTACAAAAACTGCAAGCCATCATTACTGGGGATATATGTAGTTTTTACAATGAAGGCTTAGGAGAGAGAAAGTTGAGAAAAATAATACCAGTGGTCAAAACTTTTGCCCTGGGGCACCTGGGTGGCTCAGTTGGTTGAGCAGCTGCCTTCGATTTGGGTCATGATCCCAGGGTCCTTGCTTGGGCCGAGAGCCTGCTTCTCCCTCTGCCTCTGTCTGCCACTCTGCCTACTTGTGCTCTCTCTCTATCTTGCTGTCAAATAATTAAATAGGATCTTTAAAAAAAAATTTTTTTTGCCCTAATAGTGTTCATAAGGACAAATGACTAAGATATGAGAGTTGGCTGATAGTCTGTGTTTTGGTATAATAATTACAATTACTATTTAATAAGCAGTTACTATGAGCCAGATATTACTAAATGTTCTATATTTAACTTTTTTAAAAACACATTTCTCACACCTCACACCAACCATGCCCCAACTTTTTGTATAATACAATGCAATTCTGACACTATGTAGAGTTAGTGCCTGATCCCATGAGGTAAGGACTCAGTCCACAAGTCTATCCCCATTTCCAATGCCAGTCACAAGCCCCAGGTTGTCACCCATACTTCTGATGGACCAGTTGTGAATTTGGGGATTCCCACAACTCCCTCCTGGGGTTCCATAATCTGAAAGAATAACATAGAACTCTGGAGAGTGCTTTACTTACTATAACAGGTTTCATATAAAAAAAAAACAATTTAGGGGGTGCCTGGGTGGCTCAGTGGGTTAAAGCCTCTGCCTTCGGTTCAGGTCATGATCCCAGGGTCCTGGGACTGAGCCCTGCATCGGGCTCTCTGCTCAGCAGGGAGCCTTCCTCCCCCCTTCTCTCTGCCTGCCTCTCTGCCTACTTGTGATCTCTGTCAAATAAGTAAGTTAAAAATCTTAAAAAAAAAAAAAAAAACCAAAAAAACACAATTTAGAACAGCCAAATGGAAGAGAAGCATAGGGCAAGACAAAGAAGGGGTGGAGAACTTCCATGTCCTCTCTAGAACACACCACTCAATCCACACCTCAAGGTATTTGCAAACCTGTAAGTTCTCCTTTAGAGGTCTTTATGGAGGTCTGTTATGTGGGTAAGATTGATCAAATAAATTACTGACCAGGTGATCAGCTTGAACAGCAGCCCTTGTTCAAAGAAGAGAGGGGACATGCTGAAAGCTCTAATCCTCTAATCATGCCTTGATCTTTATGGCAACCAGCCCCCCTCTTGAAGCCATCTTGGGAACCCCCCACCGCTCAGCCTGCCTCATTAGCATATAAAGGACACTATTAACACTTCCCAGAGTCCAAGTGTTTTAGGAGCTATGTGGCAGGAACCTGCGACAAAAACAAAATATATATTTCTTACAGTACCACAGATAAAACAAACAAGAAAAATCTGAGAAACTTGTAACAGCCAAGATGAGATAAGGACACATGAATAGGGTGGTATTCTGGATGGAACTCTACGACAGAGAAGGACATAAGCTAAAAACAAAGGAAATTTGAACAAAGTAGGGATATTTAAAAATGTATGAATATTTGTTCATTAATTTTAACAAATGTACCATACCAATGTGCAATGTTAGTAATAGGAGAACTGGCTGGGACTCTATTTATTTGCTTAATTATGCTGTGAGTTTAAAACTGTTCTAAAATAAAAATTTAATAATGCAGTATATTAACTATGAAAAATGGGTTATTTCGGAGCTCTAAACATCCTTTTTTAAAAAGATTTATTTATTGGGGCACCTGGGTGGCTCTGTTAAGCCTCTGCCTTCGGCTCAGGTCAGGATCTCAAGGTCCTGGGATTGAGCTCCACATTGGGCTCTCTGCTCGGCAGGGAGCCTGCTTCCCCCTCTCTCTCTGCCTGTCTCTCTGCCTACTTGTGATCTCTCTATCTCTGTCAAATAAATAAATAAAATCTTTTAAAAATTATTTATTTATTTGAAGGGGCGAAGAACACTTGAGGGGGGTTTGGGCCAGACGGAGTGAATCTCAAGCAGATTCCCCACTGAGCACAAGCCTACTGAGGTGCTCAATCCCATGGCCCTGAGCTCATGACCCAAGCAGAAACCAAGAATCCATCAACCGACTGAGCCACCCAGATGTCTCTGACCTCTAAACATGTTAGGCCATGTCTTCTGATAGGCTTACTCTGTATATTTATTTTGCTGTCCTACCGGACATTTCAGCTGTAGCATGCACACCCCACGAGCCACACTATTGTGTCTTCTAATTCAAAGCGTTTAAAGCGGTGCATAATCTAAGTCCAGTGCCAGATGTTATTTGTTTACCTAGACAGTAAGAATAGGCCCACCTTGCTTAGGTAGTTACTGTTGGTTCCATTACTTGTGAGCAGTTTAAGTTACATCCATTGGACATTCACAGGTTTGTACAGATTCTCTAAGGTGGGAGTTTGGAGGATAGGGCGGGAAATGGGCAAAACATGCCCCCTAACGCATGGTTATTAACAGAAAACCAGGATTTGAACCCAAATCTTCAGATTCCCAATCAAATGTTTATCCCATTTGAAGTAGCAGCCTATTAAAATTACAAGTTAAAAACATAAAGCTCAGGGCGCCTAGGTGGCGTAGTCGGTAGAGCCCTGTCTCTTGGTTTCTGCTCAGGTTGTGATCTCAGGGCCATGAGATCTGGCCCCAACCCAGGCTTCATGCTCAGTGTGAAGTCTGCTTAATACTCTCTCTCTCTCTCTTTCTCTCTCTCCCTCCCTCTGCCCCTCCCCACTCTCGAAAATAAATAAATCTTAAAAAAATAATAATAAAAAAAATAGAGCTTTTTCAACTTTTTCCTTTTAAAAGCTACTAGCAGTCTGCATGTATATCACAATCTTAATTAATAGAACATTACATATACATATGTATAAGATTGACTGATTTCTTTCTTTTTTTGTTGTTTATTTTCAGCATAACAGTGTTCATTGTTTTTGCACCACACCCAGTGCTCCATGCAGTATGTGCCCTCCCTACTACCCACCACCTGGTTCCTCAACTTCCCAACCCCCGCCCCCTTCAAAACCCTCTGGTTGAGTCCATAGTCTCTCATGGTTCATCTTCCCTTCCAGTTTCCCTCAACTCCCTTCTCCTCTCCATCTCCCCATGTCCTCCGTGTTCTTTAGATTGACTGATTTCTATACTACAAATAAGTAAAGTTCGCCTGCCTGATGGCTTTCATTATTTTTCACAAAGATGGCAAACTGTTTTAGGATGGTATCAATGTGGGATTTTATGAAAGAATTAATTTTTAACTCTATTCAGTTTAGAAAAGTGATAAAACAAACCAATTCACAGTTTAAGTACACGCTGGAAGATACGACAATTAGTTGGTTCCCCCCACCCCCTTATAGAATATAAACTTTTGGTTTGGGGCAAAAGGAGGCCATGAAAGTTCTCTAAACCAGACAGCAACATAAATAAAATAAAATTTCTGAGATAAAACATTTGCAGCTGTACCCACAGAAGTAGAGGAAAAAATAGTAATCCAAGAATAATTTAATTCTAGCAATAAACAAAACTTTCAAGTATTATTGGCATGAGACACAGGGTTACCATTTCTTTTACTATTAGTTACGGGGAAAATATTTCTGTATTCAACCTGGGGCCAACAGCAACCAAGAGGACAGTGTCTTTGATCAATGAAAACATACTTGAGGCTGAGTATTCTAAGTATATGAACCTAAAATGATATTATTTAGTATGGTGATAGACTGTCAACTTAGTTTTCATAAATATTTGACCCCAAATGTTCACATGTGTAGCACATTATTGGGAGAAAACATGAGCTTATGCATTCCAGTAAGCGCATTATAATGTAACTCTATGAGTCACTGGTCTTTATGAGTGGATTCTAACTAAAAAACAAAAACTAAAAACCAAACTAAAACAAAAACTAAAACCAAACCAAAACAAAATTGAAAACATCCTCAACTTTGAAGCAAACACTGCTTATCATATGCCTTAAGTAGGATTCTTGAAACACTCTCACAATAAAATTGGAAATAAATGTCTAAAATACTGTTATGCAAGAGGTTGGGGAGGGGGGGAACGAACACAAAGATACTTCCTGGCAGTTTGAGACAAGAAGAAATAACATTCAAATATAAAATAAACTATTCTGAATGCCAATCGGCTCAACCGGCATTCTCTCAACCACTGAGAAGTTACACCTTTCCATAATCTAACTCATTCTAGCCAGAGTGCAGAAACAACTCAGTCCGAACTGGATTAGTCACAAGCATTTGGCTGCAGGAACTAGGCAGCAACCCAGCCTAGAACGTTCCGTTTATTTCTTGAGAAATGGCTTTTGCTGCAGGAGGTGGCTGGTTTCCGAGTCACCTACTTGCTGCCTTTCTGTTTCAAAAGGAGACACAACAAAAGACAGAGAAGTGACACCCTGAAGGGTCCAGACCAGGTCACCGGGCCCCGGTGTTGCCACTTGCGGGGTGAACAGGTCCCCAGTGTGCCCTTTGCATTCCAGCAGCGCCAGCACGGGAAGGTAAGAGCAGATGGAACGCCCTGCGGCCCATCAAGCGCTCGGGCATGCAGGGCCCTGCACTCACCATTTCGATGATCTTGGTCTTCCGCCCTGTCTTCCTCTTCAAGGTGAATATGTACTGGGCCAGCACTACCCCCGCCACCAGGACACACACACTGGCACTGGCCACCGCGCCCATCCTCGCCACAGCCGTCCGGTCCATGAATGGCGAGTCCTGCGCCTCCCGGCCAGAAAAGAAGAGGTCGCTGGACTGCTGAGTTCTGCACCGAAGCTGGGACGCCCTGCCCCGCGGCCGCTCTGCGGGAGCCCGCCTCCGCCCCCCCCTCCCGCACAAGCCCTGCCCCACGGAAAGCCCCACCCCTCGCGCTGACTCGCGGGAGGGGAAGGCGTGGGGGGCGTGGCCTGCGTCTGCAGCTGAAGGTGGGTGTGAGGCTGGTCTTCCTTGGATCCTACCTCTGAGGAACTGTCCAAGGACCCAAAAGGGAATTGCATCAATGATCTCTGTGCTGATGAGGACCACGGAGTGGTTCACTCCAGCTCCCTACAGTAGAAATCTGATTCCAACAGACCCAAGCAGAAAAAGTCATCCGTCTTCCACCTTCCACCCTCCTCAGCCACTCCGACTACAGCCCCCAGAAGGCGTTACAAACTGCTATGCAACAGGATACAACCAACAGTACTGTTGTTGGAAATGTAAATTGGTACAGCTATAATGGAAAACTATAGAAATTCCTCAAAAATGAAAAATAGATTTCCCATATGATCCAGCGATGCTGGTATATATCCAGAAGAATTGAAAGCAGGCGCTCAAATATCAGCACACCCATAGCTAAAATGTGATACAACTGAAATGTCCATCAACAGATGAATGAATAAAGAAAATATGGTATATACATTGAATGGAATACTACTATTCAGCCTTTGAAAAGAAGAAAGTTCTTCAGTATTTGACAACACTGGTGAATCGTGGGCACATTATGCTAAGTGATATAAGCCAGTCACAAAAAGACAAATACTTCCATTATTCTACTTACATGAGATGGTCAAAGTCTTAGAAAGTAGAATGGTGGTTGTGAGGGTTGGAGGAAGAGGAAGAAATTGAGTATTGAGTTTCAGTTTTGGAAGATGAAAAAGTTCTAGAGATCCATTACCATGTGTCTATAGTTAAGAGCACTATACATTTTTAAACGGTTAAGTTGGCAAATTTTCTGTGTTTTATATCACAATTTTTTTTTTTTTAAACTGCTATGATTGGGGCACCTGGATGGCTCAGTTGGTTAAGTGACTGCCTTTGGCTCAGGTGGTGATCCTAGGGTCCAGGGATTGGGTCCCACATTCGGCTCCCTGCTCAGCAGGGAGTCTGCTTCTCCCTCTGATCTTCCCCCCTCATTCTCTCTCTCTCTCCCTCTTGCATTCTCTCTCAAATAAATTAAAATCTTTAAAATAAATACATAAATAAAAAGTGCTACGACAAAAGGGTAAAGATGAAGTTAGGCAGTGTTCCTTTCACCACTGCTGTCCTTTTTCTGCTATATCCCACTCACTGCCTCTCTATCATTTCCTCTTTTTTTATTATTTAAATTCAATTAGCCAATGTACAGTACATCATTAGTTTTAGATGTTGTGTTCAATAACTTATCACTTGGGTATAATACCCAGTGCTTGGGGCGCCTGGGTGGCTCAGTGGGTTAAAGCCTCTGCCTTCAGCTCAGGTCATGATCCCAGGGTCCTGGGATGGATTCCCACATCAGGCTGTCTGGTCAACAGGGAGCCTGATTTCCTCACTCTGTCTCTGCCTCCCTCTCTGCCTCCTTGTGATCTCTGTCTGTCAAATGGATAAATAAAATCTTAAAAAAAAAATACCCAGTGCTCATCGCATCCCATGCCCTCCTTAATGCCCATCACCCAATTACCCCATCCTCCCACCCACCTCCCCTCCAGAAACCCTCAGTTTGTTTCCTATAGTTAAGAGCCTCTCATGGTTTGGGGTACCTGGGTGGCTCAGATGGTTAAGTGTCTGCCTTTGGCTCAGGTCATGATCTCCAGGTCCTGGGATGGAGCCCCACATTGGGTTCTCAGATCAGCGGGGAGTCTGCTTCTTCCTCTCCCTCTGCCTCTCCCTCTACTTGTGCTCTGTCTCTTTCTCTCAAATGAATAAATAAAATATTTTCTTAAAAATTCTCTCATGGTTTGTCTCCCTCTCTGATGACTTCCCATTCAGTTTTTCTTCCCTTTCCCTATGACCTCTTGCTCTGTTTCTTATATTCCACGTATGAGTGAAACCATATGATAATTGTCTTTCTCTGAATGACATAATTTGCTCAGCATAATACTATCCACGTAAGTATTCATCCTTTCTGAGAGGTGAGTAATATTCCACTGTATATACATGCCACATCTTCTTTATCCATTCATCTGTCGATAGACATCTGAGCTCTTTCCATAGTTTGGCTATTGTGGGCATTGCTGCTATGAACATTGGGGTGCAGGTGTCCCTTCAGGTCACCACATTTGTATCGTTGGGGTAAATACCTAGTAGAGCAATTGCTGGGTTATAGGGTAGCTCTATTTTTAACTTGAGGAATCTCCATACTGTTTTCCAGAGTGGCTGTACCAACTTTCACTCCCACCTTGTAAGGCGTAACACTCTTACACAGCGTAAGAGTGTTCCCTTTTCTCCACATCCTTGCCAACATTTGTTGTTTCCTGTCTTGTTAATTTTAGCCATTCTGACTGGTGTTAGGTGGTATCTCATTGTGGTTTTGATTTGTATCTCCCTGATGCCAACTAATCTTTGACAAAGCAGGAAAGAATGTCCAATGGAAAAAGGACAGTCTCTTCAATAAATGGTGCTTGGAAAATTGGACAGCCACATGCAGAAGAATGAAACTAGACCATTTCCTTACACCATACAAAGATACACTTAAAATGGATGAAAGACCTAAATGTGAGATAGGAATCCATCAAAATTCTAGAGAACATAGGCAGCAATGACTCTGGCTTCAGCAACTTCTTGCTAGACACGTCTCCAAAGGCAAGGGAAACAAAAGCAAAAATGAACTATTGGGACTTCATAAGATAAAAATCTTCTGCACAGCAAAGGAAACAGCAAAACTAAAAGGCAACCTATGGAATTGGATAAGATATTTGCAAATGACATTACAGATTTGGACTGGTATCCAAGATCTATAAAGAACTTCTCAATCTCAACACTAAAACAAAACAAAACAAAACAAAACAAAAACAAAAAATCCAGTCAAGAATTGGGCAAAAGACATGAACAAACATTTCTCTAAAGAAGACATACAAATGGCCAAAAATGCTTCACCTCATTTCCTCCTCTTTGTAAGAATCGGGACTTATTCTTGCCTGTCTTGTCTCTTGCAAGGGATTGATGTCGTTTACCCTGCTTGTCTCTAGGGGTAACACAGAAGGGATCCAGAGAAGCTCTTTGGAGTTAGTGGCATTGCCTGGTGAAGCTCCTTTTTTGCCTGGGATATGGAACGAGTTGCAGGAGAAGAGCAAATGAGAGGTAGCAGTGAAGCTAAGGGTTACTTTTCTCTTACCCTCCATTCTTGATCATGTTGTTCCAGCCCTGTGCCAACTTTCTAGAACCCTAGCAGGAGTTCTTAAAGGGAAATTTGTGGAGAGAGTGTTCTTAGAAATGTAAAGTAGGTCCCACCTGATTAGGCATCTGGTAAGAAAACAAGTTTGGAATTAACTATCAGGACGTGAATGCCCTTTCTGTGTCTTGTTTTGTGGACAAGATTGATCCTCTGATGCCATAAAATGATTTTGGGGATATGGAGTGATCAGTTTCTTAGGAAGGATGTTAGCTTTTTTGGTTCATTTCAATACAAGCACAATATATGTGAGAACCTGTGAATGTATCTGAGAAAAAGATGACAAAAATTTTAAAGTATTCCATTCAGGAATGTCATGTGGTACTTGAGCATCCTTCCCTGTGACCTACACTTCAGTAGGTTCTCAGCAAATGGTAAAACAAATTCTGGCCTATGATTGAAGTTGGATGCATGTACTAATACCTCATAATTCCTTCTTGCAATAGGATTATTGCTTCTATTTCCCTCTAGTTTGTAGGTCTCTTGCAAGGGATTGAGGCCATTTCCCCTGCTTGTCACAGTAGTTTAGATTAATTTAGCTGATTTTAAGACCACGATTAAGACCTTGAGATCAAGTCACTTGCTCTAATGACTGAACCAGCCAGGCACCCACTGTGATTTTTTAAATCTACTCAGTTCTTAGGAAGGGAAATTAATGGTACAAAATCTTTTCACAAATGGATTTTTGTGGTTTCTACAATTACCACTGTAGTCTTTTACTGGGTTAAAGAATTAGTTTCTTACATCTGAATGTAAGAAAAGTAAGTTAACTGTACAGCAAAAGAGTAATTTGGTAGCCTGATGGGACATAGGTAATTATTCTATAAATAGAATAAACAGAACATTGACTTAACATTTCATCTCCCATGCCTACTTTTTTTTTTTAAGTTCCACTAAATTCTGCCTTGTCTTACTTTTTACTAATGGCTTCATTAATTATGATTCTTTTTGTCTACCCTGGCTAATGTCATGGAATACATTTGAACTGGAAGCTTGGCTGCTGCAAGATACTTGAACATTGGTTGGAATGGGTTTGGTAATTCTATTTCAGTTTTAAATTACACTAAAAGAATGCAGGTGATTTGAAGCAGGTCCAGGGAAAACATGAGAATATCATCATTGATTCTGGGTCATCAGAAGGTTCACAGTTACCTACGTGATATTTCATATTGGAAAGCTAGGGAACATTGTGATCTGGGCTGCAAGGGAATGACGTATCTTTGGTGGTCCAAAAATATCATATTACATATATTACAATATTTCTATGCATTTGGGTACATAAACGAGAATATGGGCCATTTAATAAATACTGTCACTTCTCTTTCAAATTAAAAAAAATCAATAAATGTGAATTTTAAGGATTTATTAGATTTGTTTAAGAGTCACTCTCAGACTTGAAATTTAATCATCTGCTGATTTACATGGTTATTAACACAATTAGCAATAAGGAGTGATGTAAATGTTTTTCAGAAACTCTCCCATAAATGTTAATATTCATTATACATTTATTTGCTACATATCATTTTTTATTTGCTACATATTATATTTCCACCAAGACTTTTTTTTTTAATCTGACTAATTTCTTTCTTCCTAGCATAAAGAAAAGACATTGGCTGGAAGTATCTTGGAAGTAAAAACTTCATTCTTTTCTTCTTTTCTTTACACGTATTTCTAATTTTCATTTTGAAATAATTTTAAACTTCCATAAAAGTTGTAAAAGTAGTACAAAGGATTCCCATGTGCTTTTCTTTTTTCAGATTTTTGTTTGTTTGTTCCTTTGTTTTGAAAGAGAGCATCCAAGCAGCGGTGGAGGGGGGACAGAGGGAACAGGACAGAGAAGGACAGAAGCAGACTTCCCACTGAGCACACAGCTAGATGTGGGGCTCTATCTCACTGCCCTGAGATCGTGATCTGAGCGGAAATCAAAAGTCGGACGCCCAACCTACTGAGCCACACAGGTGTTCCCCATGTGTCTTTCATTCAGGCTTCCCCCGAATGATGTTATCTGACAACTATATCTTATATCTATAGCACAATTACAAAGTAAATTCATATAGGTAAAATATAGAAAGTCAATTACACGTCTTCTGTGGATCTCATCAGTTTTCACAAGCACTTTCTTTTGTTGTTGGTATATAGTTCTAAATAATTTTGTCAGATGAAATCACCATCAGGATTAGGATATAGAACAGGATCCAGGAACAAGACCCAAACACCCTCCCAATGAAGTTCCCTTGTATGACCACATTCTAGCCACATCCTTACCCAAAACTAACCCCCAGAAACCACTGATATATTCAGCTAATGTCCTTAGGGTCCATCTAAGTTCTGTGTATCAATACTTCCTCTTTTCTTGGACTGATTTGGATTCCATGGTATGGATGTACAAGTTTCACCATTTACCCATTACACATTGAAGGACATCTGTTTTTTTTTGTTTTGTTTTGTTTTATTCATTGGGTACTTAATAAATAGCGCCAGATTGAGGGGCGCCTGGGTGGCTCAGTGGGTTAAGCCTCTGCCTTTGGCTCAGGTCATGATCTCGGGTCCTGGTGGGATCAAGTCCCGCATCGGGCTCTCTGCTCAGCGAGGAACCTGCTTCTCCCTCTCTCTTGCCTACCTGTGATCTCTGTCTGTCAAAAAAATAAATAAAATCTTTTTTAAAAAAATAGGGCCAGATTGAATCGTTTTATTGAACCACAACTCCAGCTCCACTTTTTCTTTCCTCCCTGGAGGCTGAGGGGTGGGACTGAAAGTTCCAAACCTCTAATTACCAATTTGGTCTTTCTGGTGACCAGCTTTCATTTGGACTATTCAGAGGTTTGGATTCTGAGTCACTTTATTAGTTAAACTTCTCTGTGGTTCAGAGGGGCTTGTTATAAATTACAAAAGATATTCTTTTTACTAAGGAAATAACTAGAATGTTTAGGAGCTCTGTCCAGAGACAGATACCACATGTCTGTTTTCCTTATACCACAGGCCATGGATCTCTAACAAAAAAGATTATAAGAATTAAGATACTGACACATTACTAAAGTCCCATTCAATAATTAATAATTAGTCCAGTCCATTATCTTTTCATATGAAAATGTTTCCCAGGGTGAGCCTTCTCATGTTTGTAGGCTTGCTTTCTAGATCTTAAGTGTTCTAATACTGGAAATGGCTTCATTTTTTAGGCAACTATTATTTATAATGGAACTAAGAGACAAGATTATTTTTTCTTGGGGCACCTGGGTGGCTCAGTAGATTAAGCCGCTGCTTTCGGCTCAGGTCGTGATCTCGGGGTCCTGGGATCGGGCCCCGCATCAGGCTCTCTGCTCCACGGGGAGCCTGCTTCCTCCTCTCTCTCTGCCTGCCTCTCTGCCTACTTGTGATCTCTCTCTCTCTGTCAAATAAATAAATAAAATCTTTAAAAAAAAAAGAAAAAAGATTATTTTTTCTTATTTTGAGCCTCTTTGCAGGTATTAATGTAATATTGGATTTCCCTCATTTCATAACCCGTTTACTCATCCCTTTATCCTCAGCTACTATTCCTCCTTCTCTCCATTTATACTTAAACCTTTCCACCTTCCGAAGGAATGTTAGGGTGGGTCAGTGTCCTGGTCTGTATTGCAGGCAACAATACTAGTTTAGTAGGGATCTCCCCATTCCCATTCACACAGGGTATGAAGTTGCCTCAGCCCCTCCAGGCCAAGCTAGCAGTCTTCAAGCTTTAACAAACACCTTAGTCCATGTGATTGATTAATTAAACCCTTCTTGGGGCATCTGGGGGCTCAGTTGGTTAAGTGACTGCCTTTGGCTAAGGTCATGATCCTGGAGTTCCAGGATTGAGTCCCGCATCAGGCTCCCTGCATGGCAGGGAGTCTGCTTCTCCCTCTGACCCTCCCACTTCTCATGCTCTCTCTCTCTCTCTCTCATTATCTCTCTCTCAAATAAATAAATAAAATCTTTAAAAAATAATAATTAAACCCTTCTGTGTATATCTATAAATCATGCATTCTTTCCTAGAAAAAGAACAGAGCTCTTCTGCATGTCACTGGACCCTGTTGCACCACTCCTGGGCACCAAGGAACCAGACCCTTTTGCACAATACCCCTAGGAACCAAAGAAACCAGACCCCCTTGCATAACCTCCGAGCACCAGGATAAAATCTGTAGCTGGCATCTGTAGTGTGCACTGAGAAATGTTACAGACCACTGCACTCCCTTAACTGATTAACTGATCTAAACCCCTTTAAAAAATCTCTAGGCTGGGCAGAAACCTTAGTCTGCCTTCTCTCCAGGTACCCAGCCTCCTGAATAAAGCTCATATTCCTTTCCAGTCAAAACTAGTCTCTTGAGTATTGGCTTTTTGAGCAACAGGCAGTCGAAGTTGGGTTTTCAGTAACAAGGTTACATAGATACAGAATTAGTGGGCCATTTTTATCACTAGGTAATACAGCTGCATTCACTGTTAACCTCAATTTGCCAGACAGAGTGAAATCCTTCCCTATCAGGCCCTTAATGAATTCAGACATAATAATTTAAAAATATAGTTACAGTTCCTTGCTGAGGAAGTGCTTTCAGCACTTGTAGTTGTCCCTGGTCCTGTGACTACTGCATCAGGTAGGAAGAAGAAGGTTGAGGTGGTAAGGGGAAGAAAGTTAAGTATATAGTTTGTATCAGTTCCCTCTCCTTGGGAAAAATTGCATAGTCATACCAGCAACCTCCCTCAGAAGCTCATAGCCAGATCTGCCAGAAAAACAAAGGAATCTATCTAGTAGGGACACTCCCCTTAAATCTTGAGTTAAGTACATATTCATGAAGGTGTGTAAGCCAGTCCTTCATGCCTATCTTCCCTCACACCCCAGATTTAGACAACCAATATTTCAATTGCTTTTTCCAATTCCCTATCGACGTATTATTGAGGAGGGTATCTCTTTGCTATTTTATTATTTATTTATTCTTTTTTGTTTAGTAAGTAAAGTCTACGCCAAATGTAGAACTTGAACTCAGAACCCAAGATCAAGGGTGACATGCTCTACTGACCAAGCCAACCAGGTGCCCCTCGCTCTGCCCATTTTAGACATTATGGGCTGTAAACTGTTTTCCTTGGTCTGAAGAAGTATGATTCAGTGGTCCAAATTTGGTGTAATATTCTCTGTTCAGATTCTCTTGAAGTACTCTGATGTGTTTGCTTCGACTAGAAAAGCAAAGTCCAGCCCTGAGACAGTGTCCATTCCTATCAAGACCCATTTGTAGCCTCCTGGGGCTACTGGCATCAGTCTGATTTTGTCAGCCATGTTCAAAGCCTTTGCACTGGGAATCTGACACTTAGCTATCTGCAGTCTCTGACCCTTGGTTGGCAAACAGACAGTTTTTATTGACATTTCATACCTCAGAGGGTGCAAAAAAAATATGGCTACATTCAACCCATCTCTGCCTTTCTGAGTCTTCTCAAACATCCACCCACTGAATCCACCCAGGTGGCCACCACAGGCAAGCACACAAAGAATCCACTTGCCAATTTCAATCACTTTCAGGACTTGGAACCCCCTGTTTTCAATAAGTTCGTGGTTTTGCCCTCCTCCAGTGTGCAATACTTTCTTGGTGACCAGAGGTTTTAGAAGTAATTTCTGTTGTTCCAGAATAATTATTCTCTTTGGGGGTGGCTTTGAGGCTGTGGATTGAGCTGGGACTAACAAATATTTGAGCTTGGTCCAGCATCAAGGTTCAATCCACTGGTCTCTTTTATTTTCATTTCAGCTATTAAAACTGACAACAACCAGGGCACCTGCGTGGCTCAGTGGGTTAAATCCTCTGCCTTTGGCTCAGGTCATGGTTCCTGGGTCCTGGGATTAAGCCCCGCATCAGGCTATCTGCTCAGCAGGGAGCCTGTTTCCTCCTCTCTCTCTCTATACATCCTTGAGATCTGAGTCTGTCACATAAATAAATAAAAATCTTAAAAACAAAACAAAACAAACCAAAAACAAAACAAAATGAAACCCTGAGAACAACCAAGATGTTATATATTTCACATTTTTCTCATTAGTCTGCATTTCCTTATGCATCAAGTGAACCAAATCCCTGGGATTTGAATCTATCTCTGAATCTCATTGTTACCTTTTAGTTTAGCAGGCCAGTTGCTGCTCCATATCTTGGGTGATCATGTGGTCTGTCAGGAATCAGATTGTTTGTCACCGCCTTTTTATGCATTCTCTTCCCAACCATAGGTTTACCTAGGTAAAGGAAGTTCTAGTGAATTTCACTGTTTTTAGCACCAAATGCATATTTTTGAAACAACAATTAATTCTCTGGCACCAACTAGGTTTAATTGAATTGGACAATTCAATTCTGACAACACCCAGTTAGCGCAGACCCCATACGACTGCCCCCACTTTAGATGCCAGCTTCAAATGGGGTGGCCAGGCCACCAAACATCTGCCCAGCCAACTACTAATTTGGGGGATCCCATCATCTCCTCCTCACGTTTGCAAATTCACTAGAACTTACGGATCTCAGAAAAGAACTTCACACATATTAACCAGTTTACTATAAAGGACATAGTTAAATGGAAAACATGTCTAAGAAACGGTATGGGGCTTGGGGATGGCAAACAGTATATAGGCCCTCTCTTGGTGCATCATCTTCCCATCACATCAGTATATATACAAATAGCTATTTTTCATTCTGTTTCTCTTGCCTGTTATGAAGAGAGTCGAATTTAGTAGAAAAGGGATACACAAAGCTCTCTCAATCTCCTCATTCAAGTTTGTTTTGTTTTGTTTTTTCCCATACAATCTTCAGCAAACTTCCCCTCTGGGAAAGTGAGGAAGGAACTTAAAATTCAAATCCTCCTATCTTTTTTGGTCTTTCTGGTGACCAGCTTCCACCTTTCAGTTATCTAGGGACCTTACCCTTCTCTAGAGAGAGGTACAGGTTTGTGTTGTTGCTTACATATTAATTTGTTGGCATTCAAAGAAAATTTTGAGGCTTAATTTTTTAAAAACCTATATTTGTGGGGGTAGAGCTAGTAAGAATATTTCAAATTAAGAAATGTTATATTTAATAATAATGTACAAGAATATTCATATTCCTTTTTTGGTGGAAAAGAGAGCCAGTCATACCAGAATGCATGAATTATTCTGGCTTATTTGTTGGCTATAAAAGTTATTTCTTTTTTTTTTTCACATTATGTTACTGAAAACAACATATAACACACTATCCTATTCTTATATTATTTGCTTTTGCATTAGTTTGCTAGGGCTGCCATAAGGAATACTACAGAGTGAGTGGTTTAAATAACAGTAATTTGGGTCGCCTGGGTGGCTCAGTGGGTTAAGTCTCTGCCTTTGGCTCAGGTCAAGATCTCAGGGTCCTGGAATTGAACCCCGCATCAGGCTCTCTGCTCAAAAGGGAGCCTGCTTTCCCCTCTCTCTCTGCCTGCCTCTCTGCCTACTTGTGATCTCTGTCTGTCAAATAAATAAATAAAATCTTTAAAAAGAATAAATAACAGTAATTTCTTTTTTCATAGTTCTGGTGTGATCATAGTTTTGGCAGGTATGGTTTCTTCTATGGCCTCTCCATGACCTGCTGCCTTCACAGCATGTCCTTATATTGTCTTTCTGCCTGCAGATGTTTGTGTCTTTAATTTCATCTTCTTGTAGGAACACCAGTTATACTGGATAAAGGCCCACCCAAATGAGCTCATTTTACCTTTACTTCATTAAGTGCCCTATCTTTAAACACAGTCACATTGTGATCTCCTGGGGGTTTGACTTCAACCCAATTCAGCTATAACACCTTCTTTGCATCTTTGTATGTTTTTAAATGATCTTTAAAATATTTTAGTTCTGTATCACTTATTTAAATTTTGCATTTGCTTTCTTTCCCTTTTTTTTCCTCAAGGTTTTATTTATTTATTTGACAGACCCTGGGATCCTGACCTGAGCCGAAGGCAGAGGCATTGACCCACTGAGCCACCCAGGCACCCCTTGTGTTTGCTTTTTTTTTTTTTTTTTTAAGATTTTATTTATTTATTTGACACACAGAGAGAGGTCACAAGTAGGCAGAGAGGCAGACGGAGAGAGAGAGGGAAGCAGGCTCCCCGCTGAGCAGAGAGCCCTGCAGGGCTTGATCACAGGACCCTGAGACCATGACCCGAGCCGAAGGCAGAGGCTTAACCCTCTGAGCCACCCAGGCACCCCTGCATTTGCTTTTTAATAATTCATAGGCATAAGCTTTTTTCTCCCCCAAAACTCTCAAAGTAGTTAGGTTGAATCCAGATAACTCTTTGGCTACTAAAAAAGCGAACTGATAACACCTTTATTGTTGAATGTACATATAAACAGTCCATTTTTCTTCAACCATTTCTCTTGCCTGTAATGAAAACAGCCAAATTTAGGGGAAAAACTGAAAAGAGAAAATTATATAGGAAAAGAAGTGTAGGAGAGATTAAACTGCACTGAATACCTAATACATTATTTCTAAGGAAAATCTGGACCCTGAGGTTCCACCAAAAGAATGTAGAAATGCCTTACATTCAGAGGGCATACTTTGGGGTTTCTCAAGGATTGTACACCCTGTCCTCAGACCTAAATATTGTTAAATATTATGGTTTCCCAACTATTTGGCAACATAAAGTAGTTATACCTCAAAAACACTGCCAGAGAACAATTTCAAACCTAAAACAACTCCACCTGATTGACTGGGTTGGAAATTTATTGTCTAGATCACATACTGTCTATCCACACACGTTTAACAGAGCTTCTCAACTTCTATGCTAGCTCTGGAGGTTAACAGTGCAGCTGTAGAGGAAAAGATGTTCCTTTTCCTCAAGGATGTTACTACACAAATCATCGTTTGTGGATGTCCTAACAACAGTCTTCTGTTGGGATAGAAATGTAATAGATACAATGGAGAAGAAGAGGTAGGAGTGAGCAATATGCTAGTTGTATTTGAAGCCCTGAGAATGGGTGAAAATACAGAATGGGAAAGTGGAATAAGAGAGAATAAACTAAGGACCACAACACAGAGAATATGAAAATTAAAAAGAGATAAAATAAAAGATTTTAAAAAGGGCAAGCAGGGAAAAAAAAAGAAGGGCAAGCAGGGAAAAAAAAAAAAGAAGGGCAAGCAGACAGGATGTAGAACCAGTAGGGCTCATATCTGGGAGGCAAGGTTTAGTGACATGAGGACCGAAGTTTACATGCCATTTAGCAGCAAATTGTTCATTAGTGTCCTTGGTGAGGGTGGATGAGTGGGCACAATGGTAACAAAATCTAGATTTGGAGTGAGTGAAGGAGTGCGATGTGGGGAAGACTGTTTATGATCTTTTATGAAGAAACTTAGCTGTGAAAGGAATGATTGGGCTTTATGTAAGTAAAGGGAATAACGCTTCTTTCATTAACTAAAGCAGTGTAACAGTTATTTGCCCAGTTAACACTGATTTGCCCCATTCTTAGTCACAGCATCCCACTTATTCCAATTGACAACATACCCACTGAAAGAGAAGAGCTTCCAAACATCCTAACAGCTGTCAGTAACCAATAAGATAATAATCTGGTATTGCATGGGTTTTCTAGAATAACTCCTTAAGAACAAGGTGGATCACAGAGCAGAAGTTGCTGTGGGCCCTTCTGTTCTTTTCTTTCTTCTTTTTTTAAATCCTTTCCCTGCCCCTCCCCTTGCCTTGTACTGGTAACAGGCATCTTGGATAATGAGGTAAGATGAAAAAGGAAGCCAGTGCTAAGGATTTTGGAGTAGAAAGAGAAGAGATTGGGTACTTTGTGATGCCAAGATACCGCCAAACCAGCACTCAGGCCATCTACCTCCAGAGTTCTTTATGTGGAAGAAAATCTTTATTCTGTTTCACCCACCACAAATTCTGGCACAGTATCTACCAAATAATGCAGACACCCATCCCAAATTTTCAGGGCTCCCTGTAAGTCTTATTCCGGCCCTCCATTGAAAAAAATCAAGGTCATCAGATGCTAAAGCACTGAAACCCTGTCTTCGGGACTTCATTTCCCAATTATCTCAGTAACTTGGGTCCAAGGCACAGCATTGTAACCAGCCTGAGCTAACCTTGCCTTGTGCATCCTAACATCCCTTCTCTCTCCACTATAGGTAACATCTCCCCGTCTGTCCATTCTGGCCATAAAGATACCGAAATCTCTTATCTTTAACAACAACAACAACAACAACAAACACAAAAAATTCACAATCGTCCTTCCAACCCCACGGTAACTACTCTCCTACAAGTCTTTCCTGTCTCCCACGTGCAAAAAAAGTGGAGTCCGTGTATTCCAGCTTCTCCCTCAACCTGCCCACCTACAAGCGCACAGGCCACTCCTCCAGGTCCCCTGTCCCTCACTCTCCCAACCAATGGCGCCTTAACTGCCTGAGTCTCTGCTCCCCTGGTTTTTACTCGCCTCGGTGGGAAGCAGGCTGGAGCGCCCCTCCTTTGTGAATCGCCTGCACCGACCAGGCTGGCTTCCTCCTTCCTCTCTCCTTCTCCTTGGTCAGCTCCTCTTCCTGTGTCTGAGGCGTTAGGCCCGAGGGACACCAGGAGCTCAGAGGAGGTATCCTAAGCTGTCCTAACTGAACACACTCAAACGGAAGGGACAGTCTGGGAGAGCAAGAGGGACAGGGACTGCTCCATCCTCTGGAGGCACCGACACCCGGGCGTGCACACATTGGAGCTCGCATGGTGCAGAAAGCTCCACGCGAGTTTCTCCAGGTGCCTTCAGTCAGGGCAGCCCGGGGGCAGGCCTCGCCCGGAGCGCATGCGCGGGCCATCTGCGCAAGAGCGGCACCTGCGCAACAGGCAGCATGTGCCAATCAGGGTATGTAGGGGCGGGAGCCAGGGCACCAGGTGCCAGAGATTCTGCAGGTCACGGAAGTAGGTTTGGAGCAGATGGGTGTGTGGGGCTGCGGGTCCCGAGGGAGTGGAATGGACTGGATTGTGGGACTGGAGAGTGGGAGTGGGGGGTGGGGGTGGGTTGGGCCGTGGGTAAGGAGACGTTGGGCTCAGGGGATGGGCTCCTCCAGACTGGGGAGGAGGTGGTGTGGGGTAGGCATGCTGGCGGTGAGGCCAAAGACCAGTGCTTGCTTGCAGGCCGGGTCTTAGCCACTGCCCCGGGTGGAGCTCCTGGGCGCTGCCCGGGGCGCTCTAGGCGCCGTACAGCTTCCCCCTTGGCCTCCCAGGCTTCAGTCTTATTTTGCTGCTGCTGCTGCTCTGGGAGCTGAGACGCTTTGGCAAGATGCATTCCTGTCCATGGGCAGCACTGCTCAGGTCCTCAGTGCAGTGCAGCCCTGTGTCCCCCATCCCAGGCGAGTGGGAAGAGACGGTGAGGACCCTGCCACCACGCTTATGGTTCTGAAAGAGAACTAGGATGATTTCTCCCTTCATAGCAGCATACAGCGCTGAGTGCCACTGTCCTTTCCTAAATATGAACACCTGTTTTTCAACCTAGAAAATGAACTCCTTTTCAGAAAACAACGCACATTTTGAGGGCAGTAACGCCAGAAACTTTTTTTGTGTGCACGTCTTGGGCCAGCCGATTTACCCGAGTCCTTGGTATCAAAATCCCAGCTATAGTCCGTTCTGTGTTCCTAGGGCAGGTAAGAAGTCCAAGAAGCTCAGTGGGGTTAAGGACCCTCCCCCTCAAGCAATGTCTGAGGGTTTCTAATATCTTAAAATCCATGACTTCCCTTCCCTCACCCTGTACTGACGCAAAAGAGATTATGGTAGCACACAGGGCCAGCGTTTGAAGTTCACATTAATAGATTAAAATTTGAATTCTACCCATATGCCAGTTATTCTGCCAAATACTGGAAGTAGGTTCTCTCATTTGACCTCAACAGCTCCATGAGCTAGGTATTATTGTTTTCCTTGTTTCATAAATGAGAGAACAGAGGCTCAGAGTCCCAGACTGGCCCAGAGTTACACAGGAGTCAATTTTTACGTGGATTGTGGATTGGTATAGTAGCTAAGTCGTCAGTATTCCTAAGGTCATCTAGATTTTCTCTTGTGTTAACTTCTAGGTCTAATAGTTTCCACATTTTACATGGAGGTCTGTGGTCCATTTTGAGTTAATTTTTGTGAACAGTGTTTGTTGTAAGGTCTGTGTCTAGAATCACTTCTTGGCATGTGTGTGTCCAGTTGTTCCAGGAGAATTTGTTGAGGGGACTATCTTTGCTCCATTGTATTCTCTTTTGCTCCTTTGTCAAACATTGGTTGAGTACATTTATGTGGGCCTGTATGTGGGCTCTTTATTCTATCCTGTAAATGTATTTGTTATTTCTCATATGTTTGGTTGATTTCACCAGTGAGCCCTTCTGGGCCTGGCACTTTCTGTTCTGGAAGGTAATCAGTTATTGATTCAATAGATATAGGCCTTAATAGATTAACTTATTAGATATAGGCCTATACAAATGTCCATTATTACTTGTGTGAATCTGGCAATCTTTGCCTTTCAAGGAATTGGTCAAACAGTGTGGAGATTCCTTAAGAAATTAAAAATAGAGCTACCCTATGACTCTGCAATTGCACTACTGGGTATTTACCCCAAAGATACAGATGTAGTGAAAAGAAGGGCCATCTGTACCCTAATGTTCATAGCAGCAATGGCTGCAATTGCCAAACTGTGGAAAAAACCAAGATGCCCTTCAACAGACAAATGGATAAAGAAGTTGTGGTCCATATATACTATGGAGTATTATGCCTCCATCAGAAAGGATGAATACTCAAAAAAAAAAAAAAAGAAAAAAAAAGAAAGGATGAATACTCGACTTTTGTATCAACATGAACGGGACTGGAAGAGATTATGCTGTGTGAAATACGTCAAGCAGAGAGAGTCAATTATCATATGGTTTTGCTTATTTGTGGAGCATAAGGAATAACATGGAGGACATGGGGAGATGGAGAGGAGAAGGAAGTTGGGGGAAACTGGAGGGGGAGATGAGCCATGAGAGACTGTGGACTCTGAAAAACAATCTGAGGGTTTTGGAGGGGAGGGGAGTGGGAGGTTGGGTGAGCCTAGTGGTGGGTATTATGGAGGCACGTATTGCATGGAGCACTGGGTGTGGTGTAGAAACAATGAATTCTGGAACACTGAAAAGAAATTTTAAAAATAAATAAAAATTTTTTAAAAAAGGAAAAAAAAGGAATGGTCAATTTTGTCTAGGTTGTGGAATCTGGGAACAGAGTTCATAGTATTTCTTTTGTCTTTCCTAAGTTAGAGGCTAGATGATTGATTTTTAGATCTTTACACAGCACTGCTTTCGTGCCATCCAACAAATTTTGACAATAGTATTTTCACTTAGTCCTAAATATTTAGAACTTCTCAGATTTCTTCATTGATTCAGTGTTTCTTAGTAGTTATTTAATCTCAAAGTATTTGGGATTTTACAGTGATCTTTGTTTTTCTATATTCATTCAGTTGTAGGCTAAGTGCAGACACTGTATGATTAATATAATTTTTAATTTGTAAAAAGTGTTTTATGGGGGCACCTGGGTGGCTCAGTGGGTTAAACTGCTGCCTTCGGCTCAGGTCATGATCTCAGGGTCCTGGGATCGAGTCCCGCATCAGTCTGTCTGCTCAGCAGGGAGCCTGCTTCCCTCTCTTTCTCTCTCTGCCTGCCTCTCTGCCTACTTGTGATCTCTGTCAAATAAATAAATAAAATCTTTTTAAAAATGTTTTATGGTCCACAGTGTAATCTGTCTTGATGAATGTTCCATGTGGGTGTGAGTAGATGTGTATTCTGTTGGATGAAGTAATATGTGTGGATGTCAGTTATTTCTAGTTGGTTGAGGGAGGTGTTGTGTTCGATTGTCTTTGCTGCTTTTTTTACCCACTACATCTGCCTTATTTTGATAGAGGAGTGTTAACGACTCGCAAGAGGAATGGTGGATCACTCGATTTCTTCTTGTAGTTCTATCAATTTGCCTCCCATAGTTTCACCCCCTGTTAAGGGCATACACTTTAGGGATTGTTATGTTTCAGTGGAGAATTGATGTTTCATGTGATGCCACTATTTATCCCTGATCACTTTCCTTGCTCTGAAGTCTGTTCTGAGAGAAATAAAACTTGTCCACTTTCTTTTGATTAGTATTAGTGTGATATTTCTTTCTCCATGTATTTATTTGTCATTCCTGTCTTCATATTTATTTATTTTTAAAGATTTATTTGTTTATTTTTGAAAGGGGGAAGTAGCAAAGGGAGAGAGAGAAAGAGAGAGATACTCAAGCCAACTCCATGCTGTGTGTGGAGCCCAACACGGGGCTCGATCCCATAACCCTGAGATGAACCTGAGCTGAAATCAAGAGTCAGAAGCTTAACCGACAGAGCCATCCAGGCACCCCTCCTGTCTTCATATTTAAAATGAATTTTTTGTAAACAAAACAATTTTTTGTTAACATCACAGTATATCTTGTGATGTTTTCTTGATTGCCAGGCATTCTGTACTGGATAAAAGGAAATGCTTTAAACAGGCCTTTAGTAATGTGTTAAGTTGTGGAGGTGGGACAGAGATCGCTTTCTTTCTCCCATTGGGTAGGGAAGGTTTAGGGTGGGTTTTTAGGGGGGTTCCCCCCCACCCCCACCCCATGTCAATTAGGCTGTAGTTAACTAGCCTCTTCTGAGGTATGACCTTGCCAAGAATAGACTTTTCCTGGCATGTGTCACAATGCCTCCTCGTTCCCACTCTCCTTGTGGGAAGCACAGGGGATTTTTCTCCTAAATTTACTGTGAGAAATTAGTTGAGCTACTGAAGATAAAACTCAGAAAAGCAAAGGGTCCCCTTCAAGTTTTTAACTCTCAGATGTGTTGACCCTGAGCCCGCAATTTGTCAGTAGCAGTTTCTATTTTCCCTACCCTACTACTAGTTCCCATAGAATTTTTATCTCCTGGATTTTGTTCCAGTAAATTACGCTTGTTTGCATTCACATATCTCTCCAACTTTGTGGGTAGCACTTTGCCCTGTAATCTGCTGCAAAGGATCTGAGAAGTGTTCTTGATTTATTTTTCAGTTCAGCTTTTTATTTTGTTTGGATTAAGTGACTTCCAAGCTTCTTACACAACCAGAATCCAGCATCTACCAGCTTTTAATGTTAATTACATATGCAGTACACCATGCTGTACGATTGAAAAAGAGGGCTGAATTTATGCATTAAGTGAGATACAACATTTATCTTTCACTGTCCGACCTATTTCTCTTAAGAAAATGCCCTCAAAGTCCATCTCTTGTCACAAAGTGTGGGATTTGTATTTTTTTTTTATCCTTTCCTTCTTTTTTTTTCTTTAAGATTTTCATGGCAGTTGGAAGGGAGTATGGAAAGAGGATGTCCCAGAAAAGTGAAGAGTAGTCGGCCTGTGGGAGAACCTACATATAACTAGAGCCTGCAGGCTTAGGGGGAGAGTGAGATGAGAGAGTGACAAATCACCTTTTGGGATCCTAAGGAATGTGCTCATTGTTCCTCATTTCCTCACTGGCAGTGACAGGCCCTTCAACTACATTCCCTGGAGTGAAGGACTAGAACTGGATTAGAAAGATAATTCTAGTAGTAGTATGGATCATTAATCTATGGTATATCAGGGAGTTGGGTCAAGAAATTGACTAGTAGTTACTGAGGTAAAAATGTGGGAGAAAACTTGAAGTCCTTTGCATGGTAATGGAAGGGGGAAGGTATTAAAGAATAGCCATAGATTTTGCTGACCCGTGAGGGGAAAGAAAAAACCCCAACTCTAACCTCTATGCTTTTGTAGTGGGTGACTGATAGAGTACTGTGACAGGGACCTGCTATTAAAGTATTTTGTTCCAATGTTTGATACAGTGCAACATGTATGGTGGGAAGTTGTGTCTGTCTGTAGTTACATGAACTTCATTCTGTTGACTTCTAACCTCTGTAGACCATGTTGAAGTCCAAGCTGAGACTTGTTTGCTTCCTTTCAATAAAGGAAGAAATCCATGAGCATGTATGCATAAATGCTTATTGGACCTTAGGCCAGGTCCAAGAAGCATTTTGGCGCATTCCAACAGCGAAATTTACTTCATAAGGTCAACCTCACCATATTGAGTAAATTGCTTGCTCAATGCAGATCTCAGTTAACTATTGCTTTTATAGACTTAGAAGTTTTATCTTTGTCAATTGTATAAGTCTGTCCTGCGAAATCAAATGCCATTCCCCACATGAATTTGTATGACAGAAATGTGTCTGGCATTATTGGCACCATTGCCCTGTTTACTTCTGAAGACTGGAAAACTGGAAGACTGAAAATGGGTCTGTGAATGAGTAGTGCTGAATAAAAAGGTTTAGAAAGGCCTGTACAGGGCACCTGGGTGGCTCAGTGGGTTAAGCCGCTGCCTACGGCCCAGGTCATGATCTCAGGGTCCTGGGATCGAGTCCCGCATCGGGCTCTCTGCTCAGCAGGGAGCCTGCTTTTCCCTCTCTCTCTGCCTGCCTCTCTGTCTACTTGTGATCTCTCTGTCAAATAAATAAATAAAAAATCTTTAGAAAGGCCTGTACATACAAAGAACTTTTGTTCTTCTTTGCTTTATAAGAGCTGACATAATTATTCTTTCCTCAGCCACAGCAATCCTAAATTACCCTTACTGGGTGTAGGTCTCTCTGAAAAAGAGTCACCACTAAGTAGGGGTGATTCATAATACACTGATTATCTGATGGCCTGGCGACCATCCCATCAGAACAGATGCCTGCCCTCTTGGTGAAGGAAGGTTCTGGAGGCCCCATGATTCTGGTAACTGCCCTTTCCCTTGTCAAATCATGAGGATATCCAGGGAGAAGTGGGGGCCAGTAGCTACCAACTGGCATTGAAAACACTGCATATTTGACCAACTGGTGTGGTCAGCTGGCTGCGTCCTGGCTGAATGCTGTGACTGGCTGCAGGAGACCGAGTGGCTAACTACTGTGTTCTCTTCATAGGTTTCAGAAATGGAAGTCTGTATTTCCCATATTCAGTGATACTCAGTGAGTCTCCTGGCTTCCTCATCTCTCAGTCGCCATTGCCCACTGCCCTTAACTGAAGACCCATGTTTTGTAACACAGCACAGTTCCGGCAGTGTAGTGGCTATGGAAAGAAAACGAAGACAAAAGAGACTCAGACTGAACCTCATCAGGCTGAAAATATGACTCAGAAACAAGACACCCACTCAGAAGGTGATGTGACCAGTATCCCAACTTCTAATAGTGACACAGAAACTGAAAACATTCCTCAAGCAAAAGATGGGGTTTTGTCTTCTGTTGCCCAGAAGCAGCAGCTACATGGTGAGAGCCCTTCTCCTAACACCATACATAGAGCATCACCTCAAGTAAACTATGCATCTGAGAAAGGGAAAATGGGGCTAGAGCAATGCAAAAGATCCCCTGTAACACAGTTGTGGAAGACTTTGAAGGAAACTATCCATTTGTATGACCGGGCTTACGGTAAAGCCATGCCAGACATCATGGTGCAGCACAGTGGGATTTCACAGAGTTCTCGGGAGAGTAGAAGTGTGCTTCATAACCGTCACGAGGGTGCAGATGGCGTTATGTGTAAAGATGAAAAAAGCACTCTGTGGTCGGAACAGTGTCATGGTATAAGACATAATGAGGTGGTAAAGTCGGGCTCCATCATGGACATGAACTTGGGTAAAGAGAAAGACTATGCAGCTGTTCTCCAATTCCTGTCCTCTCCAGATGAAGCAAAAGACAGAGATGAAATCCAGGATACTCTGAATTCCAGTCTGTGCCAGTCTTCTGGAGATGGCGATAAGCTCCAGCAGGAAAGGCCAGTCTGCTCCAGCAATAAAGCCATGGAGGACCTGAGCCTAGAGTTCAAAACCCGGAGTCCCATTCACTTTGGGGAAAGCATGACAGGCAACGGTAGTGGGGGCCGTGGCTTCCCTGTGAAGGTGGGCAAAGGTGAAGTTGTAGAGAGCAACAGCTACCCTGAGAATTATGTCCTCCCCCCTCCCTCCCTCGCCCAGTTCAGCCATGTTGGTGAAGGCATTCAGTGCGATGTGAGCCAGTGGCAGGATGCAGAGCATGAGAAATCTCCTGAGTCCTCACCAGAGAGCAGAAAGGCAACAGAAGAATTCAGATGTGGAGAACTGGAAGAGGTGGTAGAGTGGAACAGCTGCTCAAAGTATGTGTCTAGCTCTGCCTGGTTGGCCCAGATGAATAGCAGGCGGGTAGATGAAGGGATTCAGTGTGGTAGGAGCTGGTGGCAGGATGCACAGCTGGAGAGATCGCTTGAGCAAATGCCTTCCAACGATGAAGAGTCATCTCCAGATTGCAAAACTAAGGGACCACAGAGAAGGACCACTAGGAATGGTGAGACTGAGCACAGATGAAGAAGAAATGACCATGAAAGATGAGATTGAGGAGGAGGATCATGAGAACTTCAAAAAGTGTGCAAAGATTAAAAAAACTATGAAAGGCAGGAAGCAGAAATCCCTGAGCAACATCTCAAGTGGGAAAACAGTCTATTTATTGAAGAAAAATGGTGCCTTGAACACCGTACTTTCCAATGATTCAGAAGACTATGATTTGGAAGAGGAAGCTGAAGATGAAGTGTATGAGATAGAATGCCTCTTGGAAGAAGTTAGTCCATTGGGCTGTGTGATGTCTTCCAAAGGGAGGATTTATCGTGAGGTTGTCAGGATCATCAGGATGCCAGCTGAGTGTTCTCTCCCTCCCCAGCTTATTGTGTGGTGCACCAGAAGAAAGTACAGGTTAAAGCCTGGAGAATACAAGAGCATCCCTGTGGTGTGCAAAGTGACAGGACAGGATGGCAGGTTCCAAGGGGAACATACCATGGCTGTAGAGGAGGGATTGGAGTCCAAGAGAGCCTTTCCCAAGCCCTGAGAATGTAAGTGACTAATGGACTCATCCCGTTTTGTTGTCTGTGGTGGTTCCATATTGGGTCCTGGATGCAAAGGCAGCCATAGATCAATAGTATTTCTTTGGGGCACCTGGGTGGCTCAGTGTGTTAAGCCTCTGCCTTCGGCTCAGGTCATGATCTCAGGGTCCTGGGATCAGCGCGGCATTGGGCTCTCTGCTCGGCAGGGAGTCTGCTTCCCTCACGCCCCGCCTGCCTACTTGTGATCTCTGTCTCTCAAATAAATAAATAAAATCTTTGAAAAAAACTATTTCTTCATTTTGGAGGTATGTTCTTAAACAAATGTAGGTGCCCATGTTTGTAGGATTGGGAGAGATCCCAGGTTTGAGATCCTGCATTCTAGGAAACTGATGTAATTTGGAACAAAGAGCTGTAGGAGTTGATGGAAAGCTGGGTGGTGATAAAGGTCAGGAGGGTTGAGAGAGAAGAGTCACGGACATAGAGCTAGGTGGAGTTGCGGAGAAAGGGCAGCCCATGTGGAGGCGGTGAACTTTGATACAAATTTGGGGGCTGTGGTTTGGAGTGAGAATGGAGACAGTAGCATGAGCTCGATTGGGTAGCCAGGAGAGGTCAAGTGTGTTCCAGGGATTGAGTCTGAGAAGAGTCAGCCAGAAGGGAGACCTGTGACGAGTTGGGCAAGGGGGTCTAAGCAGAATGGGCTAAAATAGCAGAAATTTTCCTTTTGAGATTTTTGTCCTGTAGGCAGTAAAGAGGTGCCCAAAGCAAACTGAATAGAGAAGGGACAGGAAGAAATGTGCTCTAGGCCTCTTCAGCTGGCAGTATAGTGGAGGAGGAATTTGAAGCATGTCTATATGGCTGGAACCCCTGTATAAAGTCAGTTTAACTGAACATTGCATATAAAGGGTCCTAACTCATATGGGAGTAAAAGATAAAATCTAAGAGAATCCATTAACAAAACTGATTCTTTAAGAAAAAAAAAAATGGTTAGAGGGGCACTTGGGTGTCTCAGTCAGTTAAGCGTCTGCCTTTGGTTCAGGACATGATCCCAGGGTCCTGGGATTGAGCCCTGCATTGGGCTCTCTGCTCAGCAGGAAGCCTGCTTCTCCCTCTCCCTCTGCCTGTTGCTCTGCCTGCTTGTGCTCTTTCTCTATCTCTCTGTCAAAAGAAATAAAAAGGCTGGGGTTTGAACTTGTACCTAGAGAAAATGATAACATCCATGGACAAGTAAGCTTGGGAAAAGAAGTTGTCTTGCTTTACTCTTGGTTGTCAGTGGGAGGACCGGATTAGTAGGTCATGCACACCTGGTTGAAGCTTGAGTTTGGATCACCCTGTGGTTAGGGAGGGGGCTCAAAAGAGTGGGAAGGGCCCAAAGTAGAGCCTGGGGGATGATTATACCTTGGGAGCAAAAATGAGATAAAGCAAGTAAGTGACGAATGGGAAGCATAAGGACCCCTGGGGAAATTTAATTAAGTTCCAGCCTTAGTTTCTTTCTTTCTTTCTTTCTTTTTTTTAAAGATTTTATTTATTTATTTGGCAGACAGAGACCAGAAGTAGGTAGAGAGGCAGGCAGAGAGAGAGGACGAAGCAGGCTCCCCGCTGAGCAGAAAGCCGGATGCGGGGCTCGATCCCAGGACCCTGGGATCATGACCTGAGCCGAAGGCAGAGGCTTTAACCCACTGAGCCACCCAGAATCCCCACCTTCAGTCTTCTTAAAGTCTTATTTGCCTCTGCTCTCATTTCCTATCGGTGTGTAGGATGTTTTTTTCCATTCTATCACAGCCCTGTGAAGAAGATAACTTCAATTTACTCTTGGTTACACAGTTAAGATTGTAATTTTCAGGCCGAATGGTCTAGGTTGTGTCTACTACTGTTTGCTTTTTTTTTTTTTTTCAAATGATTGTTTTTCTGGACTATAGAATGATAACAGTATCTTGAATGGTAGATTTTTCTTGAAAGATGTTTGTTTTTTTGTTTGTTTGTTTTGAAGGATGTTTTTTGATTTCTCTTTTGCTTTTAAGCAACTTAGGTAATTTAATGTATGAGTGCCTTCTTCCCTCAGGTAACTAACAGATGGAAAACCAAGGTACCTTACAAATTTCAAACAGATTCAAGGCAGATGCTCTCTACCTGTACAGCAGGTAGAGAGGTTGGTATCTATCTTGTGTCCAGTTTGGGTATCTCATGATTGGCTTTTAGGACTTTGTTTGGGGTTTCCTAGTCAGTGTATGTTCTGCCCTCCAAAAACTAACACTGCTTGTGGGCAGTGAAAAAATGGCAGCATTTTGACTGGGTAACAGACCTGTAGTTGCATAGATCTTAGCTTACAAGTTGATTGGAGCCAAAGCCTTTCAGTTCTGTGGAATTGTATTTTTGTGCTAATTTTCCACACTTAATTCCCAGAGCTGTTAATGGTAGTCTCTTGTGGGTTATATGGGATTTTGTAAATTATCCTGGTGGCTTCACTTAAAGTGTCCCAGTTTAGAGGTGGCATGGCTGGGTACTGGAATTTCAGGTTCTCCCTTTAGGGGCTTGGTAGCTTAAGCGACAGGCTCACCTTCAGACTTGAGTTTTGGTGTTGAGTATCCCTGCCACACCTTCAACCCCTAGGCCTGGGGTGTCAGGAAGTAAGTGGTTCCTGACCTTTTAAAGGCCATCTTGCCTTGCAGTGGTTATACAGGAAGTCTGATAACCAAGGCAAAAATTTCGTGACCTTCTACCTTCTCCTAAAGATGGAAACTAACAATGTTTGTAATGATTCTCTGTGGAGCTGGAGTCTGTTAATTTAAAGAAATGTATTATTCCATTGTTATTTCAGAGGAATGAAATTGCTGAGTCTCAGCTACATAATAGAAGAACTAAATAGTGCATCATCATGATGGCTTAAATTCCCTTGATTTAAACTGATAAAGCAATTATACCAACAAAAAGAAAATGTGATATTGCAAAGCCTTTCATTAAATTAAAAGGCATTTAAAAGGTATTTAAAAATGAATTAAAAGGTAAAAAAAAAAGCAAATAAATTCAATTGCATGTGTGTGTGATTCTTAAGCATTTTCTTTGCCTCTCAAAATGGCCACATCACTGGTAACACCACCAATAGAGTTGGATGATTCATGAATACTTCTGCCATATATATTACTGTCTTACAATCTCCAGGGACCTTTAAATATGGGGAAAAGGATGGTGAAATTGATGATGAAATAAAGAGATAAAGAATTCCCCATAAACAGGAACTACCCTGCGTATGGTGAAGGTACCTCACTCATTTTGTATAAATGGAAACCAGGCATAAAGTAGGTTCACTGATGGATATATCCAGGGGTTGTTTGTACTAGTGTCTTCTGTAGTTCCATCCATTGTACTCCTTGAAACAAAGAAAACTTTAGGGAAAGAGTTTTTTTATGCTTTTAAAACCTAAGACCTAGATGGTCAACTTGTAATCAATAGTGTCTCTATAACTGGTAGAGTTTACATCTGACTGGTAACAAAAAGATTTATATGTGGCTAAAGACTTCCTATATTTGAAAGGACAATGCATGGTAGCATTTGTGGTGTTGCAGATGTGGGATTTTATTGGTGTGTGACCCGTAATGCCTCTCTGGAGGCATATATGAATATACATGGATGGCACCAGCCAGTGTTGTCTCTACATTAAGCTGTGTGAACCTATACTTCCTGTATTTGTAACTCCTTATACTCACATAACACTTCTGTAGAGAGCATGGTGAAATACAAAATGTGATAGCCATGCTGTGGAGGGAAACAGAAGAGTGTTCCAAGGCTGTTTTTACGTAAAGGTGTAGGACTTTGCATTATTCCCAGCTCAGGACTGCTTTAACTCCAACCCTGTCCTGTATCCCCACCTATGACTGGATAAGGTTTTCTGCTTATACCCAGTGTGCTGTTTTCACTTTCATGACATGACACATGGAGTAGCAGGTGTACTTGTCGCTCCTTTGAATCATGGTGTACATTTTTTGTGCAATTGATAATTGCTATACCTTCTATGGTATATCCCCATTATGTAGTTATTTCTTTTTTAAGATATTATTATTATTATTATTATTATTATTGACAGAAAAAGCAGGAGCACAAGCAGGGGGACCGGGAGAGGGAGAAGCACGCTTCTTGCTGAGCAGGGAGCCTCATGTGGAGTTTGATCCCAGGACCCTGGGATCATGATCTGAGCAGAAGGCAGATGCTTAACTGAGCCACCCAGGTGCCCCTATGTAGTTAATTTTTTAGATATCTACTAGAGATAACCATTTTCTATGTCTACCCCACCATGCACGATTGCATCATGTCTGCTACATGTCAGAGCCTTTGACTTCACCACAATGCCCTCTGCATCCCCTTGCTCTATAAAATCTGGGGACTAAAGTCTGGACTTTATGGAGAATAGTTGTGTAGATGCCTGGATTGTTCCCCATCTGATCCCTCATCAGTGAATTACCCTAAATAAAATTGTAAACTGTATGGAGTTGCTTGCTTTGTTTTCTGGTTTCAAACTGTCTTCTCAATTGGCAGAGTAATTTACTGTCCCTCCTCCATCTAACACCACGTGTGGGATTGGGCCTGCGGTTCATGAGTAGGTGGACACAAATGGTGCAGTATGGTGTCCACTGGTACTTCCAAGTCCTGTTCCATCTGGAGAATCTATCCACCAATATGTCTTTCAGTGTGTTGGAGGGTGAGGATATAACAGGGAGCATTCTCTGAGCCCTCAACAAGTTTCCAGATTAGCAGGCAGTCAGGCAAGGAAATAGTCACTTTAGAGTGCGCTAGGTGCCTTAGTATTGAGAAACACACAGGAGCAACAGCTGAGAGCTTTTGGGAGGGATTGGGCCAGGCTTGTGACTCAGAATTGAGGTGACTGGTAGCACCATCTTTAGAGTAAAAATAAGCTGAAGGTATTTTTCTTGAGAGCCAATGGAATGGTGGAGTGCCCACAGGACATCAAAGTGAATAAGTCTAGGGCCCAGGAGAGTGTTCATCAGAATATTGATACTTTAAACCATAAGAGTCACAGCGAGTAGAAGAGTGAAGAGAAAGTCTAAGCCAGAACTGTGAGAAACGTTGCTATTTAAAGAGTTATACCAGGGGCGCCTGGGTGGCTCAGCGGGTTAAAGCCTCTGCCTTCAGCTCAGGTCATGATCCCAGGGTCCTGGGATCGAGCCCCGCATCGGGCTCTCTGCTTGGCTGGGAGCCTGCTTCCTCCTCTCTCTCTCTGCCTGCCTCTCTCTCTGCCTACTTGTAATCTCTATCTGTCAAATAAATAAATCTTTAAAAAAAAAAAAAAAAAAAAAAAAGAGTTATACCAGAGGGTGAGCAGGAGCAGCCAATGAGATGGTTACATTAGAGCTCTGGAAAGGTGTCATGAAATCCAGTTGCTAAGGATCTTTCATGAAAAAGTGGTCAACAATGTCAAATGCTAAAAAAATTAAGAAAGGACTAGAAAGAATTTGTTAGATTTGATAATAATTGCAATACTGGTGCTCCTAGCAAGAGCGCTTCCAGAGATGTTATGGACTAAATTATGTCCCAAGCTTCATACGTTGACGTCCTATCACCCAGTGTGACTACATTTGGAGAATAGGACCTTTAAGGGAATAATTAAGGTTAAGTGAGACCATAAGATCCAAAAGAACTGTTCTTATAAAAGAGCAAGTGTTGGGAGCCACAAGGCCTGGTCAAGGGCATTGCCCCACTAGGTTAAGGTTTGATGCAGGCCGAATCCTGCCGAGAGCCGGATTAGCCTGGCAGATAACCATGGTCTGATAGTCTCTTGCCTTTTTCTCTGATCCCTGTATCTCTTTCAAATAAAGAGCCCCTTGTTAATCTGCCGCAAACATCTCTCAGACTTGTGGGCTGGAGCAACTTCAAGGAGGTAAATTATTCTGTACCTAGGATACTGGAGAACTTTAGATGTGTACTGTGATAGACGGTTTCCTCCCTAGGATGATGTTTGTCCAATGCTTTCCCAAGCCGAGCCATTGAAATACACCCTGCCTCCTGCAAAGGTAACACCTTCTCGTTCCTACTTCTCTCCTATATACTTAGTTCCTCCAGATAGCTTCTCATTTTCCATGAACCTACATCCTGTTTTTCTGCAGTTCCTTATTATCTAGTTCATCAGTAAGCTTCTCCATTTCCATTAACCTATATCCTGTTTTCCTGCAGACCCCAGAGTAAGTTACCAAAAAGCACATATTTGTGCTACCTCCCATGGCTTTCTGAGGGACATGAGTACTCAAGAAGCAAGACCCTGTCCCCCATCCCTGGTGCCAGTCTGTACCCATTATAGCTTAACTAGAATAACATGTACTGAACAAAGAGAAATTATCTGATGAGTGTTTGAGTCCCTTGATGTCCTTGATGTAACCCCCTACCCTAAGTAAACTGCCTATATTAGAAGCTCTAAAATCAGAATAAAGATGGAGATGCCTGACTACAGACCAGAACTCACTGTGTGGCTCTCTCATTCCTCTTGCCAACACTGCCCCTCCTTTGGGGATACCTGGACCTGCCGAGGCTGGACCCCGGCAAGCAAGAGCTAACAGGGTACTCTGTGTGGGCATAGAAGAAAGGCCAAGTGAGGGCTCAGAAGGCAGCGGTCTACAAGCAGGAACAGTCCTCTCACCAGAAATCAATCTACTGGCACTTTAATGTGGAACTTTTAGTTTCCAGAACTGTGAGAAAATCTATTTCTGTTGTTTAGGCACCCATTCTGTGGCATTTTGTTATGGAAGTTCAAGTGTGCTAATCTAAGAGGTATATTCAAGAGCATGATGGGTAAGGGAAAAAAAGTATATAAAGAGAGAAAATATAATTGATCTTTGAACACAGAGGTTAGGGTGTCAACCCCCTGCTCAAAAATCTGAGTATATCCTTACTACCCCCAAACTTCTAATAGCCTACTGTTGACTGAAAGTCTTAACAGGTAACATGATTGATGAACATGTATTTTGTATGTTGTATGTATTATACACTGTATTCTTACAATAAAGGAAGTTAAAAAGTGGTAAAATAAGAGAAAATACGCTTACTCTATTGAAAAAATCTGCATATAAGTGGACCCACAGAATTCAAACCCATGCTGTCACGGGTCAACTGTATAGGTAATTCTTTCAAAAAACTGCTCAAGCAGTGACTCCCAACTGAGCTGTTTCCTTACATTTTATTTATTATTAAGCCATTTTATTGAGGTATGATTGATATACAACTTGATGCATTTGGAGATAAGCGTATACCTATGAAAATACTTCCCACAGTCTATGCCATAAACCTTCAAACATTTGTTCCTGCATGCACACATGCTCTCTCTCTAGTTCCCTCCCTCCTTCTCTCTCACTCTCTTTATAACTCTTTCTATATATTTATATATATGTAAAACTCACTCTCTCTATATATGTATAAAACTACATATATAGAGCAAACATAAGATCTTCCTTCATAAAATATTAAGTATGATATAGTATTATTAATTGTTGACACTATGCTGTAGTCAATTTCTAGGACTTACTTATATAAATAAAACGTCTTACTCTTTGACTAATACCTTCCCGTTTCCCAATCACCTTAGCCCCTGGGAACTACCATTCTATCATCTTGTTTCTATGTGTTTGACTATTTTAGATTCATGTAGTGTCATGTAGTATTTATCCTCCATGTCTGGCTTATTTCAGTGAGCATAAAGTCCTCCTCTTTCATCCATGTTGTCACGAGCTGTAGGATTTCCCTTTTTTTAATGGCTAAATAATACTACATTGTGTTTACCCATTTATCTGTTGATGGACATTTTTGTTGTCTGCATGTCTTGGCTATTGTGAATCATGCTGCAGTGAACATGGGAGTGCAGTACCTCTTTAAGATAACTGATTCTAATACCTTGGATATATACTTAGACTTGGGATTAGTAAAAAATAATTCTATTTTTAAATTTTTGAGGAACTGCCATACTGTTTTTGGTAGCAACTTCACCCATTTACATTGCCACCAATAGTGTACAAAGGTTCTCTTTTCACCACATCCTCAGCAACATTTATTATCTTTTTTGTAATAGCTATCTTAACAAGTATGAGATGATATCTTATTGCGCTTTTGATTTGCATTTCATTAACCTCATCAGTGATTTTTTTTTTCTTACGTACTTGATGGTTCTTTGGAGAAATGTCTATTCAATTCCTTTGTCTATTTTTATTTTTTTAAATTTTATTTATTTATTTGACAGCACAAGCAGGCAGAATACCAGGCAGAGGGAAGGGAAGAAGCAGGCTCCCTGCCGAGTGAGGAGCCCAACACGGGGCTTGATCCCAGCACCCTGGGATCATGACCGGAGCCAAAGGCAGTTGCTCAACCAACTGAGCCACCCAGGCGCCCCTCCTTTGTCTATTTCTAAAATCAGCTTGTTTTCTTGCTATTGAGTTGTAGGAGTTCTTTATGTATTTTGTATATTAACCCTTTATCAGAGATATGGCTTGTAAATATTTTCTCCCATTCCATAGATTGCCTCTTCATTCCAATTGTTCATTTGTTGTGCAAAAGCTTTCTTAGTTTGATGTGTTGGTGTCACATCCAAGACCTCAGTGTTAAGACTAATGTCAAGAAACATTTTCTTAGGGGTGCCTGGGTGGCTCAGTGGGTTAAGCCTCTGCCTTTGGCTCAGGTCATGATCCCAGGGTCCTGGGATTGAGCCCCACATCGGGCTCTCTGCTTGGCGTGGAGCCTGCTTCCTCCTCTCTTTCTGCCTGCCTCTCTGTCAAATAAATAAATAAAATCTTTTTTTAAAAAACGCTTTTTCCTATATTTTCTTATAGGAGTTTTATAGCTTCAGGTCTTAACATTATCTGTTTATCTATTTATTATTATTACTACTATTATTTTTTAAGTAAACTCTATGCTCAATATGGGGTTTGAACTCATGACCCTGAGATCAAGCATCACATACTCTACCAGCTGAGTCAGCCAGGTGCCCCTTAGGTCTTAACATTTAAATATTTACTCCATTTTGAGTTGATTTTTGTGTAGTATAAGGGTCCAGTTTTATTCCTTTGTGTATAGATATTTTTTTGTTGTCACAAGTGAGGAGTGGTAGTGCTAGAGGTGTCTAGTGGGTAGAGGCCAGGAATGATGCTAAATATCTTACAGTGCACAGAATAGGCCCCCACAAGTAGATTTAGTCTCTAAAATAAGTAGGGCCAAGGTTCAGAAACCCTGATGTAGGAGTGTCTACCTGGCTCAGTGGGTAAAACATGCAACGCTTGATCTTGGGGTTACAAGTTTGAGCCTTCCACTGGGTATAGAGATTACTTTAAACATAAAAATTTTTTAAAAAATTTATTTATTTGACAGAGAGAGAGAGAGATCACAAGTAGGCACAGAGGCAGGCAGAGAGAGAGGAGGAAGCAGGCTCCCTGCGGGGCAGAGAGCCCGATGCGGGGCTCGATCCCAGGACCCCGAGATCATGACCTGAGCCGAAGGCAGCAGCTTAATTCACTGAGCCACCCAGGCACCCTAAACATAAAATTTTTAAGGGGCTTCTCGGTGGCTCAGTCAGTTGAGTGTCTGATGCTTGGTTTTTGCTCAGGTCATGACCCTGTGACTCAAGGGATTGAGCCCCAAGTTGGTCTCCATGCTTGGTGGGGAGTCTGCTTGAAGATTTTCTCCCTCTGCCCCTCTTATTGAAGAGGAAAATTACCTTGAGCAGGCCCAGGCCAGGAGGCCTCAGAAGATGGAAAGTTACTGACAATAATCTAGAGAAAACCAAAGCCCTACTGGGAGCAAGAGATAAACAGCAGTTTCTGCTTCTTCTTCTTCTTTTTTTTTTTTTAAAGATTTTATTTATTTATTTGACAGATAGAGATCACAAATAGGGAGAGAGGCAGGCAGAGAGAGAGAGAGGAGGAAGCAGGCTCCCCGCCAAGCAGAGAGCCCGATGAGGGGCTCGATCCCAGGACCCTGGGATCATGACCTGAGCGAAAGGCAGAGGCTTTAACTCACTGAGCCACCCAGGCGCCCCCAGTTTCTGCTTCTTTAATCAGGCTTCCGGCCACAGGCTCTTTGCACTACTGTTCCTGCCTAAAGCAATCCCTGCTCCCCCAGTTTAAACCCACCTACCAGCAGTCAGCATAGCCCGTGGAACCTGACTGTCTGCAGTCCCCTATAAAAGCTCTATAACCCCATTCCCCAGGCCCCAGAACTTCGAGTATGAACTCATCTGGGTCTACCAACATAAAATAAATCCGAGTTCTCCCACTTCTCTGAGGATTACTTGGTCTCTTGCTGGTCTGATTATTTTCCGCAACATCCTGACTCATTCACCCCAACCCCACAAAATAAATCTTAAAAAAAAAAAAAAACAAAACCCAAAGCAAAATTCCTACTGTAAAGGAGAGGAAAGAGCTAAACAAATAGGGATCAAGGGAGTATTTTTTTTTTTTTTTTAAGGGATGAAAGAGCCTTTAGGTTATAGTTGCTCTTGGGCAGGGAAATGGACCTCTTTAGATGAGCTAAAAGGTTTTGAAAATTGGTACAGACTTTCTTGGAGAGTAATTTGGTAGTATGTGTGAAAATTAAAATATGCAACTCCACTATTACTGGGCTATTCTTTTGAAATACACACCCATGCACACTAAAATATTTATTGCTAGATTTTCATTACAGTGTTTGTGGGAAGGTGAAAGATTTTGGAACCAATCCAATGTGTGAATTCTCAGGACACCAGCAGTGTGTCCTACAGTTTAACTTAATTCTGATACTAAATACCTGGAAAGACATATCAGATTCCACAGGTTAGGGGCTCAGTCCTTCGAGATTGCCCCACCCCTCTTCAACTGTCACCCAAAAGCCCAGATTATCACCTATGCTTCTGACAGACAGACTATAGTTTGGAGGTTCCAATGCCCCCTGCTTTGGGTTCGATTAATTTGTTTAGAGCAGCTCAGAGAACACACAGAAACATTTTACTTACTAGATTATTGGCTTATTATAAAAGGATGTAACTCAGGAACCAGATGGAACAGGTGCTTAGGGCAAAGTATGTGGGAAGGGGTAAGGAGCTTCTATGCCCTGTTCAGCTGTGCCACTCTTCCAGGACTTCCATGTATTTACTCTTCTGGAAGCTCTCCAAACTAGAGGCTCCATATTACATGGGGATAATTGATTAGATCATTGCCCATTGGCGATTCGTTTGTTCCAGCCCTTTTACCCTTCCCTGAAATCAGGAGGGGGAAGGGTGGGACTGAAAAATTCCTGATGCTGTACATGGTTGGTACCCCTAGCAACCAGTCCCCACCGTTAGGTGTTTTCTAAAATTCACCTCAGAAACATAAACCAGTTGTGGTGAAAAGGGGCTTGTAGTAACAAAACACCCATTTTTGCCTTTATGGCTCTGAAGTGATTTCAGAAACTGGGGATAGGAGACCAAATATTTAAAAAAAAAAAAAAAAAGAAAAGATGCTCTCATAGCTCTCCTCAGTCATGAAATTCCAAGTGTTTTGGGGAGATGTGAACCAGAAACTATGGATAAAGACCAAACATGTACAAGAAATATATTGGTCATCTGAATGACCATGTAGGGGATCAAGGGCAGGCTGCCCCAAATGGGTCACTTTAACATGCATATTATTTTGAGTTAAAAGCAAAATCAGGGAAAGTTCTTTAACACCTCCCCACCCACCAACTGCCTGCCTGTACCAGGAAGAGCGCTATTAAAGTTTCCTCTTTATCTACTTATTTGTATACTAGGGCAGCCTTTATTTTCCAAACATCTCTCCCCTCCCTGCTAATGTCTTGCTCAGTCCCTTACTCCTCTCCTGAGCTCTTGTAATGTCTGAAATTTCATATGTAGGAAACTATATTTGATTTTCTCTTGTTGTTCTGTCTCATGTCAGTTCAATTCTTAGTCCAGCTAGAAGGACCTTGAAAGGCAGGGAACATTCTCCCTCCACAACAACAAAATAAATACATATTTCTTATAAATCTCATAAAACATGATTTCTCATAAATCATGAATGGTGATTTATAATTAAAAAGAAGCAACTGAATTATACAAAGAACAGATAAATGGTTAAATAGTACATTCCCACCAAGTTTTGTGGCCATTTAAAGCTTGTAGTAAGCAATAAGACTGCCAAAATATGGTAAATGAGATGAAGTCATAGAATCATATTCATAGTGTTATTCAGTTATGTAAAACTAATTTAAAAAACTGGTAATGTATTTTTAAAGAGATCTTTAAGGCTCTATGAAACCATTTTAAGTAGATTTTCCTTTCGCTTTTTAGTATGTAATGGCTCTGAATTGGGAAATTTTTATGATCATGTATTACTTTTAAAATTTTACTAAAACACAAATTTTTTTAAAGAAGGCTCCATGTCCAACATGGGACTTGAACTCACAACCGTGGGATCAAGAGTCGCATGCTCTACTGACCGAGCCAGGCAGGTCTCCCTCCTTTTATAATTTCAAAACAGTTTTTAAATACCCGTGGCAACAGAACAGTCGAAAGGAAGAATCTGCAAACTGGAGTGGAGAATCCCTGAGGAAGCAGGAACAGAGAATGATGATAGTGTAAGTAGCAGCAGGAGCAGCTAACACTCATTTAGCAATTGAGATGTTCCAAAATGTGTTTTAGATGTTTAGAAGTGACAACTATCATGTCACTTAATCTCTATGATTCTATGAGGTAAATATTATCTGTCCAGGAAATGACAGCACAGAGGTCAGGAAACTTGCACAATCTGATAGCTCACGAATGGTGTAGCTGGTTTTCCAAAACCAGGCAGTGTGGATCCAGAGTCAGTGCTCTTACTCTGCCCTCCACTCCAGGGCACAGTGGAGACTGGTCTGACAGGAAGAGAAACCTGATTAAACCATTGTGTTAGTTTTCTGTTGCTGTCTAGTAAATTACCACAAACTTAATGGCTTAACACAAACATTTATTATCTTACAGTCTGTAGATCATAAGTCAGGGTAGGCTCAATTGGGTTTTCTCCTTAGAGTTCCACAAGACACAAATCAATATGTCAACAGGGTTGGGATCCTGTCCAGAGGCTCTGGGTAAAGATTCTGCATCCAAGGTCGTTGAGGTTTACAAAATTAAGTTCCCTTTGGCGATAGGACAGAGTTTCCGGTTTCCTTGCTGCTGTTGATCAGGGCCTCTAATTTGGGTTTGCTGTAGTAATTAGAGTCTCCTGCATTCCTTACCTTGTAGCCCTGTCATCTTTAAGTCGGCAGTGGCACAAGGGATGTTTCACAGGCCTAGAATCTGATTTCCTATATTGCTCCCAGCCAGAGAAAACTCTGGCCCTTCTGATTTCATTAGGAACATCCAGACAATTTCCCTTTCCTTGCACTTGTAAAGTAATCTAATCACAGAAGTAAAATTCATATTAACTGTCCTGGAAATTAGTGGGAAATGTTGGAGCCATTTTAGAATTCTGTCTACAACTAAATGGTTGATTGGTAGGATGTCTTGGTAAAGGGAGGTCTGAGGGCTTGTAATGCCTTCCTGGATAGGAGTGGAAAATGCTCCATTTGAGAATGAAGGTTTGAATAGGTGACTAACAAACGTTTGGTTTGCTAGTCAGCTCTATAGGCTCAGTGGAGTTTGGAGATGATGAATTTGTGGGGATGCCAATCTATATGGTTGTATGGTTTTTCTTTTAAAGATTTTATTTATTTATTTTTTGGAGAGAGAGAGCACACACAAGCAGGGGTAGGGGTAGAAGGAAAGGGAGAGAGAAACCTAAGCAGATTCCACGTTGAGCATGGAGCCGAACGCAGGGCTTGATCTCATGACCCTGAGGCCATGACCTAAGCAGAAACCAAGTCAGTTGCTCAACTGACTGAGCCACGCGGGCACCCTGTGATTCGCTAGTGTCTAGTTATAGATGTAGAAGAGGTTTGAGGTTTTTCTGAGAAAGCAGCGCAAAAGGACCACAGGTCAAGGGAGACAACAGGCTTAAGTAATGGGACTCTGAGATCAGGCCAGACCAGAGTTTGAGGAAGTAGGGACAATAATTACCTTGCAAGGGTTGGACGAGATGGCCAGATTTCCAGTTATAGCAGGAAGTGGAGGAAGGCTCTATTAAAATGCTAAAGATACAGGTAAGCATTTCTCCAAGTATGGTTCTCAGACCAACAATGTTAGCATCTTTTGAGGACTTGTTAGGAAAATTCCCAGGTTCACCACAAGCCTATTGAAATAGAAACTCTGAAAGTCTGGGAGCACAGCAATCTGTGTTTTACCAAGTGCTGTACTTGGTATTTATGCCCCAAAGATTTGAGAATCATTCATGCAGAATTTCATATTGTTTAAGAATACTTTTATCATGAATAGATTCCAGAAGGACAGTAAAAAATTTCTAGAAGAGTTATGAGATGAGTAGGAAAAACTGAGACCTATAGGAGAGGTCAAATGGCCCATGTTTTGCATGCTGACCTAGGATGCCAAGGATAAATGTAAAAGGACACCTGAGTTAACTGGCCTTAGAATTTTCAGAAAACACAAACCTTGGCCTGCTGATTCCAAGCTGTACCAATGTGTTGTTATTCAGGTACTACTATTCCAAGGCCAAGACTGGGAGCATTTATTGGTGAGTAGATGGGTCCGTTCTGGGACTGGAATGGCTGTTCTTTAAAGAGGGGAGAATTCAACCCCCAGGCAAAGAGGACAGAAATGGGAGAAGAGTCACTGGGGCCCTGAAAACAGGAATAGCCCCTGCTGTTCACCTGTGAGGATGATCTATCTCTATATGGTTGTCAAGATCAAGAATTACTCTCCCTTAGCTGCAGGCACCACACTGATGGGCTGTGGCACAAAGATAGAGGTGGGCTGTGTTTAACCAGAAGGAAGATGAAGGAAGTGAGGGATGTGTTTTGGGATGTGGGTAGCTGACCCCATGTAATAATTCCTCTATATTCTTTTTTTTTAAATATGTTTTAAAAATTTATTTGACAGAGAGTACAAGTAGGCAAAGAGGCAGGCAGAGAGAGGGGGAAGCAAGCTCCCCGCTGAGCAGAGAGCCAGACGTGGGGCTCAATCCCAGGACTCCGAGATCATGACCTGAGCTGATCCAGGTGCTTAACCCTTAACCCACTGAGCCACCCAGGTGCCCCTAATTCCTCTATATTCTTAAAAATTTCCTGAGTTAGTGACTCTGGGAAAAATCTTGGGACTCAGGCAGTAAGATCAAAGCAAGTGAAATACAGTGTAGCCACACAAGATTTTTTCATTGGTTTTATAGGAACCTCTCCTCGTCAAGTAATAAACCATCTAAGGTGATTATAAACACATACCTTTTGGTGCAGCAATGGTAAATGTACTTAAAATAATTTGCTTTATGCTGTTAAAAAAGCCCCCAATGTTCATATGAGTGTTTATGGCATATATGTTTAAAAAAACCCTATATTTATTGTGATATATAAAATATTTCTGGAAGACCAAATAAGAACCTGGTGAAACTGGTAGCCACTGGGGAAGGGAGATGGGTAGCCAGGAGAGAAAGGAAGAAGGAAGAATTTTCATGATTGAACCTTGTGTACCTTTTAAATTTGGAGCACATGAACGTATTATTCAGAAATAAAAAATAAATACATTTAAAAAATAAATAACAAGCTTTTATTATCCTGGACAACAGAGGAAAGTCAAACCTGAAGTCTCTGGGAACTAAGTAGCGCCCTGGGGAGGAAAGGCTGCAGCAGCACCTGGAGCGTCCTCAGAGACTCATTCCTTGTTCCGGCCACTCTGGCAGAGGCAGCTTGAAGGAATCCCGCTGCAGGGATCAGCGGGAGGACGACACTGGACAAAGCTCTCCTGCCTGACATCAGCTGCTGTCCAGAGCTAGCGCCCGGGACAGTACAACTCACCCTCCTGGGGTCACACCTCTGCTGGAAGGCAGGTGAGAATTCACATGCGGGAAACCAAATACCCTGCTCTCTCGGCGGCTCTCTCCTAGTCCTCCCGGATCGCACGCCTCTGGTCTTTGGCCGCAGTGTCTGATTTGGGAGAAGAGAATGTTGAACAAGTCGAGTTGTTCAGTCCGAGTCTGAACTCTCATTTGACTTGGAAGACTTATGCTTTCGTTTCTTCTTCTTCTTCTTTTCCTTCTTCCTTTTTTTATGCTTTTCCTTCTTCTTCTTTTTCTTGTGTTTCTCTTTACTTGCTGAGGAACTGGAGCTGCTCCCATCCTCATCGGAGGTAGAATCCTCCAGTAACTGTTTCAACTGCTGTATCCTACACATAGAAGATTAACCAAAGAACCATATTTAACTTGAAAGAAAGGTAGATAAAAATGGGATTAAGAGCAGCAGTGAGGGTAAAAAACATCATGAATAACCACCTTACTGAAGACTGTACCAATTTTTGTTTCTGCATGTTTTCCCCATTCTTGTCCACGCCAGTGCCTCCTTGACAGGACTGTACCCAGTGCACAAGCTATTCTGTATTCTTTTCACTGTCCTAAATATTGCTGCATGTTTTCCCAGTTCTTACTACATAACTTTGAACAGATGCTTCCTTTCCTTCATCACCCCCCCAACCACCCACAACTGCTCGAGTTCATACTAGGTAAACTACCTCCTTAAAATTAGAACTCCGTGTAACCAGTTTGAGAAAAAAAAAAACAACCCTCCCCTTTCTTTACCCTATCTTAATTCATGTCTAAGGATAATTTTTTTTTTAAAATTTTTTTTTTCTTTTTTACAGATAGAGAGAGAGAGAGAGAGAGAGAGATTACAAGTAGGCAGAGCAGCAGCCAGAGAGGGGAGGAAGCAGGCTCCCTGCCAAGCAGAGAGCCCGATACGGGGCTCGATCCCAGAGACCCTGAGATCATGACCTGAGCTGAAGGCAGAGGCTTAACCCACTGAGCCACCCAGGCGCCCCAAGGATAATTTTTAACAATAGCTCATATTGTTAAAGATAAACTAAGTTATTATCCATCAGGATGTGAGCAGGCAGGACCAAGCCCACTGCTTTAAGCTAACCCAAGTAGAACCTGCAGGTTCCCTACCCACTGACCTTTCCTGTGATGACTCCTGCCTTCCAAAAAGTTCACAGTTGAAGTACCATAGTCACCAAACCACTCATCTAATACTGGAACTGTTGTTTCCAACTGTATATAATTTCAGACTTTGAGGGGGTATTGTTAGTACAAGGACCATCTTACCTTACATCCTTTTCATGTCTTTTATTCTCTCGTATGATGTCATACATGGGATCTTCATGTGCCTTGAGGATGGGAAAAAGTTAAGGTTGCATTAGCATCCATGGACTATCAGTTAAATAAAAATTAAATTCATATTTCACCGAAACCAGATTTTTTTTTTCCTGTTTGGTGTAATTTTATATCTAACATGTTCTAATCCTTGCTAAGGGTCACCATCACTTCAAATTCATGGAAGTTACAAAAAAAAAGATTTTCCAATTATACAAATACATTTTGAAAAGTCTTTTTAAGGATATCAAACATGGCAGAATCATTATTATTACATATTACTCAAGGTTAGAAGTATTGAGGTAATTCTCTTTGTTCTATGTGGACAGATGATCAAGAATTATTAAATAAAAACAAGTTGGAAAATGATATGTAAGAATAACTCATGTTTAGGTGCATGAAAACATATGCATGTGCCCAGAAAAGATGTGGAGGTATCCTTATCAAGCTACGTAATGCATATTTGCTCTGGAGACAGGCAATATTGGACTTAAAAAATCAAGTGTGGGGGCGCCTGGGTGGCTCAGTGTTTAGCCTCTGCCTTCGGCTCAGGTCATGATCCCAGGGTTCTGAGATCGAGCCCCGCATCGGGCTCTCTGCTCAGCAGGGAGCCTGCTTCCTCCTCTCTGTCTGCCTACTTGTGATCTCTGTCAAATAAATAAATAAAATCTTAAAAAAAAAAAAATCAAGTGTGAAAATCCTTACTGTAACATGTCAATTTTGTTAAAGTAAAAAAAATGTATTCTCGAAATATTTGTATCATTTGAAAGTACTTAGAATATGACTACACATAGACTGAATTTTATGGTAAGTGAATTATCTTTAAAAATGTTTAGTAAAAATTTTTCATATCAAGGATAAAAAAGTTAAAAATATCTATATTCTTACCAGCTAGAGATATCTACTGCTAACTCTTAGTGTGCTGCTTCTACATATCGTAATTTACAAAAAATTATAATCACATTATATATATAATTCTGTTCTTTTTTTTATTTATGTTTTCATGAACATTTTCCCATGATACTACACACTCTTCCAAAACATAATTATTAAAAGCTATATGACTTCTATGTTACAGTACTTATGTTGGTATGCTAGCCATTGAAGTTGTTTCCTATTCTCTTTAGTCTATTTTTCACAGATATAATTCTGAATAATTCCTTATATATTCTTAAACATTTATATATATTGATTTTTGCTACAGTCTTAGGATCTATTCTTAGAATTTAGGTTTCTGAATTAAAAATATATGAATTTGTTCCTTTTTTTGAGAGTTAGGACTGATTTACCTGTAAACTAGATACTATAAAATTGCCAATCCAAGTAGCATTGATTTCTCCAGAATATTTTCTCCAAATTTTTAAAATGAAAGTACAATTTTTAAAATGTCTCAAAGCCCTGGCAAATATTTATGGACCCTGGTTTGATATATGGTGATAATGCCAATCTCTCTGGTAACAGCATAGTTAAGCTGACTGAAACAGTGACGGAATGGTGAGTTAACAACCCTGGGAGGTGACTGTGAAAATAAAGTGGGGAAATGACATCTGTTTTACTGTCATGCAAAGAGATATATCATTTATACATACATATCTAGTTTATAATAGATACTTAATCTTTACACAAAGACGGGACTAGAACGCTGATTTTAGTAATGAAACAAGATTTTTTTAATATAAGTAAAAAGTCACTGAATATATAATAAAGCCTTTCAGAAAAAGAAATCAGTGTTCCCAAGGCATAAGGAAATAACACTTCAATAAAAATTAATTTTTTGCTAATGAGCTCATCTGTCACACAAATTCAGTTTAACAGGGTTAATATCAGATACTTCGGGCAAAAGGCTCTGGGGAATGTGTTTCATGTTAACCTGCTTTTCACTGATTAATGTTTGAGTCACAGATATTCACCACCTCTGGCAAATGTAAATCGAAACTCTGGGTTTTACTTACTACTCTGAACTGTTCTAACTTTTGGTTGCCTTTGATAAAGAAAGGGCATTCTTTGTCGCCTGTTCGGTGACCATACCGTTTACAACGCCAACCTAAAAACAAAGAAAAGGGATATATTTCTGTAAGATGATGTAGTTTTACTTAATCAAGATAAAGTATCAGCAGATCATATTAAAGATATTCTTCATTAGATTTCAATTTCCAAAGCAAATGCAATTAGTGGATGAACCATGTAAGACACCAGAAAACATAAATCAATTGTTTTCTCAAGCATCCTTTAATCTTGGGTTTTAGAAATAAGCCAAGTAGTTACTAAGCAATCCTGTGCAAAAATCAAAGTGTGATTTTTTTTTTAAATAGTGTGTTATGGCTTGAACTGTGTTGCCCCCTCTATCCTGTCCCCATTATGCTGAATGTCCTAATCCCTTGTACCTCAGAATGTGACCTCATTGTGAGATAGGATCTTTGGAGAGGCCTGGGACAGATTCTTCCCTCACAGTCCTCAGAAGGAGCCAACCCAGCTCACACCCTGATTTTTGACTGATAGCCTTCAGAACTCTGAGACAATATGCTTCTGTTGTTTAAGTCACCTGAAAGTGTCTTCCTAAATGAAAAAGGTGAAAAAACAAATAGAAAACAATAATTTGGAAGAAATAAAAACATTAAGGAGAAGAAAAAATTAACATCCTTAGAGAACATTTTGCAACAATTAAAGAATTAAAAAAATCATAGAAGAAAAAAGAGCTTTTGGAATTGAAATAAAAAAAACTTAATCAAAGGATTGGAAGCTATCTTGATAAAATAGTCTAGAGAGCAGAAAACAAAATAAGAGAGAAAAGATCAGTAATTAGAAAATCAATCTAAGAAGTCCTTCATCTGAATAATAGAACTGCAAACACAGAGGGGAGGAAATAATCAATGAAACAATTTGTGAAATTTCAGAACACTGGGAATAAGATGATCTCATAAGCCTCTAGGGAGGAAGAATAAAACACCAAAGACAACAACAACAAAGCAGGTTACATCAAAGCATCCAAAATCTTAATTACTTTGGACTTGTCAATAGCAATTCTACAAATGAGAAGGCAATGGAGCAATGCCTTCAAAATTCTGAAGGAAGTTTGTTTTTAACAGAATTCTAACTAAATAGCAAACTAAAAACATAAAATAGAGATATTTCCAGAAAAATACAGTCTTGAAAATTTTATCTTCCATAAACCCATTTCTCAGCTATTGGAGAATGTGCTCTACCACAGCAAGAAAATGTAACAAAAAAGACCCAAGATACAGCAAATAGGAGATCAAACACAAGAGGGATGTTAAGGGAAACTGAAGAGTGAATGGTGACAGAAGGTCCCTGGGTGATAGCATGGGGAACAAATCTCTTCAGGAGGGAAAAAACCAACAGAATACCTCAAGCATCTGAAGGAGTTGAATTAGAAATCAGTGCACAGAAAAAAGCAAAAACAAGAAGAACAAAAAGACAACTATTAATTGCAGGGCAAAGAAAACATACAGGATGTATGAAAGTACATAAAGGGTTAGTATATAAAGTACACAGTGGTTTAGTATATAAAGTGCACAGTGGTTTAGTATATGATTCAATTCTGAAGATAATCATAAATATACACAAAAGATTTATTTAACTAAATTATGATAATAAGGTATTGGGAAAATGGGAGATAGAAAGAGTATGTATGAGGTGGGATGAAAGCACATAAAACAGAGCTGAAAATCTGAGGCACCTGGGTGGCTCAGTGGGTTAAACCTCTGCCTTCTGCTCAGGTCATGATCTCAGGGTCCTGGGATTGCGTCCCACATCTCTGCTCAGCAGGGAGGCTGCTTCCCGTCTTTCTCTGCCTGCCACTCTGCCTACCTGTGATCTCTCTCTCTGTCAAATAAATAAAATCTTTAAAAAAAAAGAGCTGAAAATCTAGAGTAAGAAGTCAACAGGTAATGAAGAAACCTGAAAAATCGAGAGGCAGGATACAACCCTGTCTTAGATACATGAAGATAAACCTCAAATATTTTTTTAAGTTTTATTTAAGTAATCTCAACACCCCATTTGGATGACCCCGAGATCAAGAGTTGCATGCTCCTCTGACTGAGCCAGCCAGGTGTCCCCAAAATAATCTTTTTTCTTTTTTAAGATCTTATTTATTTATTTGTCAGAGAGAGAGAGAAAACAAGCGGGGGGAGCATTAGGCAGAAAAAGGGAGAAGCAGGCCCCTGGCTGAGCAGGGAGCCTGATGTGGGACTTGATCCCAGAACCCCGGGATCATGACTTGTGCCAAAGGCAGATGCATAACTGACTGAGCCATCCAAGCATCCCCCAAATAATATTAAAAAAAAAAAAATTTTATTTATTTATTTGGCAGACAGAGAGCACAAGTAGGCAGAGGCAGGCAGGGGGCGGGGGGTGGGGAGCAGGCACCCCACTGAGCAGAGAGGCCAATGCAGGACTTAGCACACTGGGCCACCCAGGCGCTCCATAAAAATAATATTCTTTAGAGAGGTTTACATGGTTACCCTTAGGGTGAGGCGAATGGGGGAAAGGGGCTAGGAACTGCTATCTTAATTATGTGCAAGAAAAATCTTTGTACAAATGTCTTTAAAAGGCATAAATACTCTTTTTCAAATACTAAATACTACATAAGGTGGATGAAGGTGTTGCAGCCCTGGTGGGGTGGGGTCGTGCATGAACAACACACCTGTTCTGGACCCATACTCCGGGCTCACAGCTCCTCTCAGGTTACATGATTGAAACCTTAACACCACTGATTCGGGAGTGTGGTGGTGATCGATGATGTAAGACCCAAAGGGACCTGCATTCCAATACATCCCTTGTCCTTCCTGGCATTTCTACAATGGAATATCCTTTTTGTTACTGGAGTATTGACGAAGAGTGAACTCCAAAGGCAGCTATGGTCCTGTGGGTGACCACTGCCCTTGGAGTCAGAAGCCCTGGAGTTAAAGCTCTCCTCTACCTCTTACCTCAGACTACGAACACATATGCAGATCGGCTTCCTTAACTATAAAACAGAGATTATGCCTTGGCTTAACAGGGCTGCAGTGACAACAAATTAAACAACAAAAAAAGTAAACACACTTTGTAAATCGTTATGTATAACTTGCGTGTATGGAGGAGTGTTACTTGCAACTCTCCTGTGCTTACACTGCATAACTTTGACTTCTTTCCCCAGTGGCATCCAAAGTCCTTTTGTTGGTGCATGAGCCAGAAATTCCCGGGCATGTTCATTGCCTGGTACATCTGGTATACAGTCTTCCGGCTTAGTCTCATCTTCCTAAAAAAGGAAACAGCCTGTACACAACATGGCAAAAAAGCCCAGGAATTCTCTCCTACCTGCTTCAGAACACAGCACTGGCTGGCCCTCTCATGGGCTGGACATGCCCATGTCATCCTAAGTCACCCTCTCAAGTACTAGAAAGAAAGACGAATTATACCTGACAGAAAAACCAGAAATAAATGTACCAGAAGAACTATATCATGAAAATGATATAGTTACTCTTAGAGAGATATTACTAGTATTGTTCACTTAGGAATGATTTGTGAGCTCCAAATCCTGATTCTAGATCACAAAAATTAGATTCAGATCACCAACTTTTCTGCTACCTTAAAAGTCTTGTAGAATGAAGCAAAGTATAGAGTTAAACAAGATTTCCTGAAATAATAAATCACTGTTACATTTTACAATCTCATACCTGCTGTATTTATGAAGTGTGTTTTACCACCAAATAACTTTGTTACACAATAAAGGTTTTTTTTTTTTAACCATCTGATTGTTTCAGTTCCCATGAATATTAAATTTATAATGGAAGAAGGTTTTGTAACAATCTTTTCCTTTCACTGAACATGAGCAAGCAGAAAGCTGTTCTGGCCTCCATGGAGCCCTCTAGGTCTCCCTCCCTCAGAGAGACTGGACTCTAAGGCCAGGTGCTGCCAGGAGTGGAGGTGGGTAGGGGGGTGTCCTGCACCAGGGGCTGGACCAGGAGACCTTCCAGTTTCCTCAGAGACTACTGTTCTCTGAGCTAATGATACTCAGGAAACCAGTAGCAAGTCAGAGAAGGAGCACAGCTGCGAGAAGATGCAGCCACAGCGAGAGAGAGAGAGAGAGAGAGAGAGAGTGTGAAAGAGAGAGAAGGGGACTGATCGCTGAGGAACATGTGGGCCTGCCACTGTTTTTTAGGGAACAGACACATGGCTGATTACATTTCTACAAAGGCACAGGCTGGACACAGAAAGCCCAAAGTGTATGAATCGACTGGCATCTGCAGGAAGAAGCAGGGTTCCATAAAAGGACGTTTAAAACCATATGCAACAGGTTTTCATAACAAGTTACTGAGTCTGAGCACTAAGTCAAATATGTCTAAGAGGATGAGCAAAGGCACAAACTTCACACTGACCTTGATAAGCCCGGGAGGAGGTTTTTCATAACTAGAAATGAAAAGAAAAAAACATCATCAATCATGTTAACAGGAATGTAACACATTTTAGTGAGCAAAACCCAACTGCAGGCCAAAATGAAAAGAATATTTTTAGTAAAACCTTAAAAGTACATTAAATCGAAAGCAGTTAATAAAATATGCCCAGCAGTCGGAGATCCCATATAAATAAACTGATGTTACACCACATCCTGCAGAGATCCAGAGCTGAAATTCACTGAGGTAATAACTAGGTGTCGGAGCACAGTGACTTTATTGTTGAAGAGAAAGCAAGAGATTGCAGGGGAAATGTCAAAGAAGACCTGTGAGCTAATCACGGTTCCAAACTGTCACAGCTGTCAGGTTATTTACCTAGCGTAACATCCACTTACTCAACACTGAAGAGGTGCATGGTGAAGGTTGAGAAATCTTTTCTAACTTGATTGGGGGCAGCATGGGGGCTGGGGGGGCAGGGGCAAAGCTGGAAGGAAGGGCCTATTGCAGGGGAAGG